>NC_133138.1:96371848-96980353 GCF_048418815.1 Hemitrygon akajei | reverse complement strand
GTCTGTGTTTCCCCACTCCACACTGGGTAGTACAGGAGGGTCTGTGTTTCCCCAATCCACACTGGGTAGTACAGGAGTGTCTGTGTTTCCCCACTCCACACTGGGTAGTACAGGAGTGTCTGTGTTTGCCCACTCCACACTGGGTAGTATAGGAGTGTCTGTGTTTCCCCACTCCACAATGGGTGGTACAGGAGTGTCTGTGTTTCCCCACTCCACACTGGGTGGTACAGGAGTGTCTGTGTTTCCCCACTCCACAATGGGTAGTACAGGAGTGTCTGTGTTTCCCCACTCCACAATGGGTAGTACAGGAGTGTCTGTGTTTCCCCACTCCACACTGGGTAGTACAGGAGTGTCTGTGTTTCCCCCCTCCACACTGGGTAGTACAGGAGTGTCTGTGTTTCCACACTCCACACTGGGTAGTACAGGAGTGTCTGTGTTTCCACACTCCACACTGGGTAGTACAGGAGTGTCTGTGTTTCCCCACTCCACACTGGGTAGTACAGGAGTGTCTGTGTTTCCCCACTCCACACTGGGTAGTACAGGAGTGTCTGTGTTTCCCCCCTCCACACTGGGTAGTACAGGAGTGTCTGTGTTTCCACACTCCACACTGTGTAGTACAGGAGTGTCTGTGTTTCCCCACTCCACAATGGGTAGTCCAGGAGTGTCTGTGTTTCCCCACTCCACACTGGGTAGTACAGGAGTGTCTGTGTTTCCCCACTCCACAATGGGTAGTACAGGAGTGTCTGTGTTTCCCCACTCCACACTGGGTAGTACAGGAGTGTCTGTGTTTCCCCACTCCACACTGGGTAGTACAGGAGTGTCTGTGTTTCCCCACTCCACAATGGGTAGTACAGGAGTGTCTGTGTTTCCACACTCCACACTGGGTAGTACAGGAGTGTCTGTGTTTCCCCACTCAACACTGGGTAGTACAGGAGAGTCTGTGTTTCCCCACTCCACACTGGGTGGTACAGGAGTGTCTGTGTTTCCCCACTCCACACTGGGTAGTACAGGAGTGTCTGTGTTTCCCACTCCACACTGGTTAGTACAGGAGTGTCTGTGTTTCCCCACTCCACACCGTGTAGTACAGGAGTGTCTGTGTTTCCCTACTCCACACCGTGTAGTACAGGAGTGTCTGTGTTTCCCTACTGCACACCGTGTAGTACAGGAGTGTCTGTGTTTCCCTACTCCACAATGGGTAGTACAGGAGTGTCTGTGTTTCCCTACTCCACACTGGGTAGTACAGGAGTGTCTGTGTTTCCCCACTCCACACTGGGTACTACAGGAGTGTCTGTGTTTCCACACTCCACACTGGGTACTACAGGAGTGTCTGTGTTTCCCCACTCCACACTGGGTAGTACAGGAGTGTCTGTGTTTCCCCAATCCACACTGGGTAGTACAGGAGTGTCTGTGTTTCCCCACTCCACACTGGGTAGTACAGGAGTGTCTGTGTTTGCCCACTCCACACTGGGTAGTACAGGAGTGTCTGTGTTTCCCCACTCCACAATGGGTGGTACAGGAGTGTCTGTGTTTCCCCACTCCACACTGGGTGGTACAGGAGTGTCTGTGTTTCCCCACTCCACAATGGGTAGTACAGGAGTGTCTGTGTTTCCCCACTCCACAATGGGTAGTACAGGAGTGTCTGTGTTTCCCCACTCCACACTGGGTAGTACAGGAGTGTCTGTGTTTCCCCCCTCCACACTGGGTAGTACAGGAGTGTCTGTGTTTCCACACTCCACACTGGGTAGTACAGGAGTGTCTGTGTTTCCACACTCCACACTGGGTAGTACAGGAGTGTCTGTGTTTCCCCACTCCACACTGGGTAGTACAGGAGTGTCTGTGTTTCCCCACTCCACACTGGGTAGTACAGGAGTGTCTGTGTTTCCCCCCTCCACACTGGGTAGTACAGGAGTGTCTGTGTTTCCACACTCCACACTGTGTAGTACAGGAGTGTCTGTGTTTCCCCACTCCACAATGGGTAGTCCAGGAGTGTCTGTGTTTCCCCACTCCACACTGGGTAGTACAGGAGTGTCTGTGTTTCCCCACTCCACAATGGGTAGTACAGGAGTGTCTGTGTTTCCCCACTCCACACTGGGTAGTACAGGAGTGTCTGTGTTTCCCCCACTCCACACTGGGTAGTGCAGGAGTGTCTGTGTTTCCCCACTCCACAATGGGTAGTACAGGAGTGTCTGTGTTTCCACACTCCACACTGGGTGGTACAGGAGTGTCTGTGTTTCCCCACTCCACACTGGGTAGTACAGGAGTGTCTGTGTTTCCCCCCTCCACACTGGGTGGTACAGGAGTGTCTGTGTTTCCCCACTCCACACTGGGTCGTACAGGAGTGTCTGTGTTTCCCCACTCCACACTGGGTAGTACAGGAGTGTCTGTGTTTCCCCACTCCACACTGGGTAGTACAGGAGTGTCTGTGTTTCCCCACTCCACACTGGGTAGTACAGGAGTGTCTGTGTTTCCCCACTCCACACTGGGTAGTACAGGAGTGTCTGTGTTTCCCCACTCCACAATGGGTAGTACAGGAGTGTCTGTGTTTCCACACTCCACACTGGGTGGTACAGGAGTGTCTGTGTTTCCCCACTCCACACTGGGTAGTACAGGAGTGTCTGTGTTTCCCCACTCCACACTGGGTAGTACAGGAGTGTCTGTGTTTCCCCCCTCCACACTGGGTGGTACGGGAGTGTCTGTGTTTCCCCACTCCACACTGGGTGGTACAGGAGTGTCTGTGTTTCCACACTCCACACTGGGTAGTACAGGAGTGTCTGTGTTTCCCCCCTCCACACTGGGTGGTACGGGAGTGTCTGTGTTTCCCCAGTCCACACTGGGTAGTACAGGAGTGTCTGTGTTTCCCCATCTCCACAATGGGTAGTACAGGAGTGTCTGTGTTTCCCCCCTCCACACTGGGTAGTAAAGGAGTGTCTGTGTTTCCACACACCACACTGGGTAGTACAGGAGTGTCTGTGTTTCCCCACTCCACACTGGGTAGTACAGGAGTGTCTGTGTTTCCCCCCTCCACACTGGGTAGTACAGGAGTGTCTGTGTTTCCACACTCCACACTGGGTAGTACAGGAGTGTCTGTGTTTCCCCACTCCACAATGGGTAGTACAGGAGTGTCTGTGTTTCCCCACTCCTCACTGGGTAGTACAGGAGTGTCAGTGTTTCCCCACTCCACAATGGGTAGTACAGGAGTGTCTGTGTTTCCCCACTCCACACTGGGTAGTACAGGAGTGTCTGTGTTTCCCCACTCCACACTGGGTAGTACAGGAGTGTCTGTGTTTCCCCACTCCATACTGGGTCATACAGGAGTGTCTGTGTTTCCCCACTCCACACTGGGTAGTACAGGAGTGTCTGTGTTTCCCCACTCCACACTGGGTAGTACAGGAGTGTCTGTGTTTCCCCACTCCACACCGGGTAGTACAGGAGTGTCTGTGTTTCCCCACTCCACACCGGGTAGTACAGGAGTGTCTGTGTTTCCACACTCCACACTGGGTAGTACAGGAGTGTCTGTGTTTACCCACTCCACACCGTGTAGTACAGGAGTGTCTGTGTTTCCCCACTCCACACCGGGTAGTACAGGAGTGTCTGTGATTCCCTACTCCACACTGTGTAGTACAGGAGTGTCTGTGATTCCCCACTCCACACTGGGTAGTACAGGAGTGTCTGTGTTTCCCCACTCCACACTGGGTCGTACAGGAGTGTCTGTGTTTCCCCACTCCACACTGGGTAGTACAGGAGCGTCTGTGTTTCCCCACTCCACACTGGGTCATACAGGACTGTCTGTGTTTCCCCTCTCCACACTGGGTAGTACAGGAGTGTCTGTGTTTCCCCACTCCACACTGGGTAGTACAGGAGTGTCTGTGTTTCCCCACTCCACACTGGGTAGTACAGGAGTGTCTGTGTTTCCCCACTCCACACTGGGTAGTACAGGTGTTTCTGTGTTTCCCTACTCCACACTGGGTCGTACAGGAGTGTCTGTGTTTCCCCACTCCACACTGGGTAGTACAGGAGTGTCTGTGTTTCCCCACTCCACACTGGGTAGTACAGGTGTGTCTGTGTTTCCCCACTCCACACTGGGTAGTACAGGAGTGTCTGTGTTTCCACACTCCACACTGGGTAGTACAGGTGTTTCTGTGTTTCCCTACTCCACACTGGTAGTACAGGAGTGTCTGTGTTTCCCCACTCCACACTGGGTAGTACAGGAGTGTCTGTGTTTCCCCACTCCACACTGGGTAGTACAGGTGTGTCTGTGTTTCCCCACTCCACACTGGGTAGTACAGGAGTGTCTGTGTTTCTCCACTCCACACTGGGTAGTACAGGAGTGTCTGTGTTTCCCCACTCCACACTGGGTAGTACAGGAGTGTCTGTGTTTCCCCACTCCACACTGGGTAGTACAGGAGTGTCTGTGTTTCCCCACTCCACACTGGGTAGTACAGGAGTGTCTGTGTTTCCCCACTCCACACTGGGTAGTACAGGAGTGTCTGTGTTTCCCCACTCCACAATGGGTAGTACAGGAGTGTCTGTGTTTCCACACTCCACACTGGGTGGTACAGGAGTGTCTGTGTTTCCCCACTCCACACTGGGTAGTACAGGAGTGTCTGTGTTTCCCCCCTCCACACTGGGTGGTACGGGAGTGTCTGTGTTTCCCCACTCCACACTGGGTGGTACATAAGTGTCTGTGTTTCCACACTCCACACTGGGTAGTACAGGAGTGTCTGTGTTTCCCCCCTCCACACTGGGTGGTACGGGAGTGTCTGTGTTTCCCCAGTCCACACTGGGTAGTACAGGAGTGTCTGTGTTTCCCCATCTCCACAATGGGTAGTACAGGAGTGTCTGTGTTTCCCCCCTCCACACTGGGTAGTACAGGAGTGTCTGTGTTTCCCCACTCCACACTGGGTAGTACAGGAGTGTCTGTGTTTCCCCACTCCACACTGGGTAGTACAGGAGTGTCTGTGTTTCCACACTCCACACTGGGTAGTACAGGAGTGTCTGTGTTTCCCCACTCCACACTGGGTAGTACAGGAGTGTCTGTGTTTCCCCACTCCACACTGGGTAGTACAGGAGTGTCTGTGTTTCCCCCCTCCACACTGGGTAGTACAGGAGTGTCTGTGTTTCCACACTCCACACTGTGTAGTACAGGAGTGTCTGTGTTTCCCCACTCCACAATGGGTAGTCCAGGAGTGTCTGTGTTTCCCCACTCCACACTGGGTAGTACAGGAGTGTCTGTGTTTCCCCACTCCACAATGGGTAGTACAGGAGTGTCTGTGTTTCCCCACTCCACACTGGGTAGTACAGGAGTGTCTGTGTTTCCCCACTCCACACTGGGTAGTACAGGAGTGTCTGTGTTTCCCCACTCCACAATGGGTAGTACAGGAGTGTCTGTGTTTCCACACTCCACACTGGGTGGTACAGGAGTGTCTGTGTTTCCCCACTCCACACTGGGTAGTACAGGAGTGTCTGTGTTTCCCCCCTCCACACTGGGTGGTACAGGAGTGTCTGTGTTTCCCCACTCCACACTGGGTAGTACAGGAGTGTCTGTGTTTCCCCACTCCACACTGGGTAGTACAGGAGTGTCTGTGTTTCCCCACTCCACACTGGGTAGTACAGGAGTGTCTGTGTTTCCCCACTCCACACTGGGTAGTACAGGAGTGTCTGTGTTTCCCCACTCCACAATGGGTAGTACAGGAGTGTCTGTGTTTCCACACTCCACACTGGGTGGTACAGGAGTGTCTGTGTTTCCCCACTCCACACTGGGTAGTACAGGAGTGTCTGTGTTTCCCCACTCCACACTGGGTAGTACAGGAGTGTCTGTGTTTCCCCCCTCCACACTGGGTGGTACGGGAGTGTCTGTGTTTCCCCACTCCACACTGGGTGGTACAGGAGTGTCTGTGTTTCCACACTCCACACTGGGTAGTACAGGAGTGTCTGTGTTTCCCCCCTCCACACTGGGTGGTACGGGAGTGTCTGTGTTTCCCCAGTCCACACTGGGTAGTACAGGAGTGTCTGTGTTTCCCCATCTCCACAATGGGTAGTACAGGAGTGTCTGTGTTTCCCCCCTCCACACTGGGTAGTACAGGAGTGTCTGTGTTTCCACACACCACACTGGGTAGTACAGGAGTGTCTGTGTTTCCCCACTCCACACTGGGTAGTACAGGAGTGTCTGTGTTTCCCCCCTCCACACTGGGTAGTACAGGAGTGTCTGTGTTTCCCCACTCCTCACTGGGTAGTACAGGAGTGTCAGTGTTTCCCCACTCCACAATGGGTAGTACAGGAGTGTCTGTGTTTCCCCACTCCACACTTGGTAGTACAGGAGTGTCTGTGTTTCCACACTCCACACTGGGTAGTACAGGAGTGTCTGTGTTTCCCCACTCCACACTGGGTAGTACAGGAGTGTCTGTGTTTCCCCACTCCATACTGGGTCATACAGGAGTGTCTGTGTTTCCCCACTCCACACTGGGTAGTACAGGAGTGTCTGTGTTTCCCCACTCCACACTGGGTAGTACAGGAGTGTCTGTGTTTCCCCACTCCACACTGGGTAGTACAGGAGTGTCTGTGTTTCCCCACTCCACACCGGGTAGTACAGGAGTGTCTGTGTTTCCACACTCCACACTGGGTAGTACAGGAGTGTCTGTGTTTACCCACTCCACACCGTGTAGTACAGGAGTGTCTGTGTTTCCCCACTCCACACCGGGTAGTACAGGAGTGTCTGTGATTCCCTACTCCACACTGTGTAGTACAGGAGTGTCTGTGATTCCCCACTCCACACTGGGTAGTACAGGAGTGTCTGTGTTTCCCCACTCCACACTGGGTCGTACAGGAGTGTCTGTGTTTCCCCACTCCACACTGGGTAGTACAGGAGCGTCTGTGTTTCCCCACTCCACACTGGGTCATACAGGACTGTCTGTGTTTCCCCTCTCCACACTGGGTAGTACAGGAGTGTCTGTGTTTCCCCACTCCACACTGGGTAGTACAGGAGTGTCTGTGTTTCCCCACTCCACACTGGGTAGTACAGGAGTGTCTGTGTTTCCCCACTCCACACTGGGTAGTACAGGTGCTTCTGTGTTTCCCTACTCCACACTGGGTCGTACAGGAGTGTCTGTGTTTCCCCACTCCACACTGGGTAGTACAGGAGTGTCTGTGTTTCCCCACTCCACACTGGGTAGTACAGGTGTGTCTGTGTTTCCCCACTCCACACTGGGTAGTACAGGAGTGTCTGTGTTTCCACACTCCACACTGGGTAGTACAGGTGTTTCTGTGTTTCCCTACTCCACACTGGTAGTACAGGAGTGTCTGTGTTTCCCCACTCCACACTGGGTAGTACAGGAGTGTCTGTGTTTCCCCACTCCACACTGGGTAGTACAGGTGTGTCTGTGTTTCCCCACTCCACACTGGGTAGTACAGGAGTGTCTGTGTTTCTCCACTCCACACTGGGTAGTACAGGAGTGTCTGTGTTTCCCCACTCCACACTGGGTAGTACAGGAGTGTCTGTGTTTCCCCACTCCACACTGGGTAGTACAGGAGTTTCTGTGTTTCCCCACTCCACACTGGGTAGTACAGGAGTGTCTGTGTTTCCACACTCCACACTGGGTAGTACAGGAGTGTCTGTGTTTCCCCACTCCACAATGGGTAGTACAGGAGTGTCTGTGTTTCCCCACTCCTCACTGGGTAGTACAGGAGTGTCAGTGTTTCCCCACTCCACAATGGGTAGTACAGGAGTGTCTGTGTTTCCCCACTCCACACTTGGTAGTACAGGAGTGTCTGTGTTTCCACACTCCACACTGGGTAGTACAGGAGTGTCTGTGTTTCCCCACTCCACACTGGGTAGTACAGGAGTGTCTGTGTTTCCCCACTCCATACTGGGTCATACAGGAGTGTCTGTGTTTCCCCACTCCACACTGGGTAGTACAGGAGTGTCTGTGTTTCCCCACTCCACACTGGGTAGTACAGGAGTGTCTGTGTTTCCCCACTCCACACTGGGTAGTACAGGAGTGTCTGTGTTTCCCCACTCCACACCGGGTAGTACAGGAGTGTCTGTGTTTCCACACTCCACACTGGGTAGTACAGGAGTGTCTGTGTTTACCCACTCCACACCGTGTAGTACAGGAGTGTCTGTGTTTCCCCACTCCACACCGGGTAGTACAGGAGTGTCTGTGATTCCCTACTCCACACTGTGTAGTACAGGAGTGTCTGTGATTCCCCACTCCACACTGGGTAGTACAGGAGTGTCTGTGTTTCCCCACTCCACACTGGGTCGTACAGGAGTGTCTGTGTTTCCCCACTCCACACTGGGTAGTACAGGAGCGTCTGTGTTTCCCCACTCCACACTGGGTCATACAGGACTGTCTGTGTTTCCCCACTCCACACTGGGTAGTACAGGTGTTTCTGTGTTTCCCTACTCCACACTGGGTCGTACAGGAGTGTCTGTTTTTCCCCACTCCACACAGGGTAGTACAGGAGTGTCTGTGTTTCCCCACTCCACACTGGGTAGTACAGGTGTGTCTGTGTTTCCCCACTCCACACTGGGTAGTACAGGAGTGTCTGTGTTTCCACACTCCACACTGGGTAGTACAGGTGTTTCTGTGTTTCCCTACTCCACACTGGTAGTACAGGAGTGTCTGTGTTTCCCCACTCCACACTGGGTAGTACAGGAGTGTCTGTGTTTCCCCACTCCACACTGGGTAGTACAGGTGTGTCTGTGTTTCCCCACTCCACACTGGGTAGTACAGGAGTGTCTGTGTTTCTCCACTCCACACTGGGTAGTACAGGAGTGTCTGTGTTTCCCCACTCCACACTGGGTAGTACAGGAGTGTCTGTGTTTCCCCACTCCACACTGGGTAGTACAGGAGTGTCTGTGTTTCCCCACTCCACACTGGGTAGTACAGGAGTGTCTGTGTTTCCCCACTCCACACTGGGTAGTACAGGAGTGTCTGTGTTTCCCCACTCCACAATGGGTAGTACAGGAGTGTCTGTGTTTCCACACTCCACACTGGGTGGTACAGGAGTGTCTGTGTTTCCCCACTCCACACTGGGTAGTACAGGAGTGTCTGTGTTTCCCCACTCCACACTGGGTAGTACAGGAGTGTCTGTGTTTCCCCCCTCCACACTGGGTGGTACGGGAGTGTCTGTGTTTCCCCACTCCTCACTGGGTGGTACAGGAGTGTCTGTGTTTCCACACTCCACACTGGGTAGTACAGGAGTGTCTGTGTTTCCCCCCTCCACACTGGGTGGTACGGGAGTGTCTGTGTTTCCCCAGTCCACACTGGGTAGTACAGGAGTGTCTGTGTTTCCCCATCTCCACAATGGGTAGTACAGGAGAGTCTGTGTTTCCCCCCTCCACACTGGGTAGTACAGGAGTGTCTGTGTTTCCACACACCACACTGGGTAGTACAGGAGTGTCTGTGTTTCCCCCCTCCACACTGGGTAGTACAGGAGTGTCTGTGTTTCCACACTCCACACTGGGTAGTACAGGAGTGTCTGTGTTTCCCCACTCCACAATGGGTAGTACAGGAGTGTCTGTGTTTCCCCACTCCTCACTGGGTAGTACAGGAGTGTCAGTGTTTCCCCACTCCACAATGGGTAGTACAGGAGTGTCTGTGTTTCCCCACTCCACACTGGGTAGTACAGTAGTGTCTGTGTTTCCACACTCCACACTGGGTAGTACAGGAGTGTCTGTGTTTCCCCACTCCACACTGGGTAGTACAGGAGTGTCTGTGTTTCCCCACTCCATACTGGGTCATACAGGAGTGTCTGTGTTTCCCCACTCCACACTGGGTAGTACAGGAGTGTCTGTGTTTCCCCACTCCACACTGGGTAGTACAGGAGTGTCTGTGTTTCCCCACTCCACACTGGGTAGTACAGGAGTGTCTGTGTTTCCCCACTCCACACCGGGTAGTACAGGAGTGTCTGTGTTTCCACACTCCACACTGGGTAGTACAGGAGTGTCTGTGTTTACCCACTCCACACCGTGTAGTACAGGAGTGTCTGTGTTTCCCCACTCCACACCGGGTAGTACAGGAGTGTCTGTGATTCCCTACTCCACACTGTGTAGTACAGGAGTGTCTGTGATTCCCCACTCCACACTGGGTAGTACAGGAGTGTCTGTGTTTCCCCACTCCACACTGGGTCGTACAGGAGTGTCTGTGTTTCCCCACTCCACACTGGGTAGTACAGGAGCGTCTGTGTTTCCCCACTCCACACTGGGTCATACAGGACTGTCTGTGTTTCCCCTCTCCACACTGGGTAGTACAGGAGTGTCTGTGTTTCCCCACTCCACACTGGGTAGTACAGGAGTGTCTGTGTTTCCCCACTCCACACTGGGTAGTACAGGAGTGTCTGTGTTTCCCCACTCCACACTGGGTAGTACAGGTGTTTCTGTGTTTCCCTACTCCACACTGGGTCGTACAGGAGTGTCTGTGTTTCCCCACTCCACACTGGGTAGTACAGGAGTGTCTGTGTTTCCCCACTCCACACTGGGTAGTACAGGTGTGTCTGTGTTTCCCCACTCCACACTGGGTAGTACAGGAGTGTCTGTGTTTCCACACTCCACACTGGGTAGTACAGGTGTTTCTGTGTTTCCCTACTCCACACTGGTAGTACAGGAGTGTCTGTGTTTCCCCACTCCACACTGGGTAGTACAGGAGTGTCTGTGTTTCCCCACTCCACACTGGGTAGTACAGGTGTGTCTGTGTTTCCCCACTCCACACTGGGTAGTACAGGAGTGTCTGTGTTTCTCCACTCCACACTGGGTAGTACAGGAGTGTCTGTGTTTCCCCAATCCACACTGGGTGGTACAGGAGTGTCTGTGTTTCCCCAATCCACACTGGGTGGTACAGGAGTGTCTGTGTTTCCCCACTCCACACTGGGTAGTACAGGAGTGTCTGTGTTTCCCCACTCCACACTGGGTCGTACAGGAGTGTCTGTGTTTCCCCACTCCACACTGGGTCGTACAGGAGTGTCTGTGTTTCCCTACTCCACACTGGGTAGTACAGGAGTGTCTGTGTTTCCCTACTCCACACTGGGTAGTACAGGAGTGTCTGTGTTTCCCTACTCCACAGTGTGTAGTACAGGAGTGTCTGTGTATCCCCACTCCACACTGTGTAGTACAGGTGTTTCTGTGTTTCCCCACTCCACACTGGGTAGTACAGGTGTTTCTGTGTTTCCCCACTCAACACTGTGTAGTACAGGTGTTTCTGTGTTTCCCCACTCAACACTGGGTAGTACAGGAGTGTCTGTGTATCCCCACTCCACACTGTGTAGTACAGGTGTTTCTGTGTTTCCCCACTCAACACTGGGTAGTACAGGAGTGTCTGTGTTTCCCTACTCCACACTGGGTAGTACAGGAGTGTCTGTGTTTCCCCACTCCACAATGGGTAGTACAGGAGTGTCTGTGTTTCCCCACTCCACACCGTGTAGTAAAGGAGTGTCTGTGTTTCCACACTCCACACTGGGTAGTACAGGAGTGTCTGTGTTTCCCCACTCCACACTGGGTAGTACAGGAGTGTCTGTGTTTCCCCACTCCACACCGGGTAGTACAGGAGTGTCTGTGTTTTCCCACTCCACACTGGGTAGTACAGGCGTGTCTGTGTTTCCCCACTCCACACTGGGTAGTACAGGAGTGTCTGTGTTTCCTCACTCCACACTGGGTAGTACAGGTGTGTCTGTGTTTCCCCACTCCACACTGGGTAGTACAGGAGTGTCTGTGTTTCCCCACTCCACACTGGGTAGTACAGGAGTGTCTGTGTTTCCCCTCTCCACACTGGGTAGTACAGGAGTGTCTGTGTTTCCCCACTCCACACTGGGTAGTACAGGAGTGTCTGTGTTTCCCCACTCCACACTGGGTAGTGCAGGACTGTCTGTGTTTCCCCACTCCACACTGGGTAGAACAGGAGTGTCTGTGTTTCCCCACTCCACACTGGGTAGTACAGGAGTGTCTGTGTTTCCACACTCCACACTGGGTAGTACAGGTGTTTCTGTGTTTCCCTACTCCACACTGGGTCGTACAGGAGTGTCTGTGTTTCCCCACTCCACACTGGGTAGTACAGGAGTGTCTGTGTTTCCCCACTCCACACTGGGTAGTACAGGTGTGTCTGTGTTTCCCCACTCCACACTGGGTAGTACAGGAGTGTCTGTGTTTCCACACTCCACACTGGGTAGTACAGGTGTTTCTGTGTTTCCCTACTCCACACTGGTAGTACAGGAGTGTCTGTGTTTCCCCACTCCACACTGGGTAGTACAGGAGTGTCTGTGTTTCCCCACTCCACACTGGGTAGTACAGGTGTGTCTGTGTTTCCTCACTCCACACTGGGTAGTACAGGAGTGTCTGTGTTTCTCCACTCCACACTGGGTAGTACAGGAGTGTCTGTGTTTCCCCAATCCACACTGGGTGGTACAGGAGTGTCTGTGTTTCCCCAATCCACACTGGGTGGTACAGGAGTGTCTGTGTTTCCCCACTCCACACTGGGTAGTACAGGAGTGTCTGTGTTTCCCCACTCCACACTGGGTCGTACAGGAGTGTCTGTGTTTCCCCACTCCACACTGGGTCGTACAGGAGTGTCTGTGTTTCCCTACTCCACACTGGGTAGTACAGGAGTGTCTGTGTTTCCCTACTCCACACTGGGTAGTACAGGAGTGTCTGTGTTTCCCTACTCCACAGTGTGTAGTACAGGAGTGTCTGTGTATCCCCACTCCACACTGTGTAGTACAGGTGTTTCTGTGTTTCCCCACTCCACACTGGGTAGTACAGGTGTTTCTGTGTTTCCCCACTCAACACTGTGTAGTACAGGTGTTTCTGTGTTTCCCCACTCAACACTGGGTAGTACAGGAGTGTCTGTGTATCCCCACTCCACACTGTGTAGTACAGGTGTTTCTGTGTTTCCCCACTCAACACTGGGTAGTACAGGAGTGTCTGTGTTTCCCTACTCCACACTGGGTAGTACAGGAGTGTCTGTGTTTCCCCACTCCACACTGGGTAGTACAGGAGTGTCTGTGTTTCCCCACTCAACACTGGGTAGTACAGGAGAGTCTGTGTTTCCCCACTCCACACTGGGTGGTACAGGAGTGTCTGTGTTTCCCCACTCCACACTGGTTAGTACAGGAGTGTCTGTGTTTCCCCACTCCACACCGTGTAGTACAGGAGTGTCTGTGTTTCCCTACTCCACACCGTGTAGTACAGGAGTGTCTGTGTTTCCCTACTGCACACCGTGTAGTACAGGAGTGTCTGTGTTTCCCTACTCCACAATGGGTAGTACAGGAGTGTCTCTGTTTCCCTACTCCAGACCGTGTAGTACAGGAGTGTCTGTGTTTCCCCACTCCACAATGGGTAGTACAGGAGTGTCTGTGTTTCCCCACTCCACACCGTGTAGTACAGGAGTGTCTGTGTTTCCACACTCCACACTGGGTAGTACAGGAGTGTCTGTGTTTCCCCACTCCACACTGGGTAGTACAGGAGTGTCTGTGTTTCCCCACTCCACACTGGGTAGTACAGGAGTGTCTGTGTTTCCCCACTCCACACCGGGTAGTACAGGAGTGTCTGTGTTTTCCCACTCCACACTGGGTAGTACAGGAGTGTCTGTGTTTCCCCACTCCACACTGGGTAGTACAGGAGTGTCTGTGTTTCCTCACTCCACACTGGGTAGTACAGGAGTGTCTGTGTTTCCCCACTCCACACTGGGTAGTACAGGAGTGTCTGTGTTTCCCCACTCCACACTGGGTAGTACAGGAGTGTCTGTGTTTCCCCTCTCCACACTGGGTAGTACAGGAGTGTCTGTGTTTCCCCACTCCACACTGTGTAGTACAGGAGTGTCTGTGTTTCCCTACTCCACACCGTGTAGTACAGGAGTGTCTGTGTTTCCCTACTGCACACCGTGTAGTACAGGAGTGTCTGTGTTTCCCTACTCCACACCGTGTAGTACAGGAGTGTCTGTGTTTCCCTACTCCACACCGTGTAGTACAGGAGTGTCTGTGTTTCCCCACTCCACACCGTGTAGTACAGGAGTGTCTGTGTTTCCCCACTCCACACTGGGTAGTACAGGTGTGTCTGTGTTTCCCCACTCCACACTGGGTAGTACAGGAGTGTCTGTGTTTCCCCAATCCACACTGGGTAGTACAGGAGTGTCTGTGTTTCCCCACTCCACAATGGGTAGTACAGGAGTGTCTGTGTTTCCCTACTCCACACCGTGTAGTACAGGAGTGTCTGTGTTTCCCCACTCCACACCGTGTAGTACAGGAGTGTCTGTGTTTCCCCACTCCACACTGGGTAGTACAGGTGTGTCTGTGTTTCCCCACTCCACACTGGGTAGTACAGGAGTGTCTGTGTTTCTCCACTCCACACTGGGTAGTACAGGAGTGTCTGTGTTTCCCCAATCCACACTGGGTGGTACAGGAGTGTCTGTGTTTCCCCAATCCACACTGGGTGGTACAGGAGTGTCTGTGTTTCCCCACTCCACACTGGGTAGTACAGGAGTGTCTGTGTTTCCCCACTCCACACTGGGTCGTACAGGAGTGTCTGTGTTTCCCCACTCCACACTGGGTCGTACAGGAGTGTCTGTGTTTCCCTACTCCACACTGGGTAGTACAGGAGTGTCTGTGTTTCCCTACTCCACACTGGGTAGTACAGGAGTGTCTGTGTTTCCCTACTCCACAGTGTGTAGTACAGGAGTGTCTGTGTATCCCCACTCCACACTGTGTAGTACAGGTGTTTCTGTGTTTCCCCACTCCACACTGGGTAGTACAGGTGTTTCTGTGTTTCCCCACTCAACACTGTGTAGTACAGGTGTTTCTGTGTTTCCCCACTCAACACTGGGTAGTACAGGAGTGTCTGTGTATCCCCACTCCACACTGTGTAGTACAGGTGTTTCTGTGTTTCCCCACTCAACACTGGGTAGTACAGGAGTGTCTGTGTTTCCCTACTCCACACTGGGTAGTACAGGAGTGTCTGTGTTTCCCCACTCCACAATGGGTAGTACAGGAGTGTCTGTGTTTCCCCACTCCACACCGTGTAGTAAAGGAGTGTCTGTGTTTCCACACTCCACACTGGGTAGTACAGGAGTGTCTGTGTTTCCCCACTCCACACTGGGTAGTACAGGAGTGTCTGTGTTTCCCCACTCCACACCGGGTAGTACAGGAGTGTCTGTGTTTTCCCACTCCACACTGGGTAGTACAGGCGTGTCTGTGTTTCCCCACTCCACACTGGGTAGTACAGGAGTGTCTGTGTTTCCTCACTCCACACTGGGTAGTACAGGTGTGTCTGTGTTTCCCCACTCCACACTGGGTAGTACAGGAGTGTCTGTGTTTCCCCACTCCACACTGGGTAGTACAGGAGTGTCTGTGTTTCCCCTCTCCACACTGGGTAGTACAGGAGTGTCTGTGTTTCCCCACTCCACACTGGGTAGTACAGGAGTGTCTGTGTTTCCCCACTCCACACTGGGTAGTGCAGGACTGTCTGTGTTTCCCCACTCCACACTGGGTAGAACAGGAGTGTCTGTGTTTCCCCACTCCACACTGGGTAGTACAGGAGTGTCTGTGTTTCCACACTCCACACTGGGTAGTACAGGTGTTTCTGTGTTTCCCTACTCCACACTGGGTCGTACAGGAGTGTCTGTGTTTCCCCACTCCACACTGGGTAGTACAGGAGTGTCTGTGTTTCCCCACTCCACACTGGGTAGTACAGGTGTGTCTGTGTTTCCCCACTCCACACTGGGTAGTACAGGAGTGTCTGTGTTTCCACACTCCACACTGGGTAGTACAGGTGTTTCTGTGTTTCCCTACTCCACACTGGTAGTACAGGAGTGTCTGTGTTTCCCCACTCCACACTGGGTAGTACAGGAGTGTCTGTGTTTCCCCACTCCACACTGGGTAGTACAGGTGTGTCTGTGTTTCCTCACTCCACACTGGGTAGTACAGGAGTGTCTGTGTTTCTCCACTCCACACTGGGTAGTACAGGAGTGTCTGTGTTTCCCCAATCCACACTGGGTGGTACAGGAGTGTCTGTGTTTCCCCAATCCACACTGGGTGGTACAGGAGTGTCTGTGTTTCCCCACTCCACACTGGGTAGTACAGGAGTGTCTGTGTTTCCCCACTCCACACTGGGTCGTACAGGAGTGTCTGTGTTTCCCCACTCCACACTGGGTCGTACAGGAGTGTCTGTGTTTCCCTACTCCACACTGGGTAGTACAGGAGTGTCTGTGTTTCCCTACTCCACACTGGGTAGTACAGGAGTGTCTGTGTTTCCCTACTCCACAGTGTGTAGTACAGGAGTGTCTGTGTATCCCCACTCCACACTGTGTAGTACAGGTGTTTCTGTGTTTCCCCACTCCACACTGGGTAGTACAGGTGTTTCTGTGTTTCCCCACTCAACACTGTGTAGTACAGGTGTTTCTGTGTTTCCCCACTCAACACTGGGTAGTACAGGAGTGTCTGTGTATCCCCACTCCACACTGTGTAGTACAGGTGTTTCTGTGTTTCCCCACTCAACACTGGGTAGTACAGGAGTGTCTGTGTTTCCCTACTCCACACTGGGTAGTACAGGAGTGTCTGTGTTTCCCCACTCCACACTGGGTAGTACAGGAGTGTCTGTGTTTCCCCACTCAACACTGGGTAGTACAGGAGAGTCTGTGTTTCCCCACTCCACACTGGGTGGTACAGGAGTGTCTGTGTTTCCCCACTCCACACTGGTTAGTACAGGAGTGTCTGTGTTTCCCCACTCCACACCGTGTAGTACAGGAGTGTCTGTGTTTCCCTACTCCACACCGTGTAGTACAGGAGTGTCTGTGTTTCCCTACTGCACACCGTGTAGTACAGGAGTGTCTGTGTTTCCCTACTCCACAATGGGTAGTACAGGAGTGTCTCTGTTTCCCTACTCCAGACCGTGTAGTACAGGAGTGTCTGTGTTTCCCCACTCCACAATGGGTAGTACAGGAGTGTCTGTGTTTCCCCACTCCACACCGTGTAGTACAGGAGTGTCTGTGTTTCCACACTCCACACTGGGTAGTACAGGAGTGTCTGTGTTTCCCCACTCCACACTGGGTAGTACAGGAGTGTCTGTGTTTCCCCACTCCACACTGGGTAGTACAGGAGTGTCTGTGTTTCCCCACTCCACACCGGGTAGTACAGGAGTGTCTGTGTTTTCCCACTCCACACTGGGTAGTACAGGAGTGTCTGTGTTTCCCCACTCCACACTGGGTAGTACAGGAGTGTCTGTGTTTCCTCACTCCACACTGGGTAGTACAGGAGTGTCTGTGTTTCCCCACTCCACACTGGGTAGTACAGGAGTGTCTGTGTTTCCCCACTCCACACTGGGTAGTACAGGAGTGTCTGTGTTTCCCCTCTCCACACTGGGTAGTACAGGAGTGTCTGTGTTTCCCCACTCCACACTGTGTAGTACAGGAGTGTCTGTGTTTCCCTACTCCACACCGTGTAGTACAGGAGTGTCTGTGTTTCCCTACTGCACACCGTGTAGTACAGGAGTGTCTGTGTTTCCCTACTCCACAATGGGTAGTACAGGAGTGTCTGTGTTTCCCTACTCCACACCGTGTAGTACAGGAGTGTCTGTGTTTCCCCACTCCACACCGTGTAGTACAGGAGTGTCTGTGTTTCCCTACTGCACACCGTGTAGTACAGGAGTGTCTGTGTTTCCCTACTCCACAATGGGTAGTACAGGAGTGTCTGTGTTTCCCTACTCCACACCGTGTAGTACAGGAGTGTCTGTGTTTCCGCACTCCACACCGTGTAGTACAGGAGTGTCTGTGTTTCCCTACTCCACACCGTGTAGTACAGGAGTGTCTGTGTTTCCCTACTGCACACCGTGTAGTACAGGAGTGTCTGTGTTTCCCTACTCCACAATGGGTAGTACAGGAGTGTCTGTGTTTCCCTACTCCACACCGTGTAGTACAGGAGTGTCTGTGTTTCCCCACTCCACAATGGGTAGTACAGGAGTGTCTGTGTTTCCCCACTCCACACCGTGTAGTAAAGGAGTGTCTGTGTTTCCACACTCCACACTGGGTAGTACAGGAGTGTCTGTGTTTCCCCACTCCACACTGGGTAGTACAGGAGTGTCTGTGTTTCCCCACTCCACACTGGGTAGTACAGGAGTGTCTGTGTTTCCCCACTCCACACCGGGTAGTACAGGAGTGTCTGTGTTTTCCCACTCCACACTGGGTAGTACAGGAGTGTCTGTGTTTCCCCAATCCACACTGGGTGGTACAGGAGTGTCTGTGTTTCCCCAATCCACACTGGGTAGTACAGGGGTGTCTGTGTTTCCCCACTCCACACCGGGTAGTACAGGAGTGTCTGTGTTTTCCCACTCCACACTGGGTAGTACAGGAGTGTCTGTGTTTCCCCAATCCACACTGGGTGGTACAGGAGTGTCTGTGTTTTCCCACTACACACTGGGTAGTACAGGAGTGTATGTGTTTCCCCACTCCACACTGGGTAGTACAGGAGTGTCTGTGTTTCCCCAATCCACACTGGGTAGTACAGGAGTGTCAGTGTTTCCCCACTCCACAATGGGTAGTACAGGAGTGTCTGTGTTTCCCCACTCCACACTGGGTAGTACAGGAGTGTCTGTGTTTCCCTACTCCACACCGTGTAGTACAGGAGTGTCTGTGTTTCCCCACTCCACACTGGGTAGTACAGGACTGTCTGTGTTTCCCCACTCCACACTGGGTAGTACAGGAGTGTCTGTGTTTCCCCACTCCACACTGGGTAGTACAGGAGTGTCTGTGTTTCCTCACTCCACACTGGGTAGTACAGGAGTGTCTGTGTTTCCCCACTCCACACTGGGTAGTACAGGAGTGTCTGTGTTTCCCCACTCCACACTGGGTAGTACAGGAGTGTCTGTGTTTCCCCTCTCCACACTGGGTAGTACAGGAGTGTCTGTGTTTCCCCACTCCACACTGGGTAGTACAGGAGTGTCTGTGTTTCCCCACTCCACACTGGGTAGTGCAGGACTGTCTGTGTTTCCCCACTCCACACTGGGTAGAACAGGAGTGTCTGTGTTTCCCCACTCCACACTGGGTAGTACAGGAGTGTCTGTGTTTCCACACTCCACACTGGGTAGTACAGGAGTGTCTGTGTTTCCCCACTCCACACTGGGTAGTACAGGAGTGTCTGTGTTTCCCCACTCCACACTGGGTAGAACAGGAGTGTCTGTGTTTCCCCACTCCACACTGTGTAGTACAGGAGTGTCTGTGATTCCCTACTCCACACTGGGTAGTACAGGAGTGTCTGTGTTTCCCCACTCCACACTGGGTAGTACAGGAGTGTCTGTGTTTCCCTACTCCACACCGTGTAGTACAGGAGTGTCTGTGTTTCCCCACTCCACACTGGGTAGTACAGGTGTTTCTGTGTTTCCCCACTCCACACTGGGTAGTACAGGAGTGTCTGTGTTTCCCCACTCCACACTGGGTAGTACAGGAGTGTCTGTGTTTCCCCACTCCACACTGGGTAGTACAGGAGTGTCTGTGTTTCCCCACTCCACACTGGGTCGTACAGGAGTGTCTGTGTTTCCCCACTCCACACTGGGTAATACAGGCGTTTCTGTGTTTCCCCACTCCACACTGGGTAGTACAGGAGTGTCTGTGTTTCCCCACTCCACACTGGGTAGTACAGGAGTGTCTGTGTTTCCCCACTCCACACTGGGTCGTACAGGAGTGTCTGTGTTTCCCCTCTCCACACTGGGTCATACAGGTGTGTCTGTGTTTCCCCACTCCACACTGGGTCATACAGGACTGTCTGTGTTTCCCCTCTCCACACTGGGTAGTACAGGAGTGTCTGTGTTTCCCCACTCCACACTGTGTAGTACAGGAGTGTCTGTGTTTCCCCACTCCACACTGGGTAGTACAGGAGTGTCTGTGTTTCCCCACTCCACACTGGGTAGTACAGGAGTGTCTGTGTTTCCCCACTCCACACTGGGTAGTACAGGTGTGTCTGTGTTTCCCCACTCCACACTGGGTAGTACAGGAGTGTCTGTGTTTCCACACTCCACACTGGGTAGTACAGGTGTTTCTGTGTTTCCCTACTCCACACTGGGTAGTACAGGAGTGTCTGTGTTTCCCCACTCCACACTGGGTAGTACAGGAGTGTCTGTGTTTCCCCACTCCACACTGGGTAGTACAGGTGTGTCTGTGTTTCCCCACTCCACACTGGGTAGTACAGGAGTGTCTGTGTTTCTCCACTCCACACTGGGTAGTACAGGAGTGTCTGTGTTTCCCCAATCCACACTGGGTGGTACAGGAGTGTCTGTGTTTCCCCAATCCACACTGGGTGGTACAGGAGTGTCTGTGTTTCCCCACTCCACACTGGGTAGTACAGGAGTGTCTGTGTTTCCCCACTCAACACTGGGTAGTACAGGAGAGTCTGTGTTTCCCCACTCCACACTGGGTGGTACAGGAGTGTCTGTGTTTCCCCACTCCACACTGGGTAGTACAGGAGTGTCTGTGTTTCCCCACTCCACACTGGTTAGTACAGGAGTGTCTGTGTTTCCCCACTCCACACCGTGTAGTACAGGAGTGTCTGTGTTTCCCTACTCCACACCGTGTAGTACAGGAGTGTCTGTGTTTCCCTACTGCACACCGTGTAGTACAGGAGTGTCTGTGTTTCCCTACTCCACAATGGGTAGTACAGGAGTGTCTGTGTTTCCCTACTCCACACCGTGTAGTACAGGAGTGTCTGTGTTTCCCCACTCCACAATGGGTAGTACAGGAGTGTCTGTGTTTCCCCACTCCACACTGGGTAGTACAGGAGTGTCTGTATTTCCTCACTCCACACTGGGTAGTACAGGAGTGTCTGTGTTTCCCCACTCCACACTGGGTAGTACAGGAGTGTCTGTGTTTCCCCACTCCACACTGGGTAGTACAGGAGTGTCTGTGTTTCCCCTCTCCACACTGGGTAGTACAGGAGTGTCTGTGCTTCCCCACTCCACACTGGGTAGTACAGGAGTGTCTGTGTTTACCCACTCCACACTGGGTAGTGCAGGAGTGTCTGTGTTTCCCCACTCCACACTGGGTAGAACAGGAGTGTCTGTGTTTCCCCACTCCACACTGGGTAGTACAGGAGTGTCTGTGTTTCCACACTCCACACTGGGTAGTACAGGAGTGTCTGTGTTACCCCACTCCACACTGGGTAGTACAGGAGTGTCTGTGTTTCCCCACTCCACACTGGGTAGAACAGGAGTGTCTGTGTTTCCCCACTCCACACTGTGTAGTACAGGAGTGTCTGTGATTCCCTACTCCACACTGGGTAGTACAGGAGTGTCTGTGTTTCCCCACTCCACACTGGGTAGTACAGGAGTGTCTGTGTTTCCCTACTCCACACCGTGTAGTACAGGAGTGTCTGTGTTTCCCCACTCCACACTGGGTAGTACAGGTGTTTCTGTGTTTCCCCACTCACACTGGGTAGTACAGGAGTGTCTGTGTTTCCCCACTCCACACTGGGTAGTACAGGAGTGTCTGTGTTTCCCCTCTCCACACCGTGTAGTACAGGAGTGTCTGTGTTTCCCTACTCCACAATGGGTAGTACAGGAGTGTCTGTGTTTCCCTACTCCACACCGTGTAGTACAGGAGTGTCTGTGTTTCCCCACTCCACAATGGGTAGTACAGGAGTGTCTGTGTTTCCCCACTCCACACTGGGTAGTACAGGAGTGTCTGTGTTTCCTCACTCCACACTGGGTAGTACAGGAGTGTCTGTGTTTCCCCACTCCACACTGGGTAGTACAGGAGTGTCTGTGTTTCCCCACTCCACACTGGGTAGTACAGGAGTGTCTGTGTTTCCCCTCTCCACACTGGGTAGTACAGGAGTGTCTGTGCTTCCCCACTCCACACTGGGTAGTACAGGAGTGTCTGTGTTTACCCACTCCACACTGGGTAGTGCAGGAGTGTCTGTGTTTCCCCACTCCACACTGGGTAGAACAGGAGTGTCTGTGTTTCCCCACTCCACACTGGGTAGTACAGGAGTGTCTGTGTTTCCACACTCCACACTGGGTAGTACAGGAGTGTCTGTGTTACCCCACTCCACACTGGGTAGTACAGGAGTGTCTGTGTTTCCCCACTCCACACTGGGTAGAACAGGAGTGTCTGTGTTTCCCCACTCCACACTGTGTAGTACAGGAGTGTCTGTGATTCCCTACTCCACACTGGGTAGTACAGGAGTGTCTGTGTTTCCCCACTCCACACTGGGTAGTACAGGAGTGTCTGTGTTTCCCTACTCCACACCGTGTAGTACAGGAGTGTCTGTGTTTCCCCACTCCACACTGGGTAGTACAGGTGTTTCTGTGTTTCCCCACTCACACTGGGTAGTACAGGAGTGTCTGTGTTTCCCCACTCCACACTGGGTAGTACAGGAGTGTCTGTGTTTCCCCACTCCACATTGGGTAGTACAGGAGTGTCTGTGTTTCCCCACTCCACACTGGGTCGTACAGGAGTGTCTGTGTTTCCCCACTCCACACTGGGTAGTACAGGCGTTTCTGTGTTTCCCCACTCCACACTGGGTAGTACAGGAGTGTCTGTGTTTCCCCACTCCACACTGGGTAGTACAGGAGTGTCTGTGTTTCCCCACTCCACACTGGGTCGTACAGGAGTGTCTGTGTTTCCCCTCTCCACACTGGGTCATACAGGTGTGTCTGTGTTTCCCCACTCCACACTGGGTCATACAGGACTGTCTGTGTTTCCCCTCTCCACACTGGGTAGTACAGGAGTGTCTGTGTTTCCCCACTCCACACTGTGTAGTACAGGAGTGTCTGTGTTTCCCCACTCCACACTGGGTAGTACAGGAGTGTCTGTGTTTCCCCACCCCACACTGGGTAGTACAGGAGTGTCTGTGTTTCCCCAATCCACACTGGGTAGTACAGGAGTGTCTGTGTTTCCCCTCTCCACACTGGGTAGTACAGGAGTGTCTGTGTTTCCCCACTCCACACTGGGTAGTACAGGAGTGTCTGTGTTTCCCCACTCCACACTGGGTAGTACAGGAGTGTCTGTGTTTCCCCACTCCACACTGGGTCGTACAGGAGTGTCTGTGTTTCCCCACTCCACACTGGGTCATACAGGAGTGTCTGTGTTTCCCCACTCCACAATGGGTAGTACAGGAGTGTCTGTGTTTCCCCACTCCACACTGGGTAGTACAGGAGTGTCTGTGTTTCCACACTCCACACTGGGTAGTACAGGAGTGTCTGTGTTTCCCCACTCCACACTGGGTAGTACAGGAGTGTCTGTGTTTCCACACTCCACACTGGGTAGTACAGGAGTGTCTGTGTTTCCCTACTCCACACCGTGTAGTACAGGAGTGTCTGTGTTTCCCTACTCCACACTGGGTAGTACAGGAGTGTCTGTGTTTCCCTACTCCACACCGTGTAGTACAGGAGTGTCTGTGTTTCCCCACTCCACACTGGGTAGTACAGGAGTGTGTGTGTTTCCCCACTCCACACTGGGTAGTACAGGAGTGTCTGTGTTTCCCCACTCCACACTGGGTTGTACAGGAGTGTCTGTGTTTCCCTACTCCACACTGGGTAGTACAGGAGTGTCTGTGATTCCCCACTCCACACTGGGTAGTACAGGAGTGTTTGTGTTTCCCCACTCCACACTGGGTGGTACAGGAGTGTCTGCGTTTCCCCACTCCACACTGGGTAGTACAGGAGTGTCTGTGTTTCCCTACTCCACACCGTGTAGTACAGGAGTGTCTGTGTTTCCCCACTCCACACTGGGTAGTACAGGAGTGTGTGTGTTTCCCCACTCCACACTGGGTAGTACAGGAGTGTCTGTGTTTCCCCACTCCACACTGGGTTGTACAGGAGTGTCTGTGTTTCCCTACTCCACACTGGGTAGTACAGGAGTGTCTGTGATTCCCCACTCCACACTGGGTAGTACAGGAGTGTTTGTGTTTCCCCACTCCACACTGGGTGGTACAGGAGTGTCTGCGTTTCCCCACTCCACACTGGGTAGTACAGGAGTGTCTGTGTTTCCCCACTCCACACTGGGTAGTACAGGAGTTTCTGTGTTTCCCCACTCCACACTGGGTAGTACAGGAGTGTCTGTGTTTCCCCACTCCACACTGGGTAGTACAGGAGTGTCTGTGTTTCCCCACTCCACACTGGGTAGTACAGGAGTGTCTGTGTTTCCCCACTCCACACTGGTTAGTACAGGAGTGTCTGTGTTTCCCCACTCCACACTGGGTAGTACAGGTGTGTCTGTGTTTCCACACTCCACACAGGGTAGTACAGGAGTGTCTGTGTTTCCCCACTCCACAATGGGTAGTACAGGAGTGTCTGTGTTTCCCCACTCCACACTGGGTAGTACAGGAGTGTCTGTGTTTCCCCACTCCACACTGGGTAGTACAGGAGTGTCTGTGTTTCCCCACTCCACACTGGGTAGTACAGGAGTGTCTGTGTTTCCCCACTCCACACTGGGTAGTACAGGAGTGTTTGTGTTTCCCCTCTCCACACTGGGTAGTACAGGAGTGTCTGTGTTTCCCCACTCCACACTGGGTAGTACAGGAGTGTCTGTGTTTCCCCACTCCACACTGGGTAGTGCAGGAGTGTCTGTGTTTCCCCACTCCACACTGGGTAGAACAGGAGTGTCTGCGTTTCCCCACTCCACACTGGGTAGTACAGGAGTGTCTGTGTTTCCACACTCCACACTGGGTAGTACAGGAGTGTCTGTGTTTCCCCACTCCACACTGGGTAGTACAGGAGTGTCTGTGTTTCCCCACTCCACACTGGGTAGAACAGGAGTGTCTATGTTTCCCCACTCCACACTGTGTAGTACAGGAGTGTCTGTGATTCCCTACTCCACACTGGGTAGTACAGGAGTGTCTGTGTTTCCCCACTCCACACTGGGTAGTACAGGAGTGTCTGTGTTTCCCTACTCCACACCGTGTAGTACAGGAGTGTCTGTGTTTCCCCACTCCACACTGGGTAGTACAGGTGTTTCTGTGTTTCCCCACTCCACACTGGGTAGTACAGGAGTGTCTGTGTTTCCCCACTCCACACTGGGTAGTACAGGAGTGTCTGTGTTTCCCCACTCCACACTGGGTAGTACAGGAGTGTCTGTGCTTCCCCACTCCACACTGGGTCGTACAGGAGTGTCTGTGTTTCCCCACTCCACACTGGGTAGTACAGGAGTGTCTGTGTTTCCCCACTCCACACTGGGTCGTACAGGAGTGTCTGTGTTTCCCCTCTCCACACTGGGTCATACAGGAGTGTCTGTGTTTCCCCACTCCACACTGGGTCATACAGGACTGTCTGTGTTTCCCCTCTCCACACTGGGTAGTACAGGAGTGTCTGTGTTTCCCCACTCCACACTGGGTAGTACAGGAGTGTCTGTGTTTCCCCACTCCACACTGGGTAGTACAGGAGTGTCTGAGTTTCCCTACTCCACACCGTGTAGTACAGGAGTGTCTGTGTTTCCCCACTCCACAATGGGTAGTACAGGAGTGTCTGTGTTTCCCCACTCCACACTGGGTAGTACAGGAGTGTCTGTGTTTCCCCACTCCACACTGGGTAGTACAGGAGTGTCTGTGTTTCCCCACTCCACACTGGGTAGTACAGGAGTGTCTGTGTTTCCCCACTCCACACTGGGTAGTACAGGAGTGTCTGTGTTTCCCCACTCCACACTGGGTAGTACAGGAGTGTCTGTGTTTCCCCACTCCACACTGGGTAGTACAGGAGTGTCTGTGCTTCCCCACTCCACACTGGGTAGTACAGGAGTGTCTGTGTTTCCCCACTCCACACTGGGTAGTACAGGAGTGTCTGTGTTTCCCCACTCCACACTGGGTAGAACAGGAGTGTCTGTGTTTCCCCACTCCACACTGTGTAGTACAGGAGTGTCTGTGATTCCCTAATCCACACTGGGTAGTACAGGAGTGTCTGTGTTTCCCCACTCCACACTGGGTAGTACAGGAGTGTCTGTGTTTCCCTACTCCACACCGTGTAGTACAGGAGTGTCTGTGTTTCCCCACTCCACACTGGGTAGTACAGGTGTTTCTGTGTTTCCCCACTCCACACTGGGTAGTGCAGGAGTGTCTGTGTTTCCCCACTCCACACTGGGTAGTACAGGAGTGTCTGTGTTTCCCCACTCCACACTGGGTCGTACAGGAGTGTCTGTGTTTCCCCACTCCACACTGGGTAGTACAGGTGTTTCTGTGTTTCCCCACTCCACACTGGGTCATACAGGACTGTCTGTGTTTCCCCTCTCCACACTGGGTAGTACAGGAGTGTCTGTGTTTCCCCACTCCACACTGGGTAGTACAGGAGTGTCTGTGTTTCCCCACTCCACACTGGGTCGTACAGGAGTGTCTGTGTTTCCCCTCTCCACACTGGGTCATACAGGAGTGTCTGAGTTTCCACACTCCACACTGGGTCATACAGGACTGTCTGTGTTTCCCCTCTGCACACTGGGTAGTACAGGAGTGTCTGTGTTTCCCCACTCCACACTGTGTAGTACAGGAGTGTCTGTGTTTCCCCACTCCACACTGGGTAGTACAGGAGTGTCTGTGTTTCCCCACTCCACTCTGGGTAGTACAGGAGTGTCTGTGTTTCCACACTCCACACTGGGTAGTACAGGTGTTTCTGTGTTTCCCTACTCCACACTGGGTAGTACAGGAGTGTCTGTGTTTCCCCACTCCAGACTGGGTAGTACAGGAGTGTCTGTGTTTCCCCACTCCACACTGGGTAGTACAGGTGTGTCTGTGTTTCCCCACTCCACACTGGGTAGTACAGGAGTGTCTGTGTTTCTCCACTCCACACTGGGTAGTACAGGAGTGTCTGTGTTTCCCCAATCCACACTGGGTGGTACAGGAGTGTCTGTGTTTCCCCAATCCACACTGGGTGGTACAGGAGTGTCTGTGTTTCCCCACTCCACACTGGGTAGTACAGGAGTGTCTGTGTTTCCCCACTCAACACTGGGTAGTACAGGAGAGTCTGTGTTTCCCCACTCCACACTGGGTGGTACAGGAGTGTCTGTGTTTCCCCACTCCACACTGGGTAGTACAGGAGTGTCTGTGTTTCCCCACTCCACACTGGTTAGTACAGGAGTGTCTGTGTTTCCCCACTCCACACCGTGTAGTACAGGAGTGTCTGTGTTTCCCTACTCCACACCGTGTAGTACAGGAGTGTCTGTGTTTCCCTACTGCACACCGTGTAGTACAGGAGTGTCTGTGTTTCCCTACTCCACAATGGGTAGTACAGGAGTGTCTGTGTTTCCCTACTCCACACCGTGTAGTACAGGAGTGTCTGTGTTTCCCCACTCCACAATGGGTAGTACAGGAGTGTCTGTGTTTCCCCACTCCACACTGGGTAGTACAGGAGTGTCTGTGTTTCCCACTCCACACTGGGTAGTACAGGAGTGTCTGTGTTTCCCCACTCCACACTGGGTAGTACAGGAGTGTCTGTGTTTCCCCACTCCACACTGGGTAGTACAGGAGTGTCTGTGTTTCCCCTCTCCACACTGGGTAGTACAGGAGTGTCTGTGCTTCCCCACTCCACACTGGGTAGTACAGGAGTGTCTGTGTTTCCCCACTCCACACTGGGTAGTGCAGGAGTGTCTGTGTTTCCCCACTCCACACTGGGTAGAACAGGAGTGTCTGTGTTTCCCCACTCCACACTGGGTAGTACAGGAGTGTCTGTGTTTCCACACTCCACACTGGGTAGTACAGGAGTGTCTGTGTTTCCCCACTCCACACTGGGTAGTACAGGAGTGTCTGTGTTTCCCCACTCCACACTGGGAAGAACAGGAGTGTCTGTGTTTCCCCACTCCACACTGTGTAGTACAGGAGTGTCTGTGATTCCCAACTCCACACTGGGTAGTACAGGAGTGTCTATGTTTCCCCACTCCACACTGGGTAGTACAGGAGTGTCTGTGTTTCCCTACTCCACACCGTGTAGTACAGGAGTGTCTGTGTTTCCCCACTCCACACCGGGTAGTACAGGTGTTTCTGTGTTTCCCCACTCCACACTGGGTAGTACAGGAGTGTCTGTGTTTCCCCACTCCACACTGGGTAGTACAGGAGTGTCTGTGTTTCCCCACTCCACACTGGGTAGTACAGGAGTGTCTGTGTTTCCCCACTCCACACTGGGTCGTACAGGAGTGTCTGTGTTTCCCCACTCCACACTGGGTAGTACAGGCGTTTCTGTGTTTCCCCACTCCACACTGGGTAGTACAGGAGTGTCTGTGTTTCCCCACTCCACACTGGGTAGTACAGGAGTGTCTGTGTTTCCCCACTCCACACTGGGTCGTACAGGAGTGTCTGTGTTTCCCCTCTCCACACTGGGTCATACAGGTGTGTCTGTGTTTCCCCACTCCACACTGGGTCATACAGGACTGTCTGTGTTTCCCCTCTCCACACTGGGTAGTACAGGAGTGTCTGTGTTTCCCCACTCCACACTGTGTAGTACAGGAGTGTCTGTGTTTCCCCACTCCACACTGGGTAGTACAGGAGTGTCTGTGTTTCCCCACTCCACACTGGGTAGTACAGGAGTGTCTGTGTTTCCCCAATCCACACTGGGTAGTACAGGAGTGTCTGTGTTACCCCTCTCCACACTGGGTAGTACAGGAGTGTCTGTGTTTCCCCACTCCACACTGGGTAGTACAGGAGTGTCTGTGTTTCCCCACTCCACACTGGGTAGTACAGGAGTGTCTGTGTTTCCCCACTCCACACTGGGTAGTGCAGGAGTGTCTGTGTTTCCCCACTCCACACTGGGTAGAACAGGAGTGTCTGTGTTTCCCCACTCCACACTGGGTAGTACAGGAGTGTCTGTGTTTCCACACTCCACACTGGGTAGTACAGGAGTGTCTGTGTTTCCCCACTCCACACTGGGTAGTACAGGAGTGTCTGTGTTTCCCCACTCCACACTGGGTAGAACAGGAGTGTCTGTGTTTCCCCACTCCACACTGTGTAGTACAGGAGTGTCTGTGATTCCCTACTCCACACTGGGTAGTACAGGAGTGTCTGTGTTTCCCCACTCCACACTGGGTAGTACAGGAGTGTCTGTGTTTCCCTACTCCACACCGTGTAGTACAGGAGTGTCTGTGTTTCCCCACTCCACACTGGGTAGTACAGGTGTTTCTGTGTTTCCCCACTCCACACTGGGTAGTACAGGAGTGTCTGTGTTTCCCCACTCCACACTGGGTAGTACAGGAGTGTCTGTGTTTCCCCACTCCACACTGGGTCGTACAGGGTGTCTGTGTTTCCCCACTCCACACTGGGTAGTACAGGCGTTTCTGTGTTTCCCCACTCCACACTGGGTAGTACAGGAGTGTCTGTGTTTCCCCACTCCACACTGGGTAGTACAGGAGTGTCTGTGTTTCCCCACTCCACACTGGGTAGTACAGGAGTGTCTGTGTTTCCCCACTCCACACTGGGTCATACAGGTGTGTCTGTGTTTCCCCACACCACACAGGGTCATACAGGACTGTCTGTGTTTCCCCTCTCCACACTGGGTAGTACAGGAGTGTCTGTGTTTCCCCCACTCCACAATGGGTAGTACAGGAGTGTCTGTGTTTCCCCACTCCACACTGGGTAGTACAGGAGTGTCTGTGTTTCCCCACTCCACACTGTGTAGTACAGGAGTGTCTGTGTTTCCCCACTCCACACTGGGTAGTACAGGAGTGTCTGTGTTTCCCCACTCCACACCGGGTAGTACAGGAGTGTCTGTGTTTCCCCACTCCACACTGGATAGTACAGGAGTGTCTGTGTTTCCCCACTCCACACTGGGTAGTACAGGAGTGTCTGTGTTTCCCCACTCCACACTGGGTAGTACAGGAGTGTCTGTGTTTCCCCACTCCACACTGGGTAGTACAGGAGAGTCTGTGTTTCCCCACTCCACACTGGGTGGTACAGGAGTGTCTGTGTTTCCCCACTCCACACTGGGTAGTACAGGAGTGTCTGTGTTTCCCCACTCCACACTGGGTAGTACAGGAGTGTCTGTGTTTCCCCACTCCACACTGGGTAGTACAGGAGTGTCTGTGTTTCCCCACTCCACACTGGGTAGTACAGGAGTGTCTGTGTTTCCCCACTCCACACTGGGTAGTACAGGAGTGTCTGTGTTTCCCCACTCCACACTGTGTAGTACAGGAGTGTCTGTGTTTCCCCACTCCACACTGGGTAGTACAGGAGTGTCTGTGTTTCCCCAATCCACACTGGGTAGAACAGGAGTGTCTGTGTTTCCCTACTCCACACTGGGTAGTACAGGAGTGTCTGTGCTTCCCCACTCCACACTGGGTAGTACAGGAGTGTCTGTGTTTCCCCACTCCACACTGTGTAGTACAGGAGTGTCTGTGTTTCCCCACTCCACACTGGGTAGTACAGGAGTGTCTGTGTTTCCCCACTCCACACTGGGTAGTACAGGAGTGTCTGTGTTTCCCCAATCAACACTGGGTAGTACAGGAGAGTCTGTGTTTCCCCACTCCACACTGGATAGTACAGGAGTGTCTGTGTTTCCCCACTCCACACTGGGTAGTACAGGAGTGTCTGTGTTTCCCCACTCCACACTGGGTAGTACAGGAGTGTCTGTGTTTCCCCACTCCACACTGGGTAGTACAGGAGTGTCTGTGTTTCCCCACTCCACACTGGGTAGTACAGGAGTGTCTGTGTTTCCCCACTCCACACTGGGTAGTACAGGAGTGTCTGTGTTTCCCTACTCCACACTGGGTAGTACAGGAGTGTCTGTGTTTCCCCAATCAACACTGGGTAGTACAGGAGTGTCTGTGTTTCCCCACTCCACACTGGGTAGTACAGGAGTGTCTGTGTTTCCCCACTCCACACTGGGTAGTACAGGAGTGTCTGTGTTTCCCCTCTCCACACTGGGTAGTACAGGAGTGTCTGTGTTTCCCCACTCCACACTGGGTAGTACAGGAGTGTCTGTGTTTCCCCTCTCCACACTGGGTAGTACAGGAGTGTCTGTGTTTCCCCACTCCACACTGGGTAGTACAGGAGTGTCTGTGTTTCCCCTCTCCACACTGGGTAGTACAGGAGTGTCTGTGTTTCCCCACTCCACACCGTGTAGTACAGGAGTGTCTGTGTTTCCCCAATCAACACTGGGTAGTACAGGAGTGTCTGTGTTTCCCCACTCCACACTGGGTCGTACAGGAGTGTCTGTGTTTCCCCACTCCACACTGGGTAGTACAGGAGTGTCTGTGTTTCCCCACTCCACAATGGGTAGTACAGGAGTGTCTGTGTTTCCCCACTCCACACCGGGTAGTACAGGAGTGTCTGTGTTTCCCCACTCCACACTGGGTAGTACAGGAGTGTCTGTGTTTCCCCACTCCACAATGGGTAGTACAGGAGTGTCTGTGTTTCCCCACTCCACACTGGGTAGTACTGGAGTGTCTGTGTTTCCCCACTCCACACTGGGTAGTACAGGAGTGTCTGAGTTTCCCCACTCCACACCGGGTAGTACAGGAGTGTCTGTGTTTCCCCACTCCACACCGGGTAGTACAGGAGTGTCTGTGTTTCCCCACTCCACACCGGGTAGTACAGGAGTGTCTGTGTTTCCCCACTCCACACTGGGTAGTACAGGAGTGTCTGAGTTTCCCTACTCCACACCGTGTAGTACAGGAGTGTCTGTATTTCCCTACTCCACACTGGGTAGTACAGGAGTGTCTGTGTTTCCCCACTCCACACTGGGTAGTACAGGAGTGTCTGTGTTTCCCCACTCCACACTGGGTAGTACAGGAGTGTCTGTGTTTCCCCACTCCACACTGGGTAGTACAGGAGTGTCTGTGTTTCCCCACTCCACACTGGGTAGTACAGGAGTGTCTGTGTTTCCCCACTCCACACTGGGTAGTACAGGAGTGTCTGTGTTTCCCCACTCCACACTGGGTAGTACAGGAGTGTCTGAGTTTCCCTACTCCACACCGGGTAGTACAGGAGTGTCTGTGTTTCCCTACTCCCCACCGTGTAGTACAGGAGTGTCTGTGTTTCCCCACTCCACACTGGGTAGTACAGGAGTGTCTGTGTTTCCCCACTCCACACTGGGTAGTACAGGAGTGTCTGTGTTTCCCCACTCCACACTGGGTAGTACAGGAGTGTCTGTGCTTCCCCACTCCACACTGGGTAGTACAGGAGTGTCTGTGTTTCCCCACTCCACACTGGGTAGTACAGGAGTGTCTGTGTTTCCCCACTCCACACTGGGTAGAACAGGAGTGTCTGTGTTTCCCCACTCCACACTGTGTAGTACAGGAGTGTCTGTGATTCCCTAATCCACACTGGGTAGTACAGGAGTGTCTGTGTTTCCCCACTCCACACTGGGTAGTACAGGAGTGTCTGTGTTTCCCTACTCCACACCGTGTAGTACAGGAGTGTCTGTGTTTCCCCACTCCACACTGGGTAGTACAGGTGTTTCTGTGTTTCCCCACTCCACACTGGGTAGTGCAGGAGTGTCTGTGTTTCCCCACTCCACACTGGGTAGTACAGGAGTGTCTGTGTTTCCCCACTCCACACTGGGTCGTACAGGAGTGTCTGTGTTTCCCCACTCCACACTGGGTAGTACAGGTGTTTCTGTGTTTCCCCACTCCACACTGGGTCATACAGGACTGTCTGTGTTTCCCCTCTCCACACTGGGTAGTACAGGAGTGTCTGTGTTTCCCCACTCCACACTGGGTAGTACAGGAGTGTCTGTGTTTCCCCACTCCACACTGGGTCGTACAGGAGTGTCTGTGTTTCCCCTCTCCACACTGGGTCATACAGGAGTGTCTGAGTTTCCACACTCCACACTGGGTCATACAGGACTGTCTGTGTTTCCCCTCTGCACACTGGGTAGTACAGGAGTGTCTGTGTTTCCCCACTCCACACTGTGTAGTACAGGAGTGTCTGTGTTTCCCCACTCCACACTGGGTAGTACAGGAGTGTCTGTGTTTCCCCACTCCACTCTGGGTAGTACAGGAGTGTCTGTGTTTCCACACTCCACACTGGGTAGTACAGGTGTTTCTGTGTTTCCCTACTCCACACTGGGTAGTACAGGAGTGTCTGTGTTTCCCCACTCCAGACTGGGTAGTACAGGAGTGTCTGTGTTTCCCCACTCCACACTGGGTAGTACAGGTGTGTCTGTGTTTCCCCACTCCACACTGGGTAGTACAGGAGTGTCTGTGTTTCTCCACTCCACACTGGGTAGTACAGGAGTGTCTGTGTTTCCCCAATCCACACTGGGTGGTACAGGAGTGTCTGTGTTTCCCCAATCCACACTGGGTGGTACAGGAGTGTCTGTGTTTCCCCACTCCACACTGGGTAGTACAGGAGTGTCTGTGTTTCCCCACTCAACACTGGGTAGTACAGGAGAGTCTGTGTTTCCCCACTCCACACTGGGTGGTACAGGAGTGTCTGTGTTTCCCCACTCCACACTGGGTAGTACAGGAGTGTCTGTGTTTCCCCACTCCACACTGGTTAGTACAGGAGTGTCTGTGTTTCCCCACTCCACACCGTGTAGTACAGGAGTGTCTGTGTTTCCCTACTCCACACCGTGTAGTACAGGAGTGTCTGTGTTTCCCTACTGCACACCGTGTAGTACAGGAGTGTCTGTGTTTCCCTACTCCACAATGGGTAGTACAGGAGTGTCTGTGTTTCCCTACTCCACACCGTGTAGTACAGGAGTGTCTGTGTTTCCCCACTCCACAATGGGTAGTACAGGAGTGTCTGTGTTTCCCCACTCCACACTGGGTAGTACAGGAGTGTCTGTGTTTCCCACTCCACACTGGGTAGTACAGGAGTGTCTGTGTTTCCCCACTCCACACTGGGTAGTACAGGAGTGTCTGTGTTTCCCCACTCCACACTGGGTAGTACAGGAGTGTCTGTGTTTCCCCTCTCCACACTGGGTAGTACAGGAGTGTCTGTGCTTCCCCACTCCACACTGGGTAGTACAGGAGTGTCTGTGTTTCCCCACTCCACACTGGGTAGTGCAGGAGTGTCTGTGTTTCCCCACTCCACACTGGGTAGAACAGGAGTGTCTGTGTTTCCCCACTCCACACTGGGTAGTACAGGAGTGTCTGTGTTTCCACACTCCACACTGGGTAGTACAGGAGTGTCTGTGTTTCCCCACTCCACACTGGGTAGTACAGGAGTGTCTGTGTTTCCCCACTCCACACTGGGAAGAACAGGAGTGTCTGTGTTTCCCCACTCCACACTGTGTAGTACAGGAGTGTCTGTGATTCCCAACTCCACACTGGGTAGTACAGGAGTGTCTGTGTTTCCCCACTCCACACTGGGTAGTACAGGAGTGTCTGTGTTTCCCTACTCCACACCGTGTAGTACAGGAGTGTCTGTGTTTCCCCACTCCACACTGGGTAGTACAGGTGTTTCTGTGTTTCCCCACTCCACACTGGGTAGTACAGGAGTGTCTGTGTTTCCCCACTCCACACTGGGTAGTACAGGAGTGTCTGTGTTTCCCCACTCCACACTGGGTAGTACAGGAGTGTCTGTGTTTCCCCACTCCACACTGGGTCGTACAGGAGTGTCTGTGTTTCCCCACTCCACACTGGGTAGTACAGGCGTTTCTGTGTTTCCCCACTCCACACTGGGTAGTACAGGAGTGTCTGTGTTTCCCCACTCCACACTGGGTAGTACAGGAGTGTCTGTGTTTCCCCACTCCACACTGGGTCGTACAGGAGTGTCTGTGTTTCCCCTCTCCACACTGGGTCATACAGGTGTGTCTGTGTTTCCCCACTCCACACTGGGTCATACAGGACTGTCTGTGTTTCCCCTCTCCACACTGGGTAGTACAGGAGTGTCTGTGTTTCCCCACTCCACACTGTGTAGTACAGGAGTGTCTGTGTTTCCCCACTCCACACTGGGTAGTACAGGAGTGTCTGTGTTTCCCCACTCCACACTGGGTAGTACAGGAGTGTCTGTGTTTCCCCAATCCACACTGGGTAGTACAGGAGTGTCTGTGTTACCCCTCTCCACACTGGGTAGTACAGGAGTGTCTGTGTTTCCCCACTCCACACTGGGTAGTACAGGAGTGTCTGTGTTTCCCCACTCCACACTGGGTAGTACAGGAGTGTCTGTGTTTCCCCACTCCACACTGGGTAGTGCAGGAGTGTCTGTGTTTCCCCACTCCACACTGGGTAGAACAGGAGTGTCTGTGTTTCCCCACTCCACACTGGGTAGTACAGGAGTGTCTGTGTTTCCACACTCCACACTGGGTAGTACAGGAGTGTCTGTGTTTCCCCACTCCACACTGGGTAGTACAGGAGTGTCTGTGTTTCCCCACTCCACACTGGGTAGAACAGGAGTGTCTGTGTTTCCCCACTCCACACTGTGTAGTACAGGAGTGTCTGTGATTCCCTACTCCACACTGGGTAGTACAGGAGTGTCTGTGTTTCCCCACTCCACACTGGGTAGTACAGGAGTGTCTGTGTTTCCCTACTCCACACCGTGTAGTACAGGAGTGTCTGTGTTTCCCCACTCCACACTGGGTAGTACAGGTGTTTCTGTGTTTCCCCACTCCACACTGGGTAGTACAGGAGTGTCTGTGTTTCCCCACTCCACACTGGGTAGTACAGGAGTGTCTGTGTTTCCCCACTCCACACTGGGTCGTACAGGGTGTCTGTGTTTCCCCACTCCACACTGGGTAGTACAGGCGTTTCTGTGTTTCCCCACTCCACACTGGGTAGTACAGGAGTGTCTGTGTTTCCCCACTCCACACTGGGTAGTACAGGAGTGTCTGTGTTTCCCCACTCCACACTGGGTAGTACAGGAGTGTCTGTGTTTCCCCACTCCACACTGGGTCATACAGGTGTGTCTGTGTTTCCCCACACCACACAGGGTCATACAGGACTGTCTGTGTTTCCCCTCTCCACACTGGGTAGTACAGGAGTGTCTGTGTTTCCCCACTCCACAATGGGTAGTACAGGAGTGTCTGTGTTTCCCCACTCCACACTGGGTAGTACAGGAGTGTCTGTGTTTCCCCACTCCACACTGTGTAGTACAGGAGTGTCTGTGTTTCCCCACTCCACACTGGGTAGTACAGGAGTGTCTGTGTTTCCCCACTCCACACCGGGTAGTACAGGAGTGTCTGTGTTTCCCCACTCCACACTGGATAGTACAGGAGTGTCTGTGTTTCCCCACTCCACACTGGGTAGTACAGGAGTGTCTGTGTTTCCCCACTCCACACTGGGTAGTACAGGAGTGTCTGTGTTTCCCCACTCCACACTGGGTAGTACAGGAGAGTCTGTGTTTCCCCACTCCACACTGGGTGGTACAGGAGTGTCTGTGTTTCCCCACTCCACACTGGGTAGTACAGGAGTTTCTGTGTTTCCCCACTCCACACTGGGTAGTACAGGAGTGTCTGTGTTTCCCCACTCCACACTGGGTAGTACAGGAGTGTCTGTGTTTCCCCACTCCACACTGGGTAGTACAGGAGTGTCTGTGTTTCCCCACTCCACACTGGGTAGTACAGGAGTGTCTGTGTTTCCCCACTCCACACTGTGTAGTACAGGAGTGTCTGTGTTTCCCCACTCCACACTGGGTAGTACAGGAGTGTCTGTGTTTCCCCAATCCACACTGGGTAGAACAGGAGTGTCTGTGTTTCCCTACTCCACACTGGGTAGTACAGGAGTGTCTGTGCTTCCCCACTCCACACTGGGTAGTACAGGAGTGTCTGTGTTTCCCCACTCCACACTGTGTAGTACAGGAGTGTCTGTGTTTCCCCACTCCACACTGGGTAGTACAGGAGTGTCTGTGTTTCCCCACTCCACACTGGGTAGTACAGGAGTGTCTGTGTTTCCCCAATCAACACTGGGTAGTACAGGAGAGTCTGTGTTTCCCCACTCCACACTGGATAGTACAGGAGTGTCTGTGTTTCCCCACTCCACACTGGGTAGTACAGGAGTGTCTGTGTTTCCCCACTCCACACTGGGTAGTACAGGAGTGTCTGTGTTTCCCCACTCCACACTGGGTAGTACAGGAGTGTCTGTGTTTCCCCACTCCACACTGGGTAGTACAGGAGTGTCTGTGTTTCCCCACTCCACACTGGGTAGTACAGGAGTGTCTGTGTTTCCCTACTCCACACTGGGTAGTACAGGAGTGTCTGTGTTTCCCCAATCAACACTGGGTAGTACAGGAGTGTCTGTGTTTCCCCACTCCACACTGGGTAGTACAGGAGTGTCTGTGTTTCCCCACTCCACACTGGGTAGTACAGGAGTGTCTGTGTTTCCCCTCTCCACACTGGGTAGTACAGGAGTGTCTGTGTTTCCCCACTCCACACTGGGTAGTACAGGTGTGTCTGTGTTTCCCCTCTCCACACTGGGTAGTACAGGAGTGTCTGTGTTTCCCCACTCCACACTGGGTAGTACAGGAGTGTCTGTGTTTCCCCTCTCCACACTGGGTAGTACAGGAGTGTCTGTGTTTCCCCACTCCACACCGTGTAGTACAGGAGTGTCTGTGTTTCCCCAATCAACACTGGGTAGTACAGGAGTGTCTGTGTTTCCCCACTCCACACTGGGTCGTACAGGAGTGTCTGTGTTTCCCCACTCCACACTGGGTAGTACAGGAGTGTCTGTGTTTCCCCACTCCACAATGGGTAGTACAGGAGTGTCTGTGTTTCCCCACTCCACACCGGGTAGTACAGGAGTGTCTGAGTTTCCCCACTCCACACCGGGTAGTACAGGAGTGTCTGTGTTTCCCCACTCCACACCGGGTAGTACAGGAGTGTCTGTGTTTCCCCACTCCACACCGGGTAGTACAGGAGTGTCTGTGTTTCCCCACTCCACACTGGGTAGTACAGGAGTGTCTGAGTTTCCCTACTCCACACCGTGTAGTACAGGAGTGTCTGTATTTCCCTACTCCACACTGGGTAGTACAGGAGTGTCTGTGTTTCCCCACTCCACACTGGGTAGTACAGGAGTGTCTGTGTTTCCCCACTCCACACTGGGTAGTACAGGAGTGTCTGTGTTTCCCCACTCCACACTGGGTAGTACAGGAGTGTCTGTGTTTCCCCACTCCACACTGGGTAGTACAGGAGTGTCTGTGTTTCCCCACTCCACACTGGGTAGTACAGGAGTGTCTGTGTTTCCCCACTCCACACTGGGTAGTACAGGAGTGTCTGAGTTTCCCTACTCCACACCGGGTAGTACAGGAGTGTCTGTGTTTCCCTACTCCCCACCGTGTAGTACAGGAGTGTCTGTGTTTCCCCACTCCACACTGGGTAGTACAGGAGTGTCTGTGTTTCCCCACTCCACACTGGGTAGTACAGGAGTGTCTGTGTTTCCCCACTCCACACTGGGTAGTACAGGAGTGTCTGTGTTTCCCCACTCCACACTGGGTAGTACAGGAGTGTCTGTGTTTCCCCACTCCACACTGGGTCGTACAGGAGTGTCTGTGTTTCCCCACTCCACACTGGGTCATACAGGAGTGTCTGTGTTTCCCAACTCCACAATGGGTAGTACAGGAGTGTCTGTGTTTCCCCACTCCACACTGGGTAGTACAGGAGTGTCTGTGTTTCCACACTCCACACTGGGTAGTACAGGAGTGTCTGTGTTTCCCCACTCCACACTGGGTAGTACAGGAGTGTCTGTGTTTCCACACTCCACACTGGGTAGTACAGGAGTGTCTGTGTTTCCCTACTCCACACCGTGTAGTACAGGAGTGTCTGTGTTTCCCTACTCCACACTGGGTAGTACAGGAGTGTCTGTGTTTCCCTACTCCACACCGTGTAGTACAGGAGTGTCTGTGTTTCCCCACTCCACACTGGGTAGTAAAGGAGTGTCTGTGTTTCCCCACTCCACACTGGGTAGTACAGGAGTGTCTGTGTTTCCCCACTCCACACTGGGTCGTACAGGAGTGTCTGTGTTTCCCTACTCCACACTGGGTAGTACAGGAGTGTCTGTGATTCCCCACTCCACACTGGGTAGTACAGGAGTGTTTGTGTTTCCCCACTCCACACTGGGTGGTACAGGAGTGTCTGCGTTTCCCCACTCCACACTGGGTAGTACAGGAGTGTCTGTGTTTCCCCAATCCACACTGGGTGGTACAGGAGTGTCTGCGTTTCCCCACTCCACACTGGGTAGTACAGGAGTGTCTGTGTTTCCCCACTCCACACTGGGTAGTACAGGAGTGTCTGTGTTTCCCCACTCCACACTGGGTAGTACAGGAGTGTCTGTGTTTCCCCACTCCACACTGGGTAGTACAGGAGTGTCTGTGTTTCCCCACTCCACACTGGGTCGTACAGGAGTGTCTGTGTTTCCCCACTCCACACTGGGTCATACAGGAGTGTCTGTGTTTCCCAACTCCACAATGGGTAGTACAGGAGTGTCTGTGTTTCCCCACTCCACACTGGGTAGTACAGGAGTGTCTGTGTTTCCACACTCCACACTGGGTAGTACAGGAGTGTCTGTGTTTCCCCACTCCACACTGGGTAGTACAGGAGTGTCTGTGTTTCCACACTCCACACTGGGTAGTACAGGAGTGTCTGTGTTTCCCTACTCCACACCGTGTAGTACAGGAGTGTCTGTGTTTCCCTACTCCACACTGGGTAGTACAGGAGTGTCTGTGTTTCCCTACTCCACACCGTGTAGTACAGGAGTGTCTGTGTTTCCCCACTCCACACTGGGTAGTACAGGAGTGTCTGTGTTTCCCCACTCCACACTGGGTAGTACAGGAGTGTCTGTGTTTCCCCACTCCACACTGGGTCGTACAGGAGTGTCTGTGTTTCCCTACTCCACACTGGGTAGTACAGGAGTGTCTGTGATTCCCCACTCCACACTGGGTAGTACAGGAGTGTTTGTGTTTCCCCACTCCACACTGGGTGGTACAGGAGTGTCTGCGTTTCCCCACTCCACACTGGGTAGTACAGGAGTGTCTGTGTTTCCCCAATCCACACTGGGTGGTACAGGAGTGTCTGTGTTTCCCCACTCCACACTGGGTGGTACAGGAGTGTCTGTGTTTCCCCACTCCACACTGGGTAGTACAGGAGTGTCTGTGTTTCCCCACTCCACACTGGGTAGTACAGGAGTGTCTGTGTTTCCCCACTCCACACTGGGTAGTACAGGAGTGTCTGTGTTTCCCCACTCCACACTGGGTAGTACAGGAGTGTCTGTGTTTCCCCCACTCCACACTGGTTAGTACAGGAGTGTCTGTGTTTCCCCACTCCACACTGGGTAGTACAGGTGTGTCTGTGTTTCCACACTCCACACAGGGTAGTACAGGAGTGTCTGTGTTTCCCCACTCCACAATGGGTAGTACAGGAGTGTCTGTGTTTCCCCACTCCACACTGGGTAGTACAGGAGTGTCTGTGTTTCCCCACTCCACACTGGGTAGTACAGGAGTGTCTGTGTTTCCCCACTCCACACTGGGTAGTACAGGAGTGTCTGTGTTTCCCCACTCCACACTGGGTAGTACAGGAGTGTCTGTGTTTCCCCTCTCCACACTGGGTAGTACAGGAGTGTCTGTGCTTCCCCACTCCACACTGGGTAGTACAGGAGTGTCTGTGTTTCCCCACTCCACACTGGGTAGTGCAGGAGTGTCTGTGTTTCCCCACTCCACACTGGGTAGAACAGGAGTGTCTGCGTTTCCCCACTCCACACTGGGTAGTACAGGAGTGTCTGTGTTTCCACACTCCACACTGGGTAGTACAGGAGTGTCTGTGTTTCCCCACTCCACACTGGGTAGTACAGGAGTGTCTGTGTTTCCCCACTCCACACTGGGTAGAACAGGAGTGTCTATGTTTCCCCACTCCACACTGTGTAGTACAGGAGTGTCTGTGATTCCCTACTCCACACTGGGTAGTACAGGAGTGTCTGTGTTTCCCCACTCCACACTGGGTAGTACAGGTGTCTCTGTGTTTCCCCACTCCACACTGGGTAGTACAGGAGTGTCTGTGTTTCCCCACTCCACACTGGGTAGTACAGGAGTGTCTGTGCTTCCCCACTCCACACTGGGTCGTACAGGAGTGTCTGTGTTTCCCCACTCCACACTGGGTAGTACAGGCGTTTCTGTGTTTCCCCACTCCACACTGGGTAGTACAGGAGTGTCTGTGATTCCCCACTCCACACTGGGTAGTACAGGAGTGTCTGTGTTTCCCCACTCCATACTGGGTCGTACAGGAATGTCTGTGTTTCCCCTCTCCACACTGGGTCATACAGGAGTGTCTGTGTTTCCCCACTCCACACTGGGTCATACAGGACTGTCTGTGTTTCCCCTCTCCACACTGGGTAGTACAGGAGTGTCTGTGTTTCCCCACTCCACACTGGGTAGTACAGGAGTGTCTGTGTTTCCCCACTCCACACTGGGTAGTACAGGAGTGTCTGAGTTTCCCTACTCCACACCGTGTAGTACAGGAGTGTCTGTGTTTCCCCACTCCACAATGGGTAGTACAGGAGTGTCTGTGTTTCCCCACTCCACACTGGGTAGTACAGGAGTGTCTGTGTTTCCCCACTCCACACTGGGTAGTACAGGAGTGTCTGTGTTTCCCCACTCCACACTGGGTAGTACAGGAGTGTCTGTGTTTCCCCACTCCACACTGGGTAGTACAGGAGTGTCTGTGTTTCCCCACTCCACACTGGGTAGTACAGGAGTGTCTGTGCTTCCCCACTCCACACTGGGTAGTACAGGAGTGTCTGTGTTTCCCCACTCCACACTGGGTAGTACAGGAGTGTCTGTGTTTCCCCACTCCACACTGGGTAGAACAGGAGTGTCTGTGTTTCCCCACTCCACACTGGGTAGTACAGGAGTGTCTGTGTTTCCACACTCCACACTGGGTAGTACAGGAGTGTCTGTGTTTCCCCACTCCACAATGGGTAGTACAGGAGTGTCTGTGTTTCCCCACTCCACACTGGGTAGTACAGGAGTGTCTGTGTTTCCCCACTCCACACTGGGTAGTACAGGAGTGTCTGTGTTTCCCCTCTCCACACTGGGTAGTACAGGAGTGTCTGTGTTTCCCCACTCCACAATGGGTAGTACAGGAGTGTCTGTGTTTCCCCACTCCACACTGGGTAGTACAGGAGTGTCTGTGTTTCCCCACTCCACACTGGGTAGTACAGGAGTGTCTGTGTTTCCCCACTCCACACTGGGTAGAACAGGAGTGTCTATGTTTCCCCACTCCACACTGTGTAGTACAGGAGTGTCTGTGATTCCCTACTCCACACTGGGTAGTACAGGAGTGTCTGTGTTTCCCCACTCCACACTGGGTAGTACAGGAGTGTCTGTGTTTCCCTACTCCACACCGTGTAGTACAGGAGTGTCTGTGTTTCCCCACTCCACACTGGGTAGTACAGGTGTCTCTGTGTTTCCCCACTCCACACTGGGTAGTACAGGAGTGTCTGTGTTTCCCCACTCCACACTGGGTAGTACAGGAGTGTCTGTGTTTCCCCACTCCACACTGGGTAGTACAGGAGTGTCTGTGCTTCCCCACTCCACACTGGGTCGTACAGGAGTGTCTGTGTTTCCCCACTCCACACTGGGTAGTACAGGCGTTTCTGTGTTTCCCCACTCCACACTGGGTAGTACAGGAGTGTCTGTGTTTCCCCACTCCACACTGGGTAGTACAGGAGTGTCTGTGTTTCCCCACTCCACACTGGGTCGTACAGGAGTGTCTGTGTTTCCCCTCTCCACACTGGGTCATACAGGAGTGTCTGTGTTTCCCCACTCCACACTGGGTCATACAGGACTGTCTGTGTTTCCCCTCTCCACACTGGGTAGTACAGGAGTGTCTGTGTTTCCCCACTCCACACTGGGTAGTACAGGAGTGTCTGTGTTTCCCCACTCCACACTGGGTAGTACAGGAGTGTCTGAGTTTCCCTACTCCACACCGTGTAGTACAGGAGTGTCTGTGTTTCCCCACTCCACAATGGGTAGTACAGGAGTGTCTGTGTTTCCCCACTCCACACTGGGTAGTACAGGAGTGTCTGTGTTTCCCCACTCCACACTGGGTAGTACAGGAGTGTCTGTGTTTCCCCACTCCACACTGGGTAGTACAGGAGTGTCTGTGTTTCCCCACTCCACACTGGGTAGTACAGGAGTGTCTGTGTTTCCCCACTCCACACTGGGTAGTACAGGAGTGTCTGTGCTTCCCCACTCCACACTGGGTAGTACAGGAGTGTCTGTGTTTCCCCACTCCACACTGGGTAGTACAGGAGTGTCTGTGTTTCCCCACTCCACACTGGGTAGAACAGGAGTGTCTGTGTTTCCCCACTCCACACTGGGTAGTACAGGAGTGTCTGTGTTTCCACACTCCACACTGGGTAGTACAGGAGTGTCTGTGTTTCCCCACTCCACAATGGGTAGTACAGGAGTGTCTGTGTTTCCCCACTCCACACTGGGTAGAACAGGAGTGTCTGTGTTTCCCCACTCCACACTGTGTAGTACAGGAGTGTCTGTGATTCCCTACTCCACACTGGGTAGTACAGGAGTGTCTGTGTTTCCCCACTCCACACTGGGTAGTACAGGAGTGTCTGTGTTTCCCTACTCCACACCGTGTAGTACAGGAGTGTCTGTGTTTCCCCACTCCACACTGGGTAGTACAGGTGTTTCTGTGTTTCCCCACTCCACACTGGGTAGTGCAGGAGTGTCTGTGTTTCCCCACTCCACACTGGGTAGTACAGGAGTGTCTGTGTTTCCCCACTCCACACTGGGTCGTACAGGAGTGTCTGTGTTTCCCCACTCCACACTGGGTAGTACAGGTGTTTCTGTGTTTCCCCACTCCACACTGGGTCATACAGGACTGTCTGTGTTTCCCCTCTCCACACTGGGTAGTACAGGAGTGTCTGTGTTTCCCCACTCCACACTGGGTAGTACAGGAGTGTCTGTGTTTCCCCACTCCACACTGGGTCGTACAGGAGTGTCTGTGTTTCCCCTCTCCACACTGGGTCATACAGGAGTGTCTGAGTTTCCACACTCCATACTGGGTCATACAGGACTGTCTGTGTTTCCCCTCTGCACACTGGGTAGTACAGGAGTGTCTGTGTTTCCCCACTCCACACTGTGTAGTACAGGAGTGTCTGTGTTTCCCCACTCCACACTGGGTAGTACAGGAGTGTCTGTGTTTCCCCACTCCACACTGGGTAGTACAGGAGTGTCTGTGTTTCCACACTCCACACTGGGTAGTACAGGTGTTTCTGTGTTTCCCTACTCCACACTGGGTAGTACAGGAGTGTCTGTGTTTCCCCACTCCACACTGGGTAGTACAGGAGTGTCTGTGTTTCCCCACTCCTCACTGGGTAGTACAGGTGTGTCTGTGTTTCCCCACTCCACACTGGGTAGTACAGGAGTGTCTGTGTTTCTCCACTCCACACTGGGTTGTACAGGAGTGTCTGTGTTTCCCCAATCCACACTGGGTGGTACAGGAGTGTCTGTGTTTCCCCAATCCACACTGGGTGGTACAGGAGTGTCTGTGTTTCCCCACTCCACACTGGGTAGTACAGGAGTGTCTGTGTTTCCCCACTCAACACTGGGTAGTACAGGAGAGTCTGTGTTTCCCCACTCCACACTGGGTGGTACAGGAGTGTCTGTGTTTCCCCACTCCACACTGGGTAGTACAGGAGTGTCTGTGTTTCCCCACTCCACACTGGTTAGTACAGGTGTGTCTGTGTTTCCCCACTCCACACCGTGTAGTACAGGAGTGTCTGTGTTTCCCTACTCCACACCGTGTAGTACAGGAGTGTCTGTGTTTCCCTACTGCACACCGTGTAGTACAGGAGTGTCTGTGTTTCCCTACTCCACAATGGGTAGTACAGGAGTGTCTGTGTTTCCCTACTCCACACCGTGTAGTACAGGAGTGTCTGTGTTTCCCCACTCCACAATGGGTAGTACAGGAGTGTCTGTGTTTCCCCACTCCACACTGGGTAGTACAGGAGTGTCTGTGTTTCCCCACTCCACACTGGGTAGTACAGGAGTGTCTGTGTTTCCCCACTCCACACTGGGTAGTACAGGAGTGTCTGTGTTTCCCCACTCCACACTGGGTAGTACAGGAGTGTCAGTGTTTCCCCTCTCCACACTGGGTAGTACAGGAGTGTCTGTGCTTCCCCACTCCACACTGGGTAGTACAGGAGTGTCTGTGTTTCCCCACTCCACACTGGGTAGTGCAGGAGTGTCTGTGTTTCCCCACTCCACACTGGGTAGAACAGGAGTGTCTGTGTTTCCCCACTCCACACTGGGTAGTACAGGAGTGTCTGTGTTTCCACACTCCACACTGGGTAGTACAGGAGTGTCTGTGTTTCCCCACTCCACACTGGGTAGTACAGGAGTGTCTGTATTTCCCCACTCCACACTGGGAAGAACAGGAGTGTCTGTGTTTCCCCACTCCACACTGTGTAGTACAGGAGTGTCTGTGATTCCCTACTCCACACTGGGTAGTACAGGAGTGTCTGTGTTTCCCCACTCCACACTGGGTAGTACAGGAGTGTCTGTGTTTCCCTACTCCACACCGTGTAGTACAGGAGTGTCTGTGTTTCCCCACTCCACACTGGGTAGTACAGGTGTTTCTGTGTTTCCCCACTCCACACTGGGTAGTACAGGAGTGTCTGTGTTTCCCCACTCCACACTGGGTAGTACAGGAGTGTCTGTGTTTCCCCACTCCACACTGGGTAGTACAGGAGTGTCTGTGTTTCCCCACTCCACACTGGGTCGTACAGGAGTGTCTGTGTTTCCCCACTCCACACTGGGTAGTACAGGCGTTTCTGTGTTTCCCCACTCCACACTGGGTAGTACAGGAGTGTCTGTGTTTCCCCACTCCACACTGGGTAGTACAGGAGTGTCTGTGTTTCCCCACTCCACACTGGGTCGTACAGGAGTGTCTGTGTTTCCCCTCTCCACACTGGGTCATACAGGTGTGTCTGTGTTTCCCCACTCCACACTGGGTCATACAGGACTGTCTGTGTTTCCCCTCTCCACACTGGGTAGTACAGGAGTGTCTGTGTTTCCCCACTCCACACTGGGTCATACAGGACTGTCTGTGTTTCCCCTCTCCACACTGGGTAGTACAGGAGTGTCTGTGTTTCCCCACTCCACACTGGGTAGTACAGGAGTGTCTGTGTTTCCCCACTCCACACTGGGTCGTACAGGAGTGTCTGTGTTTCCCCTCTCCACACTGGGTCATACAGGAGTGTCTGAGTTTCCACACTCCACACTGGGTCATACAGGACTGTCTGTGTTTCCCCTCTGCACACTGGGTAGTACAGGAGTGTCTGTGTTTCCCCACTCCACACTGTGTAGTACAGGAGTGTCTGTGTTTCCCCACTCCACACTGGGTAGTACAGGAGTGTCTGTGTTTCCCCACTCCACACTGGGTAGTACAGGAGTGTCTGTGTTTCCACACTCCACACTGGGTAGTACAGGTGTTTCTGTGTTTCCCTACTCCACACTGGGTAGTACAGGAGTGTCTGTGTTTCCCCACTCCACACTGGGTATTACAGGAGTGTCTGTGTTTCCCCACTCCTCACTGGGTAGTACAGGTGTGTCTGTGTTTCCCCACTCCACACTGGGTAGTACAGGAGTGTCTGTCTTTCTCCACTCCACACTGGGTTGTACAGGAGTGTCTGTGTTTCCCCACTCCACACTGGGTGGTACAGGAGTGTCTGTGTTTCCCCACTCCACACTGGGTAGTACAGGAGTGTCTGTGTTTCCCCACTCCACACTGGGTAGTACAGGAGTGTCTGTGTTTCCACACTCCACACTGGGTAGTACAGGTGTTTCTGTGTTTCCCTACTCCACACTGGGTAGTACAGGAGTGTCTGTGTTTCCCCACTCCACACTGGGTAGTACAGGAGTGTCTGTGTTTCCCCACTCCTCACTGGGTAGTACAGGTGTGTCTGTGTTTCCCCACTCCACACTGGGTAGTACAGGAGTGTCTGTGTTTCTCCACTCCACACTGGGTTGTACAGGAGTGTCTGTGTTTCCCCAATCCACACTGGGTGGTACAGGAGTGTCTGTGTTTCCCCAATCCACACTGGGTGGTACAGGAGTGTCTGTGTTTCCCCAATCCACACTGGGTCGTACAGGAGTGTCTGTGTTTCCCCACTCCACACTGGGTAGTACAGGTGTTTCTGTGTTTCCCCACTCCACACTGGGTCATACAGGACTGTCTGTGTTTCCCCTCTCCACACTGGGTAGTACAGGAGTGTCTGTGTTTCCCCACTCCACACTGGGTAGTACAGGAGTGTCTGTGTTTCCCCACTCCACACTGGGTCGTACAGGAGTGTCTGTGTTTCCCCTCTCCACACTGGGTCATACAGGAGTGTCTGAGTTTCCACACTCCATACTGGGTCATACAGGACTGTCTGTGTTTCCCCTCTGCACACTGGGTAGTACAGGAGTGTCTGTGTTTCCCCACTCCACACTGTGTAGTACAGGAGTGTCTGTGTTTCCCCACTCCACACTGGGTAGTACAGGAGTGTCTGTGTTTCCCCACTCCACACTGGGTAGTACAGGAGTGTCTGTGTTTCCACACTCCACACTGGGTAGTACAGGTGTTTCTGTGTTTCCCTACTCCACACTGGGTAGTACAGGAGTGTCTGTGTTTCCCCACTCCACACTGGGTAGTACAGGAGTGTCTGTGTTTCCCCACTCCTCACTGGGTAGTACAGGTGTGTCTGTGTTTCCCCACTCCACACTGGGTAGTACAGGAGTGTCTGTGTTTCTCCACTCCACACTGGGTTGTACAGGAGTGTCTGTGTTTCCCCAATCCACACTGGGTGGTACAGGAGTGTCTGTGTTTCCCCAATCCACACTGGGTGGTACAGGAGTGTCTGTGTTTCCCCACTCCACACTGGGTAGTACAGGAGTGTCTGTGTTTCCCCACTCAACACTGGGTAGTACAGGAGAGTCTGTGTTTCCCCACTCCACACTGGGTGGTACAGGAGTGTCTGTGTTTCCCCACTCCACACTGGGTAGTACAGGAGTGTCTGTGTTTCCCCACTCCACACTGGTTAGTACAGGTGTGTCTGTGTTTCCCCACTCCACACCGTGTAGTACAGGAGTGTCTGTGTTTCCCTACTCCACACCGTGTAGTACAGGAGTGTCTGTGTTTCCCTACTGCACACCGTGTAGTACAGGAGTGTCTGTGTTTCCCTACTCCACAATGGGTAGTACAGGAGTGTCTGTGTTTCCCTACTCCACACCGTGTAGTACAGGAGTGTCTGTGTTTCCCCACTCCACAATGGGTAGTACAGGAGTGTCTGTGTTTCCCCACTCCACACTGGGTAGTACAGGAGTGTCTGTGTTTCCCCACTCCACACTGGGTAGTACAGGAGTGTCTGTGTTTCCCCACTCCACACTGGGTAGTACAGGAGTGTCTGTGTTTCCCCACTCCACACTGGGTAGTACAGGAGTGTCAGTGTTTCCCCTCTCCACACTGGGTAGTACAGGAGTGTCTGTGCTTCCCCACTCCACACTGGGTAGTACAGGAGTGTCTGTGTTTCCCCACTCCACACTGGGTAGTGCAGGAGTGTCTGTGTTTCCCCACTCCACACTGGGTAGAACAGGAGTGTCTGTGTTTCCCCACTCCACACTGGGTAGTACAGGAGTGTCTGTGTTTCCACACTCCACACTGGGTAGTACAGGAGTGTCTGTGTTTCCCCACTCCACACTGGGTAGTACAGGAGTGTCTGTATTTCCCCACTCCACACTGGGAAGAACAGGAGTGTCTGTGTTTCCCCACTCCACACTGTGTAGTACAGGAGTGTCTGTGATTCCCTACTCCACACTGGGTAGTACAGGAGTGTCTGTGTTTCCCCACTCCACACTGGGTAGTACAGGAGTGTCTGTGTTTCCCTACTCCACACCGTGTAGTACAGGAGTGTCTGTGTTTCCCCACTCCACACTGGGTAGTACAGGTGTTTCTGTGTTTCCCCACTCCACACTGGGTAGTACAGGAGTGTCTGTGTTTCCCCACTCCACACTGGGTAGTACAGGAGTGTCTGTGTTTCCCCACTCCACACTGGGTAGTACAGGAGTGTCTGTGTTTCCCCACTCCACACTGGGTCGTACAGGAGTGTCTGTGTTTCCCCACTCCACACTGGGTAGTACAGGCGTTTCTGTGTTTCCCCACTCCACACTGGGTAGTACAGGAGTGTCTGTGTTTCCCCACTCCACACTGGGTAGTACAGGAGTGTCTGTGTTTCCCCACTCCACACTGGGTCGTACAGGAGTGTCTGTGTTTCCCCTCTCCACACTGGGTCATACAGGTGTGTCTGTGTTTCCCCACTCCACACTGGGTCATACAGGACTGTCTGTGTTTCCCCTCTCCACACTGGGTAGTACAGGAGTGTCTGTGTTTCCCCACTCCACACTGGGTCATACAGGACTGTCTGTGTTTCCCCTCTCCACACTGGGTAGTACAGGAGTGTCTGTGTTTCCCCACTCCACACTGGGTAGTACAGGAGTGTCTGTGTTTCCCCACTCCACACTGGGTCGTACAGGAGTGTCTGTGTTTCCCCTCTCCACACTGGGTCATACAGGAGTGTCTGAGTTTCCACACTCCACACTGGGTCATACAGGACTGTCTGTGTTTCCCCTCTGCACACTGGGTAGTACAGGAGTGTCTGTGTTTCCCCACTCCACACTGTGTAGTACAGGAGTGTCTGTGTTTCCCCACTCCACACTGGGTAGTACAGGAGTGTCTGTGTTTCCCCACTCCACACTGGGTAGTACAGGAGTGTCTGTGTTTCCACACTCCACACTGGGTAGTACAGGTGTTTCTGTGTTTCCCTACTCCACACTGGGTAGTACAGGAGTGTCTGTGTTTCCCCACTCCACACTGGGTATTACAGGAGTGTCTGTGTTTCCCCACTCCTCACTGGGTAGTACAGGTGTGTCTGTGTTTCCCCACTCCACACTGGGTAGTACAGGAGTGTCTGTCTTTCTCCACTCCACACTGGGTTGTACAGGAGTGTCTGTGTTTCCCCACTCCACACTGGGTGGTACAGGAGTGTCTGTGTTTCCCCACTCCACACTGGGTAGTACAGGAGTGTCTGTGTTTCCCCACTCCACACTGGGTAGTACAGGAGTGTCTGTGTTTCCACACTCCACACTGGGTAGTACAGGTGTTTCTGTGTTTCCCTACTCCACACTGGGTAGTACAGGAGTGTCTGTGTTTCCCCACTCCACACTGGGTAGTACAGGAGTGTCTGTGTTTCCCCACTCCTCACTGGGTAGTACAGGTGTGTCTGTGTTTCCCCACTCCACACTGGGTAGTACAGGAGTGTCTGTGTTTCTCCACTCCACACTGGGTTGTACAGGAGTGTCTGTGTTTCCCCAATCCACACTGGGTGGTACAGGAGTGTCTGTGTTTCCCCAATCCACACTGGGTGGTACAGGAGTGTCTGTGTTTCCCCACTCCACACTGGGTAGTACAGGAGTGTCTGTGTTTCCCCACTCAACACTGGGTAGTACAGGAGAGTCTGTGTTTCCCCACTCCACACTGGGTGGTACAGGAGTGTCTGTGTTTCCCCACTCCACACTGGGTAGTACAGGAGTGTCTGTGTTTCCCCACTCCACACTGGTTAGTACAGGAGTGTCTGTGTTTCCCCACTCCACACCGTGTAGTACAGGAGTGTCTGTGTTTCCCTACTCCACACCGTGTAGTACAGGAGTGTCTGTGTTTCCCTACTGCACACCGTGTAGTACAGGAGTGTCTGTGTTTCCCTACTCCACAATGGGTAGTACAGGAGTGTCTGTGTTTCCCTACTCCACACCGTGTAGTACAGGAGTGTCTGTGTTTCCCCACTCCACAATGGGTAGTACAGGAGTGTCTGTGTTTCCCCACTCCACACTGGGTAGTACAGGAGTGTCTGTGTTTCCCCACTCCACACTGGGTAGTACAGGAGTGTCTGTGTTTCCCCACTCCACACTGGGTAGTACAGGAGTGTCTGTGTTTCCCCACTCCACACTGGGTAGTACAGGAGTGTCTGTGTTTCCCCTCTCCACACTGGGTAGTACAGGAGTGTCTGTGCTTCCCCACTCCACACTGGGTAGTACAGGAGTGTCTGTGTTTCCCCACTCCACACTGGGTAGTGCAGGAGTGTCTGTGTTTCCCCACTCCACACTGGGTAGAACAGGAGTGTCTGTGTTTCCCCACTCCACACTGGGTAGTACAGGAGTGTCTGTGTTTCCACACTCCACACTGGGTAGTACAGGAGTGTCTGTGTTTCCCCACTCCACACTGGGTAGTACAGGAGTGTCTGTATTTCCCCACTCCACACTGGGAAGAACAGGAGTGTCTGTGTTTCCCCACTCCACACTGTGTAGTACAGGAGTGTCTGTGATTCCCTACTCCACACTGGGTAGTACAGGAGTGTCTGTGTTTCCCCACTCCACACTGGGTAGTACAGGAGTGTCTGTGTTTCCCTACTCCACACCGTGTAGTACAGGAGTGTCTGTGTTTCCCCACTCCACACTGGGTAGTACAGGTGTTTCTGTGTTTCCCCACTCCACACTGGGTAGTACAGGAGTGTCTGTGTTTCCCCACTCCACACTGGGTAGTACAGGAGTGTCTGTGTTTCCCCACTCCACACTGGGTAGTACAGGAGTGTCTGTGTTTCCCCACTCCACACTGGGTCGTACAGGAGTGTCTGTGTTTCCCCACTCCACACTGGGTAGTACAGGCGTTTCTGTGTTTCCCCACTCCACACTGGGTAGTACAGGAGTGTCTGTGTTTCCCCACTCCACACTGGGTAGTACAGGAGTGTCTGTGTTTCCCCACTCCACACTGGGTCGTACAGGAGTGTCTGTGTTTCCCCTCTCCACACTGGGTCATACAGGTGTGTCTGTGTTTCCCCACTCCACACTGGGTCATACAGGACTGTCTGTGTTTCCCCTCTCCACACTGGGTAGTACAGGAGTGTCTGTGTTTCCCCACTCCACACTGTGTAGTACAGGAGTGTCTGTGTTTCCCCACTCCACACTGGGTAGTACAGGAGTGTCTGTGTTTCCCCACTCCACACTTGGTAGTACAGGAGTGTCTGTGTTTCCCCAATCCACACTGGGTAGTACAGGAGTGTCTGTGTTTCCCCTCTCCACACTGGGTAGTACAGGAGTGTCTGTGTTTCCCCACTCCACACTGGGTAGTACAGGAGTGTCTGTGTTTCCCCACTCCACACTGGGTAGTACAGGAGTGTCTGTGTTTCCCCACTCCACACTGGGTAGTGCAGGAGTGTCTGTGTTTCCCCACTCCACACTGGGTAGAACAGGAGTGTCTGTGTTTCCCCACTCCACACTGGGTAGTACAGGAGTGTCTGTGTTTCCACACTCCACACTGGGTAGTACAGGAGTGTCTGTGTTTCCCCACTCCACACTGGGTAGTACAGGAGTGTCTGTGTTTCCCCACTCCACACTGGGTAGAACAGGAGTGTCTGTGTTTCCCCACTCCACACTGTGTAGTACAGGAGTGTCTGTGATTCCCTACTCCACACTGGGTAGTACAGGAGTGTCTGTGTTTCCCCACTCCACACAGGGTAGTACAGGAGTGTCTGTGTTTCCCTACTCCACACCGTGTAGTACAGGAGTGTCTGTGTTTCCCCACTCCACACTGGGTAGTACAGGTGTTTCTGTGTTTCCCCACTCCACACTGGGTAGTACAGGAGTGTCTGTGTTTCCCCACTCCACACTGGGTAGTACAGGAGTGTCTGTGTTTCCCCACTCCACACTGGGTCGTACAGGGTGTCTGTGTTTCCCCACTCCACACTGGGTAGTACAGGCGTTTCTGTGTTTCCCCACTCCACACTGGGTAGTACAGGAGTGTCTGTGTTTCCCCACTCCACACTGGGTAGTACAGGAGTGTCTGTGTTTCCCCACTCCACACTGGGTCGTACAGGAGTGTCTGTGTTTCCCCTCTCCACACTGGGTCATACAGGTGTGTCTGTGTTTCCCCACACCACACTGGGTCATACAGGACTGTCTGTGTTTCCCCTCTCCACACTGGGTAGTACAGGACTGTCTGTGTTTCCCCACTCCACACTGTGTAGTACAGGAGTGTCTGTGTTTCCCCACTCCACACTGTGTAGTACAGGAGTGTCTGTGTTTCCCCACTCCACACTGGGTAGTACAGGAGTGTCTGTGTTTCCCCTCTCCACACTGGGTGGTAAAGGAGTGTCTGTGTTTCCCCACTCCTCACTGAGTAGTACAGGAGTGTCTATGTTTCCACACTCCACACTGGGTAGTACAGGAGTGTCTGTATTTCCCCACTCCACACTGGGTAGTACAGGAGTGTCTGTGTTTCCACACTCCACACTGGGTAGTACAGGTGTTTCTGTGTTTCCCTACTCCACACTGGGTAGTACAGGAGTGTCTGTGTTTCCCCACTCCACACTGGGTAGTACAGGAGTGTCTGTGTTTCCCCACTCCTCACTGGGTAGTACAGGTGTGTCTGTGTTTCCCCACTCCACACTGGGTAGTACAGGAGTGTCTGTGTTTCTCCACTCCACACTGGGTTGTACAGGAGTGTCTGTGTTTCCCCAATCCACACTGGGTGGTACAGGAGTGTCTGTGTTTCCCCAATCCACACTGGGTAGTACAGGAGTGTCTGTGTTTCCCCACTCAACACTGGGTAGTACAGGAGAGTCTGTGTTTCCCCACTCCACACTGGGTGGTACAGGAGTGTCTGTGTTTCCCCACTCCACACTGGGTAGTACAGGAGTGTCTGTGTTTCCCCACTCCACACTGGTTAGTACAGGAGTGTCTGTGTTTCCCCACTCCACACCGTGTAGTACAGGAGTGTCTGTGTTTCCCTACTCCACACCGTGTAGTACAGGAGTGTCTGTGTTTCCCTACTGCACACCGTGTAGTACAGGAGTGTCTGTGTTTCCCTACTCCACAATGGGTTGTACAGGAGTGTCTGTGTTTCCCTACTCCACACCGTGTAGTACAGGAGTGTCTGTGTTTCCCCACTCCACAATGGGTAGTACAGGAGTGTCTGTGTTTCCCCACTCCACACTGGGTAGTACAGGAGTGTCTGTGTTTCCCCACTCCACACTGGGTAGTACAGGAGTGTCTGTGTTTCCCCACTCCACACTGGGTAGTACAGGAGTGTCTGTGTTTCCCCACTCCACACTGGGTAGTACAGGAGTGTCTGTGTTTCCCCACTCCACACTGGGTAGTACAGGAGTGTCTGTGTTTCCCCACTCCACACTGGGTAGAACAGGAGTGTCTGTGTTTCCCCACTCCACACTGTGTAGTACAGGAGTGTCTGTGATTCCCTACTCCACACTGGGTAGTACAGGAGTGTCTGTGTTTCCCCACTCCACACAGGGTAGTACAGGAGTGTCTGTGTTTCCCTACTCCACACCGTGTAGTACAGGAGTGTCTGTGTTTCCCCACTCCACACTGGGTAGTACAGGTGTTTCTGTGTTTCCCCACTCCACACTGGGTAGTACAGGAGTGTCTGTGTTTCCCCACTCCACACTGGGTAGTACAGGAGTGTCTGTGTTTCCCCACTCCACACTGGGTAGAACAGGAGTGTCTGTGTTTCCCCACTCCACACTGGGTAGTACAGGAGTGTCTGTGTTTCCACACTCCACACTGGGTAGTACAGGAGTGTCTGTGTTTCCCCACTCCACAATGGGTAGTACAGGAGTGTCTGTGTTTCCCCACTCCACACTGGGTAGAACAGGAGTGTCTGTGTTTCCCCACTCCACACTGTGTAGTACAGGAGTGTCTGTGATTCCCTACTCCACACTGGGTAGTACAGGAGTGTCTGTGTTTCCCCACTCCACACTGGGTAGTACAGGAGTGTCTGTGTTTCCCTACTCCACACCGTGTAGTACAGGAGTGTCTGTGTTTCCCCACTCCACACTGGGTAGTACAGGTGTTTCTGTGTTTCCCCACTCCACACTGGGTAGTGCAGGAGTGTCTGTGTTTCCCCACTCCACACTGGGTAGTACAGGAGTGTCTGTGTTTCCCCACTCCACACTGGGTCGTACAGGAGTGTCTGTGTTTCCCCACTCCACACTGGGTAGTACAGGTGTTTCTGTGTTTCCCCACTCCACACTGGGTCATACAGGACTGTCTGTGTTTCCCCTCTCCACACTGGGTAGTACAGGAGTGTCTGTGTTTCCCCACTCCACACTGGGTAGTACAGGAGTGTCTGTGTTTCCCCACTCCACACTGGGTCGTACAGGAGTGTCTGTGTTTCCCCTCTCCACACTGGGTCATACAGGAGTGTCTGAGTTTCCACACTCCATACTGGGTCATACAGGACTGTCTGTGTTTCCCCTCTGCACACTGGGTAGTACAGGAGTGTCTGTGTTTCCCCACTCCACACTGTGTAGTACAGGAGTGTCTGTGTTTCCCCACTCCACACTGGGTAGTACAGGAGTGTCTGTGTTTCCCCACTCCACACTGGGTAGTACAGGAGTGTCTGTGTTTCCACACTCCACACTGGGTAGTACAGGTGTTTCTGTGTTTCCCTACTCCACACTGGGTAGTACAGGAGTGTCTGTGTTTCCCCACTCCACACTGGGTAGTACAGGAGTGTCTGTGTTTCCCCACTCCTCACTGGGTAGTACAGGTGTGTCTGTGTTTCCCCACTCCACACTGGGTAGTACAGGAGTGTCTGTGTTTCTCCACTCCACACTGGGTTGTACAGGAGTGTCTGTGTTTCCCCAATCCACACTGGGTGGTACAGGAGTGTCTGTGTTTCCCCAATCCACACTGGGTGGTACAGGAGTGTCTGTGTTTCCCCACTCCACACTGGGTAGTACAGGAGTGTCTGTGTTTCCCCACTCAACACTGGGTAGTACAGGAGAGTCTGTGTTTCCCCACTCCACACTGGGTGGTACAGGAGTGTCTGTGTTTCCCCACTCCACACTGGGTAGTACAGGAGTGTCTGTGTTTCCCCACTCCACACTGGTTAGTACAGGTGTGTCTGTGTTTCCCCACTCCACACCGTGTAGTACAGGAGTGTCTGTGTTTCCCTACTCCACACCGTGTAGTACAGGAGTGTCTGTGTTTCCCTACTGCACACCGTGTAGTACAGGAGTGTCTGTGTTTCCCTACTCCACAATGGGTAGTACAGGAGTGTCTGTGTTTCCCTACTCCACACCGTGTAGTACAGGAGTGTCTGTGTTTCCCCACTCCACAATGGGTAGTACAGGAGTGTCTGTGTTTCCCCACTCCACACTGGGTAGTACAGGAGTGTCTGTGTTTCCCCACTCCACACTGGGTAGTACAGGAGTGTCTGTGTTTCCCCACTCCACACTGGGTAGTACAGGAGTGTCTGTGTTTCCCCACTCCACACTGGGTAGTACAGGAGTGTCAGTGTTTCCCCTCTCCACACTGGGTAGTACAGGAGTGTCTGTGCTTCCCCACTCCACACTGGGTAGTACAGGAGTGTCTGTGTTTCCCCACTCCACACTGGGTAGTGCAGGAGTGTCTGTGTTTCCCCACTCCACACTGGGTAGAACAGGAGTGTCTGTGTTTCCCCACTCCACACTGGGTAGTACAGGAGTGTCTGTGTTTCCACACTCCACACTGGGTAGTACAGGAGTGTCTGTGTTTCCCCACTCCACACTGGGTAGTACAGGAGTGTCTGTATTTCCCCACTCCACACTGGGAAGAACAGGAGTGTCTGTGTTTCCCCACTCCACACTGTGTAGTACAGGAGTGTCTGTGATTCCCTACTCCACACTGGGTAGTACAGGAGTGTCTGTGTTTCCCCACTCCACACTGGGTAGTACAGGAGTGTCTGTGTTTCCCTACTCCACACCGTGTAGTACAGGAGTGTCTGTGTTTCCCCACTCCACACTGGGTAGTACAGGTGTTTCTGTGTTTCCCCACTCCACACTGGGTAGTACAGGAGTGTCTGTGTTTCCCCACTCCACACTGGGTAGTACAGGAGTGTCTGTGTTTCCCCACTCCACACTGGGTAGTACAGGAGTGTCTGTGTTTCCCCACTCCACACTGGGTCGTACAGGAGTGTCTGTGTTTCCCCACTCCACACTGGGTAGTACAGGCGTTTCTGTGTTTCCCCACTCCACACTGGGTAGTACAGGAGTGTCTGTGTTTCCCCACTCCACACTGGGTAGTACAGGAGTGTCTGTGTTTCCCCACTCCACACTGGGTCGTACAGGAGTGTCTGTGTTTCCCCTCTCCACACTGGGTCATACAGGTGTGTCTGTGTTTCCCCACTCCACACTGGGTCATACAGGACTGTCTGTGTTTCCCCTCTCCACACTGGGTAGTACAGGAGTGTCTGTGTTTCCCCACTCCACACTGGGTCATACAGGACTGTCTGTGTTTCCCCTCTCCACACTGGGTAGTACAGGAGTGTCTGTGTTTCCCCACTCCACACTGGGTAGTACAGGAGTGTCTGTGTTTCCCCACTCCACACTGGGTCGTACAGGAGTGTCTGTGTTTCCCCTCTCCACACTGGGTCATACAGGAGTGTCTGAGTTTCCACACTCCACACTGGGTCATACAGGACTGTCTGTGTTTCCCCTCTGCACACTGGGTAGTACAGGAGTGTCTGTGTTTCCCCACTCCACACTGTGTAGTACAGGAGTGTCTGTGTTTCCCCACTCCACACTGGGTAGTACAGGAGTGTCTGTGTTTCCCCACTCCACACTGGGTAGTACAGGAGTGTCTGTGTTTCCACACTCCACACTGGGTAGTACAGGTGTTTCTGTGTTTCCCTACTCCACACTGGGTAGTACAGGAGTGTCTGTGTTTCCCCACTCCACACTGGGTAGTACAGGAGTGTCTGTGTTTCCCCACTCCACACTGGGTAGTACAGGAGTGTCTGTGTTTCCCCACTCCACACTGGGTAGTACAGGAGTGTCAGTGTTTCCCCTCTCCACACTGGGTAGTACAGGAGTGTCTGTGTTTCCCCACTCCACACTGGGTCGTACAGGAGTGTCTGTGTTTCCCCTCTCCACACTGGGTCATACAGGAGTGTCTGAGTTTCCACACTCCACACTGGGTCATACAGGACTGTCTGTGTTTCCCCTCTGCACACTGGGTAGTACAGGAGTGTCTGTGTTTCCCCACTCCACACTGTGTAGTACAGGAGTGTCTGTGTTTCCCCACTCCACACTGGGTAGTACAGGAGTGTCTGTGTTTCCCCACTCCACACTGGGTAGTACAGGAGTGTCTGTGTTTCCACACTCCACACTGGGTAGTACAGGTGTTTCTGTGTTTCCCTACTCCACACTGGGTAGTACAGGAGTGTCTGTGTTTCCCCACTCCACACTGGGTAGTACAGGAGTGTCTGTGTTTCCCCACTCCACACTGGGTAGTACAGGAGTGTCTGTGTTTCCCCACTCCACACTGGGTAGTACAGGAGTGTCAGTGTTTCCCCTCTCCACACTGGGTAGTACAGGAGTGTCTGTGCTTCCCCACTCCACACTGGGTAGTACAGGAGTGTCTGTGTTTCCCCACTCCACACTGGGTAGTACAGGAGTGTCTGTGTTTCCCCACTCCACACTGGGTAGTACAGGAGTGTCTGTGTTTCCCTACTCCACACCGTGTAGTACAGGAGTGTCTGTGTTTCCCCACTCCACACTGGGTAGTACAGGTGTTTCTGTGTTTCCCCACTCCACACTGGGTAGTACAGGAGTGTCTGTGTTTCCCCACTCCACACTGGGTAGTACAGGAGTGTCTGTGTTTCCCCACTCCACACTGGGTAGTACAGGAGTGTCTGTGTTTCCCCACTCCACACTGGGTCGTACAGGAGTGTCTGTGTTTCCCCACTCCACACTGGGTAGTACAGGCGTTTCTGTGTTTCCCCACTCCACACTGGGTAGTACAGGAGTGTCTGTGTTTCCCCACTCCACACTGGGTAGTACAGGAGTGTCTGTGTTTCCCCACTCCACACTGGGTCGTACAGGAGTGTCTGTGTTTCCCCTCTCCACACTGGGTCGTACAGGAGTGTCTGTGTTTCCCCACTCCACACTGGGTCGTACAGGAGTGTCTGTGTTTCCCCTCTCCACACTGGGTCATACAGGTGTGTCTGTGTTTCCCCACTCCACACTGGGTCATACAGGACTGTCTGTGTTTCCCCTCTCCACACTGGGTAGTACAGGAGTGTCTGTGTTTCCCCACTCCACACTGGGTCATACAGGACTGTCTGTGTTTCCCCTCTCCACACTGGGTAGTACAGGCGTTTCTGTGTTTCCCCACTCCACACTGGGTAGTACAGGAGTGTCTGTGTTTCCCCACTCCACACTGGGTAGTACAGGAGTGTCTGTGTTTCCCCACTCCACACTGGGTCGTACAGGAGTGTCTGTGTTTCCCCTCTCCACACTGGGTCATACAGGTGTGTCTGTGTTTCCCCACTCCACACTGGGTCATACAGGACTGTCTGTGTTTCCCCTCTCCACACTGGGTAGTACAGGAGTGTCTGTGTTTCCCCACTCCACACTGGGTCATACAGGACTGTCTGTGTTTCCCCTCTCCACACTGGGTAGTACAGGAGTGTCTGTGTTTCCCCACTCCACACTGGGTAGTACAGGAGTGTCTGTGTTTCCCCACTCCACACTGGGTCGTACAGGAGTGTCTGTGTTTCCCCTCTCCACACTGGGTCATACAGGAGTGTCTGAGTTTCCACACTCCACACTGGGTCATACAGGACTGTCTGTGTTTCCCCTCTGCACACTGGGTAGTACAGGAGTGTCTGTGTTTCCCCACTCCACACTGTGTAGTACAGGAGTGTCTGTGTTTCCCCACTCCACACTGGGTAGTACAGGAGTGTCTGTGTTTCCCCACTCCACACTGGGTAGTACAGGAGTGTCTGTGTTTCCACACTCCACACTGGGTAGTACAGGTGTTTCTGTGTTTCCCTACTCCACACTGGGTAGTACAGGAGTGTCTGTGTTTCCCCACTCCACACTGGGTATTACAGGAGTGTCTGTGTTTCCCCACTCCTCACTGGGTAGTACAGGTGTGTCTGTGTTTCCCCACTCCACACTGGGTAGTACAGGAGTGTCTGTCTTTCTCCACTCCACACTGGGTTGTACAGGAGTGTCTGTGTTTCCCCAATCCACACTGGGTGGTACAGGAGTGTCTGTGTTTCCCCAATCCACACTGGGTGGTACAGGAGTGTCTGTGTTTCCCCACTCCACACTGGGTAGTACAGGAGTGTCTGTGTTTCCCCACTCAACACTGGGTAGTACAGGAGAGTCTGTGTTTCCCCACTCCACACTGGGTGGTACAGGAGTGTCTGTGTTTCCCCACTCCACACTGGGTAGTACAGGAGTGTCTGTGTTTCCCCACTCCACACTGGTTAGTACAGGAGTGTCTGTGTTTCCCCACTCCACACCGTGTAGTACAGGAGTGTCTGTGTTTCCCTACTCCACACCGTGTAGTACAGGAGTGTCTGTGTTTCCCTACTGCACACCGTGTAGTACAGGAGTGTCTGTGTTTCCCTACTCCACAATGGGTAGTACAGGAGTGTCTGTGTTTCCCTACTCCACACCGTGTAGTACAGGAGTGTCTGTGTTTCCCCACTCCACAATGGGTAGTACAGGAGTGTCTGTGTTTCCCCACTCCACACTGGGTAGTACAGGAGTGTCTGTGTTTCCCCACTCCACACTGGGTAGTACAGGAGTGTCTGTGTTTCCCCACTCCACACTGGGTAGTACAGGAGTGTCTGTGTTTCCCCACTCCACACTGGGTAGTACAGGAGTGTCTGTGTTTCCCCTCTCCACACTGGGTAGTACAGGAGTGTCTGTGCTTCCCCACTCCACACTGGGTAGTACAGGAGTGTCTGTGTTTCCCCACTCCACACTGGGTAGTGCAGGAGTGTCTGTGTTTCCCCACTCCACACTGGGTAGAACAGGAGTGTCTGTGTTTCCCCACTCCACACTGGGTAGTACAGGAGTGTCTGTGTTTCCACACTCCACACTGGGTAGTACAGTAGTGTCTGTGTTTCCCCACTCCACACTGGGTAGTACAGGAGTGTCTGTATTTCCCCACTCCACACTGGGAAGAACAGGAGTGTCTGTGTTTCCCCACTCCACACTGTGTAGTACAGGAGTGTCTGTGATTCCCTACTCCACACTGGGTAGTACAGGAGTGTCTGTGTTTCCCCACTCCACACTGGGTAGTACAGGAGTGTCTGTGTTTCCACACTCCACACTGGGTAGTACAGGTGTTTCTGTGTTTCCCTACTCCATACTGGGTAGTACAGGAGTGTCTGTGTTTCCCCACTCCACACTGGGTAGTACAGGAGTGTCTGTGTTTCCCCACTCCTCACTGGGTAGTACAGGTGTGTCTGTGTTTCCCCACTCCACACTGGGTAGTACAGGAGTGTCTGTGTTTCTCCACTCCACACTGGGTTGTACAGGAGTGTCTGTGTTTCCCCAATCCACACTGGGTGGTACAGGAGTGTCTGTGTTTCCCCAATCCACACTGGGTGGTACAGGAGTGTCTGTGTTTCCCCACTCCACACTGGGTAGTACAGGAGAGTCTGTGTTTCCCCACTCAACACTGGGTAGTACAGGAGAGTCTGTGTTTCCCCACTCCACACTGGGTGGTACAGGAGTGTCTGTGTTTCCCCACTCCACACTGGTTAGTACAGGAGTGTCTGTGTTTCCCCACTCCACACCGTGTAGTACAGGAGTGTCTGTGTTTCCCTACTCCACACCGTGTAGTACAGGAGTGTCTGTGTTTCCCTACTGCACACCGTGTAGTACAGGAGTGTCTGTGTTTCCCTACTCCACAATGGGTAGTACAGGAGTGTCTGTGTTTCCCTACTCCACACCGTGTAGTACAGGAGTGTCTGTGTTTCCCCACTCCACAATGGGTAGTACAGGAGTGTCTGTGTTTCCCCACTCCACACTGGGTAGTACAGGAGTGTCTGTGTTTCCCCACTCCACACTGGGTAGTACAGGAGTGTCTGTGTTTCCCCACTCCACACTGGGTAGTACAGGAGTGTCTGTGTTTCCCCACTCCACACTGGGTAGTACAGGAGTGTCTGTGTTTCCCCTCTCCACACTGGGTAGTACAGGAGTGTCTGTGCTTCCCCACTCCACACTGGGTAGTACAGGAGTGTCTGTGTTTCCCCACTCCACACTGGGTAGTGCAGGAGTGTCTGTGTTTCCCCACTCCACACTGGGTAGAACAGGAGTGTCTGTGTTTCCCCACTCCACACTGGGTAGTACAGGAGTGTCTGTGTTTCCACACTCCACACTGGGTAGTACAGGAGTGTCTGTGTTTCCCCACTCCACACTGGGTAGTACAGGAGTGTCTGTATTTCCCCACTCCACACTGGGAAGAACAGGAGTGTCTGTGTTTCCCCACTCCACACTGTGTAGTACAGGAGTGTCTGTGATTCCCTACTCCACACTGGGTAGTACAGGAGTGTCTGTGTTTCCCCACTCCACACTGGGTAGTACAGGAGTGTCTGTGTTTCCCTACTCCACACCGTGTAGTACAGGAGTGTCTGTGTTTCCCCACTCCACACTGGGTAGTACAGGTGTTTCTGTGTTTCCCCACTCCACACTGGGTAGTACAGGAGTGTCTGTGTTTCCCCACTCCACACTGGGTAGTACAGGAGTGTCTGTGTTTCCCCACTCCACACTGGGTAGTACAGGAGTGTCTGTGTTTCCCCACTCCACACTGGGTCGTACAGGAGTGTCTGTGTTTCCCCACTCCACACTGGGTAGTACAGGCGTTTCTGTGTTTCCCCACTCCACACTGGGTAGTACAGGAGTGTCTGTGTTTCCCCACTCCACACTGGGTAGTACAGGAGTGTCTGTGTTTCCCCACTCCACACTGGGTCGTACAGGAGTGTCTGTGTTTCCCCTCTCCACACTGGGTCATACAGGTGTGTCTGTGTTTCCCCACTCCACACTGGGTCATACAGGACTGTCTGTGTTTCCCCTCTCCACACTGGGTAGTACAGGAGTGTCTGTGTTTCCCCACTCCACACTGGGTCATACAGGACTGTCTGTGTTTCCCCTCTCCACACTGGGTAGTACAGGAGTGTCTGTGTTTCCCCACTCCACACTGGGTAGTACAGGAGTGTCTGTGTTTCCCCACTCCACACTGGGTCGTACAGGAGTGTCTGTGTTTCCCCTCTCCACACTGGGTCATACAGGAGTGTCTGAGTTTCCACACTCCACACTGGGTCATACAGGACTGTCTGTGTTTCCCCTCTGCACACTGGGTAGTACAGGAGTGTCTGTGTTTCCCCACTCCACACTGTGTAGTACAGGAGTGTCTGTGTTTCCCCACTCCACACTGGGTAGTACAGGAGTGTCTGTGTTTCCCCACTCCACACTGGGTAGTACAGGAGTGTCTGTGTTTCCACACTCCACACTGGGTAGTACAGGTGTTTCTGTGTTTCCCTACTCCACACTGGGTAGTACAGGAGTGTCTGTGTTTCCCCACTCCACACTGGGTAGTACAGGAGTGTCTGTGTTTCCCCACTCCTCACTGGGTAGTACAGGTGTGTCTGTGTTTCCCCACTCCACACTGGGTAGTACAGGAGTGTCTGTGTTTCTCCACTCCACACTGGGTTGTACAGGAGTGTCTGTGTTTCCCCAATCCACACTGGGTGGTACAGGAGTGTCTGTGTTTCCCCAATCCACACTGGGTGGTACAGGAGTGTCTGTGTTTCCCCACTCCACACTGGGTAGTACAGGAGTGTCTGTGTTTCCCCACTCAACACTGGGTAGTACAGGAGAGTCTGTGTTTCCCCACTCCACACTGGGTGGTACAGGAGTGTCTGTGTTTCCCCACTCCACACTGGGTAGTACAGGAGTGTCTGTGTTTCCCCACTCCACACTGGTTAGTACAGGAGTGTCTGTGTTTCCCCACTCCACACCGTGTAGTACAGGAGTGTCTGTGTTTCCCTACTCCACACCGTGTAGTACAGGAGTGTCTGTGTTTCCCTACTGCACACCGTGTAGTACAGGAGTGTCTGTGTTTCCCTACTCCACAATGGGTAGTACAGGAGTGTCTGTGTTTCCCTACTCCACACCGTGTAGTACAGGAGTGTCTGTGTTTCCCCACTCCACAATGGGTAGTACAGGAGTGTCTGTGTTTCCCCACTCCACACTGGGTAGTACAGGAGTGTCTGTGTTTCCCCACTCCACACTGGGTAGTACAGGAGTGTCTGTGTTTCCCCACTCCACACTGGGTAGTACAGGAGTGTCTGTGTTTCCCCACTCCACACTGGGTTGTACAGGAGTGTCTGTGTTTCCCCTCTCCACACTGGGTAGTACAGGAGTGTCTGTGCTTCCCCACTCCACACTGGGTAGTACAGGAGTGTCTGTGTTTCCCCACTCCACACTGGGTAGTGCAGGAGTGTCTGTGTTTCCCCACTCCACACTGGGTAGAACAGGAGTGTCTGTGTTTCCCCACTCCACACTGGGTAGTACAGGAGTGTCTGTGTTTCCACACTCCACACTGGGTAGTACAGGAGTGTCTGTGTTTCCCCACTCCACACTGGGTAGTACAGGAGTGTCTGTATTTCCCCACTCCACACTGGGAAGAACAGGAGTGTCTGTGTTTCCCCACTCCACACTGTGTAGTACAGGAGTGTCTGTGATTCCCTACTCCACACTGGGTAGTACAGGAGTGTCTGTGTTTCCCCACTCCACACTGGGTAGTAGAGGAGTGTCTGTGTTTCCCTACTCCACACCGTGTAGTACAGGAGTGTCTGTGTTTCCCCACTCCACACTGGGTAGTACAGGTGTTTCTGTGTTTCCCCACTCCACACTGGGTAGTACAGGAGTGTCTGTGTTTCCCCACTCCACACTGGGTAGTACAGGAGTGTCTGTGTTTCCCCACTCCACACTGGGTAGTACAGGAGTGTCTGTGTTTCCCCACTCCACACTGGGTCGTACAGGAGTGTCTGTGTTTCCCCACTCCACACTGGGTAGTACAGGCGTTTCTGTGTTTCCCCACTCCACACTGGGTAGTACAGGAGTGTCTGTGTTTCCCCACTCCACACTGGGTAGTACAGGAGTGTCTGTGTTTCCCCACTCCACACTGGGTCGTACAGGAGTGTCTGTGTTTCCCCTCTCCACACTGGGTCATACAGGTGTGTCTGTGTTTCCCCACTCCACACTGGGTCATACAGGACTGTCTGTGTTTCCCCTCTCCACACTGGGTAGTACAGGAGTGTCTGTGTTTCCCCACTCCACACTGTGTAGTACAGGAGTGTCTGTGTTTCCCCACTCCACACTGGGTAGTACAGGAGTGTCTGTGTTTCCCCACTCCACACTTGGTAGTACAGGAGTGTCTGTGTTTCCCCAATCCACACTGGGTAGTACAGGAGTGTCTGTGTTTCCCCTCTCCACACTGGGTAGTACAGGAGTGTCTGTGTTTCCCCACTCCACACTGGGTCGTACAGGCGTGTCTGTGTTTCCCCTCTCCACACTGGGTCATACAGGAGTGTCTGAGTTTCCACACTCCACACTGGGTCATACAGGACTGTCTGTGTTTCCCCTCTGCACACTGGGTAGTACAGGAGTGTCTGTGTTTCCCCACTCCACACTGTGTAGTACAGGAGTGTCTGTGTTTCCCCACTCCACACTGGGTAGTACAGGAGTGTCTGTGTTTCCCCACTCCACACTGGGTAGTACAGGAGTGTCTGTGTTTCCACACTCCACACTGGGTAGTACAGGTGTTTCTGTGTTTCCCTACTCCACACTGGGTAGTACAGGAGTGTCTGTGTTTCCCCACTCCACACTGGGTAGTACAGGAGTGTCTGTGTTTCCCCACTCCTCACTGGGTAGTACAGGTGTGTCTGTGTTTCCCCACTCCACACTGGGTAGTACAGGAGTGTCTGTGTTTCTCCACTCCACACTGGGTTGTACAGGAGTGTCTGTGTTTCCCCAATCCACACTGGGTGGTACAGGAGTGTCTGTGTTTCCCCAATCCACACTGGGTGGTACAGGAGTGTCTGTGTTTCCCCACTCCACACTGGGTAGTACAGGAGTGTCTGTGTTTCCCCACTCAACACTGGGTAGTACAGGAGAGTCTGTGTTTCCCCACTCCACACTGGGTGGTACAGGAGTGTCTGTGTTTCCCCACTCCACACTGGGTAGTACAGGAGTGTCTGTGTTTCCCCACTCCACACTGGTTAGTACAGGAGTGTCTGTGTTTCCCCACTCCACACCGTGTAGTACAGGAGTGTCTGTGTTTCCCTACTCCACACCGTGTAGTACAGGAGTGTCTGAGTTTCCCTACTGCACACCGTGTAGTACAGGAGTGTCTGTGTTTCCCTACTCCACAATGGGTAGTACAGGAGTGTCTGTGTTTCCCTACTCCACACCGTGTAGTACAGGAGTGTCTGTGTTTCCCCACTCCACAATGGGTAGTACAGGAGTGTCTGTGTTTCCCCACTCCACACTGGGTAGTACAGGAGTGTCTGTGTTTCCCCACTCCACACTGGGTAGTACAGGAGTGTCTGTGTTTCCCCACTCCACACTGGGTAGTACAGGAGTGTCTGTGTTTCCCCACTCCACACTGGGTAGTACAGGAGTGTCTGTGTTTCCCCTCTCCACACTGGGTAGTACAGGAGTGTCTGTGCTTCCCCACTCCACACTGGGTAGTACAGGAGTGTCTGTGTTTCCCCACTCCACACTGGGTAGTGCAGGAGTGTCTGTGTTTCCCCACTCCACACTGGGTAGAACAGGAGTGTCTGTGTTTCCCCACTCCACACTGGGTAGTACAGGAGTGTCTGTGTTTCCACACTCCACACTGGGTAGTACAGGAGTGTCTGTGTTTCCCCACTCCACACTGGGTAGTACAGGAGTGTCTGTATTTCCCCACTCCACACTGGGAAGAACAGGAGTGTCTGTGTTTCCCCACTCCACACTGTGTAGTACAGGAGTGTCTGTGATTCCCTACTCCACACTGGGTAGTACAGGAGTGTCTGTGTTTCCCCACTCCACACTGGGTAGTACAGGAGTGTCTGTGTTTCCCTACTCCACACCGTGTAGTACAGGAGTGTCTGTGTTTCCCCACTCCACACTGGGTAGTACAGGTGTTTCTGTGTTTCCCCACTCCACACTGGGTAGTACAGGAGTGTCTGTGTTTCCCCACTCCACACTGGGTAGTACAGGAGTGTCTGTGTTTCCCCACTCCACACTGGGTAGTACAGGAGTGTCTGTGTTTCCCCACTCCACACTGGGTCGTACAGGAGTGTCTGTGTTTCCCCACTCCACACTGGGTAGTACAGGCGTTTCTGTGTTTCCCCACTCCACACTGGGTAGTACAGGAGTGTCTGTGTTTCCCCACTCCACACTGGGTAGTACAGGAGTGTCTGTGTTTCCCCACTCCACACTGGGTCGTACAGGAGTGTCTGTGTTTCCCCTCTCCACACTGGGTCATACAGGTGTGTCTGTGTTTCCCCACTCCACACTGGGTCATACAGGACTGTCTGTGTTTCCCCTCTCCACACTGGGTAGTACAGGAGTGTCTGTGTTTCCCCACTCCACACTGGGTAGTACAGGAGTGTCTGTGTTTCCCCACTCCACACTGGGTAGTACAGGAGTGTCTGTGTTTCCCCACTCCACACTGGGTAGTGCAGGAGTGTCTGTGTTTCCCCACTCCACACTGGGTAGAACAGGAGTGTCTGTGTTTCCCCACTCCACACTGGGTAGTACAGGAGTGTCTGTGTTTCCACACTCCACACTGGGTAGTACAGGAGTGTCTGTGTTTCCCCACTCCACACTGGGTAGTACAGGAGTGTCTGTGTTTCCCCACTCCACACTGGGTAGAACAGGAGTGTCTGTGTTTCCCCACTCCACACTGTGTAGTACAGGAGTGTCTGTGATTCCCTACTCCACACTGGGTAGTACAGGAGTGTCTGTGTTTCCCCACTCCACACAGGGTAGTACAGGAGTGTCTGTGTTTCCCTACTCCACACCGTGTAGTACAGGAGTGTCTGTGTTTCCCCACTCCACACTGGGTAGTACAGGTGTTTCTGTGTTTCCCCACTCCACACTGGGTAGTACAGGAGTGTCTGTGTTTCCCCACTCCACACTGGGTAGTACAGGAGTGTCTGTGTTTCCCCACTCCACACTGGGTCGTACAGGGTGTCTGTGTTTCCCCACTCCACACTGGGTAGTACAGGCGTTTCTGTGTTTCCCCACTCCACACTGGGTAGTACAGGAGTGTCTGTGTTTCCCCACTCCACACTGGGTAGTACAGGAGTGTCTGTGTTTCCCCACTCCACACTGGGTCGTACAGGAGTGTCTGTGTTTCCCCTCTCCACACTGGGTCATACAGGTGTGTCTGTGTTTCCCCACACCACACTGGGTCATACAGGACTGTCTGTGTTTCCCCTCTCCACACTGGGTAGTACAGGACTGTCTGTGTTTCCCCACTCCACACTGTGTAGTACAGGAGTGTCTGTGTTTCCCCACTCCACACTGTGTAGTACAGGAGTGTCTGTGTTTCCCCACTCCACACTGGGTAGTACAGGAGTGTCTGTGTTTCCCCTCTCCACACTGGGTGGTAAAGGAGTGTCTGTGTTTCCCCACTCCTCACTGGGTAGTACAGGAGTGTCTATGTTTCCACACTCCACACTGGGTAGTACAGGAGTGTCTGTGTTTCCCCACTCCACACTGGGTAGTACAGGAGTGTCTGTGTTTCCACACTCCACACTGGGTAGTACAGGTGTTTCTGTGTTTCCCTACTCCACACTGGGTAGTACAGGAGTGTCTGTGTTTCCCCACTCCACACTGGGTAGTACAGGAGTGTCTGTGTTTCCCCACTCCTCACTGGGTAGTACAGGTGTGTCTGTGTTTCCCCACTCCACACTGGGTAGTACAGGAGTGTCTGTGTTTCTCCACTCCACACTGGGTTGTACAGGAGTGTCTGTGTTTCCCCAATCCACACTGGGTGGTACAGGAGTGTCTGTGTTTCCCCAATCCACACTGGGTAGTACAGGAGTGTCTGTGTTTCCCCACTCAACACTGGGTAGTACAGGAGAGTCTGTGTTTCCCCACTCCACACTGGGTGGTACAGGAGTGTCTGTGTTTCCCCACTCCACACTGGGTAGTACAGGAGTGTCTGTGTTTCCCCACTCCACACTGGTTAGTACAGGAGTGTCTGTGTTTCCCCACTCCACACCGTGTAGTACAGGAGTGTCTGTGTTTCCCTACTCCACACCGTGTAGTACAGGAGTGTCTGTGTTTCCCTACTGCACACCGTGTAGTACAGGAGTGTCTGTGTTTCCCTACTCCACAATGGGTAGTACAGGAGTGTCTGTGTTTCCCTACTCCACACCGTGTAGTACAGGAGTGTCTGTGTTTCCCCACTCCACAATGGGTAGTACAGGAGTGTCTGTGTTTCCCCACTCCACACTGGGTAGTACAGGAGTGTCTGTGTTTCCCCACTCCACACTGGGTAGTACAGGAGTGTCTGTGTTTCCCCACTCCACACTGGGTAGTACAGGAGTGTCTGTGTTTCCCCACTCCACACTGGGTAGTACAGGAGTGTCTGTGTTTCCCCACTCCACACTGGGTAGTACAGGAGTGTCTGTGTTTCCCCACTCCACACTGGGTAGAACAGGAGTGTCTGTGTTTCCCCACTCCACACTGTGTAGTACAGGAGTGTCTGTGATTCCCTACTCCACACTGGGTAGTACAGGAGTGTCTGTGTTTCCCCACTCCACACAGGGTAGTACAGGAGTGTCTGTGTTTCCCTACTCCACACCGTGTAGTACAGGAGTGTCTGTGTTTCCCCACTCCACACTGGGTAGTACAGGTGTTTCTGTGTTTCCCCACTCCACACTGGGTAGTACAGGAGTGTCTGTGTTTCCCCACTCCACACTGGGTAGTACAGGAGTGTCTGTGTTTCCCCACTCCACACTGGGTCGTACAGGGTGTCTGTGTTTCCCCACTCCACACTGGGTAGTACAGGCGTTTCTGTGTTTCCCCACTCCACACTGGGTAGTACAGGAGTGTCTGTGTTTCCCCACTCCACACTGGGTAGTACAGGAGTGTCTGTGTTTCCCCACTCCACACTGGGTCGTACAGGAGTGTCTGTGTTTCCCCTCTCCACACTGGGTCATACAGGTGTGTCTGTGTTTCCCCACACCACACTGGGTCATACAGGACTGTCTGTGTTTCCCCTCTCCACACTGGGTAGTACAGGACTGTCTGTGTTTCCCCACTCCACACTGTGTAGTACAGGAGTGTCTGTGTTTCCCCACTCCACACTGTGTAGTACAGGAGTGTCTGTGTTTCCCCACTCCACACTGGGTAGTACAGGAGTGTCTGTGTTTCCCCTCTCCACACTGGGTGGTAAAGGAGTGTCTGTGTTTCCCCACTCCTCACTGGGTAGTACAGGAGTGTCTATGTTTCCACACTCCACACTGGGTAGTACAGGAGTGTCTGTGTTTCCCCACTCCACACTGGGTAGTACAGGAGTGTCTGTGTTTCCACACTCCACACTGGGTAGTACAGGTGTTTCTGTGTTTCCCTACTCCACACTGGGTAGTACAGGAGTGTCTGTGTTTCCCCACTCCACACTGGGTAGTACAGGAGTGTCTGTGTTTCCCCACTCCTCACTGGGTAGTACAGGTGTGTCTGTGTTTCCCCACTCCACACTGGGTAGTACAGGAGTGTCTGTGTTTCTCCACTCCACACTGGGTTGTACAGGAGTGTCTGTGTTTCCCCAATCCACACTGGGTGGTACAGGAGTGTCTGTGTTTCCCCAATCCACACTGGGTAGTACAGGAGTGTCTGTGTTTCCCCACTCAACACTGGGTAGTACAGGAGAGTCTGTGTTTCCCCACTCCACACTGGGTGGTACAGGAGTGTCTGTGTTTCCCCACTCCACACTGGGTAGTACAGGAGTGTCTGTGTTTCCCCACTCCACACTGGTTAGTACAGGAGTGTCTGTGTTTCCCCACTCCACACCGTGTAGTACAGGAGTGTCTGTGTTTCCCTACTCCACACCGTGTAGTACAGGAGTGTCTGTGTTTCCCTACTGCACACCGTGTAGTACAGGAGTGTCTGTGTTTCCCTACTCCACAATGGGTAGTACAGGAGTGTCTGTGTTTCCCTACTCCACACCGTGTAGTACAGGAGTGTCTGTGTTTCCCCACTCCACAATGGGTAGTACAGGAGTGTCTGTGTTTCCCCACTCCACACTGGGTAGTACAGGAGTGTCTGTGTTTCCCCACTCCACACTGGGTAGTACAGGAGTGTCTGTGTTTCCCCACTCCACACTGGGTAGTACAGGAGTGTCTGTGTTTCCCCACTCCACACTGGGTAGTACAGGAGTGTCTGTGTTTCCCCTCTCCACACTGGGTAGTACAGGAGTGTCTGTGCTTCCCCACTCCACACTGGGTAGTACAGGAGTGTCTGTGTTTCCCCACTCCACACTGGGTAGTGCAGGAGTGTCTGTGTTTCCCCACTCCACACTGGGTAGAACAGGAGTGTCTGTGTTTCCCCACTCCACACTGGGTAGTACAGGAGTGTCTGTGTTTCCACACTCCACACTGGGTAGTACAGGAGTGTCTGTGTTTCCCCACTCCACACTGGGTAGTACAGGAGTGTCTGTATTTCCCCACTCCACACTGGGAAGAACAGGAGTGTCTGTGTTTCCCCACTCCACACTGTGTAGTACAGGAGTGTCTGTGATTCCCTACTCCACACTGGGTAGTACAGGAGTGTCTGTGTTTCCCCACTCCACACTGGGTAGTACAGGAGTGTCTGTGTTTCCCTACTCCACACCGTGTAGTACAGGAGTGTCTGTGTTTCCCCACTCCACACTGGGTAGTACAGGTGTTTCTGTGTTTCCCCACTCCACACTGGGTAGTACAGGAGTGTCTGTGTTTCCCCACTCCACACTGGGTAGTACAGGAGTGTCTGTGTTTCCCCACTCCACACTGGGTAGTACAGGAGTGTCTGTGTTTCCCCACTCCACACTGGGTCGTACAGGAGTGTCTGTGTTTCCCCACTCCACACTGGGTAGTACAGGCGTTTCTGTGTTTCCCCACTCCACACTGGGTAGTACAGGAGTGTCTGTGTTTCCCCACTCCACACTGGGTAGTACAGGAGTGTCTGTGTTTCCCCACTCCACACTGGGTCGTACAGGAGTGTCTGTGTTTCCCCTCTCCACACTGGGTCATACAGGTGTGTCTGTGTTTCCCCACTCCACACTGGGTCATACAGGACTGTCTGTGTTTCCCCTCTCCACACTGGGTAGTACAGGAGTGTCTGTGTTTCCCCACTCCACACTGTGTAGTACAGGAGTGTCTGTGTTTCCCCACTCCACTCTGGGTAGTACAGGAGTGTCTGTGTTTCCCCACTCCACACTTGGTAGTACAGGAGTGTCTGTGTTTCCCCAATCCACACTGGGTAGTACAGGAGTGTCTGTGTTTCCCCTCTCCACACTGGGTAGTACAGGAGTGTCTGTGTTTCCCCACTCCACACTGGGTAGTACAGGAGTGTCTGTGTTTCCCCACTCCACACTGGGTAGTACAGGAGTGTCTGTGTTTCCCCACTCCACACTGGGTAGTGCAGGAGTGTCTGTGTTTCCCCACTCCACACTGGGTAGAACAGGAGTGTCTGTGTTTCCCCACTCCACACTGGGTAGTACAGGAGTGTCTGTGTTTCCACACTCCACACTGGGTAGTACAGGAGTGTCTGTGTTTCCCCACTCCACACTGGGTAGTACAGGAGTGTCTGTGTTTCCCCACTCCACACTGGGTAGAACAGGAGTGTCTGTGTTTCCCCACTCCACACTGTGTAGTACAGGAGTGTCTGTGATTCCCTACTCCACACTGGGTAGTACAGGAGTGTCTGTGTTTCCCCACTCCACACTGGGTAGTACAGGAGTGTCTGTGTTTCCCTACTCCACACCGTGTAGTACAGGAGTGTCTGTGTTTCCCCACTCCACACTGGGTAGTACAGGTGTTTCTGTGTTTCCCCACTCCACACTGGGTAGTACAGGAGTGTCTGTGTTTCCCCACTCCACACTGGGTAGTACAGGAGTGTCTGTGTTTCCCCACTCCACACTGGGTCGTACAGGGTGTCTGTGTTTCCCCACTCCACACTGGGTAGTACAGGCGTTTCTGTGTTTCCCCACTCCACACTGGGTAGTACAGGAGTGTCTGTGTTTCCCCACTCCACACTGGGTAGTACAGGAGTGTCTGTGTTTCCCCACTCCACACTGGGTCGTACAGGAGTGTCTGTGTTTCCCCTCTCCACACTGGGTCATACAGGTGTGTCTGTGTTTCCCCACACCACACTGGGTCATACAGGACTGTCTGTGTTTCCCCTCTCCACACTGGGTAGTACAGGACTGTCTGTGTTTCCCCACTCCACACTGTGTAGTACAGGAGTGTCTGTGTTTCCCCACTCCACACTGTGTAGTACAGGAGTGTCTGTGTTTCCCCACTCCACACTGGGTAGTACAGGAGTGTCTGTGTTTCCCCTCTCCACACTGGGTGGTAAAGGAGTGTCTGTGTTTCCCCACTCCTCACTGGGTAGTACAGGAGTGTCTATGTTTCCACACTCCACACTGGGTAGTACAGGAGTGTCTGAGTTTCCACACTCCACACTGGGTAGTACAGGAGTGTCTGTGTTTCCCCACTCCACACTGGGTAGTACAGGAGTGTCTATGTTTCCACACTCCACACTGGGTAGTACAGGAGTGTCTATGTTTCCACACTCCACACTGGGTAGTACAGGAGTGTCTATGTTTCCACACTCAACACTGGGTAGTACAGGAGTGTCTGTGTTTCCCCACTCCACACAGGGTAGTACAGGAGTGTCTATGTTTCCACACTCAACACTGGGTAGTACAGGAGTGTCTGTGTTTCCCCACTCCTCACTGGGTAGTACAGGAGTGTCTATGTTTCCACACTCCACACTGGGTAGTACAGGAGTGTCTATGTTTCCACACTCCACACTGGGTAGTACAGGAGTGTCTATGTTTCCACACTCAACACTGGGTAGTACAGGAGTGTCTGTGTTTCCCCACTCCACACTGGGTAGTACAGGAGAGTCTATGTTTCCACACTCCACACTGGGTAGTACAGGAGTGTCTATGTTTCCACACTCCACACTGGGTAGTACAGGAGAGTCTGTGTTTCCCCACTCCACACTGGGTAGTACAGGAGTGTCTGTGTTTCCCCACTCCACACTGGGTAGTACAGGAGTGTCTGTGTTTCCCCACTCCACACTGGGTAGTACAGGAGTGTCTATGTTTCCACACTCCACACTGGGTAGTACAGGAGTGTCTATGTTTCCACACTCCACACTGGGTAGTACAGGAGTGTCTGTGTTTCCCCACTCCACACTAGGTAGTACAGGAGTGTCTGTGTTTCCCCACTCCACACTGGGTAGTACAGGAGTGTCTGTGTTTCCCCACTCCACACTGGGTAGTACAGGAGTGTCTATGTTTCCACACTCCACACTGGGTAGTACAGGAGTGTCTATGTTTCCACACTCCACACTGGGTAGTACAGGAGTGTCTGTGTTTCCCCACTCCACACTGGGTAGTACAGGAGTGTCTGTGTTTCCACACTCCACACTGGGTAGTACAGGAGTGTCTGTGATTCCCCACTCCACACTGGTTAGTACAGGAGTGTCTGTGTTTCCCCACTCCACACTGGATCGTACAGGAGTGTCTGTGTTTCCCCACTCCACACTGGATCGTACAGGAGTGTCTGTGTTTCCCCACTCCACACTGGATCGTACAGGAGTGTCTGTGTTTCCCCACTCCACACTGGGTAGTACAGGAGTGTCTGTGTTTCCCCACTCCACACTGGGTAGTACAGGAGTGTCTGTGTTTCCCTACTCCACACTGGGTAGTACAGGAGTGTCTGTGTTTCCCCACTCCACACTGGGTAGTACAGGAGTGTCTGTGTTTCCCTACTCCACACTGGGTAGTACAGGAGTGTCTGTGTTTCCCCACTCCACACTGGGTAGTACAGGAGTGTCTGTGTTTCCCCACTCCACACTGGGTAGTACAGGAGTGTCTGTGTTTCCCCACTCCACACTGGGTAGTACAGGAGTGTCTGTGTTTCCCCACTCCACACTGGGTCATACAGGAGTGTCTGTGATTCCCCACTCCACACTGGGTAGTACAGGAGTGTCTGTGTTTCCCCACTCCACACTGGGTCGTACAGGAGTGTCTATGTTTCCACACTCCACACTGGGTAGTACAGGAGTGTCTGTGTTTCCCTACTCCACACTGGGTCGTACAGGAGTGTCTGTGTTTCCCCACTCCACACTAGGTAGTACAGGAGTGTCTGTGTTTCCCCACTCCACACTGGGTAGTACAGGAGTGTCTGTGTTTCCCCACTCCACACTGGGTCGTACAGGAGTGTCTATGTTTCCACACTCCACACTGGGTAGTACAGGAGTGTCTGTGTTTCCCCACTCCACACTGGGTAGTACAGGAGTGTCTGTGTTTCCCCACTCCACACTGGGTAGTACAGGAGTGTCTGTGTTTCCCCACTCCACACTGGGTCGTACAGGAGTGTCTGTGTTTCCCCACTCCACACTGGGTCATACAGGAGTGTCTGTGTTTCCCAACTCCACAATGGGTAGTACAGGAGTGTCTGTGTTTCCCCACTCCACACTGGGTAGTACAGGAGTGTCTGTGTTTCCCCACTCCACACTGGGTAGTACAGGAGTGTCTGTGTTTCCCCACTCCACACTGGGTAGAACAGGAGTGTCTGTGTTTCCCCACTCCACACTGTGTAGTACAGGAGTGTCTGTGATTCCCTACTCCACACTGGGTAGTACAGGAGTGTCTGTGTTTCCCCACTCCACACTGGGTAGTACAGGAGTGTCTGTGTTTCCCTACTCCACACCGTGTAGTACAGGAGTGTCTGTGTTTCCCCACTCCACACTGGGTAGTACAGGTGTTTCTGTGTTTCCCCACTCCACACTGGGTAGTACAGGAGTGTCTGTGTTTCCCCACTCCACACTGGGTAGTACAGGAGTGTCTGTGTTTCCCCACTCCACACTGGGTCGTACAGGGTGTCTGTGTTTCCCCACTCCACACTGGGTAGTACAGGCGTTTCTGTGTTTCCCCACTCCACACTGGGTAGTACAGGAGTGTCTGTGTTTCCCCACTCCACACTGGGTAGTACAGGAGTGTCTGTGTTTCCCCACTCCACACTGGGTCGTACAGGAGTGTCTGTGTTTACCCTCTCCACACTGGGTCATACAGGTGTGTCTGTGTTTCCCCACACCACACTGGGTCATACAGGACTGTCTGTGTTTCCCCTCTCCACACTGGGTAGTACAGGACTGTCTGTGTTTCCCCACTCCACACTGTGTAGTACAGGAGTGTCTGTGTTTCCCCACTCCACACTGTGTAGTACAGGAGTGTCTGTGTTTCCCCACTCCACACTGGGTAGTACAGGAGTGTCTGTGTTTCCCCTCTCCACACTGGGTGGTAAAGGAGTGTCTGTGTTTCCCCACTCCTCACTGGGTAGTACAGGAGTGTCTATGTTTCCACACTCCACACTGGGTAGTACAGGAGTGTCTATGTTTCCACACTCCACACTGGGTAGTACAGGAGTGTCTGTGTTTCCCCACTCCACACTGGGTAGTACAGGAGTGTCTATGTTTCCACACTCCACACTGGGTAGTACAGGAGTGTCTATGTTTCCACACTCCACACTGGGTAGTACAGGAGTGTCTATGTTTCCACACTCAACACTGGGTAGTACAGGAGTGTCTGTGTTTCCCCACTCCACACTGGGTAGTACAGGAGTGTCTATGTTTCCACACTCAACACTGGGTAGTACAGGAGTGTCTGTGTTTCCCCACTCCTCACTGGGTAGTACAGGAGTGTCTATGTTTCCACACTCCACACTGGGTAGTACAGGAGTGTCTATGTTTCCACACTCCACACTGGGTAGTACAGGAGTGTCTATGTTTCCACACTCAACACTGGGTAGTACAGGAGTGTCTGTGTTTCCACACTCCACACTGGGTAGTACAGGAGTGTCTATGTTTCCACACTCCACACTGGGTAGTACAGGAGTGTCTATGTTTCCACACTCCACACTGGGTAGTACAGGAGTGTCTGTGTTTCCACACTCCACACTGGGTAGTACAGGAGTGTCTGTGATTCCCCACTCCACACTGGTTAGTACAGGAGTGTCTGTGTTTCCCCACTCCACACTGGATCGTACATGAGTGTCTGTGTTTCCCCACTCCACACTGGATCGTACAGGAGTGTCTGTGTTTCCCCACTCCACACTGGATCGTACAGGAGTGTCTGTGTTTCCCCACTCCACACTGGGTAGTACAGGAGTGTCTGTGTTTCCCCACTCCACACTGGGTAGTACAGGAGTGTCTGTGTTTCCCTACTCCACACTGGGTAGTACAGGAGTGTCTGTGTTTCCCCACTCCACACTGGGTAGTACAGGAGTGTCTGTGTTTCCCTACTCCACACTGGGTAGTACAGGAGTGTCTGTGTTTCCCCACTCCACACTGGGTAGTACAGGAGTGTCTGTGTTTCCCCACTCCACACTGGGTAGTACAGGAGTGTCTGTGTTTCCCCACTCCACACTGGGTAGTACAGGAGTGTCTGTGTTTCCCCACTCCACACTGGGTCATACAGGAGTGTCTGTGATTCCCCACTCCACACTGGGTAGTACAGGAGTGTCTGTGTTTCCCCACTCCACACTGGGTCGTACAGGAGTGTCTATGTTTCCACACTCCACACTGGGTAGTACAGGAGTGTCTGTGTTTCCCCACTCCACACTGGGTAGTACAGGAGTGTCTGTGTTTCCCCACTCCACACTGGGTCGTACAGGAGTGTCTATGTTTCCACACTCCACACTGGGTAGTACAGGAGTGTCTGTGTTTCCCCACTCCACACTGGGTAGTACAGGAGTGTCTGTGTTTCCCCACTCCACACTGGGTAGTACAGGAGTGTCTGTGTTTCCCCACTCCACACTGGGTCGTACAGGAGTGTCTGTGTTTCCCCACTCCACACTGGGTCATACAGGAGTGTCTGTGTTTCCCAACTCCACAATGGGTAGTACAGGAGTGTCTGTGTTTCCCCACTCCACACTGGGTAGTACAGGAGTGTCTGTGTTTCCCCACTCCACACTGGGTAGTACAGGAGTGTCTGTGTTTCCCCACTCCACACTGGGTAGAACAGGAGTGTCTGTGTTTCCCCACTCCACACTGTGTAGTACAGGAGTGTCTGTGATTCCCTACTCCACACTGGGTAGTACAGGAGTGTCTGTGTTTCCCCACTCCACACTGGGTAGTACAGGAGTGTCTGTGTTTCCCTACTCCACACCGTGTAGTACAGGAGTGTCTGTGTTTCCCCACTCCACACTGGGTAGTACAGGTGTTTCTGTGTTTCCCCACTCCACACTGGGTAGTACAGGAGTGTCTGTGTTTCCCCACTCCACACTGGGTAGTACAGGAGTGTCTGTGTTTCCCCACTCCACACTGGGTCGTACAGGGTGTCTGTGTTTCCCCACTCCACACTGGGTAGTACAGGCGTTTCTGTGTTTCCCCACTCCACACTGGGTAGTACAGGAGTGTCTGTGTTTCCCCACTCCACACTGGGTAGTACAGGAGTGTCTGTGTTTCCCCACTCCACACTGGGTCGTACAGGAGTGTCTGTGTTTCCCCTCTCCACACTGGGTCATACAGGTGTGTCTGTGTTTCCCCACACCACACTGGGTCATACAGGACTGTCTGTGTTTCCCCTCTCCACACTGGGTAGTACAGGACTGTCTGTGTTTCCCCACTCCACACTGTGTAGTACAGGAGTGTCTGTGTTTCCCCACTCCACACTGTGTAGTACAGGAGTGTCTGTGTTTCCCCACTCCACACTGGGTAGTACAGGAGTGTCTGTGTTTCCCCTCTCCACACTGGGTGGTAAAGGAGTGTCTGTGTTTCCCCACTCCTCACTGGGTAGTACAGGAGTGTCTATGTTTCCACACTCCACACTGGGTAGTACAGGAGTGTCTATGTTTCCACACTCCACACTGGGTAGTACAGGAGTGTCTGTGTTTCCCCACTCCACACTGGGTAGTACAGGAGTGTCTATGTTTCCACACTCCACACTGGGTAGTACAGGAGTGTCTATGTTTCCACACTCCACACTGGGTAGTACAGGAGTGTCTATGTTTCCACACTCAACACTGGGTAGTACAGGAGTGTCTGTGTTTCCCCACTCCACACTGGGTAGTACAGGAGTGTCTATGTTTCCACACTCAACACTGGGTAGTACAGGAGTGTCTGTGTTTCCCCACTCCTCACTGGGTAGTACAGGAGTGTCTATGTTTCCACACTCCACACTGGGTAGTACAGGAGTGTCTATGTTTCCACACTCCACACTGGGTAGTACAGGAGTGTCTATGTTTCCACACTCAACACTGGGTAGTACAGGAGTGTCTGTGTTTCCCCACTCCACACTGGGTAGTACAGGAGTGTCTATGTTTCCACACTCCACACTGGGTAGTACAGGAGTGTCTATGTTTCCACACTCCACACTGGGTAGTACAGGAGGGTCTGTGTTTCCCCACTCCACACTGGGTAGTACAGGAGTGTCTGTGTTTCCCCACTCCACACTGGGTAGTACAGGAGTGTCTGTGTTTCCCCACTCCACACTGGGTAGTACAGGAGTGTCTATGTTTCCACACTCCACACTGGGTAGTACAGGAGTGTCTATGTTTCCACACTCCACACTGGGTAGTACAGGAGTGTCTGTGTTTCTCCACTCCACACTAGGTAGCACAGGAGTGTCTGTGTTTCCCCACTCCACACTGGGTAGTACAGGAGTGTCTGTGTTTCCCCACTCCACACTGGGTAGTACAGGAGTGTCTATGTTTCCACACTCCACACTGGGTAGTACAGGAGTGTCTATGTTTCCACACTCCACACTGGGTAGTACAGGAGTGTCTGTGTTTCCCCACTCCACACTGGGTAGTACAGGAGTGTTTGTGTTTCCACACTCCACACTGGGTAGTACAGGAGTGTCTGTGATTCCCCACTCCACACTGGTTAGTACAGGAGTGTCTGTGTTTCCCCACTCCACACTGGATCGTACAGGAGTGTCTGTGTTTCCCCACTCCACACTGCATCGTACAGGAGTGTCTGTGTTTCCCCACTCCACACTGGATCGTACAGGAGTGTCTGTGTTTCCCCACTCCACACTGGGTAGTACAGGAGTGTCTGTGTTTCCCCACTCCACACTGGGTAGTACAGGAGTGTCTGTGTTTCCCTACTCCACACTGGGTAGTACAGGAGTGTCTGTGTTTCCCCACTCCACACTGGGTAGTACAGGAGTGTCTGTGTTTCCCTACTCCACACTGGGTAGTACAGGAGTGTCTGTGTTTCCCCACTCCACACTGGGTAGTACAGGAGTGTCTGTGTTTCCCCACTCCACACTGGGTAGTACAGGAGTGTCTGTGTTTCCCCACTCCACACTGGGTAGTACAGGAGTGTCTGTGTTTCCCCACTCCACACTGGGTCATACAGGAGTGTCTGTGATTCCCCACTCCACACTGGGTAGTACAGGAGTGTCTGTGTTTCCCCACTCCACACTGGGTCGTACAGGAGTGTCTATGTTTCCACACTCCACACTGGGTAGTACAGGAGTGTCTGTGTTTCCCTACTCCACACTGGGTCGTACAGGAGTGTCTGTGTTTCCCCACTCCACACTAGGTAGTACAGGAGTGTCTGTGTTTCCCCACTCCACACTGGGTAGTACAGCAGTGTCTGTGTTTCCCCACTCCACACTGGGTCGTACAGGAGTGTCTATGTTTCCACACTCCACACTGGGTAGTACAGGAGTGTCTGTGTTTCCCCACTCCACACTGGGTAGTACAGGAGTGTCTGTGTTGCCCCACTCCACACTGGGTAGTACAGGAGTGTCTGTGTTTCCCCACTCCACACTGGGTCGTACAGGAGTGTCTGTGTTTCCCCACTCCACACTGGGTCATACAGGAGTGTCTATGTTTCCACACTCCACACTGGGTAGTACAGGAGTGTCTATGTTTCCACACTCCACACTGGGTAGTACAGGAGTGTCTGTGTTTCCCCACTCCACACTGGGTAGTACAGGAGTGTCTGTGTTTCCCCACTCCACACTGGGTAGTACAGGAGTGTCTGTGTTTCCCCACTCCACACTGGGTAGTACAGGAGTGTCTATGTTTCCACACTCCACACTGGGTAGTACAGGAGTGTCTATGTTTCCACACTCCACACTGGGTAGTACAGGAGTGTCTGTGTTTCCCCACTCCACACTAGGTAGTACAGGAGTGTCTGTGTTTCCCCACTCCACACTGGGTAGTACAGGAGTGTCTGTGTTTCCCCACTCCACACTGGGTAGTACAGGAGTGTCTATGTTTCCACACTCCACACTGGGTAGTACAGGAGTGTCTATGTTTCCACACTCCACACTGGGTAGTACAGGAGTGTCTGTGTTTCCCCACTCCACACTGGGTAGTACAGGAGTGTCTGTGTTTCCACACTCCACACTGGGTAGTACAGGAGTGTCTGTGATTCCCCACTCCACACTGGTTAGTACAGGAGTGTCTGTGTTTCCCCACTCCACACTGGATCGTACAGGAGTGTCTGTGTTTCCCCACTCCACACTGGATCGTACAGGAGTGTCTGTGTTTCCCCACTCCACACTGGATCGTACAGGAGTGTCTGTGTTTCCCCACTCCACACTGGGTAGTACAGGAGTGTCTGTGTTTCCCCACTCCACACTGGGTAGTACAGGAGTGTCTGTGTTTCCCTACTCCACACTGGGTAGTACAGGAGTGTCTGTGTTTCCCCACTCCACACTGGGTAGTACAGGAGTGTCTGTGTTTCCCTACTCCACACTGGGTAGTACAGGAGTGTCTGAGTTTCCCCACTCCACACTGGGTAATACAGGAGTGTCTGTGTTTCCCCACTCCACACTGGGTAGTACAGGAGTGTCTGTGTTTCCCCACTCCACACTGGGTAGTACAGGAGTGTCTGTGTTTCCCCACTCCACACTGGGTCATACAGGAGTGTCTGTGATTCCCCACTCCACACTGGGTAGTACAGGAGTGTCTGTGTTTCCCCACTCCACACTGGGTCGTACAGGAGTGTCTATGTTTCCACACTCCACACTGGGTAGTACAGGAGTGTCTGTGTTTCCCTACTCCACACTGGGTCGTACAGGAGTGTCTGTGTTTCCCCACTCCACACTAGGTAGTACAGGAGTGTCTGTGTTTCCCCACTCCACACTGGGTAGTACAGGAGTGTCTGTGTTTCCCCACTCCACACTGGGTCGTACAGGAGTGTCTATGTTTCCACACTCCACACTGGGTAGTACAGGAGTGTCTGTGTTTCCCCACTCCACACTGGGTAGTACAGGAGTGTCTGTGTTTCCCCACTCCACACTGGGTAGTACAGGAGTGTCTGTGTTTCCCCACTCCACACTGGGTCGTACAGGAGTGTCTGTGTTTCCCCACTCCACACTGGGTCATACAGGAGTGTCTGTGTTTCCCAACTCCACAATGGGTAGTACAGGAGTGTCTGTGTTTCCCCACTCCACACTGGGTAGTACAGGAGTGTCTGTGTTTCCACACTCCACACTGGGTAGTACAGGAGTGTCTGTGTTTCCCCACTCCACACTGGGTAGTACAGGAGTGTCTGTGTTTCCACACTCCACACTGGGTAGTACAGGAGTGTCTGTGTTTCCCTACTCCACACCGTGTAGTACAGGAGTGTCTGTGTTTCCCTACTCCACACTGGGTAGTACAGGAGTGTCTGTGTTTCCCTACTCCACACCGTGTAGTACAGGAGTGTCTGTGTTTCCCCACTCCACACTGGGTAGTACAGGAGTGTCTGTGTTTCCCCACTCCACACTGGGTAGTACAGGAGTGTCTGTGTTTCCCCACTCCACACTGGGTAGTACAGGAGTGTCTGTGTTTCCCCACTCCACACTGGGTCGTACAGGAGTGTCTGTGTTTCCCTACTCCACACTGGGTAGTACAGGAGTGTCTGTGATTCCCCACTCCACACTGGGTAGTACAGGAGTGTCTGTGTTCCCCCACTGCACACTGGGTAGTACAGGAGTGTCTGTGTTTCCCCACTCCACACTGGGTCGTACAGGAGTGTCTGTGTTTCCCTACTCCACACTGGGTAGTACAGGAGTGTCTGTGATTCCCCACTCCACACTGGGTAGTACAGGAGTGTCTGTGTTCCCCCACTCCACACTGGGTAGTACAGGAGTGTTTGTGTTTCCCCACTCCACACTGGGTGGTACAGGAGTGTCTGCGTTTCCCCACTCCACACTGGGTAGTACAGGAGTGTCTGTGTTTCCCCAATCCACACTGGGTGGTACAGGAGTGTCTGCGTTTCCCCACTCCACACTGGGTAGTACAGGAGTGTCTGTGTTTCCCCACTCCACACTGGGTAGTACAGGAGTGTCTGTGTTTCCACACTCCACACTGGGTAGTACAGGAGTGTCTGTGTTTCCCCACTCCACACTGGGTAGTACAGGAGTGTCTGTGTTTCCCCACTCCACACTGGGTAGTACAGGAGTGTCTGTGTTTCCCCACTCCACACTGGTTAGTACAGGAGTGTCTGTGTTTCCCCACTCCACACTGGGTAGTACAGGTGTGTCTGTGTTTCCACACTCCACACAGGGTAGTACAGGAGTGTCTGTGTTTCCCCACTCCACAATGGGTAGTACAGGAGTGTCTGTGTTTCCCCACTCCACACTGGGTAGTACAGGAGTGTCTGTGTTTCCCCACTCCACACTGGGTAGTACAGGAGTGTCTGTGTTTCCCCACTCCACACTGGGTAGTACAGGAGTGTCTGTGTTTCCCCACTCCACACTGGGTAGTACAGGAGTGTCTGTGTTTCCCCTCTCCACACTGGGTAGTACAGGAGTGTCTGTGCTTCCCCACTCCACACTGGGTAGTACAGGAGTGTCTGTGTTTCCCCACTCCACACTGGGTAGTGCAGGAGTGTCTGTGTTTCCCCACTCCACACTGGGTAGAACAGGAGTGTCTGCGTTTCCCCACTCCACACTGGGTAGTACAGGAGTGTCTGTGTTTCCACACTCCACACTGGGTAGTACAGGAGTGTCTGCGTTTCCCCACTCCACACTGGGTAGTACAGGAGTGTCTGTGTTTCCACACTCCACACTGGGTAGTACAGGAGTGTCTGTGTTTCCCCACTCCACACTGGGTAGTACAGGAGTGTCTGTGTTTCCCCACTCCACACTGGGTAGAACAGGAGTGTCTGTGTTTCCCCACTCCACACTGTGTAGTACAGGAGTGTCTGTGATTCCCTACTCCTCACTGGGTAGTACAGGAGTGTCTGTGTTTCCCCACTCCACACTGGGTAGTACAGGAGTGTCTGTGTTTCCCTGCTCCACACCGTGTAGTACAGGAGTGTCTGTGTTTCCCCACTCCACACTGGGTAGTACAGGTGTTTCTGTGTTTCCCCACTCCACACTGGGTAGTACAGGAGTGTCTGTGTTTCCCCACTCCACACTGGGTAGTACAGGAGTGTCTGTGTTTCCCCACTCCACACTGGGTAGTACAGGAGTGTCTGTGTTTCCCCACTCCACACTGGGTAGTACAGGAGTGTCTGTGTTTCCCCACTCCACACTGGGTGGTACAGGAGTGTCTGTGTTTCCCCACTCCACACTGGGTGGTACAGGAGTGTCTGTGTTTCCCCACTCCACACTGGGTAGTACAGGAGTGTCTGTGTTTCCCCACTCCACACTGGGTAGTACAGGAGTGTCTGTGTTTCCCCACTCCACACTGGGTGGTACAGGAGTGTCTGTGTTTCCCCACTCCACACTGGGTCGTACAGGAGTGTCTGTGTTTCCCCACTCCACACTGGGTAGTACAGGCGTTTCTGTGTTTCCCCACTCCACACTGGGTAGTACAGGAGTGTCTGTGTTTCCCCACTCCACACTGGGTAGTACAGGAGTGTCTGTGTTTCCCCACTCCACACTGGGTCGTACAGGAGTGTCTGTGTTTCCCCTCTCCACACTGGGTCATACAGGAGTGTCTGTGTTTCCCCACTCCACACTGGGTCATACAGGACTGTCTGTGTTTCCCCTCTCCACACTGGGTAGTACAGGAGTGTCTGTGTTTCCCCACTCCACACTGGGTAGTACAGGAGTGTCTGTGTTTCCCCACTCCACACTGGGTAGTACAGGAGTGTCTGTGTTTCCCCAATCCACACTGGGTAGTACAGGAGTGTCTGTGTTTCCCCTCTCCACACTGGGTAGTACAGGAGTGTCTGTGTTTCCCCACTCCACACTGGGTAGTACAGGAGTGTCTGTGTTTCCCCACTCCACACTGGGTAGTACAGGAGTGTCTGTGTTTCCCCACTCCACACTGGGTCGTACAGGAGTGTCTGTGTTTCCCCACTCCACACTGGGTCATACAGGAGTGTCTGTGTTTCCCCACTCCACAATGGGTAGTACAGGAGTGTCTGTGTTTCCCCACTCCACACTGGGTAGTACAGGAGTGTCTGTGTTTCCCCACTCCACACTGGGTAGTACAGGAGTGTCTGTGTTTCCCCACTCCACACTGGGTAGTACAGGAGTGTCTGTGTTTCCCCACTCCACACTGGGTAGTACAGGAGTGTCTGTGTTTCCCCTCTCCACACTGGGTAGTACAGGAGTGTCTGTGTTTCCCCACTCCACACTGGGTAGTACAGGAGTGTCTGTGTTTCCCTACTCCACACGGTGTAGTACAGGAGTGTCTGTGTTTCCCTACTCCACACTGGGTAGTACAGGAGTGTCTGTGTTTCCCTACTCCACACCGTGTAGTACAGGAGTGTCTGTGTTTCCCCACTCCACACTGGGTAGTACAGGAGTGTCTGTGTTTCCCCACTCCACACTGGGTAGTACAGGAGTGTCTGTGTTTCCCCACTCCACACTGGGTCGTACAGGAGTGTCTGTGTTTCCCTACTCCACACTGGGTAGTACAGGAGTGTCTGTGATTCCCCACTCCACACTGGGTAGTACAGGAGTGTTTGTGTTTCCCCACTCCACACTGGGTGGTACAGGAGTGTCTGTGTTTCCCCACTCCACACTGGGTAGTACAGGAGTGTCTGTGTTTCCCCAATCCACACTGGGTGGTACAGGAGTGTCTGTGTTTCCCCACTCCACACTGGGTAGTACAGGAGTGTCTGTGTTTCCCCACTCCACACTGGGTAGTACAGGAGTGTCTGTGTTTCCCCACTCCACACTGGGTAGTACAGGAGTGTCTGTGTTTCCCCACTCCACACTGGGTAGTACAGGAGTGTCTGTGTTTCCCCACTCCACACTGGGTAGTACAGGAGTGTCTGTGTTTCCCCACTCCACACTGGTTAGTCCAGGAGTGTCTGTGTTTCCCCACTCCACACTGGGTAGTACAGGAGTGTCTGTGTTTCCACACTCCACACAGGGTAGTACAGGAGTGTCTGTGTTTCCCCACTCCACAATGGGTAGTACAGGAGTGTCTGTGTTTCCCCACTCAACACTGGGTAGTACAGGAGTGTCTGTGTTTCCCCACTCCACACTGGGTAGTACAGGAGTGTCTGTGTTTCCCCACTCCACACTGGGTAGTACAGGAGTGTCTGTGTTTCCCCTCTCCACACTGGGTAGTACAGGAGTGTCTGTGCTTCCCCACTCCACACTGGGTAGTACAGGAGTGTCTGTGTTTCCCCACTCCACACTGGGTAGTGCAGGAGTGTCTGTGTTTCCCCACTCCACACTGGGTAGAACAGGAGGGTCTGCGTTTCCCCACTCCACACTGGGTAGTACAGGAGTGTCTGTGTTTCCACACTCCACACTGGGTAGTACAGGAGTGTCTGTGTTTCCCCACTCCACACTGGGTAGTACAGGAGTGTCTGTGTTTCCCCACTCCACACTGGGTAGAACAGGAGTGTCTGTGTTTCCCCACTCCACACTGTGTAGTACAGGAGTGTCTGTGATTCCCTACTCCACACTGGGTAGTACAGGAGTGTCTGTGTTTCCCCACTCCACACTGGGTAGTACAGGAGTGTCTGTGTTTCCCTACTCCACACCGTGTAGTACAGGAGTGTCTGTGTTTCCCCACTCCACACTGGGTAGTACAGGTGTTTCTGTGTTTCCCCACTCCACACTGGGTAGTACAGGAGTGTCTGTGTTTCCCCACTCCACACTGGGTAGTACAGGAGTATCTGTGTTTCCCCACTCCACACTGGGTAGTACAGGAGTGTCTGTGTTTCCCCACTCCACACTGGGTCGTACAGGAGTGTCTGTGTTTCCCCACTCCACACTGGGTAGTACAGGCGTTTCTGTGTTTCCCCACTCCACACTGGGTAGTACAGGAGTGTCTGTGTTTCCCCACTCCACACTGGGTAGTACAGGAGTGTCTGTGTTTCCCCACTCCACACTGGGTCGTACAGGAGTGTCTGTGTTTCCCCTCTCCACACTGGGTCATACAGGAGTGTCTGTGTTTCCCCACTCCACACTGGGTCATACAGGACTGTCTGTGTTTCCCCTCTCCACACTGGGTAGTACAGGAGTGTCTGTGTTTCCCCACTCCACACTGTGTAGTACAGGAGTGTCTGTGTTTCCCCACTCCACACTGGGTAGTACAGGAGTGTCTGTGTTTCCCCACTCCACACTGGGTAGTACAGGAGTGTCTGTGTTTCCCCAATCCACACTGGGTAGTACAGGAGTGTCTGTGTTTCCCCTCTCCACACTGGGTAGTACAGGAGTGTCTGTGTTTCCCCACTCCACACTGGGTAGTACAGGAGTGTCTGTGTTTCCCCACTCCACACTGGGTAGTACAGGAGTGTCTGTGTTTCCCCACTCCACACTGGGTCGTACAGGAGTGTCTGTGTTTCCCCACTCCACACAGGGTCATACAGGAGTGTCTGTGTTTCCCCACTCCACAATGGGTAGTACAGGAGTGTCTGTGTTTCCCCACTCCACACTGGGTAGTACAGGAGTGTCTGTGTTTCCACACTCCACACTGGGTAGTACAGGAGTGTCTGTGTTTCCCCACTCCACACTGGGTAGTACAGGAGTGTCTGTGTTTCCACACTCCACACTGGGTAGTACAGGAGTGTCTGTGTTTACCCACTCCACACCGTGTAGTACAGGAGTGTCTGTGTTTCCCCACTCCACACCGGGTAGTACAGGAGTGTCTGTGATTCCCTACTCCACACTGTGTAGTACAGGAGTGTCTGTGATTCCCTACTCCACACTGGGTAGTACAGGAGTGTCTGTGTTTCCCCACTCCACACTGGGTAGTACAGGTGTTTCTGTGTTTCCCTACTCCACACTGAGTAGTACAGGAGTGTCTGTGTTTCCCCACTCCACACTGGGTAGTACAGGAGTGTCTGTGTTTCCCCAATCCACACTGGGTGGTACAGGAGTGTCTGTGTTTCCCCAATCCACACTGGGTGGTACAGGAGTGTCTGTGTTTCCCCACTCCACACTGGGTAGTACAGGAGTGTCTGTGTTTTCCCACTCCACACTGGGTAGTACAGGAGTGTCTGTGTTTCCCCACTCCACACTGGGTGGTACAGGAGTGTCTGTGTTTCCCCACTCCACACTGGGTAGTACAGGAGTGTCTGTGTTTCCCCACTCCACACTGGGTAGTACAGGATTGTCTGTGTTTCCCCACTCCACACTGGGTAGTACAGGAGTGTCTGTGTTTCCCTACTCCACACTGGGTAGTAGAGGAGTGTCTGTGTTTCCCCTCTCCACACTGGGTAGTACAGGAGTGTCTGTGTTTCCCCACTCCACACTGGGTAGTACAGGAGTGACTGTGTTTCCCCACTCCACACTGGGTAGTACAGGAGTGTCTGTGTTTCCCCACTCCACACTGGGTAGTACAGGAGTGTCTGTGTTTCCCCACTCCACACCGTGTAGTACAGGAGTGTCTGTGTTTCCCCACTCCACACTGGTTAGTACAGGAGTGTCTGTGTTTCCCCACTCCACACCGTGTAGTACAGGAGTGTCCGTGTTTCCCTACTCCACACCGTGTAGTACAGGAGTGTCTGTGTTTCCCTACTCCACACTGGGTAGTACAGGAGTGTCTGTGTTTCCACACTCCACACCGTGTAGTACAGGAGTGTCTGTGTTTCCCCACTCCACAATGGGTAGTGCAGGAGTGTCTGTGTTTCCCCACTCCACACTGGGTAGTACAGGAGATTCTGTGTTTCCCCATTCCACACTGGGTAATACAGGAGTCTCTGTGTTTCCCCACTCCACACTGGGTAGTACAGGAGTGTCTGTGTTTCCCCACTCCACACTGGGTAGTACAGGAGTGTCTGTGTTTTCCCACTCCACACTGGGTAGTACAGGAGTGTCTGTGTTTCCCCACTCCACACTGGGTGGTACAGGAGTGTCTGTGTTTCCCCACTCCACACTGGGTAGTACAGGAGTGTCTGTGTTTCCCCACTCCACACTGGGTAGTACAGGAGTGTCTGTGTTTCCCCACTCCACACTGGGTAGTACAGGAGTGTCTGTGTTTCCCTACTCCACACTGGGTAGTAGAGGAGTGTCTGTGTTTCCCCTCTCCACACTGGGTAGTACAGGAGTGTCTGTGTTTCCCCACTCCACACTGGGTAGTACAGGAGTGACTGTGTTTCCCCACTCCACACTGGGTAGTACAGGAGTGTCTGTGTTTCCCCACTCCACACTGGGTAGTACAGGAGTGTCTGTGTTTCCCCACTCCACACCGTGTAGTACAGGAGTGTCTGTGTTTCCCCACTCCACACTGGTTAGTACAGGAGTGTCTGTGTTTCCCCACTCCACACCGTGTAGTACAGGAGTGTCTGTGTTTCCCTACTCCACACCGTGTAGTACAGGAGTGTCTGTGTTTCCCTACTCCACACAGGGTAGTACAGGAGTGTCTGTGTTTCCACACTCCACACCGTGTAGTACAGGAGTGTCTGTGTTTCCCCACTCCACAATGGGTAGTGCAGGAGTGTCTGTGTTTCCCCACTCCACACTGGGTAGTACAGGAGATTCTGTGTTTCCCCATTCCACACTGGGTAATACAGGAGTCTCTGTGTTTCCCCACTCCACACTGGGTAGTACAGGAGTGTCTGTGTTTCCCCACTCCACACTGGGTAGTACAGGAGTGTCGGTGTTTCCCCACTCCACACTGGGTAGTACAGGAGTGTCTGTGTTTCCACACTCCACACCGTGTAGTACAGGAGTGTCTGTGTTTCCCCACTCCACAATGGGTAGTGCAGGAGTGTCTGTGTTTCCCCACTCCACACTGGGTAGTACAGGAGATTCTGTGTTTCCCCATTCCACACTGGGTAATACAGGAGTCTCTGTGTTTCCCCACTCCACACTGGGTAGTACAGGAGTGTCTGTGTTTCCCCACTCCACACTGGGTAGTACAGGAGTGTCTGTGTTTCCCCACTCCACACTGGGTAGTACAAGAGTGTCTGTGTTTCCCCACTCCACACTGGGTAGTACAGGAGTGTCTGTGTTTCCCCACTCCACACTGGGTAGTACAGGAGTGTCTGTGTTTCCCCACTCCACACTGGGTAGTACAGAAGTGTCTGTGTTTCCCCACTCCACACTGGGTAGTACAGGACTGTCTGTGTTTCCACACTCCACACTGGGTGGTACAGGAGTGTCTGTGTTTCCCCACTCCACACTGGGTAGTACAGGAAAGTCTGTGTTTCCCCACTCCACACTGGGTAGTACAGGAGTGTCTGTGTTTCCCCACTCCACACTGAGTAGTACAGGAGAGTCTGTGTTTCCCCACTCCACACCGTGTAGTACAGGAGTGTCTGTGTTTCCCCACTCCACACTGGTTAGTACAGGAGTGTCTGTGTTTCCCCACTCCACACCGTGTAGTACAGGAGTGTCTGTGTTTCCCTACTCCACACCGTGTAGTACAGGAGTGTCTGTGTTTCCCTACTCCACACTGGGTAGTACAGGAGTGTCTGTGTTTCCACACTCCACACCGTGTAGTACAGGAGTGTCTGTGTTTCCCCACTCCACAATGGGTAGTGCAGGAGTGTCTGTGTTTCCCCACTCCACACTGTGTAGTACAGGAGATTCTGTGTTTCCCCATTCCACACTGGGTAATACAGGAGTCTCTGTGTTTCCCCACTCCACACTGGGTAGTACAGGAGTGTCTGTGTTTCCCCACTCCACACTGGGTAGTACAGGAGTGTCGGTGTTTCCCCACTCCACACTGGGTAGTACAGGAGTGTCTGTGTTTCCACACTCCACACCGTGTAGTACAGGAGTGTCTGTGTTTCCCCACTCCACACTGGGTAGTACAGGAGTCTCTGTGTTTCCCCACTCCACACTGGGTAATACAGGAGTGTCTGTGTTTCCACACTCCACACTGGGTAGTACAGGAGTGTCTGTGTTTCCCCACTCCACACTGGGTAGTACAGGAGTGTCGGTGTTTCCCCACTCCACACTGGGTAGTACAGGAGTGTCTGTGTTTCCCCACTCCTCACTGGGTAGTACAGGAGTGTCTGTGTTTCCCCACTCCACACTGGGTAGTACAGGAGTGTCTGTGTTTCCCCACTCCACACTGGGTAGTACAGGAGTGTCTGTGTTTCCCCACTCCACACTGGGTAGTACAGGAGTGTCTGTGTTTCCCCACTCCACACTGGGTAGTACAAGAGTGTCTGTGTTTCCCCACTCCACACTGGGTAGTACAGGAGTGTCTGTGTTTCCCCACTCCACACTGGGTTGTACAGGAGTGTCTGTGTTTCCCCACTCCACACTGGGTAGTACAGGAGTGTCTGTGTTTCCCCACTCCACACTGGGTAGTACAGGACTGTCTGTGTTTCCACACTCCACACTGGGTGGTACAGGAGTGTCTGTGTTTCCCCACTCCACACTGGGTAGTACAGGAAAGTCTGTGTTTCCCCACTCCACACTGGGTAGTACAGGAGTGTCTGTGTTTCCCCACTCCACACTGGGTAGTACAGTAGTGTCTGTGTTTCTCCACTCCACACTGGGTAGTACAGGAGTGTCTGTGTTTCCCCACTCCACACTGGGTAGTACAGGAGTGTCTGTATTTCCCCACTCCTCACTGGGTTGTACAGGTGTGTCTGTGTTTCCCCACTCCACACTGGGTAGTACAGGAGTGTCTGTGTTTCCACACTCCACAGAGGGTAGTACAGGAGTGTCTGTGTTTCCCCACTCCACACTGGGTAGTACAGGAGTGTCTGTGTTTCCTCACTCCACACTGGGTCGTACAGGAGTGTCTGTGTTTCCCCACTCCACACTGGGTAGTACAGGAGTCTCAGTGTTTCCCCACTCCACACTGGGTAGTACAGGAGTGTCTGTGTTTCCCCACTCCACACTGGGTCATACAGGAGTGTCTGTGTTTCCCCACTCCACACTGGGTAGTACAGGAGTCTCAGTGTTTCCCCACTCCACACTGGGTAGTACAGGAGTGTCTGTGTTTCCCCACTCCACACTGGGTAGTACAGGTGTGTCTGTGTTTCCCCACTCCACACTGGGTCATACAGGAGTGTCTGTGTTTCCCCACTCCACACTGGGTAGTACAGGAGTGTCTGTGTTTCCCCACTCCACACTGGGTAGTACAGGAGTGTCTGTGTTTCCCTACTCCTCACTGGGTAGTACAGGAGTGTCTGTGTTTCCCCACTCCACACTGGGTCATACAGGAGTGTCTGTGTTTCCCCACTCCACACTGGGTAGTACAGGAGTGTCTGTGTTTCCCCACTCCACACTGGGTCATACAGGAGTGTCTGTGTTTCCCCACTCCACACTGGGTAGTACAGGAGTCTCAGTGTTTCCCCACTCCACACTGGGTAGTACAGGAGTGTCTGTGTTTCCCCACTCCACACTGGGTAGTACAGGAGTGTCTGTGTTTCCCCACTCCACACTGGGTAGTACAGGTGTGTCTGTGTTTCCCCACTCCACACTGGGTAGTACTGGAGTGTCTGTGTTTCCCCACTCCACACTGGGTCGTACAGGAGTGTCTGTGTTTCCCCACTCCACACTGGGTAGTACAGGAGTGTCTGTGTTTTTTTTATTTATGTGTTTGTGTTTTTATTTAGTAGTTTCCATTGATCAGTTCCTGTGATTTCCATGAAGCTAGTAATATGCAGACACTATGGATTTTGCCGTATTTTTGAACAGTCTTCTCAGCCCTTTTGTCCTTTCACTTAGTGATCATTTCTTCTCTGTAAGACTCATGTTCCCTGATGTTAAAATATTGACCCTTTTTCTCCACTGTCTTAGAAAATTGACCATTATACTGCATTGACTAATAAAAGGAGGTGTGGTGAACTACATATACCTGTCTGGACTGCTCCTGTGGCTCCTCCCACAGACCCCTGTATAAAGGCTACTGTGGCCTGTTGCCCTGCCTCATTCCCCAGGCTGTAGTGTTGTTCATTCTTCCAGTCAATAAAAGCCGATACCTCGCTTCCTACGTCTCAGAGTGAGTTATTGATGGTGCATCAGGAGGTTTGTCAAATTTGCAAGATGCTTGCCAGCTGTATGGGAGGAAGGCCCGTGTGTGAGTGATCTGTCTCACTGCAGTGATAACAGGGTCTCTGGTTATGGTGAGTGTGGGTGAAGTGTGCTGTTGAGCTTGGGTGGAAATAACCCTAACAAGCCGGGGAAAGGAAAGTTTGAAGTCCTGTAATTTGTTTGGTGGAAATTGGCATACAAGTTTGGGCCATCAGATATATTGTGACTGAATAAGTTAAGATCTCAAAAAAGGATTTACTTGCAATTGTGTCCAGGTTCACAAATTAGATGAAGCAATTCTCTTTTATTTCAGCAGCTTTTGAAATCCAGCTGTGCAGAATAGTTCACTCACAGAGCCACGCACATACAGCTGAATTTTGTCGAAGTGGTGTCCAAATTTTCATAAAAATCCACAGTACGTGTTCCTTTACTTTACATCAACATCCCATTTGCAGAAAGGACCTAATAAGAACTTAAGAATAGGAGCAGGAGCAGGCCATCTGGCCCATCAAACCTCCTCCACCATTCAATAAGATCATGGCTGATCTGGCCATACACTCATCTCCACCCACCTGCCTTTTCCCCATATCGCTTAATTCTCCTACTATGCAAAAATCTATCCAACCTTGTCTTAAATATAGTTAGAGGTATCCCCCATTGTTTCACTGGGCAGAGAATTCTACAGATTCATCATCCTCGGAGGAAACCAGTTCCTCCTCATCTTTGTTCAAAATCTACTCTCCTGAATCTTGAGTCTATGTCCCCTAGTTCTAATCTCACCTACCAGTGGAAACAACTTTCCTGCCTCTATCCCTTTCATAATTTTATGTTTCTATAAGATCTCCTCTCATCCTTCTGAATGTACCATCCCAGGTGTCTCAATCTCTCCTCTTAGTCTAACCTCCTCATCTCTGGAATCAACCTGGTGAAACTCCTCTGCACTAACTCCAAAGCCAGTATGTACTTCCTCAGGTAAAGAAGCCAGAATTGCATGCAGTCCAGTTGCGGCATAACCTCCTTGCTCTTAAATTCAATGCCTCCAGCATTTCATTTGCCTTCTTGGCAGTCTGCTGCCCCTGCAAACCAACCTTTTGTGATTCCTGCACAAGCACTCCCAAGTCCCTCTGCACGGCAGCATGCTGCAACCTTTTACTATTTAAAAAATGATCTGTCCTTTCATTTTTCTTTCCAAAGTGGATGTCCTCGCATTTACCAACATTGTATTCCATCTGCCAGACCCTTGCCCACTCATTTAACCTATCTATATCTCTCTGCAGACTCTCCGTATCCTCGGCACAATTTGCCTTTCCACTCAATTTATTATCATCAGCAAGCTTTGATGCACAACACTCAGTCCCCCTGTTCCAGGTCGTTTATGTATATCGTGAACAGTTGTGTACCCAGCACCGACCCCTGCAGCACACCGCTCACCACTGATTGCTAACCAGAGTAACACCCATGTATCCCAACTCTCTGCTTTCTATTCGTTAACCAATCCTCTATCCATGCTAATTCATCACCCCCAACTCTATGCATCCTTATCTTATGGATAAGTCTTTTACATGGCACCTTATCAAAAGCCTTCTGGAAATCCATTTGTTCCCCTCTATCCACTGTGTTTGTTATATCCTCTAGAACTCCAGTAAGTTTCTCAAACAGGACTTCTCTTTGCATCCTGCCTTTTGCCTACATCCTTTTTTGAACATGGGCATGACATTCGCAGTCTTCCAATCCTTTGGGACCTGCTCAGAGTCCAGAAAAATTTGGTAAATTATCACCAAAGCCTTTACTATAACTTCTGCCATTTTTTCGGTTCCCTGGGATGCATTCCATCAGGACCAGGGGACTTCAAGCCCACAAGTTTGCTCAGCACTACCTCTTTAATGATAGATATTCTGTCAAGGTCCTCAACTCCCATCACATCCATAACATCTCTCTTTGGCATGTTAGACGTGTCCTCCACCGTGAAGACCAACACAAAACAATCATTCAAAGCCTCGGCCATTTCCTCATTACCCAATATCAATTCCCCCTTCTCGTCTTCCAAGAGACCTATGTTCACTATAGCCACCCTTTTCCGTTTTATATAATTATAGACACTTTTACTATTCATTTTTATATTTTGTGCTGGTTTATTTTCATAATTTAGCTTCCCTTTCTTTATTGCTTGCTTAGTGGTACTTAGTTGCTTTTTAAAGTTTTCCCAATCTTCCAGCTTCCAACTACTCTTGGCGACTTTATATGCAATATCATTTTGGTGTCATTCAGCTGCCGTGTAGTGATCTATCTTCTGATAAAGCTATATCATGTTGTGCACATGGCTGTTGTGCATCACAATAACATTTCAGTTTTCTTGTGTCCACGTCAAACGTTTGAGAAACAAAGAACTCAATACTTATGAATTAGTGAAACATCACATGATATACTGAGTGTTAAATGCCTAATTGGTCCAGGATAGTTTATGATGCAGTAATGAACAGATCTGTATGTTCTAAAGAGTAGTGCTTAGTGTTTTGAGTTGTTAATAACAATAATGAGAAAGGATTTATATATCACTCCCCATAAGACAATGAATATCATTTTGTTTCTTTGTGAAACTCAGTTGGAATACAATGTCAGCCATCAGTTGCTAAAACATGCAATTGGTTAAAAGGAATATGAAGGATTCAACAATTATATTGTACAAAAAATGAGAGTGAATGATGTTAGCTCTTTAAAATAAAATATTGTAAATTAAACTAACTGTAATTACTTTTGCAGAACTACTTTGTATCAGTCTGCATGGTGGAGGAAGCAAATAATACATTACAATTAATGACTTTAATTTCATTCCAATCCACCTCTGAAGAGGTCATTTGAAATGCAAGCCCAGCAGACCAGATAATTTTGCTGTAGTTGCTCCTTAACATGTGTCTCAGATATCCAAGATACTTTGTACTCTTCCAAAGTGCCTTTGAGTTGTGGGTTCCATGAGCCATCCAACACCCATCCTGAAGCTAATGTGAACTTATTCAAAATAAGTAAGTGTCCATGATGGAAGCATCCATATTTCACTGGAAATATAATAGGGGATATCAGGCTGATTGTTCATTCATATATTAGAGGAATGTGGCTGTGCCTTTGATCCAATTCATTTGAATCTCACTCTTGCCATTCCTTTTCAGATATTCTAACATTATTTTCACTGCACTCAATACCCTCTTCATGTGCTTAGTCTTCTCATTGGTCAGAGCACAAGCTTTATTTCCTGAAATTAAAGTAAAATTGACTTGTCTCAAAACACTGAAAGCTATTGGATTGATTTGAAAGGCAGAAGCCAGGTTGGAATTGCATTTTCAGCACTTTCTTAATAGGTAGAAATATTCTTTAGACTCAAGCTTGACAAAGAATTGACAAACTAAACAGTACATACAAATTTTAAACTTCTGTAGGGATCATAAGATCATTAACTCAACCCAACACTAACCCAACAAATGCATTTACTTGTCTGTTAATAATTATAATAAAACAACATTTATCCTCACTGAAGCCAATATACATTGCAGGCAACATACTCAATTACTAGGGAGAGAGCACTTATGCCAATGAACCTGCGTTCTAGTTACAGGTTCTCTTTTTCCCCCAAGGCCCTCCAGATCATTTCCATTTCTCTTTAAAGGTACCAAAATGTCATCTGGTTTCAACGAGCTATAATTTTAAGACATAGAATATTACAGCACAGTACAAGACCCTTCCTGCTACAATGTACTGCTGACCTTTTAAGATCAATCTAACCCTTCTCTCGTACATAGCCCTCCATTTTCCTGTGATCCTTGCGTCTACCTATGTTTTTTAAATAATTCTAATGTATCAGCCTCTACCACCACGGCTCGCAGGGTGTTCCTTGCATCGACCACCTTCTGCATAAAAAACTTACTTCTGACATCCCCAACTGAGTTTCATCCCATCACATTAAAATTATGTCCTATATATATTTTAAATGTATATTTAGAATATCCAGTTATTAAATGAAATGCATATTTTCTCATCAACACTAGTAATTAACATGAAGACAATGATCACTAATTTAATTTTCATTAAGAAACCTGTGATGTTCACATAGCTACCTTCCTATATAAGCCATTTGCTGGGAATCAGCCTTTCACACTGCAGGGCACATGTATCACCATTTTAACCAATTACCGTAGATTCCGGATTTTAAGCCGCTACTTTTTTCCCACATTTTGAACAGCTTTGAACTTTGCGGCCAATAATCCGAAGCGGCTAATACATGGTTTTTTTCATGCCGCCTCGTAAACATTTTGCCTCGTAACAGTAGACCAATAAAATTGATGAGTAGTTCACAGAGGTCCAATGAAATTGTACGATAAATCAAGCGCACTTTCACAATTAAATTATTGTAAATCAGTCATTTGTACTCACCCTCATCAACATGGAAAACACTCGAAGCATTGTGCTGCCTACTTAGTTTAAACTATATTTGTTTTCTGTACTACATCGCGGGATGCTATGACGTCACACCTGGTTTCGCGGTGTCTTGTGGGAAAATGCCGGTTTGTGATGAAACGGGACGGAGGGAGGGAGCGCATTACGCGAGCGGCTTTGGATCTGAGCGAACTCTGCTTTTAAGTTAAAGGTATCAATAACTTTTCCTGGTAGGCTGCAATATATATATTTTTTTACCAGTCGTTAGGAGATATTGGAATGTTGTTCAGTAAAGAAGTATACGCAACGTATATTTAAAAGTAGCCGCGTACGGGCACGGTTCGAAAAAAAAGCATTTGCAATATGTATTTGTTTTTGTTACCATATGGATTTCATTAAAAGTTAAAAAATCCTCACGTGTAATATCTTTCTGTGTAAATATCTCATATTACAACGTGGGACACCTGCGGCCGAAAATCCGGTGCGGCCTAAAATCCGGTGCGGCCTAAAATCCGATGCGGCCTTTACAATTAAAAAAATGATTTTATTTCTAAAATTAGAGCCAGCGGCTTAAAATCAGGTGCGCTCTGTAGTCCGGAATCTACGGTAACCTCTTTTGCTAGCATTCCAGGGAGATAATGGATCTGAATGTGTGGCTGAGGAACTGGTGCAGGAAGCAAGGATTTACATTCTTGGACCACTGGGATCTGTTTTGGGGTAGGGATGAATTTTACAAAAGGGACGGGTTGCACCTTAATAGGCGGGGGACCAGCATTCTGGCAGACAGGTTTGCCACTGCAACACGGATGTGTTTAAACTAAGTAGTGGGGGGGAGGGGATGAACTGGAAATATAAGGATGGAGTAAAAGGGAAAGTGAAAATAAGAGAAGTTAAAAAGGACAACAGAATCAATGGAGTAGAAAGCTCAAGAAGAGATCATACAGTATGGCCAAGTGAAATAGGAATTGATATGAAAGGAGAGGGGAGTAACAAATGAAAAGTATTATATATGAATGCACGAAGTATAAGGAATAAAGTAGATGAGCTTGAGACTCAGTTGGAAATTGGCAAGTACGACGTTGTGGGAATAACAGAGACATGGCTTCAAGCGGACAGGGCCTGGGAAATGAATATTCAAGGATATACATCTTATCGAAAGGACAGACTGACTGGCAGAGGGGGTGGGGTGGCTCTGTTGGTGAGGAATGATATTCAGTCCCTTGCGAGGGGGGACATAGAATCAGGGGATGTAGAGTCAGTATGGATAGAACTGAGAAATTCTAAGGGTAGAAAGACCCTAATGGGAGTTATCTACAGGCCCCCAAACAGCAGTCTGGATGTAGGGTGTAAGTTGAATGAAGAGTTAAAATTGGCATGTCGCAAAGGTAATGATACAGTTGTCATGGGGGATTTCAACATGCAGGTAGACTGGGAGAATCAGAATGGTACTGGACCCCAAGAAAGGGAGTTTGAGGAGTGCCTCCGAGATGGATTCTTAGAACAGCTTGTACTGGAGCCTACCAGGGAGAAGGCAATTCTAGATTTAGTGTTGTGCAATGAACCGGATTTGATCAGGGATCACGAGGTAAAGGAACCATTAGGAGATAGTGACCATAATATGACATGTTTTAACCTACAATTTGAGAAGGAGAAGGGAAAATCGGATGTGTCAGTATTACAGTTGAACAAAGGGAACTATGGAGCTATGAGGGAGGAGCTGGCCAAAGTTCAATGGAACAATACCCTAGCAGGGAAGACAGTGGAACAACAATGGCAGGTATTTCTAAGAATAATGCAGAAGGTGCAGGATCGGTTCATTCCAAAGAGGAAGAAAGATCCTAAGGGGAGTAAGGGGTGGCCGTGGCTGACGAGGGAAGTAAAGGGCAGTATAAAAATAAAAGAGAAGTATAACATAGCAAAGATGAGCGGGAAACCGGAGGACTGGGAAGATTTTAAAGAGCAACAGAAGATAACAAAAAAGGCAATACGCCAAGAAAAAATGAGGTATGAAGATAAACTAGCCAAGAGTATAAAGGAGGATAGTAAAAGCTTCTTTAGGTACGTGAATAGCAAAAGAATAGTTAAGACCAAAATTGGGCCATTGAAGACAGAAACGGGTGAATTTATTATGAGGAACAAGGAAATGGCAGATGAGTTGAACAGGTACTTTGGATCTGTCTTCACTAGGGAAGACACAAATAATCTCCCAGATGTAATAGTGGCCAAAGGAACTAGGGTAAAGGATGAACTGAAGGAAATTTATATTAGGCAAGAAACGGTGTTGGATAGACTGTTGAGTCTGAAGGCTGATAAGTCCCCGGGACCTGATGGTCTGCATCCCAGGGTACTTAAAGAGGTGGTTCTAGAAATCGTGGACGCATTGGTAATCATTTTCCAATGTTCTATAGATTCAGGAACAGTTCCCGTGGATTGGAGGGTGGCTAATGTTGTCCCACTTTTCAAGAAAGGAGGGAGAGAGAAAACAAGGAATTATAGACCGGTTAGCCTGACGTCAGTGGTGGGAAAGATGCTGGAGTCAATTATAAAAGAGGAAATTACGACACATTTGGATAGCAGTAGAAGGATCAGTCCGAGTCAGCATGGATTTATGAAGGGAAAATCATGCTTGACTAATCTTCTGGAACTTTTTGAAGATGTAACTATGAAAATGGACAAGGGAGAGCCAGTGGATGTAGTGTACCTGGACTTTCAGAAAGCCTTTGATAAAGTCCCACATAGGAGATTAGTGGACAAAATTAGGGCACATGGTATTGGGGGCAGAGTACTGACATGGGTTGAAAATTGGCTGGCTGACAGGAAACAAAGTGTAGTGATTAACGGGTCCCTTTCGGAATGGCAGGCTGTGACCAGTGGGGTACCGCAAGGTTCGGTGCTGGGACCGCAGCTGTTTACAATATACATTAATGATTTAGATGAAGGGATTAAAAGTAACATTAGCAAATTTGCTGATAACACAAAGCTGGGTGGCAGTGTGAAATGTCAGGAGGATGTTATGAGAATGCAGGGTGACTTGGACAGGTTGGGTGAGTGGGCAAATGTATGGCAGATGCAGTTTAATGTGGATAAATGTGAGGTTATCCACTTTGGTGGCAAGAACAGGAAGGCAGATTACTATCTAAATGGAGTCAAGTTAGGAAAAGGGGAAGTACAACGAGATCTAGGTGTTCTTGTACATCAGTCAATGAAAGCAAGCATGCAGGTACAGCAGGCAGTGAAGAAAGCTAATGGCATGCTGGCCTTTATAACAAGAGGAATTGAGTATAGGAGTAAAGAGGTCCTTTTGCAGCTGTACAGGGCCCTGGTGAGACCCCACCTGGAGTATTGTGTGCAGTTTTGGTCTCCAAATTTGAGGAAGGACATTCTTGCTATTGAGGGAGTGCAGCGTAAGTTCACAAGGTTAATTCCCGGAATGATGGGACTGTCATATGTTGAAAGACTGGAGCGACTGTGCTTGTATACACTGGAATTTAGAAGGATGAGAGGGGATCTGACTGAAACATATAAGGTTATTAAGGGATTGGACACGCTGGAGGCAGGAAGCATGTTCCCGCTGATGGGTGAGTCCAGAACTAGAGGCCACAGTTTAAGAATAAGGGGTAGGCCATTTAGAACAGCGATGCGGAAAAACTTTTTCACCCAGAGAGTGATGGATATGTGGAATGCTCTGCCCCAGAAGGCAGTGGAGGCCAAGTCTCTGGATACATTCAAGAGAGAGTTAGATAGAGCTCTTATAGATAGCGGGGTCAAGGGATATGGAAAGAAGGCAGGAACGGGGTACTGATTGTGTATGATCAGCCATGATCACAGTGAATGGTGGTGCTGGCTAGAAGGGCCGAATGGCCTACTCCTGCACCTACTGTCTATTGTCTATTGTCCATGTCTTTGCTATAAGGTTTTATCATATTTTCGACCGTTTGAAAAGGTAGAAAGTCACAGGCAAGGAAAGAGGTAAAAAAGCATAAATTATCAAAGAATCCTTTGACAAAGAGTGCAGCTGCAATACAATATGCATTTGGCATATGAAAGACTTCAGTTTAATTTAGCAGTGCAGAATGTAGTTAGTACAAAGTTACTTGCTGTTCTGAATTCTAGTTGAGAGGTTTTAAATGTGCAAGCTCCATTGATCTCATATTAAGTTTATCAAATTGGTGACTTAGCCAAACTGACAGGAAGATACCATTTTTGGTCCCCAAGCTGTCCAGAATTGGCTAATTTCATCTGGGGTTTATTGCCTAGGGTGCTGCAATTGACCTGAATGCAGGAGCAGATGAGCTAAGGTTCCTGATTCTTTTTGTCACCCAGTGATCTATGCTTGTAAGTACTGGTGAGTAGTTTAATTGCAGTGTTCCCTGGTGATATTGACAGTTGGAGTTCATATATAAATTCTCACCTGTTAGTTGAACCACCAGACAGGAAGGGAGCTAAACAAGTGTGTCCCAGAAAGGGATGAAATTAGTAGTGGAAAAAAACTGGTAGGAAGTAAATTACTTTAGAAAGAAACCTACTAATAACAGTAATAATTCAGTTGTGAAAACCAATTGGCACCCATAAAATAGCTAGATCAGTCCTGCTATAAAAATTAGACTGTCACTAATGTCTTGGTTTGACCTTCTTGTCATGGAACAGGGTAATATTCTCCCTGATCTTGCAGTACTCATCCCACAGCCTTCCCTATCTCATCTCTCAATCCACTGCACACATTGAAGTAGAGAGTTATTAAAAAGAATAAATCTCTGACTTTTTCCATGGAAACAGGGAAGCAAGAGGTCACAAATAGAATCGCAAGCCTTTGCTATGAAATGACTACATAGTGTATTCGGTTTCTTCTGTGAGACAGTTATGAAATGGAAGACCACAGTCGGACATCATCAGTCATCCTAAAGTAAATCTAGTAGCAGGTTTGTGTGGTGAAATAGTTTGTTGCCTAATGTTAAAAGCTGTTTAAATCTTAACTTAATGCAATTGTAGAATTTTAAAGCAACTCACTGTGCTTAAAAGAGCAATGCACTGAAACCTTCTGAATATTTCTCCCATTCTTTCTTGAAAAGAGTTTTGTTTTTCTCTCTGCTACTTCGATTCAAAGTCCTAGGCTGGAATCTGTAATATCTGAGTAATCTTGTAAATGCATTGTTTGATTAAGTGTTCTTTGTTAGTTTACATAATTAATTTTGGGTTATATATAATAGTAAGTGAATGGCATACATCATTATGCCACCACATCATACATGAGTGCCTCGGTTAAAAAAAAGGGGAAAAAATAAAGTAGGTAAATATCCAGGCTTCTGTGTTTCTCTTTCAATTCATTTCTGTAGTTACAAAACTTAACAGTGGTAAAAACAAACCATGTGGTTAAAAACAATAGGGCCAGCATTGTGGGGGTGTGATTGGCTAAGACAACTACAACTTGATAGGAGATCCATCTACCATTTGCATGCCAAATACTCTAAATTAGAATTAACTGAAAGCAAATAAGAAAGGTACTGGATGATGCCACAGCAATGTTCAAGGATGGCTTTAGAAAACTCAAATATATCAAGGGTATAATAGTGTTAAATGAAAATGCCACACCCAGAGGGTTTTACAAAGCCTGGCTGGTCCCTTATACTATCCATGAGAAAGTACCAGTGAGCGAGATCACATGGAGGCCAAAGGAATTCTTTCCAAGGTTGAGTAAAACCCATGAGCAACACTAGTCCCAGGAGCCAAGAAGGATGGATCTGTTTGGGTCTGTGGAGACTTTAAGGTCAATTAACCCTCTGCGAAGGACAGAAGATATCTTTGCAAACCTTTCTGAAGGGAAACACTTCATTAAAGTAGACTTAGCTCAGGCCCACCTACAGATGGAGATGGAAGAAGATTCCAAAGTGTTTCTTATCATAAACACTCACAAGTAGACTTATTTTTGGAGTAGCATCTGCACCTACCTAGGTGCAGTCGTGTCACATGTTATGAGTGATGGAAGTGAATGCCCCATAACCATTGTATCACATTCTCTTACCGCTGCAGAAAAAAGTAAGCACAGATTGACAGAGAGGCCTTGAGTCTGGTTTGGGGCACAAAATACTTCAACCAGTACTTGTATGGGAGAGATTACCCTCATTACTGATCATCAACCACTAGTGTCCATTTTCAATCTACAGAAGGATGTTCCACTAACAGCAGCAGCAGAAATGCAGAGATGGCCTCTGTTTTGAGTCCAAGAGGACAACTAATCACTGAAATGCAGATGAATTGTCCCACTTACCCTTAGAAAAGGAAATACTTGAAAAGTTTACAAAAGACGACCCTCTGCTTTATGAATTTTCTCTAATGCAAATTGGAAGTCTCCCTATTACGGCAGAGATTATCCAAGGGGAAACCGGAAAAGATCCCACACTGTCTCAGGTCAACATTGCAGCTAAAGATGGCTGGAATGTGCAGCAGAAATTCCAGTTCCCCCATTTTTACCAGCGCTGGGATAAACATGCATTTGACAAGGGTTGTTTTATGTGGGCATTGACAGTTGAGAGCTAAAGTGTAGGAAGATCCTCATACTGGTCTTCTAGGCATGGCCAAACTGAAAGCACTGGCTCGAAGCTTTTTCTGCTGGCCTGGGATAGGTCAGCAGAGCGGGCAGCTTGCCATAACTGTTCAGGATCCCGAGACGCCAAAAGCAAAGCCTGTTTATCCCTGGGAATTGCCTGCATTGCCCTGGCAGAAGATTCATCCGGATTTTGCTGGACTATTCATGGACACAAATTTCTTGGTAGCAGTGGATATAACTACATAGTGGCCGGAAGTGTTCCCCATGGCCTGCATTACAGCCTCACACTAATGATGTGCTGAGAAGCCTCTTCACAAATACTGATGTTCCAGAACACTTTGTCAGTGACAAAGGATTACAGTTTGTTGTGGAACAGGTTCAGTTATTCCTCAAAAATCATGGAATAAGACATGTTACATCTGCACTCTCCCACAAAGCTACAAGTGGCTTGGTGGAAAGGCTTGCACTACTAAACATGCTACACGGAATCGGAATCCCCCTGCCATATTACAGTGCAGCACACTCCACAACTACAAGCCAAGCTGTCCCTCGGTCGTTGCCTACAGGCACACTTGGATCTCCTGAAACCCAATATCAGAAGGAGTGCACAGGTCACACTGTTGAGATAAAATTCAGCTCTCCACAAATGAGGAGGTTCAATGTTTCACTCCTGGACAAACAGTGACAGCAAGGGACTACAAAGGTTCTCAAAAGTGGATACCGGAAAGATTAAGGGCAGAACTGGACCACTCCCCTTTCACAATGGATATTTGGAGATGACATATTGATCAGCAGAGTCAATTGTTAGAGTTTTCTACTCCTACAACCATCAACGAGGTGGCTCTGGAACCTGAGGTTGTTTCAAACTGTAAACCTAACCTGCCAAGTGGAGTGGCCTCTCTTGTCAAGAAAGACACCATCCCACAAGAATAAGAAATCCTCCAAGCAATTAAATCTTTAGGCTGGTGGCACCCATCCCTCCACATCTGACGTCCTCCAACTCAATCGCTCACCCTGGTCTCGAACAGGGAACTCATCTGCCCTAGTCAGTGATTTTGGCAACAAAGTCCTTCATCCAGTGGTGCCATATTAACACCACCTCCTCACATCGTTTAGCCTGCCAGCTGAAGCGGAGAACGAGGGTGTGCACTTGGAGACAGAAGTGAGAGATGGATGAGGACCAGTGATGCCCGTCTACCCTACAAGGGAGAGTGCAGCTGCCAGATATCAAAGTTACCGCTTATATCCAGAATCATACAACTAAAAAAAAGGTATAAATAAATATATACATATTTATATAAATTATACATATTATATTAATAAATACATACACACAGACACATACATCTATATATATATATATATATATATATATATATATATTATGTATAAAGCACACGACACTCCTTGCTCAGCAATAAACTCCAATTCATACAGAATGCAACTCAACTCAAATATGTAAGGCATGGCACTCAAGTCATTTTAAAGAGCAATATATTACCTATTTGAGTTGAGTTGCATTCTATATTAAGTTGGAGTTTATTGCTAAGCAAGGAGTGTTGTGTATTTAATATTTCAGTAATATTGTAAATATATTGCTTGATTAAACATTCTTCCCATGAGGTGGTGTGGCACGGCAGCAGCGGCCTTTCAGACCTGGTGTTACTTTAATTTAATTTTCTAATTTAAATTTGAATACACAATTTTTGATTAGGGCACATGGATACCAGAGCGACCATCTACCATTGCCAGATACTACTACAATAGAGAGATCACCCAAAAACAAAGCTTCACGAAGATCTGCTGGTCAAATTACGTGACCTCGGCTTGCTGGGGGGAACAGGCCTACAATCCTTGGACTCGCCTGATGCTGGTAGCCGGAGATGTCTATTTTTCAATGGTAGAAGGCTGTTTGTGTTTCATTCTGTCATACTCCGTAGCCTGATAGCCAATGTATGAAGTATGTGATGAGCAAGTGGATAAGCCATGAGAGAATAGAACCTATCAAGTGTGACATTGGGAAAGTGTGTATGGAACCGGAGGAAATAGCAGAGGTATTTAATGAATATTTTACTTCAGTATTCACTATGGAAAAGGATCTTAGTGATTGTAGTAATGACTTGCAGCAGACTGAAAAGCTTGAGCATGTAGATATTAAGAAAGAGGATGTGCTGGAGCTTTTGGAAAGCATCATTGGATAAGTCGCCGGGACCAGATGAGATGTACCCCAGGCTACTGTGGGAGGTGAGGGAGGAGATTGCTGAGCCTCTGGCGATGACCTTTCCATCATCAATGGGGACAGGAGAAGTTCTGGAGGATTGAAGGGTTGTGGATGTTGTTCCTTTATTCAAGAAAGGGAGAAGAGATAGCCCAGTGAGTCTTACTTCAGTGGTTGGTATGTTGATGGAGAAGATTCTGAGAGGCAGGATTTATGAACATTTGGAGAGGTAGAATATGATTAGGAATAGTCAGCATGCCTTTGTCAAGGGCAGGTTGTGCCTTACAAGCCTGATTGAATTTTTTAAGGATGTGACTAAATACATTGATAAAGGAAGACCAGTAAAAGTAGTGTATATGGATTTCAGCAAGGCATTTGATAAGGTACACCATGCAAGGCTTATTGAGAAAGTAAGGAGGCATGGGATCCAAGGGGGCATTGCTTTGTGGATCCAGAAAAGGCTTGCCCACAGAAGGCAAAGAGTGGTTGTAGACAGGTCATATTCTGCATGGAGGACAGTGACCAGTAGTGTGCTTCAGGGATCTGTTCTGGGACCCTTACTCTTCGTGATTTTTATAAATAACCTGAATGAGGAAGTGGAGGGATAGGTTAGTAAGTTTGCTGATGGCACAAAGGTTGGAGGTGTTGTGGATAGTGTGGAGGGTTGTCAGAGGTTACAGCGGGACATTGATAGGATGCAAAACTGGGCTGAGAAATGGCTGATTGGGTTCAACCCAGATAAGTGTGAAGTGGTTCATTTTGGTAGGTCAAATATGATGGCAGAATATGGTATTAATGGTAAGACTCTTGGCAGTGTGGAGGATCAGAAGGATCTTGGGGTCCGAGTCCATAGGACGCTTAAGGCAGCTGCGCAGGTTGACGCTGTGGTTACGAAGGCATACAGTTTATTGGCTTTCATTAATAATGGAGTTGAATTTAGGAGCAGAGAGGTAATGTTGCAGCTATATAGGACCCTGGTCAGACCCCACTTGGAGTACTGTGCTCAGTTCTGGTCGCCTCATTACAGGACGGATGTGGAAGTCATAGAAAGGGTTCCGAGGAGATTTACAAGGATGTTGCCCAGATTGGGGAACATGCCTTATGAAAACAGGCTGAGTGAACTTGGCCTTTTCTCCTTGGAACGACGGAGGATGAGAGGTGACCTGATAGAGGTGTACAAGATGATGAGAGGCATTGATCTTGTGGATAGTCAGAGGCTTTTTCCCAGGGCTGAAATGGTTGCCACAAGAGGACATAGGTTTAAGGTGCTGGGGAGTAGGTACAGAGGAGATGTTAGGGGTAAGTTTTTTACTCAGAGAGTGGTGAGTGCGTGGAATGGGCTGCCGGCAATGGTGATGGAGGCAGATACGGTAGGGTTTTTTAAGAGACTTTTGGATAGGTACATGGAGCATAGAAAAATAGAGGGCTATGGGTAAGCCTAGTAATTTCTACGGTAGGGACATATTCGGCACAAGCTTGTGGGCCAAAGGGCCTGTATTGTGCTGTAGGGTTCCTATGTTTCTATGAAAGCTAGGACTAATTGATTGAGGCTGGCCGGTTCAGTGACCTGGGTTTAAGTAGGCTGCAAGTGATGAGTTAGAATGATTAACAGGTGATTCCTATTAGTTTGGTAAAGACTGGGAGTTACCTGCCTGGACAGCCCTTCCTACAGATGGCACCCAACAACACAGGGCCACCTAGATCTGTCTGGTGGAACACATCGATAAGCAATTGATCCAAGATGAATTTCCTCTGCTCTTCCCAGTCAACCTAGTGCTGCACACACCAGCCACGACTACATGCATCCATAAACCAGCAAACCGTGTACACCCTCGCTACTGGAGGTTCAGATCCAGATGGGTTGAGTGCATTGACACCGGGCTTGAGGCAGGACATGTGGAAGGTAGGTGAGATTCTGACGGATGGTGGTAGTTGGAGATGGTAAGCAATGCAGTAGGTAATCTTGAGGAAACCAATGAGCGAGTGGGAATCGGAGCACAGGGGCAGATCTCGGGTTGACACACAGACAATCCCTGGGTCTCAGAAGTCTGGCTAGGCACCAGTGGTTGTTGGTCTGGCACCAACAGGCATACTTGGCTGCTAGGATGGCCCTTTGTACCCTCTTCCAAGTATTATAGCAGTGGCGAACCAGGCGAACCTCCACTGTTGACTCCCTCCTCTGCAGGGAACAATGAGCACTGATGGCCATGGAGCACTTCAAAGGTTGACATAGCCATGGCAGAGGAGGTGTTCAAATCAGCCCAGAACAGATACTTCTTCTATGTCGAAAGGTCAGTGGCGGCGAAGCATCGTAGAACTTCTTCACTTACTGATTTCTGACTGAACATTGGCCTGCGATGACATCAGAGGGAAAACTCACTGAGGTGCAGAGGGAACAAAAGGCTCACCAGAAGTGAGGGAGACATTGTGGGTTCTGGTCCAACACTACGTCCTGAGGTAATCCAAAGAGGGAAGCTATATGTTCACTGACTCAGCAGCTGACTGAAGTTTGGGGAGGGCAATGAAGTGGGCTACCTTGGAGAACCTGTCTACCACTGTCATGATCACTATGACCCCATCCTAAGGTGGGAAACCCATAATGAAATCCAGGGCAATGTGTCAGCACAGGTGTTGAGGGACTGGTAGGAGCTGCAGGAGCCCAAAGGGTCACTGATTGAGGAATTGGACAGGGCATATTGAGGACAGGCAGCGATAAACTGACATACATCCGTGATCATGGTGGGCCACCAGAACCTGCATCGCAGAATATCTACAGTCCATCATCTGCTTGGATGGCCGGGGATGGGTCCGTTGGAGTGCCTCAGGGTGCATATATATGCAATTGTCAGGGTCCCGTCAGCTCTGGTTCTCAAGGTCCCAGATGATCAGACCAGGGACCTGTGAAAAAGGGGTGATGAGCTGAGGGTCATTGTATAAGATGCTTATCAACGTGGAGAGCTGAAGTAATGAAGCTTTTAAGGTCGGTGAGCAACTCCCAGGTAGACAGCTTGTTTTTCAAGTGCTCTGAGAGGACACAATAGTAACAGCAGTGCTTCCACGTTCAGCCACTCTCCCGAATTCCACAGTGTAGTCCCGCAGGTTGTGAGCTTTACCACAGGCAACGTATCTGATCAGCTGCCTCCCTCCTATTTCCTGAATGGTCGAAATCCTAGTGCATCTCAGCAGTAAAATCCTCATATCTGTTTCAAATGAGGGTCCTAGTTAGCAGTGGCCTATGTCAGAGCTCACCCAGTCAAGAGAGAAATGATAAAGACAATCATGGCTCTGTCTGTGAAACACAAAGATTACTGGAGCTCAAAGTACAAGACTCACTGGGACAGGAAGCTGTGGCTTTGGGTTGGGGATTGTCAAACACTCAGGCACCAGAACCCGGGGCTCTGAATTTGGAGGCTGATTGGTGGTGGGGGAGGCAGGGAGCTGCTGTAATGAGACAGAGAATTGGTTGAGAGTGACGAGCAGATGGTCAATGGTTTCCTACTCCTTTTGGATCATGTGCTTATGTCAAAGGATGAGTTCCTTTAAGCGAGTGTACTCTGTTGGGTCAGTCAGAAGCTATAGAGGAAGTTTGACCCTAAAGCAGAGGAGCCAAGACAATATTAGCAGTGAGCAATAACTTCAACAATAAAATTCAAATAATAAGCATGAGGGGCCATGAAACAAGAGAGAACAGGTACAAACACCACAGGCACCAAGGCAACTGAAGGCTAGGAGCAATGGTTGAGGTCGGCTGGTTCTATGAGTGAACAAGGGGATAAGAGCTGGGTTTTAAATAGCTTCAGGTGATGAGTTGTAAATGAGTGGAGGTTGATTCCCGTTAGCTGGGTAGAGACTGGGTGGTGCCTGTCTGTGCAGGACTGACAGAAATCCCTAGACGTGAACAATATGAAAGCATACTTAAATAGCACACCATGTCATGCACAAGGATTGATTCAATAATGCAATCCCATTCTTCCATCTGTAGCTGCACTATAATGTTTCTTTTCAATAAAAAAATCTGGATAGAGGTGAATGCATGCTGGTCTCATCTACCCTTTGCCCAGATCATATTTCCTCCTAATTGATTTTTCACAGAAATATTCAGAAAATTGCATCTCTTCCAAGTTCTAACATTGGACAGACATTTGGTGGGCTTAGTCACAGCTTGGAAACAGTAATTAAAATTATGGCCAGCAAAGTAATGCATGCAGCAAGTTACATTGCACAAAGAGGCCCAATTTGTTTTGTTTTGAAGGCGTGAGCCCTGTGTAAATGACAGACGTACAAAGCTGAAACTGAGCCACAATTTATAGTGGGAATGATCAAAAACACTTTGACAGATCACTAATTCAGAGGTTGGTGAAACATTTGCAAGTTTTTAGTACCAATTTATGTGAATGGAGATTTCGAGAGTGATAGATACACCTTAGAGACAGGACCTCTTCCATGATACTGTAATACCTCCCTTCACTAGAACATTTAATAATTAACTGCTGACTCCTCTACTTACTGAGAGAGTTTTCTGTTGTTATCCTAAGCACAATTTACATATCGCCAAAGGCAGAAGTAAAGCATGCCCCTGATATATTTAGTGCCGTGATTAGCAAAAAACAAATAGCCTACCTGACACCTGTCACATCCTTGCTAGGACTTCAGTCAGACTAACCTGAAGAAATTTCTTCCCAATTATCATCAGCATATCACCTGCAACACCAGGGGTCCCAACACACTTGACCACTGCTACACCACTATCAGGAATTCCTAACGCTCCATCCATATGTCACATATTGGCTGTCCTCCTCCTACGGGCATAAAGGTAGGGTCTAAAGAACAAGCCAATAGAGGTAAAGACTTCAAAGAAGTGGCCAGAGAGGGCAGAGGAATGGCTATGAGTTTGCTTTGAGTTGGTGGACTGAGCCATATTCAAAGACTCAACAGAAAACCTGAATAAATATGCCAGAGTTGTCATGGACATTATAAAGACACTCATAGATGAATGTGTTCCCACAAAATCATTCATATTCTTCCCCAACCAGAAGCCCTGGATGAACCAAGATATCCACAATCTGCTAAGGGCTAGATCAGTTTCATTCAGTTCTGCCAACCAAGGAAAGTACAAGAAGTCAAGGTCTGAGCTCTGGAGAGCCATCTCACATGCCAAGTGGCAATTCTGAACCTAACAGATGTGATTGCTATCACATCCCACACAGTTGTCAAGTGGCATTAATGACAACAGTGTTATGCTCCCAGATAAGTGTGATACCTTTTATGCTCACTTTGACAGACAAAACATCTTCAGAAACTTCCACAACCCACTCAACCCTGTAATTTCAGTCTTAAAGGCTGGCATGAGAGTATCCTTCAGGATGGTGAGCCCATGCAACGTACAGACAGAGTATCTCACTAAGCACCAACGACTTGCGCTAATTGTCACGTACCCTGTGACCAGGTTACCAAACCAGCAGAAGTGGAATAATATGCTGGAGTCTGGTGGTACTGTAACTAAAAGTGTTTATTAGTAAACTAAGTAATACAATACTATAAAATGCAAATATACATATAAAACACGTTAGCAATGATATATACAGAAGTGTGGAAATAGGAATCAAAACCAAGCTCTATCAAAGTCTAGGGGTAAATGAATAGTCTTATGATGGTGCAGAGTTCAGTTCAGTTTAGGTTGAGGTTGTTGCTGTTGTACGGTTGGAGAGAGAGAGAGAGAGAGAGCGAGAGGTGATGCAGTTGCAGGCAAACCTTCCATTGTCTTCTTGTCCTGTTGTGGTCACCGACTGTGACTCCTCCGTTCCCGTCCAGACCGTTCTTCAGTGGTGAGCCTGTCACCCAGGCGAGGGTGGACACACACACAAGCCCCCACTGGTCTGCCTTCACACACTGTGAGTCTCTGATCGATTGCCCCCCCCCCGAATCGATCCTCCAAGCCCCCAGCTTCGCATGGGTGCACAATGCTATTCCAGTGTCCCGTGGTGTGTCTCAGCAGACTGGCTTTTTATCCCCCTGCCTGGGAACCAGCCATCCAACACCTGGTCCCGCCTTGCTGTCTAAGCAGGAATCATACAAGCAGGCAAAGAAAGTGCTCTGGGAGCAAAAGTAAATAATCAGCTATGGAGCCATAACTTTAAATCTTTCTCTCTCTCTCACATACACCTGCACTGGGTGCACTCCCAGTTATTCTGTCTCTCTCTCTCATTAGCAGCACAAACAGTGTCTAAAAGCCAGTACATTCTCCCGCCAATTTAAAGTGGTTGTCCACAGAAAATATAAACTCTAGGGGTAGATAACATAATCAGCTGGCAGCAGTGCTTACTGGAGTGCTTACTGCAGTGCTTACTGGAGTGTTTACTGGAGTGCTTACTGGAGTGCTTCCTGGAGTGTTTACTGGAGTGTTTACTGCAGTGCTTACTGGAGTGTTACTGGAGTGTTTACTGGAGTGTTTACTGCAGTGCTTACTGGAGTGCTTACTGGAGTGTTTACTGCAGTGCTTACTGGAGTGTTACTGGAGTGCTTACTGGAGTGCTTCCTGGAGAGTTCACTGGAGTGTTTACTGGAGTGCTTACTGGAGTGCTTACCGGAGTTTTTACTGGAGTGTTTACTGGAGTGTTTACTGGAGTGTTTACTGCAGTGTTTACTGCAGTGTTTACTGGAGTGCTTACTGGAGTGTTTACTGGAGTGTTTACTGCAGTGTTTACTGGAGTGCTTACTGGAGTGTTTACTGGAGTGTTTACTGGAGTGCTTACTGGAGTGTTTACTGGAGTGTTTACTGCAGTGTTTACTGGAGTGCTTACTGGAGTGCTTACTGGAGTGCTTCCTGGAGAGTTCACTGGAGTGTTTACTGGAGTGCTTACTGGAGTGCTTACCGGAGTGTTTACTGGAGTGTTTACTGGAGTGCTTACTGGAGTGCTTCCTGGAGTGTTTACTGGAGTGCTTACTGGAGTGCTTACCGGAGTGTTTACTGGAGTGTTTACTGCAGTGCTTACTGGAGTATTTACTGCCGTGCTTACAGAAGTGTTTACTGGAGTGTTTACTGGAGTGTTTACTGCAGTGCTTACTGGAGTGTTTAATGGAGTGCTTACTGGAGTGCTTACTGGAGTGTTTACTGCAGTGCTTACTGGAGTGCTTACTGGAGTGCTTACTGGAGTGTTTACTGAAGTGTTTACTGGAGTGTTTACTGCAGTGCTTACTGGAGTGTTTACTGCAGTGCTTACTGGAGTGTTTACTGGAGTGTTTACTGGAGTGTTTACTGTAGTGCTTACTGGAGTGCTTACTGCAGTGCTTACTGGAGTGCTTACTGGAGTGCTTACTGGAGTGTTTACTGAAGTGTTTACTGGAGTGTTTACTGCAGTGCTTACTGGAGTGTTTACTGGAGTGCTTACTGGAGTGTTTACTGAAGTGTTTACTGGAGTGTTTACTGCAGTGCTTACTGGAGTGCTTACTGGAGTGCTTACTGGAGTGTTTACTGAAGTGTTTACTGGAGTGTTTACTGCAGTGCTTACTGGAGTGTTTACTGGAGTGTTTACTGGAGTGTTTACTGGAGTGCTTACTGGAGTGCTTCCTGGAGAGTTTACTGGAGTGTTTACTGCAGTGCTTACTGGAGTATTTACTGCCGTGCTTACAGAAGTGTTTACTGGAGTGTTTACTGGAGTGTTTACTGCAGTGCTTACTGGAGTGTTTAATGGAGTGTTTACTGCAGTGCTTACTGGAGTGTTTACTGTAGTGCTTACTGGAGTGCTTACTGCAGTGCTTACTGGAGTGCTTACTGGAGTGTTTACTGGAGTGCTTACTGGAGTGCTTCCTGCAGTGTTTACTGGAGTGCTTACAGGAGTGCTTACTGGAGTGCTTACTGCAGTGTTTACTGGAGTGCTTACTGGAGTGTTTACTGGAGTGCTTACTGCAGTGTTTACTGGAGTGTTTACTGGAGTGTTTACTGGAGTGCTTACTGCAGTGTTTACTGGAGTGCTTACTGGAGTGCTTACTGCAGTGCTTACTGGAGTGTTTACTGCAGTGCTTACTGGAGTGTTTACTGGAGTGTTTACTGGAGTGTTTACTGCAGTGCTTAATGGAGTGCTTACTGCAGTGCTTACAGGAGTGTTTACTGGAGTGTTTACTGGAGTGCTTACTGGAGTGCTTACTGGAGTGCTTACTGGAGTGTTTACTGGAGTGCTTACTGGAGTGCTTACTGGAGTGCTTACTGGAGTGCTTACTGCAGAGCTTACTGGAGTGTTTACTGGAGTGCTTACTGGAGTGCTTACTGGAGTGTTTACTGGAGTGCTTACTGGAGTGCTTACTGGAGTGCTTACTGCACTGCTTACTGGAGTGTTTACTGGAGTGCTTACTGGAGTGTTTACTGGAGTGCTTACTGGAGTGTTTACTGGAGTGCTTCCTGGAGTGCTTACTGGAGTGCTTACTGCAGTGCTTACTGGAGTGTTTACTGCAGTGTTTACTGGAGTGCTTCCTGGAGTGCTTACTGGAGTGCTTACTGGAGTGCTTACTGCAGTGTTTACTGGAGTGCTTACTGGAGTGCTTACTGGAGTGCTTCCTGGAGTGCTTACTGCAGTGTTTACTGGAGTGCTTCCTGCAGTGCTTACTGGAGTGTTTACTGGAGTGCTTACTGGAGTGCTTACTGAAGTGTTTACTGGAGTGCTTACTGTAGTGCTTACTGGAGTGCTTACTGGAGTGTTTACTGGAGTGCTTCCTGGAGTGCTTACTAGAGTGCTTACTGGAGTGTTTACTGGAGTGCTTACTGGAGTGCTTCCTGGAGTGCTTCCTGCAGTGTTTACTGGAGTGCTCACTGGAGTGTTTACTGGAGTGTTTACTGGAGTGCTTACTGGAGTGCTTCCTGGAGTGCGTACTGCAGTGTTTACTGGAGTGCTTCCTGGAGTGCTTACTGCAGTGTTTACTGGAGTGCTTCCTGGAGTGCTTCCTGGAGTGCTTACTGGAGTGCTTCCTAGAGTGCTTCCTGCAGTGTTTACTGGAGTGCTTCCTGGAGTGCTTACTGGAGTGCTTCCTAGAGTGCTTCCTGCAGTGTTTACTGGAGTGCTTACTGGAGTGCTTACTGGAGTGTTTACTGGAGTGCTTCCTGGAGTGCTTACTGCAGTGTTTACTGGAGTGCTTCCTGGAGTGCTTACTGCAGTGTTTACTGGAGTGCTTCCTGGAGTGCTTACAGGAGTGCTTACTGGAGTGCTTCCTGGAGTGTTTACTGGAGTGTTTACTGCAGTGCTAAATGGAGTGCTTCCTGGAGTGCTTACTGGAGTGCTTACTGGAGTGCTTACTGGAGTGTTTACTGGAGTGTTTACTGCAATGCTTACTGGAGTGTTTACTGGAGTGCTTCCTCGAGTGCGTACAGGAGTGCTTACTGGAGTGCTTACTGCAGTGCTTACTGGAGTGTTTACTGGAGTGCTTCCTGGAGTGCTTACTGGAGTGCTTCCTGGAGTGCTTACTGGAGTGCTTACTGCAGTGCTTACTGGAGTGTTTACTGGAGTGTTTACAGCAGTGCTTACTGGAGTGTTTACTGGAGTGTTTACAGCAGTGCTTACTGGAGTGTTTACTGGAGTGCTTCCTGGAGTGCTTACTGGAGTGCTTCCTGCAGTGTTTACTGGAGAGCTTACTGGAGTGCTTCCTGCAGAGTTTACTGGAGTGCTTACTGGAGTGCTTACTGCAGGGTTTACTGGAGTGCTTACTGCAGTGCTTAGTGGAGTGCTTACCGGAGTGCTTACTGGAGTGCTTACAGGAGCGTTTACTGGAGTGCTTACTGGAGTGTTTACTGGAGTGCTTACTGCAGTGCTTACTGGAGTGTTTACTGGAGTGCTTACTGCAGTGCTTACTGGAGTGTTTACTGGAGTGTTTACTGGAGTGCTTACTGGAGTGCTTACTGGAGTGCTTCCTGCAGAGTTTACTGGAGTGCTTCCTGGAGTGCTTACAGGAGTGCTTACTGGAGTGCTTCCTGGAGTGCTTACTGCAGTGTTTACTGGAGTGCTTCCTGCAGTGTTTACTGGAGTGCTTACTGGAGTGCTTCCTGGAGTGCTACTGCAGTGTTTACTGGAGTGCTTACTGGAGTGCTTCCTGCAGTGTTTACTGGGGTGCTTACAGGAGTGCTTACTGGAGTGCTTCCTGCAGTGTTTACTGGAGTGCTTACTGGAGTGCTTACTGCAGTGTTTACTGGAGTGCTTACTTGAGTGCTTACTGGAGTGCTTCTTGGAGTGCTTATTGGAGTGCTTACTGGAGTGCTTACAGCAGTGCTTACTGGAGTGCTTAATGCAGTGTTTACTGGAGTGCTTACTTGAGTGCATACTGGAGTGCTTCCTGGAGTGTTAACTGCAGTGCTTACTGGAGTGCTTACCGGAGTGCTTACTGGAGTGCTTACCGGAGTGCTTACTGGAGTGTTTACTGCAGTGCTTACTGGAGTGCTTACAGGAGTGCTTACTGGAGTGCTTACTGCAGTGCTTACTGGAGTGCTTACTGGAGTTCTTACTGGAGTGCTTACTGGAGTGCTTACTGGAGTGCTTACTCGAGTGTTAACTGGAGTGCTTACTGGAGTGTTAACTGGAGTGCTTACTGGAGTGTTTACTGGAGTTCTTACTGGAGTGTTCACTGGTGTGCTTCCTGGAGTGCTTACTGGAGTGTTAACTGGAGTGCTTACTGGAGTGTTTGCTGGAGTTCTTACTGGAGTGTTTACTGGTGTGCTTCCTGGAGTGCTTACTGGAGTGTTAACTGGAGTGCTTACTGGAGTGTTTGCTGGAGTTCTTACTGGAGCGTTTACTGCCGTGTTTACTGGAGTGCTTACCGGAATGCTTACTGGAGTGTTTACTGCAGTGCTTCCTGGAGTGCTTACTGGAGTTCTTACTGGAGTGCTTACTGGAGTTCTTACTTGAGTGCTTACTGGAGTGTTTACTGGAGTTCTTACTGGAGTGTTTACTGGAGTGCTTCCTGGAGTGCTTACTGGAGTTCTTACTGGAGTGCTTACTGGAGTGCTTACAGGAGTGCTTACTTGAGTGCTTACTGGAGTGTTTACTGGAGTGCTTACTGGAGTGTTTACTGGTGTGCTTACTGGAGTGCTTAATGGAGTGCTTACTGGAGAGTTTACTGGAGTGCTTACAGGAGTGCTTACTTGAGTGCTTACTGGAGTGTTTACTGGAGTGCTTACTGGAGTGTTTACTGGAGTTCTTACTGGAGTGTTTACTGGAGTGCTTCCTGGAGTGCTTACTGGTGTTCTTACTGGAGTGCTTACTGGAGTGCTTACAGGAGTGCTTACTTGAGTGCTTACTGGAGTGTTTACTGGAGTGCTTACTGGAGTGCTTAATGGAGAGTTTACTGGAGTGCTTAATGGAGTGCTTACTGGAGAGTTTACTGGAGTGCTTACTGGAGTGTTTACTGGAGTTCTTACTGGAGTTTTAACTGGAGTGCTTACTGGAGTGTTTACTGCAGTGCTTACTGGTGTGTTTACTGGAGTGCTTACTGGAGTGCTTACTGGAGTGTTTACTGGAGTGCTTACTGGAGTGCTTACTGGAGTGCTTACTGGAGTGTTTACTGGAGTGCTTACTGGAGTGCTTAACGGAGTGCTTTCTGGAGTGTTTACTGGAGTGCTTACTGGAGTGTTTACTGGAGTGCTTACTGGAGTGCTTAATGGAGTGCTTACTTGAGTGCTTACTGGAGTGCTTCCTGGAGTGCTTACTGCAGTGTTTACTGGAGTGCTTACTTGAGTGCTTACTGGAGTGCGTACTGGAGTATTTAATGGAATGCTTATTGGAGTGCTTACTGGAGTGCTTACGGCAGTGCTTACTGGAGTGCTTACTGCAGTGTTTACTGGAGTGCTTACTTGAGTGCATACTGGAGTGCTTACTGGAGTGCTTACTTGAGTGTTTACTGGAGTGCTTACAGGAGTGCCTACTGGAGTGCTTACTGCAGTGCTTACTGGAGTGCTTACTGGAGTGCTTACTCGAGTGTTAACTGGAGTGCTTACTTGAGTGCTTACTGGAGTGTTTACTGGAGTGCTTACTGGAGTACTTACTGGAGTGTTTACTGGTGTGCTTACTGGAGTGCTTACTGGAGTGCTTACTGGAGTGTTTACTGCAGTGCTTACCGGAGTACTTACTTGAGTGCTTACTGGAGTGCTTACTGGAGTGCTTACTGGAGTGTTTACTGGTGTGCTTACTGGAGTGCTTAATGGAGTGCTTAGCGGAGTGCTTACTAGATTGCTTACTGGAGTGTTAACTGGAGTGCTTACTGGAGTGCTTACTGGAGTGTTAACTGGAGTGCTTACTGGAGTGCTTACTGTTGTGTTTACTGCAGTGTTTACTGGAGTGCTTACTGGAGTGTTAACTGGACTGCTTACTGGAGTGCTTACTGGAGTGCTTACTGGAGTGTTTACTGGAGTGCTTACTGGAGTGCTTAATGGAGTGCTTACTGTTGTGTTTACTGCAGTGTTTACTGGAGTGCTTACTGGAGTGTTAACTGGAGTGCTTACTGGAGTGCTTACTGGAGTGTTAACTGGAGTGCTTACTGGAGTGCTTACTGGAGTGTTAACTGGAGTGCTTACTGGAGTGCTTACTGTTGTGTTTACTGCAGTGTTTACTGGAGTGCTTACTGGAGTGTTAACTGGAGTGCTTACTGGAGTGCTTACTGGAGTGCTTACTGGAGTGTTTACTGGAGTGCTTACTGGAGTGCTTAATGGAGTGCTTACTTGAGTGCTTACTGGAGTGCTTCCTGGAGTGCTTACTGGAGTGTTTACTGCAGTGCTTAATGGAGTGCTTATCGGAGTGCTTACTGGAGTGCTTACTGGAGTGTTTACTGGAGTGCTTACTTGAGTGCTTACTGGAGTGCTTCCTGTAGTGCTTACTGGAGTGTTTACTGGTGTGCTTACTGGAGTGCTTAACGGAGTGCTTACTGCAGTGTTTACTGGAGTGCTTACTGGAGTGCTTACTGGAGTGCTTACTGGAGTGTTTACTGGAGTTCTTACTGGAGTTTTAACTGGAGTGCTTACTGGAGTGTTTACTGCAGTGCTTACTGGTGTGTTTACTAGATTTCTTACTGGAGTGCTTACTGGAGTGTTAACTGGAGTGCTTACTGCAGTGTTTACTGGAGTGCTTCCTGGAGTGCTTACTGGAGTGCTTACTGGAGTGCTTCCTGGAGTGCTTACTGCAGTGTTTACTGGAGTACTTCCTGCAGTGCTTACTGGAGTGTTTACTGGAGTGCTTACTGGAGTGCTTACTGAAGTGTTTACTGGAGTGCTTACTGGAGTGCTTACTGGAGTGCTTACTGGAGTGCTTACTGGAGTGTTTACTGGAGTGCTTCCTGGAGTGCTTACTAGAGTGCTTACTGGAGTGTTTACTGGAGTGCTTACTGGAGTGTTTACTGGAGTGTTTACTGGAGTGCTTACTGGAGTGCTTCCTGGAGTGCTTACTGCAGTGTTTACTGGAGTGCTTCCTGGAGTGCTTACTGCAGTGTTTACTGGAGTGCTTCCTGGAGTGCTTCCTGGAGTGCTTACTGGAGTGCTTCCTAGAGTGCTTCCTGCAGTGTTTACTGGAGTGCTTACTGGAGTGCTTACTGGAGTGTTTACTTGAGTGCTTCCTGGAGTGCTTACTGCAGTGTTTACTGGAGTGCTTCCTGGAGTGCTTACTGCAGTGTTTACTGGAGTGCTTCCTGGAGTGCTTACAGGAGTGCTTACTGGAGTGCTTCCTTGAGTGTTTACTGGAGTGTTTACTGGAGTGCTTACTGGAGAGCTTACTGGAGTGCTTCCTGGAGTGCTTACTGCAGTGCTTAATGGAGTGCTTCCTGGAGTGCTTACTGGAGTGCTTACTGGAGTGCTTACTGGAGTGTTTACTGGAGTGTTTACTGCAATGCTTACTGGAGTGTTTCCTGGAGTGCTTCCTTGAGTGCGTACTGGAGTGCTTTCTGGAGTGCTTACTGCAGTGCTTACTGGAGTGTTTACTGCAGTGTTTACTGGAGTGCTTACTGGAGTGCTTCCTGGAGTGCTACTGCAGTGTTTACTGGAGTGCTTACTGGAGTGCTTACTGGAGTGCGTACTGGATTGTTTAATGCAGTGCTTATTGGAGTGCTTACTGGAGTGCTTACAGCAGTGCTTACTGGAGTGCTTACTGCAGTGTTTACTGGAGTGCTTACTTGAGTGCATACTGGAGTGCTTCCTGGAGTGCTTACTGGAGTGTTTACTGCAGTGCTTACTGGAGTGCTTACTGGAGTGCTTACTGCAGTGCTTACTGGAGTGCTTACTGGAGTTCTTACTGGAGTGTTTACTGGAGTGCTTACTGGAGTGCTTACTCGAGTGTTAACTGGAGTGCTTACTGGAGTGTTTACTGGAGTGTTTACTGGTGTGCTTCCTGGAGTGCTTACTGGAGTGTTAACTGGAGTGCTTACTGGAGTGTTTGCTGGAGTTCTTACTGGAGTGTTTACTGGTGTGCTTCCTGGAGTGCTTACTGGAGTGCTTACCGGAATGCTTACTGGAGTGTTTACTGCAGTGCTTACTGGAGTGCTTGCTGGAGTTCTTACTGGAGTGCATACTGGAGTGCTTCCTGGAGTGCTTACTGGAGTGTTTACTGCAGTGCTTACTGGAGTGCTTACCGGAGTGCTTACTGGAGTGTTTACTGCAGTGCTTACTGGAGTGCTTACAGGAGTGCTTACTGGAGTGCTTACTGCAGTGCTTACTGGAGTTCTTACTGGAGTGTTTACTGGAGTGCTTACTGGAGTGCTTACTGGAGTGCTTACTCGAGTGTTAACTGGAGTGCTTACTGGAGTGTTTACTGGAGTGTTTACTGGTGTGCTTCCTGGAGTGCTTACTGGAGTGTTAACTGGAGTGCTTACTGGAGTGTTTGCTGGAGTTCTTACTGGAGTGTTTACTGGTGTGCTTCCTGGAGTGCTTACTGGAGTGTTAACTGGAGTGCTTACTGGAGTGTTTGCTGGAGTTCTTACTGGAGCGTTTACTGCCGTGTTTACTGGGGTGCTTACCGGAATGCTTACTGGAGTGTTTACTGCAGTGCTTACTGGAGTGCTTGCTGGAGTTCTTACTGGAGTGTTTACTGGAGTGCTTCCTGGAGTGCTTACTGGAGTTCTTACTGGAGTGCTTACTGGAGTGCTTACAGGAGTGCTTACTTGAGTGCTTACTGGAGTGTTTACTGGAGTGCTTACTGGAGTGTTTACTGGTGTGCTTACTGGAGTGCTTAACGGAGTGCTTACTGGAGTGCTTACTGGAGTGTTTACTGGAGTTCTTACTGGAGTTTTAACTGGAGTGCTTACTGGAGTGTTTACTGCAGTGCTTACTGGTGTGTTTACTGGAGTGCTTACTGGAGTGCTTACTGGAGTGTTAACTGGAGTGCTTACTGGAGTGTTTACTGATGTGCTTAATGCAGGGTTTACAGGAGTGCTTACTAGAGTATTTACTGCAGTGCTTACCTGAGTGCTTATTGGAGTGCTTACTGGAGTGTTTACTGGAGTGCTTACTGGAGTGCTTAACGGAGTGCTTTCTGGAGTGTTTACTGGAGTGCTTACTGGAGTGTTTACTGGAGTGCTTACTGGAGTGCTTAATGGAGTGCTTATTTGAGTGCTTACTGGAGTGCTTCCTGGAGTGCTTACTGCAGTGTTTACTGGAGTGCTTACTTGAGTGCTTACTGGAGTGCGTACTGGAGTATTTAATGGAATGCTTATTGGAGTGCTTACTGGAGTGCTTACTGGAGTGCTTACGGCAGTGCTTACTGGAGTGCTTACTGCAGTGTTTACTGGAGTGCTTACTTGAGTGCATGCTGGAGTGCTTCCTGGAGTGCTTACTGGAGTGTTTACTGCAGTGCTTACTGGAGTGCTTACTGGAGTGTTTACTGGTGTGCTTACTTGAGTGTTTACTGGAGTGCTTACAGGAGTGCCTACTGGAGTGCTTAATGCAGTGCTTACTGGAGTGTTTACTGGAGTGCTTACTGGAGTGCTTACTCGAGTGTTAACTGGAGTGCTTACTTGAGTGCTTACTGGAGTGTTTACTGGAGTGCTTACTGGAGTACTTACTGGAGTGTTTACTGGAGTGCTTACTGGAGTGCTTACAGGAGTGCTTACTGGAGTGCTTCCTTGAGTGTTTACTGGAGTGCTTACTTGAGTGCTTACTGGAGTGTTTACTGGAGTGCTTACTGGAGTACTTACTGGAGTGTTTACTGGAGTGCTTACTGGAGTGCTTACAGGAGTGCTTACTGGAGTGCTTCCTTGAGTGTTTACTGGAGTGCTTACTGGAGTGCTTACTGGAGAGCTTACTGGAGTGCTTCCTGGAGTGCTTACTGCAGTGCTTAATGGAGTGCTTCCTGGAATGCTTACTGGAGTGCTTACTGGAGTGCTTACTGGAGTGTTTACTGGAGTGTTTACTGCAATGCTTACTGGAGTGTTTCCTGGAGTGCTTCCTCGAGTGCGTACTGGAGTGCTTTCTGGAGTGCTTACTGCAGTGCTTACTGGAGTGTTTACTGCAGTGTTTACTGGAGTGCTTACTGGAGTGCTTCCTGGAGTGCTACTGCAGTGTTTACTGGAGTGCTTACTGGAGTGCTTCCTGCAGTGTTTACTGGGGTGCTTACAGGAGTGCTTACTGGAGTGCTTCCTGCAGTGTTTACTGGAGTGCTTACTGGAGTGTTAACTGGAGTGCTTACTGGAGTGTTTGCTGGAGTTCTTACTGGAGCGTTTACTGCCGTGTTTACTGGGGTGCTTACCGGAATGCTTACTGGAGTGTTTACTGCAGTGCTTACTGGAGTGCTTGCTGGAGTTCTTACTGGAGTGTTTACTGGAGTGCTTCCTGGAGTGCTTACTGGAGTTCTTTCTGGAGTGCTTACTGGAGTGTTTACTGGAGTGCTTACTGGAGTGCTTACTGAAGTGTTTACTGGAGTGCTTACTGGAGTGCTTACTGGAGTGCTTACTGGAGTGCTTACTGGAGTGTTTACTGGAGTGCTTCCTGGAGTGCTTACTAGAGTGCTTACTGGAGTGTTTACTGGAGTGCTTACTGGAGTGTTTACTGGAGTGTTTACTGGAGTGCTTACTGGAGTGCTTCCTGGAGTGCTTACTGCAGTGTTTACTGGAGTGCTTCCTGGAGTGCTTACTGCAGTGTTTACTGGAGTGCTTCCTGGAGTGCTTCCTGGAGTGCTTACTGGAGTGCTTCCTAGAGTGCTTCCTGCAGTGTTTACTGGAGTGCTTACTGGAGTGCTTACTGGAGTGTTTACTTGAGTGCTTCCTGGAGTGCTTACTGCAGTGTTTACTGGAGTGCTTCCTGGAGTGCTTACTGCAGTGTTTACTGGAGTGCTTCCTGGAGTGCTTACAGGAGTGCTTACTGGAGTGCTTCCTTGAGTGTTTACTGGAGTGTTTACTGGAGTGCTTACTGGAGAGCTTACTGGAGTGCTTCCTGGAGTGCTTACTGCAGTGCTTAATGGAGTGCTTCCTGGAGTGCTTACTGGAGTGCTTACTGGAGTGCTTACTGGAGTGTTTACTGGAGTGTTTACTGCAATGCTTACTGGAGTGTTTCCTGGAGTGCTTCCTTGAGTGCGTACTGGAGTGCTTTCTGGAGTGCTTACTGCAGTGCTTACTGGAGTGTTTACTGCAGTGTTTACTGGAGTGCTTACTGGAGTGCTTCCTGGAGTGCTACTGCAGTGTTTACTGGAGTGCTTACTGGAGTGCTTACTGGAGTGCGTACTGGATTGTTTAATGCAGTGCTTATTGGAGTGCTTACTGGAGTGCTTACAGCAGTGCTTACTGGAGTGCTTACTGCAGTGTTTACTGGAGTGCTTACTTGAGTGCATACTGGAGTGCTTCCTGGAGTGCTTACTGGAGTGTTTACTGCAGTGCTTACTGGAGTGCTTACTGGAGTGCTTACTGCAGTGCTTACTGGAGTGCTTACTGGAGTTCTTACTGGAGTGTTTACTGGAGTGCTTACTGGAGTGCTTACTCGAGTGTTAACTGGAGTGCTTACTGGAGTGTTTACTGGAGTGTTTACTGGTGTGCTTCCTGGAGTGCTTACTGGAGTGTTAACTGGAGTGCTTACTGGAGTGTTTGCTGGAGTTCTTACTGGAGTGTTTACTGGTGTGCTTCCTGGAGTGCTTACTGGAGTGCTTACCGGAATGCTTACTGGAGTGTTTACTGCAGTGCTTACTGGAGTGCTTGCTGGAGTTCTTACTGGAGTGCATACTGGAGTGCTTCCTGGAGTGCTTACTGGAGTGTTTACTGCAGTGCTTACTGGAGTGCTTACCGGAGTGCTTACTGGAGTGTTTACTGCAGTGCTTACTGGAGTGCTTACAGGAGTGCTTACTGGAGTGCTTACTGCAGTGCTTACTGGAGTTCTTACTGGAGTGTTTACTGGAGTGCTTACTGGAGTGCTTACTGGAGTGCTTACTCGAGTGTTAACTGGAGTGCTTACTGGAGTGTTTACTGGAGTGTTTACTGGTGTGCTTCCTGGAGTGCTTACTGGAGTGTTAACTGGAGTGCTTACTGGAGTGTTTGCTGGAGTTCTTACTGGAGTGTTTACTGGTGTGCTTCCTGGAGTGCTTACTGGAGTGTTAACTGGAGTGCTTACTGGAGTGTTTGCTGGAGTTCTTACTGGAGCGTTTACTGCCGTGTTTACTGGGGTGCTTACCGGAATGCTTACTGGAGTGTTTACTGCAGTGCTTACTGGAGTGCTTGCTGGAGTTCTTACTGGATTGTTTACTGGAGTGCTTCCTGGAGTGCTTACTGGAGTTCTTACTGGAGTGCTTACTGGAGTGCTTACAGGAGTGCTTACTTGAGTGCTTACTGGAGTGTTTACTGGAGTGCTTACTGGAGTGTTTACTGGTGTGCTTACTGGAGTGCTTAACGGAGTGCTTACTGGAGTGCTTACTGGAGTGTTTACTGGAGTTCTTACTGGAGTTTTAACTGGAGTGCTTACTGGAGTGTTTACTGCAGTGCTTACTGGTGTGTTTACTGGAGTGCTTACTGGAGTGCTTACTGGAGTGTTAACTGGAGTGCTTACTGGAGTGTTTACTGATGTGCTTAATGCAGGGTTTACAGGAGTGCTTACTAGAGTATTTACTGCAGTGCTTACCTGAGTGCTTATTGGAGTGCTTACTGGAGTGTTTACTGGAGTGCTTACTGGAGTGCTTAACGGAGTGCTTTCTGGAGTGTTTACTGGAGTGCTTACTGGAGTGTTTACTGGAGTGCTTACTGGAGTGCTTAATGGAGTGCTTATTTGAGTGCTTACTGGAGTGCTTCCTGGAGTACTTACTGCAGTGTTTACTGGAGTGCTTACTTGAGTGCTTACTGGAGTGCGTACTGGAGTATTTAATGGAATGCTTATTGGAGTGCTTACTGGAGTGCTTACTGGAGTGCTTACGGCAGTGCTTACTGGAGTGCTTACTGCAGTGTTTACTGGAGTGCTTACTTGAGTGCATGCTGGAGTGCTTCCTGGAGTGCTTACTGGAGTGTTTACTGCAGTGCTTACTGGAGTGCTTACTGGAGTGTTTACTGGTGTGCTTACTTGAGTGTTTACTGGAGTGCTTACAGGAGTGCCTACTGGAGTGCTTAATGCAGTGCTTACTGGAGTGTTTACTGGAGTGCTTACTGGAGTGCTTACTCGAGTGTTAACTGGAGTGCTTACTTGAGTGCTTACTGGAGTGTTTACTGGAGTGCTTACTGGAGTACTTACTGGAGTGTTTACTGGAGTGCTTACTGGAGTGCTTACAGGAGTGCTTACTGGAGTGCTTCCTTGAGTGTTTACTGGAGTGCTTACTGCAGTGCTTACTGGAGAGCTTAAAGGAGTGCTTCCTGGAGTGCTTACTGCAGTGCTTAATGGAGTGCTTCCTGGAATGCTTACTGGAGTGCTTACTGGAGTGCTTACTGGAGTGTTTACTGGAGTGTTTACTGCAATGCTTACTGGAGTGTTTCCTGGAGTGCTTCCTCGAGTGCGTACTGGAGTGCTTTCTGGAGTGCTTACTGCAGTGCTTACTGGAGTGTTTACTGCAGTGTTTACTGGAGTGCTTACTGGAGTGCTTCCTGGAGTGCTACTGCAGTGTTTACTGGAGTGCTTACTGGAGTGCTTCCTGCAGTGTTTACTGGGGTGCTTACAGGAGTGCTTACTGGAGTGCTTCCTGCAGTGTTTACTGGAGTGCTTACTGGAGTGTTAACTGGAGTGCTTACTGGAGTGTTTGCTGGAGTTCTTACTGGAGCGTTTACTGCCGTGTTTACTGGGGTGCTTACCGGAATGCTTACTGGAGTGTTTACTGCAGTGCTTACTGGAGTGCTTGCTGGAGTTCTTACTGGAGTGTTTACTGGAGTGCTTCCTGGAGTGCTTACTGGAGTTCTTTCTGGAGTGCTTACTGGAGTGCTTACAGGAGTGCTTACTTGAGTGCTTACTGGAGTGTTTACTGGAGTGCTTACTGGAGTGTTTACTGGTGTGCTTACTGGAGTGCTTAATGGAGTGCTTACTGGAGAGTTTACTGGAGTGCTTACTGGAGTGCTTACTGGAGTGCTTACTGGAGTGCTTACGGCAGTGCTTACTGGAGTGCTTACTGCAGTGTTTACTGGAGTGCTTACTTGAGTGCATGCTGGAGTGCTTCCTGGAGTGCTTACTGGAGTGTTTACTGCAGTGCTTACTGGAGTGCTTACTGGAGTGTTTACTGGTGTGCTTACTTGAGTGTTTACTGGAGTGCTTACTGGAGTACTTACTGGAGTGTTTACTGGAGTGCTTACTGGAGTGCTTACAGGAGTGCTTACTGGAGTGCTTACTGGAGTGCTTACTCGAGTGTTAACTGGAGTGCTTACTTGAGTGCTTACTGGAGTGTTTACTGGAGTGCTTACTGGAGTACTTACTGGAGTGTTTACTGGAGTGCTTACTGGAGTGCTTACAGGAGTGCTTACTGGAGTTCTTCCTTGAGTGTTTACTGGAGTGCTTACTGCAGTGCTTAATGGAGTGCTTCCTGGAATGCTTACTGGAGTGCTTACTGGAGTGCTTACTGGAGTGTTTACTGGAGTGTTTACTGCAATGCTTACTGTAGTGTTTCCTGGAGTGTTTACTGCAATGCTTACTGGAGTGTTTCCTGGAGTGCTTCCTCGAGTGCGTACTGGAGTGCTTTCTGGAGTGCTTACTGCAGTGCTTACTGGAGTGTTTACTGCAGTGTTTACTGGAGTGCTTACTGGAGTGCTTCCTGCAGTGTTTACTGGGGTGCTTACAGGAGTGCTTACTGGAGTGCTTCCTGCAGTGTTTACTGGAGTGCTTACTGGATTGCTTACTGGAGTGCGTACTGGAGTGTTTACTGGAGTGCTTACTGCAGTGTTTACTGGAGTGCTTACTGGAGTGCTTACTGGAGTGCTTACTGCAGTGCTTACTGGAGTGCTTACTGGAGTTCTTACTGGAGTGTTTACTGGAGTGCTTACTGGAGTGCTTACTCGAGTGTTAACTGGAGTGCTTACTGGAGTGTTTACTGGAGTGTTTACTGGTGTGCTTCCTGGAGTGCTTACTGGTGTGTTAACTGGAGTGCTTACTGGAGTGTTTGCTGGAGTTCTTACTGGAGTGTTTACTGGTGTGCTTCCTGGAGTGCTTACTGGTGTGTTAACTGGAGTGCTTACTGGAGTGTTTGCTGGAGTTCTTACTGGAGTGTTTACTGGTGTGCTTCCTGGAGTGCTTACTGGAGTGTTAACTGGAGTGCTTACTGGAGTGTTTGCTGAAGTTCTTACTGGAGCGTTTACTGCCGTGTTTACTGGAGTGCTTACCGGAATGCTTACTGGAGTGTTTACTGCAGTGCTTACTGGAGTGCTTGCTGGAGTTCTTACTGGAGTGCATACTGGAGTGCTTCCTGGAGTGCTTACTGGAGTGTTTACTGCAGTGCTTACTGGAGTGCTTACAGGAGTGCTTACTGGAGTGCTTACTGCAGTGCTTACTGGAGTGCTTACTGGAGTTCTTACTGGAGTGTTTACTGGAGTGCTTACTGGAGTGCTTACTGGAGTGCTTACTCGAGTGTTAACTGGAGTGCTTACTGCAGTGTTTACTGGAGTGTTTACTGGTGTGCTTCCTGGAGTGCTTACTGGAGTGTTAACTGGAGTGCTTACTGGAGTGTTTGCTGGAGTTCTTACTGGAGTGTTTACTGGTGTGCTTCCTGGAGTGCTTACTGGAGTGTTAACTGGTGTGCTTACTGGAGTGCTTGCTGGAGTTCTTACTGGAGCGTTTACTGCCGTGTTTACTGGGGTGCTTACCGGAATGCTTACTGGAGTGCTTACTGCAGTGCTTACTGGAGTTCTTACTGGAGTGTTTACTGGAGTGCTTACTGGAGTGCTTACTGGAGTGCTTACTCGAGTGTTAACTGGAGTTCTTACTGGAGTGTTTACTGGAGTGTTTACTGGTGTGCTTCCTGGAGTGCTTACTGGAGTGTTAACTGGAGTGCTTACTGGAGTGTTTGCTGGAGTTCTTACTGGAGTGTTTACTGGTGTGCTTCCTGGAGTGCTTACTGGAGTGTTAACTGGAGTGCTTACTGGAGTGTTTGCTGGAGTTCTTACTGGAGCGTTTACTGCCGTGTTTACTGGGGTGCTTACCGGAATGCTTACTGGAGTGTTTACTGCAGTGCTTACTGGAGTGCTTGCTGGAGTTCTTACTGGAGTGTTTACTGGAGTGCTTCCTGGAGTGCTTACTGGAGTTCTTACTGGAGTGCTTACTGGAGTGCTTACAGGAGTGCTTACTTGAGTGCTTACTGGAGTGTTTACTGGAGTGCTTACTGTAGTGTTTACTGGTGTGCTTACTGGAGTGCTTAACGGAGTGCTTACTGGAGTGCTTACTGGAGTGTTTACTGGAGTTCTTACTGGAGTTTTAACTGGAGTGCTTACTGGAGTGTTTACTGCAGTGCTTACTGGTGTGTTTACTGGAGTGCTTACTGGAGTGCTTACTGGAGTGTTAACTGGAGTGCTTACTGGAGTGTTTACTGATGTGCTTAATGCAGGGTTTACAGGAGTGCTTACTAGAGTATTTACTGCAGTGCTTACCTGAGTGCTTATTGGAGTGCTTACTGGAGTGTTTACTGGAGTGCTTACTGGAGTGCTTAACGGAGTGCTTTCTGGAGTGTTTACTGGAGTGCTTACTGGAGTGTTTACTGGAGTGCTTACTGGAGTGCTTAATGGAGTGCTTATTTGAGTGCTTACTGGAGTGCTTCCTGGAGTGCTTACTGCAGTGTTTACTGGAGTGCTTACTTGAGTGCTTACTGGAGTGCGTACTGGAGTATTTAATGGAATGCTTATTGGAGTGCTTACTGGAGTGCTTACTGGAGTGCTTACGGCAGTGCTTACTGGAGTGCTTACTGCAGTGTTTACTGGAGTGCTTACTTGAGTGCATGCTGGAGTGCTTCCTGGAGTGCTTACTGGAGTGTTTACTGCAGTGCTTACTGGAGTGCTTACTGGAGTGTTTACTGGTGTGCTTACTTGAGTGTTTACTGGAGTGCTTACAGGAGTGCCTACTGGAGTGCTTAATGCAGTGCTTACTGGAGTGTTTACTGGAGTGCTTACTGGAGTGCTTACTCGAGTGTTAACTGGAGTGCTTACTTGAGTGCTTACTGGAGTGTTTACTGGAGTGCTTACTGGAGTACTTACTGGAGTGTTTACTGGAGTGCTTACTGGAGTGCTTACAGGAGTGCTTACTGGAGTGCTTCCTTGAGTGTTTACTGGAGTGCTTACTGCAGTGCTTACTGGAGAGCTTAAAGGAGTGCTTCCTGGAGTGCTTACTGCAGTGCTTAATGGAGTGCTTCCTGGAATGCTTACTGGAGTGCTTACTGGAGTGCTTACTGGAGTGTTTACTGGAGTGTTTACTGCAATGCTTACTGGAGTGTTTCCTGGAGTGCTTCCTCGAGTGCGTACTGGAGTGCTTTCTGGAGTGCTTACTGCAGTGCTTACTGGAGTGTTTACTGCAGTGTTTACTGGAGTGCTTACTGGAGTGCTTCCTGGAGTGCTACTGCAGTGTTTACTGGAGTGCTTACTGGAGTGCTTCCTGCAGTGTTTACTGGGGTGCTTACAGGAGTGCTTACTGGAGTGCTTCCTGCAGTGTTTACTGGAGTGCTTACTGGAGTGTTAACTGGAGTGCTTACTGGAGTGTTTGCTGGAGTTCTTACTGGAGCGTTTACTGCCGTGTTTACTGGGGTGCTTACCGGAATGCTTACTGGAGTGTTTACTGCAGTGCTTACTGGAGTGCTTGCTGGAGTTCTTACTGGAGTGTTTACTGGAGTGCTTCCTGGAGTGCTTACTGGAGTTCTTTCTGGAGTGCTTACTGGAGTGCTTACAGGAGTGCTTACTTGAGTGCTTACTGGAGTGTTTACTGGAGTGCTTACTGGAGTGTTTACTGGTGTGCTTACTGGAGTGCTTAATGGAGTGCTTACTGGAGAGTTTACTGGAGTGCTTACTGGAGTGCTTACTGGAGTGCTTACTGGAGTGCTTACGGCAGTGCTTACTGGAGTGCTTACTGCAGTGTTTACTGGAGTGCTTACTTGAGTGCATGCTGGAGTGCTTCCTGGAGTGCTTACTGGAGTGTTTACTGCAGTGCTTACTGGAGTGCTTACTGGAGTGTTTACTGGTGTGCTTACTTGAGTGTTTACTGGAGTGCTTACAGGAGTGCCTACTGGAGTGCTTAATGCAGTGCTTACTGGAATGCTTACTGGAGTGCTTACTGGAGTGCTTACTGGAGTGCTTACTGGAGTGTTTACTGGAGTGTTTACTGCAATGCTTACTGGAGTGTTTCCTGGAGTGCTTCCTCGAGTGCGTACTGGAGTGCTTTCTGGAGTGCTTACTGCAGTGCTTACTGGAGTGTTTACTGCAGTGTTTACTGGAGTGCTTACTGGAGTGCTTCCTGGAGTGCTACTGCAGTGTTTACTGGAGTGCTTACTGGAGTGCTTCCTGCAGTGTTTACTGGGGTGCTTACAGGAGTGCTTACTGGAGTGCTTCCTGCAGTGTTTACTGGAGTGCTTACTGGAGTGTTAACTGGAGTGCTTACTGGAGTGTTTGCTGGAGTTCTTACTGGAGCGTTTACTGCCGTGTTTACTGGGGTGCTTACCGGAATGCTTACTGGAGTGTTTACTGCAGTGCTTACTGGAGTGCTTGCTGGAGTTCTTACTGGAGTGTTTACTGGAGTGCTTCCTGGAGTGCTTACTGGAGTTCTTTCTGGAGTGCTTACTGGAGTGCTTACAGGAGTGCTTACTTGAGTGCTTACTGGAGTGTTTACTGGAGTGCTTACTGGAGTGTTTACTGGTGTGCTTACTGGAGTGCTTAATGGAGTGCTTACTGGAGAGTTTACTGGAGTGCTTACTGGAGTGCTTACTGGAGTGCTTACTGGAGTGCTTACGGCAGTGCTTACTGGAGTGCTTACTGCAGTGTTTACTGGAGTGCTTACTTGAGTGCATGCTGGAGTGCTTCCTGGAGTGCTTACTGGAGTGTTTACTGCAGTGCTTACTGGAGTGCTTACTGGAGTGTTTACTGGTGTGCTTACTTGAGTGTTTACTGGAGTGCTTACAGGAGTGCCTACTGGAGTGCTTAATGCAGTGCTTACTGGAATGCTTACTGGAGTGCTTACTGGAGTGCTTACTGGAGTGCTTACTGGAGTGTTTACTGGAGTGTTTACTGCAATGCTTACTGGAGTGTTTCCTGGAGTGCTTCCTCGAGTGCGTACTGGAGTGCTTTCTGGAGTGCTTACTGCAGTGCTTACTGGAGTGTTTACTGCAGTGTTTACTGGAGTGCTTACTGGAGTGCTTCCTGGAGTGCTACTGCAGTGTTTACTGGAGTGCTTACTGGAGTGCTTCCTGCAGTGTTTACTGGGGTGCTTACAGGAGTGCTTACTGGAGTGCTTCCTGCAGTGTTTACTGGAGTGCTTACTGGAGTGTTAACTGGAGTGCTTACTGGAGTGTTTGCTGGAGTTCTTACTGGAGCGTTTACTGCCGTGTTTACTGGGGTGCTTACCGGAATGCTTACTGGAGTGTTTACTGCAGTGCTTACTGGAGTGCTTGCTGGAGTTCTTACTGGAGTGTTTACTGGAGTGCTTCCTGGAGTGCTTACTGGAGTTCTTTCTGGAGTGCTTACTGGAGTGTTTACTGGAGTGCTTACTGGAGTGCTTACTGAAGTGTTTACTGGAGTGCTTACTGGAGTGCTTACTGGAGTGCTTACTGGAGTGCTTACTGGAGTGTTTACTGGAGTGCTTCCTGGAGTGCTTACTAGAGTGCTTACTGGAGTGTTTACTGGAGTGCTTACTGGAGTGTTTACTGGAGTGTTTACTGGAGTGCTTACTGGAGTGCTTCCTGGAGTGCTTACTGCAGTGTTTACTGGAGTGCTTCCTGGAGTGCTTACTGCAGTGTTTACTGGAGTGCTTCCTGGAGTGCTTCCTGGAGTGCTTACTGGAGTGCTTCCAAGAGTGCTTCCTGCAGTGTTTACTGGAGTGCTTACTGGAGTGCTTACTGGAGTGTTTACTTGAGTGCTTCCTGGAGTGCTTACTGCAGTGTTTACTGGAGTGCTTCCTGGAGTGCTTACTGCAGTGTTTACTGGAGTGCTTCCTGGAGTGCTTACAGGAGTGCTTACTGGAGTGCTTCCTTGAGTGTTTACTGGAGTGTTTACTGGAGTGCTTACTGGAGAGCTTACTGGAGTGCTTCCTGGAGTGCTTACTGCAGTGCTTAATGGAGTGCTTCCTGGAGTGCTTACTGGAGTGCTTACTGGAGTGCTTACTGGAGTGTTTACTGGAGTGTTTACTGCAATGCTTACTGGAGTGTTTCCTGGAGTGCTTCCTTGAGTGCGTACTGGAGTGCTTTCTGGAGTGCTTACTGCAGTGCTTACTGGAGTGTTTACTGCAGTGTTTACTGGAGTGCTTACTGGAGTGCTTCCTGGAGTGCTACTGCAGTGTTTACTGGAGTGCTTACTGGAGTGCTTACTGGAGTGCGTACTGGATTGTTTAATGCAGTGCTTATTGGAGTGCTTACTGGAGTGCTTACAGCAGTGCTTACTGGAGTGCTTACTGCAGTGTTTACTGGAGTGCTTACTGGAGTGCTTACTGGAGTGCTTCCTGGAGTGCTTACTGGAGTGTTTACTGCAGTGCTTACTGGAGTGCTTACTGGAGTGCTTACTGCAGTGCTTACTGGAGTGCTTACTGGAGTTCTTACTGGAGTGTTTACTGGAGTGCTTACTGGAGTGCTTACTCGAGTGTTAACTGGAGTGCTTACTGGAGTGTTTACTGGAGTGTTTACTGGTGTGCTTCCTGGAGTGCTTACTGGAGTGTTAACTGGAGTGCTTACTGGAGTGTTTGCTGGAGTTCTTACTGGAGTGTTTACTGGTGTGCTTCCTGGAGTGCTTACTGGAGTGCTTACCGGAATGCTTACTGGAGTGTTTACTGCAGTGCTTACTGGAGTGCTTGCTGGAGTTCTTACTGGAGTGCATACTGGAGTGCTTCCTGGAGTGCTTACTGGAGTGTTTACTGCAGTGCTTACTGGAGTGCTTACCGGAGTGCTTACTGGAGTGTTTACTGCAGTGCTTACTGGAGTGCTTACAGGAGTGCTTACTGGAGTGCTTACTGCAGTGCTTACTGGAGTTCTTACTGGAGTGTTTACTGGAGTGCTTACTGGAGTGCTTACTGGAGTGCTTACTCGAGTGTTAACTGGAGTGCTTACTGGAGTGTTTACTGGAGTGTTTACTGGTGTGCTTCCTGGAGTGCTTACTGGAGTGTTAACTGGAGTGCTTACTGGAGTGTTTGCTGGAGTTCTTACTGGAGTGTTTACTGGTGTGCTTCCTGGAGTGCTTACTGGAGTGTTAACTGGAGTGCTTACTGGAGTGTTTGCTGGAGTTCTTACTGGAGCGTTTACTGCCGTGTTTACTGGGGTGCTTACCGGAATGCTTACTGGAGTGTTTACTGCAGTGCTTACTGGAGTTCTTACTGGAGTGCTTACTGGAGTGTTTACTGGAGTGCTTGCTGGAGTTCTTACTGGATTGTTTACTGGAGTGCTTCCTGGAGTGCTTACTGGAGTTCTTACTGGAGTGCTTACTGGAGTGCTTACAGGAGTGCTTACTTGAGTGCTTACTGGAGTGTTTACTGGAGTGCTTACTGGAGTGTTTACTGGTGTGCTTACTGGAGTGCTTAACGCAGTGCTTACTGGAGTGCTTACTGGAGTGTTTACTGGAGTTCTTACTGGAGTTTTAACTGGAGTGCTTACTGGAGTGTTTACTGCAGTGCTTACTGGTGTGTTTACTGGAGTGCTTACTGGAGTGCTTACTGGAGTGTTAACTGGAGTGCTTACTGGAGTGTTTACTGATGTGCTTAATGCAGGGTTTACAGGAGTGCTTACTAGAGTATTTACTGCAGTGCTTACCTGAGTGCTTATTGGAGTGCTTACTGGAGTGTTTACTGGAGTGCTTACTGGAGTGCTTAACGGAGTGCTTTCTGGAGTGTTTACTGGAGTGCTTACTGGAGTGTTTACTGGAGTGCTTACTGGAGTGCTTAATGGAGTGCTTATTTGAGTGCTTACTGGAGTGCTTCCTGGAGTACTTACTGCAGTGTTTACTGGAGTGCTTACTTGAGTGCTTACTGGAGTGCGTACTGGAGTATTTAATGGAATGCTTATTGGAGTGCTTACTGGAGTGCTTACTGGAGTGCTTACGGCAGTGCTTACTGGAGTGCTTACTGCAGTGTTTACTGGAGTGCTTACTTGAGTGCATGCTGGAGTGCTTCCTGGAGTGCTTACTGGAGTGTTTACTGCAGTGCTTACTGGAGTGCTTACTGGAGTGTTTACTGGTGTGCTTACTTGAGTGTTTACTGGAGTGCTTACAGGAGTGCCTACTGGAGTGCTTAATGCAGTGCTTACTGGAGTGTTTACTGGAGTGCTTACTGGAGTGCTTACTCGAGTGTTAACTGGAGTGCTTACTTGAGTGCTTACTGGAGTGTTTACTGGAGTGCTTACTGGAGTACTTACTGGAGTGTTTACTGGAGTGCTTACTGGAGTGCTTACAGGAGTGCTTACTGGAGTGCTTCCTTGAGTGTTTACTGGAGTGCTTACTGCAGTGCTTACTGGAGAGCTTAAAGGAGTGCTTCCTGGAGTGCTTACTGCAGTGCTTAATGGAGTGCTTCCTGGAATGTTTACTGGAGTGCTTACTGGAGTGCTTACTGGAGTGTTTACTGGAGTGTTTACTGCAATGCTTACTGGAGTGTTTCCTGGAGTGCTTCCTCGAGTGCGTACTGGAGTGCTTTCTGGAGTGCTTACTGCAGTGCTTACTGGAGTGTTTACTGCAGTGTTTACTGGAGTGCTTACTGGAGTGCTTCCTGGAGTGCTACTGCAGTGTTTACTGGAGTGCTTACTGGAGTGCTTCCTGCAGTGTTTACTGGGGTGCTTACAGGAGTGCTTACTGGAGTGCTTCCTGCAGTGTTTACTGGAGTGCTTACTGGAGTGTTAACTGGAGTGCTTACTGGAGTGTTTGCTGGAGTTCTTACTGGAGCGTTTACTGCCGTGTTTACTGGGGTGCTTACCGGAATGCTTACTGGAGTGTTTACTGCAGTGCTTACTGGAGTGCTTGCTGGAGTTCTTACTGGAGTGTTTACTGGAGTGCTTCCTGGAGTGCTTACTGGAGTTCTTTCTGGAGTGCTTACTGGAGTGCTTACAGGAGTGCTTACTTGAGTGCTTACTGGAGTGTTTACTGGAGTGCTTACTGGAGTGTTTACTGGTGTGCTTACTGGAGTGCTTAATGGAGTGCTTACTGGAGAGTTTACTGGAGTGCTTACTGGAGTGCTTACTGGAGTGCTTACTGGAGTGCTTACGGCAGTGCTTACTGGAGTGCTTACTGCAGTGTTTACTGGAGTGCTTACTTGAGTGCATGCTGGAGTGCTTCCTGGAGTGCTTACTGGAGTGTTTACTGCAGTGCTTACTGGAGTGCTTACTGGAGTGTTTACTGGTGTGCTTACTTGAGTGTTTACTGGAGTGCTTACAGGAGTGCCTACTGGAGTGCTTAATGCAGTGCTTACTGGAGTGCTTACTGGAGTGCTTACTCGAGTGTTAACTGGAGTGCTTACTTGAGTGCTTACTGGAGTGTTTACTGGAGTGCTTACTGGAGTACTTACTGGAGTGTTTACTGGAGTGCTTACTGGAGTGCTTACAGGAGTGCTTACTGGAGTGCTTCCTTGAGTGTTTACTGGAGTGCTTACTGCAGTGCTTAATGGAGTGCTTCCTGGAATGCTTACTGGAGTGCTTACTGGAGTGCTTACTGGAGTGTTTACTGGAGTGTTTACTGCAATGCTTACTGTAGTGTTTCCTGGAGTGTTTACTGCAATGCTTACTGGAGTGTTTCCTGGAGTGCTTCCTCGAGTGCGTACTGGAGTGCTTTCTGGAGTGCTTACTGCAGTGCTTACTGGAGTGTTTACTGCAGTGTTTACTGGAGTGCTTACTGGAGTGCTTCCTGCAGTGTTTACTGGGGTGCTTACAGGAGTGCTTACTGGAGTGCTTCCTGCAGTGTTTACTGGAGTGCTTACTGGATTGCTTACTGGAGTGCGTACTGGAGTGTTTACTGGAGTGCTTACTGCAGTGTTTACTGGAGTGCTTACTGGAGTGCTTACTGGAGTGCTTACTGCAGTGCTTACTGGAGTGCTTACTGGAGTTCTTACTGGAGTGTTTACTGGAGTGCTTACTGGAGTGCTTACTCGAGTGTTAACTGGAGTGCTTACTGGAGTGTTTACTGGAGTGTTTACTGGTGTGCTTCCTGGAGTGCTTACTGGTGTGTTAACTGGAGTGCTTACTGGAGTGTTTGCTGGAGTTCTTACTGGAGTGTTTACTGTTGTGCTTCCTGGAGTTCTTACTGGAGTGTTTACTGGTGTGCTTCCTGGAGTGCTTACTGGAGTGTTAACTGGAGTGCTTACTGGAGTGTTTGCTGAAGTTCTTACTGGAGCGTTTACTGCCGTGTTTACTGGAGTGCTTACCGGAATGCTTACTGGAGTGTTTACTGCAGTGCTTACTGGAGTGCTTGCTGGAGTTCTTACTGGAGTGCATACTGGAGTGCTTCCTGGAGTGCTTACTGGAGTGTTTACTGCAGTGCTTACTGGAGTGCTTACAGGAGTGCTTACTGGAGTGCTTACTGCAGTGCTTACTGGAGTGCTTACTGGAGTTCTTACTGGAGTGTTTACTGGAGTGCTTACTGGAGTGCTTACTGGAGTGCTTACTCGAGTGTTAACTGGAGTGCTTACTGCAGTGTTTACTGGAGTGTTTACTGGTGTGCTTCCTGGAGTGCTTACTGGAGTGTTAACTGGAGTGCTTACTGGAGTGTTTGCTGGAGTTCTTACTGGAGTGTTTACTGGTGTGCTTCCTGGAGTGCTTACTGGAGTGTTAACTGGTGTGCTTACTGGAGTGCTTGCTGGAGTTCTTACTGGAGCGTTTACTGCCGTGTTTACTGGGGTGCTTACCGGAATGCTTACTGGAGTGCTTACTGCAGTGCTTACTGGAGTTCTTACTGGAGTGTTTACTGGAGTGCTTACTGGAGTGCTTACTGGAGTGCTTACTCGAGTGTTAACTGGAGTGCTTACTGGAGTGTTTACTGGAGTGTTTACTGGTGTGCTTCCTGGAGTGCTTACTGGAGTGTTAACTGGAGTGCTTACTGGAGTGTTTGCTGGAGTTCTTACTGGAGTGTTTACTGGTGTGCTTCCTGGAGTGCTTACTGGAGTGTTAACTGGAGTGCTTACTGGAGTGTTTGCTGGAGTTCTTACTGGAGCGTTTACTGCCGTGTTTACTGGGGTGCTTACCGGAATGCTTACTGGAGTGTTTACTGCAGTGCTTACTGGAGTGCTTGCTGGAGTTCTTACTGGAGTGTTTACTGGAGTGCTTCCTGGAGTGCTTACTGGAGTTCTTACTGGAGTGCTTACTGGAGTGCTTACAGGAGTGCTTACTTGAGTGCTTACTGGAGTGTTTACTGGAGTGCTTACTGTAGTGTTTACTGGTGTGCTTACTGGAGTGCTTAACGGAGTGCTTACTGGAGTGCTTACTGGAGTGTTTACTGGAGTTCTTACTGGAGTTTTAACTGGAGTGCTTACTGGAGTGTTTACTGCAGTGCTTACTGGTGTGTTTACTGGAGTGCTTACTGGAGTGCTTACTGGAGTGTTAACTGGAGTGCTTACTGGAGTGTTTACTGATGTGCTTAATGCAGGGTTTACAGGAGTGCTTACTAGAGTATTTACTGCAGTGCTTACCTGAGTGCTTATTGGAGTGCTTACTGGAGTGTTTACTGGAGTGCTTACTGGAGTGCTTAACGGAGTGCTTTCTGGAGTGTTTACTGGAGTGCTTACTGGAGTGTTTACTGGAGTGCTTACTGGAGTGCTTCCTGGAGTGCTTACTGCAGTGTTTACTGGAGTGCTTACTTGAGTGCTTACTGGAGTGCGTACTGGAGTATTTAATGGAATGCTTATTGGAGTGCTTACTGGAGTGCTTACTGGAGTGCTTACGGCAGTGCTTACTGGAGTGCTTACTGCAGTGTTTACTGGAGTGCTTACTTGAGTGCATGCTGGAGTGCTTCCTGGAGTGCTTACTGGAGTGTTTACTGCAGTGCTTACTGGAGTGCTTACTGGAGTGTTTACTGGTGTGCTTACTTGAGTGTTTACTGGAGTGCTTACAGGAGTGCCTACTGGAGTGCTTAATGCAGTGCTTACTGGAGTGTTTACTGGAGTGCTTACTGGAGTGCTTACTCGAGTGTTAACTGGAGTGCTTACTTGAGTGCTTACTGGAGTGTTTACTGGAGTGCTTACTGGAGTACTTACTGGAGTGTTTACTGGAGTGCTTACTGGAGTGCTTACAGGAGTGCTTACTGGAGTGCTTCCTTGAGTGTTTACTGGAGTGCTTACTGCAGTGCTTACTGGAGAGCTTAAAGGAGTGCTTCCTGGAGTGCTTACTGCAGTGCTTAATGGAGTGCTTCCTGGAATGCTTACTGGAGTGCTTACTGGAGTGCTTACTGGAGTGTTTACTGGAGTGTTTACTGCAATGCTTACTGGAGTGTTTCCTGGAGTGCTTCCTCGAGTGCGTACTGGAGTGCTTTCTGGAGTGCTTACTGCAGTGCTTACTGGAGTGTTTACTGCAGTGTTTACTGGAGTGCTTACTGGAGTGCTTCCTGGAGTGCTACTGCAGTGTTTACTGGAGTGCTTACTGGAGTGCTTCCTGCAGTGTTTACTGGGGTGCTTACAGGAGTGCTTACTGGAGTGCTTCCTGCAGTGTTTACTGGAGTGCTTACTGGAGTGTTAACTGGAGTGCTTACTGGAGTGTTTGCTGGAGTTCTTACTGGAGCGTTTACTGCCGTGTTTACTGGGGTGCTTACCGGAATGCTTACTGGAGTGTTTACTGCAGTGCTTACTGGAGTGCTTGCTGGAGTTCTTACTGGAGTGTTTACTGGAGTGCTTCCTGGAGTGCTTACTGGAGTTCTTGCTGGAGTGCTTACTGGAGTGCTTACAGGAGTGCTTACTTGAGTGCTTACTGGAGTGTTTACTGGAGTGCTTACTGGAGTGTTTACTGGTGTGCTTACTGGAGTGCTTAATGGAGTGCTTACTGGAGAGTTTACTGGAGTGCTTACTGGAGTGCTTACTGGAGTGCTTACTGGAGTGCTTACGGCAGTGCTTACTGGAGTGCTTACTGCAGTGTTTACTGGAGTGCTTACTTGAGTGCATGCTGGAGTGCTTCCTGGAGTGCTTACTGGAGTGTTTACTGCAGTGCTTACTGGAGTGCTTACTGGAGTGTTTACTGGTGTGCTTACTTGAGTGTTTACTGGAGTGCTTACAGGAGTGCCTACTGGAGTGCTTAATGCAGTGCTTACTGGAGTGCTTACTGGAGTGCTTACTCGAGTGTTAACTGGAGTGCTTACTTGAGTGCTTACTGGAGTGTTTACTGGAGTGCTTACTGGAGTACTTACTGGAGTGTTTACTGGAGTGCTTACTGGAGTGCTTACAGGAGTGCTTACTGGAGTGCTTCCTTGAGTGTTTACTGGAGTGCTTACTGCAGTGCTTAATGGAGTGCTTCCTGGAATGCTTACTGGAGTGCTTACTGGAGTGCTTACTGGAGTGTTTACTGGAGTGTTTACTGCAATGCTTACTGGAGTGTTTCCTGGAGTGCTTCCTCGAGTGCGTACTGGAGTGCTTTCTGGAGTGCTTACTGCAGTGCTTACTGGAGTGTTTACTGCAGTGTTTACTGGAGTGCTTACTGGAGTGCTTCCTGCAGTGTTTACTGGGGTGCTTACAGGAGTGCTTACTGGAGTGCTTCCTGCAGTGTTTACTGGAGTGCTTACTGGATTGCTTACTGGAGTGCGTACTGGAGTGTTTACTGGAGTGCTTACTGCAGTGTTTACTGGAGTGCTTACTGGAGTGCTTACTGGAGTGCTTACTGCAGTGCTTACTGGAGTGCTTACTGGAGTTCTTACTGGAGTGTTTACTGGAGTGCTTACTGGAGTGCTTACTCGAGTGTTAACTGGAGTGCTTACTGGAGTGTTTACTGGAGTGTTTACTGGTGTGCTTCCTGGAGTGCTTACTGGTGTGTTAACTGGAGTGCTTACTGGAGTGTTTGCTGGAGTTCTTACTGGAGTGTTTACTGGTGTGCTTCCTGGAGTGCTTACTGGTGTGTTAACTGGAGTGCTTACTGGAGTGTTTGCTGGAGTTCTTACTGGAGTGTTTACTGGTGTGCTTCCTGGAGTGCTTACTGGAGTGTTAACTGGAGTGCTTACTGGAGTGTTTGCTGAAGTTCTTACTGGAGCGTTTACTGCCGTGTTTACTGGAGTGCTTACCGGAATGCTTACTGGAGTGTTTACTGCAGTGCTTACTGGAGTGCTTGCTGGAGTTCTTACTGGAGTGCATACTGGAGTGCTTCCTGGAGTGCTTACTGGAGTGTTTACTGCAGTGCTTACTGGAGTGCTTACAGGAGTGCTTACTGGAGTGCTTACTGCAGTGCTTACTGGAGTGCTTACTGGAGTTCTTACTGGAGTGTTTACTGGAGTGCTTACTGGAGTGCTTACTGGAGTGCTTACTCGAGTGTTAACTGGAGTGCTTACTGCAGTGTTTACTGGAGTGTTTACTGGTGTGCTTCCTGGAGTGCTTACTGCAGTGCTTACTGGAGTGCTTACAGGAGTGCTTCCTGGAGTGCTTACTGGAGTTCTTTCTGGAGTGTTTACTGCAGTGCTTACTGGAGTGCTTGCTGGAGTTCTTACTGGAGTGTTTACTGGAGTGCTTCCTGGAGTGCTTACTGGAGTTCTTTCTGGAGTGCTTACTGGAGTGCTTACAGGAGTGCTTACTTGAGTGCTTACTGGAGTGTTTACTGGAGTGCTTACTGGAGTGTTTACTGGTGTGCTTACTGGAGTGCTTAACGGAGTGCTTACTGGAGAGTTTACTGGAGTGCTTACTGGAGTGCTTACTGGAGTGCTTACTGGAGTGTTTACTGGAGTTCTTACTGGAGTTTTAACTGGAGTGCTTACTGGAGTGTTTACTGCAGTGCTTACTGGTGTGTTTACTGGAGTGCTTACTGGAGTGCTTACTGGAGTGTTAACTGGAGTGCTTACTGGAGTGTTTACTGACGTGCTTAATGCAGGGTTTACAGGAGTGCTTACTAGAGTATTTACTGCAGTGCTTACCTGAGTGCTTATTGGAGTGCTTACTGGAGTGTTTACTGGAGTGCTTACTGGAGTGCTTACTGGAGTGTTTACTGGAGTGCTTACTGGAGTGCTTAATGGAGTGCTTACTTGAGTGCTTACTGGAGTGCTTCCTGGAGTGCTTACTGGAGTGCTTACTGGAGTGTTTACTGGAGTGCTTACTTGAGTGCTTACTGGAGTGCTTACTGGAGTGCTTACTGGAGTGCTTACTTGAGTGCTTACTGGAGTGCTTACTGGAGTGTTTACTGCAGTGCTTACTGGAGTGCTTACTGGAGTGTTTACTGGTGTGCTTACTTGAGTGTTTACTGGAGTGCTTACAGGAGTGCCTACTGGAGTGCTTAATGCAGTGCTTACTGGAGTGCTTACTGGAGTGCTTACTCGAGTGTTAACTGGAGTGCTTACTTGAGTGCTTACTGGAGTGTTTACTGGTGTGCTTACTGGAGTGCTTACTGGAGTGCTTACTGGAGTGTTTACTGCAGTGCTTACCGGAGTGCTTACTTGAGTGCTTACTGGAGTGCTTACTGGAGTGCTTACTGGAGTGTTTACTGGAGTGCTTACTGGAGTGCTTAACGGAGTGCTTTCTGGAGTGTTTACTGGAGTGCTTACTGGAGTGTTTACTGGTGTGCTTACTGGAGTGCTTAGCGGAGTGCTTACTGGAGTGCTTACTGGAGTGTTTACTGCAGTGTTTACTGGAGTGCTTACTGGAGTGCTTACTGGAGTGCTTACTGGAGTGTTAACTGGAGTGCTTACTGGAGTGCTTACTGGAGTGCTTACTGGAGTGTTTACTGGAGTGCTTACTGGTGTGCTTAATGGAGTGCTTACTTGAGTGCTTACTGGAGTGCTTACTGGAGTGTTTACTGGAGTGCTTACTGGTGTGCTTAATGGAGTGCTTACTGGAGTGCTTCCTGGAGTGCTTACTGGAGTGTTTACTGCAGTGCTTAATGGAGTGCTTATCGGAGTGCTTACTGGAGTGCTTACTGGAGTGTTTACTGGAGTGCTTACTTGAGTGCTTACTGGAGTGCTTCCTGTAGTGCTTACTGGAGTGTTTACTGGTGTGCTTACTGGAGTGCTTAACGGAGTGCTTACTGGAGTGTTTACTGGAGTGCTTACTGGAGTGCTTACTGGAGTGCTTCCTGGAGAGCTTACTGGAGTGTTTACTGGAGTGTTTACTGGAGTGCTTCCTGGAGTGCTTCCTGGAGTGCTTACTGGAGTGCTTACTGGAGTGCTTACTGGAGTGCTTCCTGGAGAGCTTACTGGAGTGTTTACTGGAGTGTTTACTGGAGTGCTTACCGGATTGCTTACTGGAGTGTTTACTGCAGTGCTTACTGGAGTGCTTACTGGAGTTCTTACTAGAGTTTTTACTGGAGTGCTTCCTGGAGTGCTTACTGGATTTCTTACTGGAGTGCTTACTGGAGTGTTTACTGGAGTGTTTACTGGAGTGCTTCCTGGAGTGCTTCCTGCAGGGTTTACAGGAGTGCTTACTGGAGTGCTTACTGCAGGGTTTACTGGAGTGCTTACTGCAGTGCTTACTGGAGGGCTTACTGGAGTGTTTACTGGAGTGCTTACTGGAGTGCTTAATGGAGTGCTTACTGGAGTGTTTACTAGCGTGCTTACTGGAGTGCTTACTGGAGTGCTTACTGGAGTGCTTACTGGAGTGCTTACTGGAGTGCTCACTGGAGTGCTTACTGGAATGCTTACTGGAGCGTTTTCTGGAGTGCTTACTGCAGTGTTTACTGGAGTGCTTACTAGAGTGCTTACTGGAGTGTTTACTTGTGTGTTTACCGGAGTGCTTACTGGAGTGTTTACTGTTGTGCTTACTTGAGTGTTTACTGGAGTGCTTACTGGAGTGCTTCCTGCAGTGCTTACTGGAGTGTTTACTGGAGTGCTTACTGCAGTGCTTACTGGAGTACTTACTGGAGTGCATACTGGAGTGTTTACTGGAGTGCTTACTTGAGTGCTTACTGGAGTGCTTCCTGGAGTGATTACTGGAGCGTTTACTGCACTGTTTACTGGAGTGCTTACTGGAGTGCTTACTGGAGTGTTAACTGGAGTGCTTACTGCAGGGTTTACTGGAGTGCTTACTGGAGTGCTTACTGGAGTGCTTACTGGAGTGCTTAATGGAGTGCTTACTGGAGTGTTTACTGGAGTGTTAACTGGAGATCTTACTGGAGTGCTTACTGGAGTGTTAACTGGAGTGCTTACTGGAGTGTTTACTGGAGTGCTTACTGGAGTGTTTACTGGTGTGCTTCCTGGAGTGCTTACTGGAGTGCTTACTGGAGTGTTTACTGGAGTGCTTACTGCAGGGTTTACTGGAGTGCTTACTGGAGTGCTTACTGGAGTGCTTACTGGAGTGCTTAATGGAGTGCTTACTCGAGTGTTTACTGCAGTGCTTACTGGAGTTCTTACTGAAGTGCTTACTGGAGTGCTTCCTGGAGTGATTACTGGAGCGTTTACTGCACTGTTTACTGGAGTGCTTACTGGAGTGCTTACTGGAGTGTTAACTGGAGTGCTTACTGGAGTGCTTACTGGAGTGTTTACTTGTGTGTTTACCGGAGTGCTTACTGGAGTGTTTACTGTTGTGCTTACTTGAGTGTTTACTGGAGTGCTTACTGGAGTGCTTCCTGCAGTGCTTACTGGAGTGTTTACTGGAGTGCTTACTGCAGTGCTTACTGGAGTACTTACTGGAGTGCATACTGGAGTGTTTACTGGAGTGCTTACTTGAGTGCTTACTGGAGTGCTTCCTGGAGTGATTACTGGAGCGTTTACTGCACTGTTTACTGGAGTGCTTACTGGAGTGCTTACTGGAGTGTTAACTGGAGTGCTTACTGCAGGGTTTACTGGAGTGCTTACTGGAGTGCTTACTGGAGTGCTTACTGGAGTGCTTAATGGAGTGCTTACTGGAGTGTTTACTGGAGTGTTAACTGGAGTGCTTACTGGAGTGCTTACTGGAGTGTTAACTGGAGTGCTTACTGGAGTGTTTACTGGTGTGCTTCCTGGAGTGCTTACTGGAGTGTTAACTGGAGTGCTTACTGGAGTGTTTGCTGGAGTTCTTACTGGAGCGTTTACTGCCGTGTTTACTGGGGTGCTTACCGGAATGCTTACTGGAGTGTTTACTGCAGTGCTTACTGGAGTTCTTACTGGAGTGCTTACTGGAGTGTTTACTGGAGTGCTTGCTGGAGTTCTTACTGGATTGTTTACTGGAGTGCTTCCTGGAGTGCTTACTGGAGTTCTTACTGGAGTGCTTACTGGAGTGCTTACAGGAGTGCTTACTTGAGTGCTTACTGGAGTGTTTACTGGAGTGCTTACTGGAGTGTTTACTGGTGTGCTTACTGGAGTGCTTAACGCAGTGCTTACTGGAGTGCTTACTGGAGTGTTTACTGGAGTTCTTACTGGAGTTTTAACTGGAGTGCTTACTGGAGTGTTTACTGCAGTGCTTACTGGTGTGTTTACTGGAGTGCTTACTGGAGTGCTTACTGGAGTGTTAACTGGAGTGCTTACTGGAGTGTTTACTGATGTGCTTAATGCAGGGTTTACAGGAGTGCTTACTAGAGTATTTACTGCAGTGCTTACCTGAGTGCTTATTGGAGTGCTTACTGGAGTGTTTACTGGAGTGCTTACTGGAGTGCTTAACGGAGTGCTTTCTGGAGTGTTTACTGGAGTGCTTACTGGAGTGTTTACTGGAGTGCTTACTGGAGTGCTTAATGGAGTGCTTATTTGAGTGCTTACTGGAGTGCTTCCTGGAGTACTTACTGCAGTGTTTACTGGAGTGCTTACTTGAGTGCTTACTGGAGTGCGTACTGGAGTATTTAATGGAATGCTTATTGGAGTGCTTACTGGAGTGCTTACTGGAGTGCTTACGGCAGTGCTTACTGGAGTGCTTACTGCAGTGTTTACTGGAGTGCTTACTTGAGTGCATGCTGGAGTGCTTCCTGGAGTGCTTACTGGAGTGTTTACTGCAGTGCTTACTGGAGTGCTTACTGGAGTGTTTACTGGTGTGCTTACTTGAGTGTTTACTGGAGTGCTTACAGGAGTGCCTACTGGAGTGCTTAATGCAGTGCTTACTGGAGTGTTTACTGGAGTGCTTACTGGAGTGCTTACTCGAGTGTTAACTGGAGTGCTTACTTGAGTGCTTACTGGAGTGTTTACTGGAGTGCTTACTGGAGTACTTACTGGAGTGTTTACTGGAGTGCTTACTGGAGTGCTTACAGGAGTGCTTACTGGAGTGCTTCCTTGAGTGTTTACTGGAGTGCTTACTGCAGTGCTTACTGGAGAGCTTAAAGGAGTGCTTCCTGGAGTGCTTACTGCAGTGCTTAATGGAGTGCTTCCTGGAATGCTTACTGGAGTGCTTACTGGAGTGCTTACTGGAGTGTTTACTGGAGTGTTTACTGCAATGCTTACTGGAGTGTTTCCTGGAGTGCTTCCTCGAGTGCGTACTGGAGTGCTTTCTGGAGTGCTTACTGCAGTGCTTACTGGAGTGTTTACTGCAGTGTTTACTGGAGTGCTTACTGGAGTGCTTCCTGGAGTGCTACTGCAGTGTTTACTGGAGTGCTTACTGGAGTGCTTCCTGCAGTGTTTACTGGGGTGCTTACAGGAGTGCTTACTGGAGTGCTTCCTGCAGTGTTTACTGGAGTGCTTACTGGAGTGTTAACTGGAGTGCTTACTGGAGTGTTTGCTGGAGTTCTTACTGGAGCGTTTACTGCCGTGTTTACTGGGGTGCTTACCGGAATGCTTACTGGAGTGTTTACTGCAGTGCTTACTGGAGTGCTTGCTGGAGTTCTTACTGGAGTGTTTACTGGAGTGCTTCCTGGAGTGCTTACTGGAGTTCTTTCTGGAGTGCTTACTGGAGTGCTTACAGGAGTGCTTACTTGAGTGCTTACTGGAGTGTTTACTGGAGTGCTTACTGGAGTGTTTACTGGTGTGCTTACTGGAGTGCTTAATGGAGTGCTTACTGGAGAGTTTACTGGAGTGCTTACTGGAGTGCTTACTGGAGTGCTTACTGGAGTGCTTACGGCAGTGCTTACTGGAGTGCTTACTGCAGTGTTTACTGGAGTGCTTACTTGAGTGCATGCTGGAGTGCTTCCTGGAGTGCTTACTGGAGTGTTTACTGCAGTGCTTACTGGAGTGCTTACTGGAGTGTTTACTGGTGTGCTTACTTGAGTGTTTACTGGAGTGCTTACAGGAGTGCCTACTGGAGTGCTTAATGCAGTGCTTACTGGAGTGCTTACTGGAGTGCTTACTCGAGTGTTAACTGGAGTGCTTACTTGAGTGCTTACTGGAGTGTTTACTGGAGTGCTTACTGGAGTACTTACTGGAGTGTTTACTGGAGTGCTTACTGGAGTGCTTACAGGAGTGCTTACTGGAGTGCTTCCTTGAGTGTTTACTGGAGTGCTTACTGCAGTGCTTAATGGAGTGCTTCCTGGAATGCTTACTGGAGTGCTTACTGGAGTGCTTACTGGAGTGTTTACTGGAGTGTTTACTGCAATGCTTACTGTAGTGTTTCCTGGAGTGTTTACTGCAATGCTTACTGGAGTGTTTCCTGGAGTGCTTCCTCGAGTGCGTACTGGAGTGCTTTCTGGAGTGCTTACTGCAGTGCTTACTGGAGTGTTTACTGCAGTGTTTACTGGAGTGCTTACTGGAGTGCTTCCTGCAGTGTTTACTGGGGTGCTTACAGGAGTGCTTACTGGAGTGCTTCCTGCAGTGTTTACTGGAGTGCTTACTGGATTGCTTACTGGAGTGCGTACTGGAGTGTTTACTGGAGTGCTTACTGCAGTGTTTACTGGAGTGCTTACTGGAGTGCTTACTGGAGTGCTTACTGCAGTGCTTACTGGAGTGCTTACTGGAGTTCTTACTGGAGTGTTTACTGGAGTGCTTACTGGAGTGCTTACTCGAGTGTTAACTGGAGTGCTTACTGGAGTGTTTACTGGAGTGTTTACTGGTGTGCTTCCTGGAGTGCTTACTGGTGTGTTAACTGGAGTGCTTACTGGAGTGTTTGCTGGAGTTCTTACTGGAGTGTTTACTGTTGTGCTTCCTGGAGTTCTTACTGGAGTGTTTACTGGTGTGCTTCCTGGAGTGCTTACTGGAGTGTTAACTGGAGTGCTTACTGGAGTGTTTGCTGAAGTTCTTACTGGAGCGTTTACTGCCGTGTTTACTGGAGTGCTTACCGGAATGCTTACTGGAGTGTTTACTGCAGTGCTTACTGGAGTGCTTGCTGGAGTTCTTACTGGAGTGCATACTGGAGTGCTTCCTGGAGTGCTTACTGGAGTGTTTACTGCAGTGCTTACTGGAGTGCTTACAGGAGTGCTTACTGGAGTGCTTACTGCAGTGCTTACTGGAGTGCTTACTGGAGTTCTTACTGGAGTGTTTACTGGAGTGCTTACTGGAGTGCTTACTGGAGTGCTTACTCGAGTGTTAACTGGAGTGCTTACTGCAGTGTTTACTGGAGTGTTTACTGGTGTGCTTCCTGGAGTGCTTACTGGAGTGTTAACTGGAGTGCTTACTGGAGTGTTTGCTGGAGTTCTTACTGGAGTGTTTACTGGTGTGCTTCCTGGAGTGCTTACTGGAGTGTTAACTGGTGTGCTTACTGGAGTGCTTGCTGGAGTTCTTACTGGAGCGTTTACTGCCGTGTTTACTGGGGTGCTTACCGGAATGCTTACTGGAGTGCTTACTGCAGTGCTTACTGGAGTTCTTACTGGAGTGTTTACTGGAGTGCTTACTGGAGTGCTTACTGGAGTGCTTACTCGAGTGTTAACTGGAGTGCTTACTGGAGTGTTTACTGGAGTGTTTACTGGTGTGCTTCCTGGAGTGCTTACTGGAGTGTTAACTGGAGTGCTTACTGGAGTGTTTGCTGGAGTTCTTACTGGAGTGTTTACTGGTGTGCTTCCTGGAGTGCTTACTGGAGTGTTAACTGGAGTGCTTACTGGAGTGTTTGCTGGAGTTCTTACTGGAGCGTTTACTGCCGTGTTTACTGGGGTGCTTACCGGAATGCTTACTGGAGTGTTTACTGCAGTGCTTACTGGAGTGCTTGCTGGAGTTCTTACTGGAGTGTTTACTGGAGTGCTTCCTGGAGTGCTTACTGGAGTTCTTACTGGAGTGCTTACTGGAGTGCTTACAGGAGTGCTTACTTGAGTGCTTACTGGAGTGTTTACTGGAGTGCTTACTGTAGTGTTTACTGGTGTGCTTACTGGAGTGCTTAACGGAGTGCTTACTGGAGTGCTTACTGGAGTGTTTACTGGAGTTCTTACTGGAGTTTTAACTGGAGTGCTTACTGGAGTGTTTACTGCAGTGCTTACTGGTGTGTTTACTGGAGTGCTTACTGGAGTGCTTACTGGAGTGTTAACTGGAGTGCTTACTGGAGTGTTTACTGATGTGCTTAATGCAGGGTTTACAGGAGTGCTTACTAGAGTATTTACTGCAGTGCTTACCTGAGTGCTTATTGGAGTGCTTACTGGAGTGTTTACTGGAGTGCTTACTGGAGTGCTTAACGGAGTGCTTTCTGGAGTGTTTACTGGAGTGCTTACTGGAGTGTTTACTGGAGTGCTTACTGGAGTGCTTAATGGAGTGCTTATTTGAGTGCTTACTGGAGTGCTTCCTGGAGTGCTTACTGCAGTGTTTACTGGAGTGCTTACTTGAGTGCTTACTGGAGTGCGTACTGGAGTATTTAATGGAATGCTTATTGGAGTGCTTACTGGAGTGCTTACTGGAGTGCTTACGGCAGTGCTTACTGGAGTGCTTACTGCAGTGTTTACTGGAGTGCTTACTTGAGTGCATGCTGGAGTGCTTCCTGGAGTGCTTACTGGAGTGTTTACTGCAGTGCTTACTGGAGTGCTTACTGGAGTGTTTACTGGTGTGCTTACTTGAGTGTTTACTGGAGTGCTTACAGGAGTGCCTACTGGAGTGCTTAATGCAGTGCTTACTGGAGTGTTTACTGGAGTGCTTACTGGAGTGCTTACTCGAGTGTTAACTGGAGTGCTTACTTGAGTGCTTACTGGAGTGTTTACTGGAGTGCTTACTGGAGTACTTACTGGAGTGTTTACTGGAGTGCTTACTGGAGTGCTTACAGGAGTGCTTACTGGAGTGCTTCCTTGAGTGTTTACTGGAGTGCTTACTGCAGTGCTTACTGGAGAGCTTAAAGGAGTGCTTCCTGGAGTGCTTACTGCAGTGCTTAATGGAGTGCTTCCTGGAATGCTTACTGGAGTGCTTACTGGAGTGCTTACTGGAGTGTTTACTGGAGTGTTTACTGCAATGCTTACTGGAGTGTTTCCTGGAGTGCTTCCTCGAGTGCGTACTGGAGTGCTTTCTGGAGTGCTTACTGCAGTGCTTACTGGAGTGTTTACTGCAGTGTTTACTGGAGTGCTTACTGGAGTGCTTCCTGGAGTGCTACTGCAGTGTTTACTGGAGTGCTTACTGGAGTGCTTCCTGCAGTGTTTACTGGGGTGCTTACAGGAGTGCTTACTGGAGTGCTTCCTGCAGTGTTTACTGGAGTGCTTACTGGAGTGTTAACTGGAGTGCTTACTGGAGTGTTTGCTGGAGTTCTTACTGGAGCGTTTACTGCCGTGTTTACTGGGGTGCTTACCGGAATGCTTACTGGAGTGTTTACTGCAGTGCTTACTGGAGTGCTTGCTGGAGTTCTTACTGGAGTGTTTACTGGAGTGCTTCCTGGAGTGCTTACTGGAGTTCTTGCTGGAGTGCTTACTGGAGTGCTTACAGGAGTGCTTACTTGAGTGCTTACTGGAGTGTTTACTGGAGTGCTTACTGGAGTGTTTACTGGTGTGCTTACTGGAGTGCTTAATGGAGTGCTTACTGGAGAGTTTACTGGAGTGCTTACTGGAGTGCTTACTGGAGTGCTTACTGGAGTGCTTACGGCAGTGCTTACTGGAGTGCTTACTGCAGTGTTTACTGGAGTGCTTACTTGAGTGCATGCTGGAGTGCTTCCTGGAGTGCTTACTGGAGTGTTTACTGCAGTGCTTACTGGAGTGCTTACTGGAGTGTTTACTGGTGTGCTTACTTGAGTGTTTACTGGAGTGCTTACAGGAGTGCCTACTGGAGTGCTTAATGCAGTGCTTACTGGAGTGCTTACTGGAGTGCTTACTCGAGTGTTAACTGGAGTGCTTACTTGAGTGCTTACTGGAGTGTTTACTGGAGTGCTTACTGGAGTACTTACTGGAGTGTTTACTGGAGTGCTTACTGGAGTGCTTACAGGAGTGCTTACTGGAGTGCTTCCTTGAGTGTTTACTGGAGTGCTTACTGCAGTGCTTAATGGAGTGCTTCCTGGAATGCTTACTGGAGTGCTTACTGGAGTGCTTACTGGAGTGTTTACTGGAGTGTTTACTGCAATGCTTACTGGAGTGTTTCCTGGAGTGCTTCCTCGAGTGCGTACTGGAGTGCTTTCTGGAGTGCTTACTGCAGTGCTTACTGGAGTGTTTACTGCAGTGTTTACTGGAGTGCTTACTGGAGTGCTTCCTGCAGTGTTTACTGGGGTGCTTACAGGAGTGCTTACTGGAGTGCTTCCTGCAGTGTTTACTGGAGTGCTTACTGGATTGCTTACTGGAGTGCGTACTGGAGTGTTTACTGGAGTGCTTACTGCAGTGTTTACTGGAGTGCTTACTGGAGTGCTTACTGGAGTGCTTACTGCAGTGCTTACTGGAGTGCTTACTGGAGTTCTTACTGGAGTGTTTACTGGAGTGCTTACTGGAGTGCTTACTCGAGTGTTAACTGGAGTGCTTACTGGAGTGTTTACTGGAGTGTTTACTGGTGTGCTTCCTGGAGTGCTTACTGGTGTGTTAACTGGAGTGCTTACTGGAGTGTTTGCTGGAGTTCTTACTGGAGTGTTTACTGGTGTGCTTCCTGGAGTGCTTACTGGTGTGTTAACTGGAGTGCTTACTGGAGTGTTTGCTGGAGTTCTTACTGGAGTGTTTACTGGTGTGCTTCCTGGAGTGCTTACTGGAGTGTTAACTGGAGTGCTTACTGGAGTGTTTGCTGAAGTTCTTACTGGAGCGTTTACTGCCGTGTTTACTGGAGTGCTTACCGGAATGCTTACTGGAGTGTTTACTGCAGTGCTTACTGGAGTGCTTGCTGGAGTTCTTACTGGAGTGCATACTGGAGTGCTTCCTGGAGTGCTTACTGGAGTGTTTACTGCAGTGCTTACTGGAGTGCTTACAGGAGTGCTTACTGGAGTGCTTACTGCAGTGCTTACTGGAGTGCTTACTGGAGTTCTTACTGGAGTGTTTACTGGAGTGCTTACTGGAGTGCTTACTGGAGTGCTTACTCGAGTGTTAACTGGAGTGCTTACTGCAGTGTTTACTGGAGTGTTTACTGGTGTGCTTCCTGGAGTGCTTACTGCAGTGCTTACTGGAGTGCTTACAGGAGTGCTTCCTGGAGTGCTTACTGGAGTTCTTTCTGGAGTGTTTACTGCAGTGCTTACTGGAGTGCTTGCTGGAGTTCTTACTGGAGTGTTTACTGGAGTGCTTCCTGGAGTGCTTACTGGAGTTCTTTCTGGAGTGCTTACTGGAGTGCTTACAGGAGTGCTTACTTGAGTGCTTACTGGAGTGTTTACTGGAGTGCTTACTGGAGTGTTTACTGGTGTGCTTACTGGAGTGCTTAACGGAGTGCTTACTGGAGAGTTTACTGGAGTGCTTACTGGAGTGCTTACTGGAGTGCTTACTGGAGTGTTTACTGGAGTTCTTACTGGAGTTTTAACTGGAGTGCTTACTGGAGTGTTTACTGCAGTGCTTACTGGTGTGTTTACTGGAGTGCTTACTGGAGTGCTTACTGGAGTGTTAACTGGAGTGCTTACTGGAGTGTTTACTGACGTGCTTAATGCAGGGTTTACAGGAGTGCTTACTAGAGTATTTACTGCAGTGCTTACCTGAGTGCTTATTGGAGTGCTTACTGGAGTGTTTACTGGAGTGCTTACTGGAGTGCTTACTGGAGTGTTTACTGGAGTGCTTACTGGAGTGCTTAATGGAGTGCTTACTTGAGTGCTTACTGGAGTGCTTCCTGGAGTGCTTACTGGAGTGCTTACTGGAGTGTTTACTGGAGTGCTTACTTGAGTGCTTACTGGAGTGCTTACTGGAGTGCTTACTGGAGTGCTTACTTGAGTGCTTACTGGAGTGCTTACTGGAGTGTTTACTGCAGTGCTTACTGGAGTGCTTACTGGAGTGTTTACTGGTGTGCTTACTTGAGTGTTTACTGGAGTGCTTACAGGAGTGCCTACTGGAGTGCTTAATGCAGTGCTTACTGGAGTGCTTACTGGAGTGCTTACTCGAGTGTTAACTGGAGTGCTTACTTGAGTGCTTACTGGAGTGTTTACTGGTGTGCTTACTGGAGTGCTTACTGGAGTGCTTACTGGAGTGTTTACTGCAGTGCTTACCGGAGTGCTTACTTGAGTGCTTACTGGAGTGCTTACTGGAGTGCTTACTGGAGTGTTTACTGGAGTGCTTACTGGAGTGCTTAACGGAGTGCTTTCTGGAGTGTTTACTGGAGTGCTTACTGGAGTGTTTACTGGTGTGCTTACTGGAGTGCTTAGCGGAGTGCTTACTGGAGTGCTTACTGGAGTGTTTACTGCAGTGTTTACTGGAGTGCTTACTGGAGTGCTTACTGGAGTGCTTACTGGAGTGTTAACTGGAGTGCTTACTGGAGTGCTTACTGGAGTGCTTACTGGAGTGTTTACTGGAGTGCTTACTGGTGTGCTTAATGGAGTGCTTACTTGAGTGCTTACTGGAGTGCTTACTGGAGTGTTTACTGGAGTGCTTACTGGTGTGCTTAATGGAGTGCTTACTGGAGTGCTTCCTGGAGTGCTTACTGGAGTGTTTACTGCAGTGCTTAATGGAGTGCTTATCGGAGTGCTTACTGGAGTGCTTACTGGAGTGTTTACTGGAGTGCTTACTTGAGTGCTTACTGGAGTGCTTCCTGTAGTGCTTACTGGAGTGTTTACTGGTGTGCTTACTGGAGTGCTTAACGGAGTGCTTACTGGAGTGTTTACTGGAGTGCTTACTGGAGTGCTTACTGGAGTGCTTCCTGGAGAGCTTACTGGAGTGTTTACTGGAGTGTTTACTGGAGTGCTTAACGGAGTGCTTACTGGAGTGTTTACTGGAGTGCTTACTGGAGTGCTTACTGGAGTGCTTCCTGGAGAGCTTACTGGAGTGTTTACTGGAGTGTTTACTGGAGTGCTTCCTGGAGTGCTTCCTGGAGTGCTTACTGGAGTGCTTCCTGGAGAGCTTACTGGAGTGTTTACTGGAGTGTTTACTGGAGTGCTTACCGGATTGCTTACTGGAGTGTTTACTGCAGTGCTTACTGGAGTGCTTACTGGAGTTCTTACTAGAGTTTTTACTGGAGTGCTTCCTGGAGTGCTTACTGGATTTCTTACTGGAGTGCTTACTGGAGTGTTTACTGGAGTGTTTACTGGAGTGCTTCCTGGAGTGCTTCCTGCAGGGTTTACAGGAGTGCTTACTGGAGTGCTTACTGCAGGGTTTACTGGAGTGCTTACTGCAGTGCTTACTGGAGGGCTTACTGGAGTGTTTACTGGAGTGCTTACTGGAGTGCTTAATGGAGTGCTTACTGGAGTGTTTACTAGCGTGCTTACTGGAGTGCTTACTGGAGTGCTTACTGGAGTGCTTACTGGAGTGCTTACTGGAGTGCTCACTGGAGTGCTTACTGGAATGCTTACTGGAGCGTTTTCTGGAGTGCTTACTGCAGTGTTTACTGGAGTGCTTACTAGAGTGCTTACTGGAGTGTTTACTTGTGTGTTTACCGGAGTGCTTACTGGAGTGTTTACTGTTGTGCTTACTTGAGTGTTTACTGGAGTGCTTACTGGAGTGCTTCCTGCAGTGCTTACTGGAGTGTTTACTGGAGTGCTTACTGCAGTGCTTACTGGAGTACTTACTGGAGTGCATACTGGAGTGTTTACTGGAGTGCTTACTTGAGTGCTTACTGGAGTGCTTCCTGGAGTGATTACTGGAGCGTTTACTGCACTGTTTACTGGAGTGCTTACTGGAGTGCTTACTGGAGTGTTAACTGGAGTGCTTACTGCAGGGTTTACTGGAGTGCTTACTGGAGTGCTTACTGGAGTGCTTACTGGAGTGCTTAATGGAGTGCTTACTGGAGTGTTTACTGGAGTGTTAACTGGAGATCTTACTGGAGTGCTTACTGGAGTGTTAACTGGAGTGCTTACTGGAGTGTTTACTGGAGTGCTTACAGGAGTGTTTACTGGTGTGCTTCCTGGAGTGCTTACTGGAGTGCTTACTGGAGTGTTTACTGGAGTGCTTACTGCAGGGTTTACTGGAGTGCTTACTGGAGTGCTTACTGGAGTGCTTACTGGAGTGCTTAATGGAGTGCTTACTCGAGTGTTTACTGCAGTGCTTACTGGAGTTCTTACTGAAGTGCTTACTGGAGTGCTTCCTGGAGTGATTACTGGAGCGTTTACTGCACTGTTTACTGGAGTGCTTACTGGAGTGCTTACTGGAGTGTTAACTGGAGTGCTTACTGGAGTGCTTACTGGAGTGTTTACTTGTGTGTTTACCGGAGTGCTTACTGGAGTGTTTACTGTTGTGCTTACTTGAGTGTTTACTGGAGTGCTTACTGGAGTGCTTCCTGCAGTGCTTACTGGAGTGTTTACTGGAGTGCTTACTGCAGTGCTTACTGGAGTACTTACTGGAGTGCATACTGGAGTGTTTACTGGAGTGCTTACTTGAGTGCTTACTGGAGTGCTTCCTGGAGTGATTACTGGAGCGTTTACTGCACTGTTTACTGGAGTGCTTACTGGAGTGCTTACTGGAGTGTTAACTGGAGTGCTTACTGCAGGGTTTACTGGAGTGCTTACTGGAGTGCTTACTGGAGTGCTTACTGGAGTGCTTAATGGAGTGCTTACTGGAGTGTTTACTGGAGTGTTAACTGGAGTGCTTACTGGAGTGCTTACTGGAGTGTTAACTGGAGTGCTTACTGGAGTGTTTACTGGAGTGCTTACTGGAGTGTTTACTGGTGTGCTTCCTGGAGTGCTTACTGGAGTGCTTACTGGAGTGTTTACTGGAGTGCTTACTGCAGGGTTTACTGGAGTGCTTACTGGAGTGCTTACTGGAGTGCTTACTGGAGTGCTTAATGGAGTGCTTACTCGAGTGTTTACTGCAGTGCTTACTGGAGTTCTTACTGAAGTGCTTAATGGAGTGCTTACTGGAGTGTTTACTGGTGTGCTTACTGGAGTGCTTACTGCAGTGCTTACTGGAGTGCTTACTGCAGTGCTTACTGGAGTGCTTACTTGAGTGCTTACTGGAGTGCTTACTGGAGTGCTTAATGGAGTGCTTACTGGAGTGTTTACTGGAGTGCTTCCTGGAGTGCTTACGAGAGTGCTTACTGGAGTGCTTACTGGAGTTCTTACTGGAGTGTTTACTGGAGTGTTTACTGCAGTGCTTACTGGAGTGCTTACTGGAGTGCTTTATGGAGTGCTTACTGCAGTGTTTACTGGAGTGCTTACTTGAGTGCTTACTGGAGTGCTTCTTGGAGTGCTTATTTGATTGCTTACTGGAGTGCGTACTGGAGTGTTTACTGGAGTGCTTCCTGGAGTGCTTACTGGAGTGCTTACTGGAGTGTTTACTGGAGTGTTTACTACAGTGCTTACTGGTGTGCTTACTGGAGTGCTTCCTGAAGTGTTTACTGGAGTGCTTACTGGAGAGCTTACTGGAGTGTTTACTGCAGTGTTTACTGGAGTGCTTACTGGTGTGCTTACAGCAGTGCTTACTGGAGTGCTTACTGGAGTGCTTACTGGAGTGTTTACTGGAGTGCTTACTGGAGTGCTTACTGGAGTGTTTACTGGAGTGCTTACTGGAGTGCTTACTGGAGTGTTTACTGGAGTGCTTACTGGAGTGCTTACTGGAGTGCTTACTGGAGTGTTTACTGCAGTGCTTCCTGGAGTGCTTACTGGAGTGCTTACTGCAGTGCTTACTGGAGTGCTTACTGGAGTGTTTACTGGAGTGCTTACTGGAGTGCTTACTGGAGTGTTTACTGGAGTGCTTACTGGAGTGCTTACTGGAGTGTTTACTGGAGTGCTTACTGGAGTGCTTACTGGAGTGCTTACTGGAGTGCTTACTGGAGTGTTTACTGGAGTGCTTACTGGAGTGCTTAACGGAGTGCTTTCTGGAGTGTTTACTGGAGTGCTTACTGGAGTGTTTACTGGAGTGCTTACTGGAGTGCTTAATGGAGTGCTTACTTGAGTGCTTACTGGAGTGCTTCCTGGAGTGCTTACTGCAGTGTTTACTGGAGTGCTTACTTGAGTGCTTACTGGAGTGCGTACTGGAGTATTTAATGGAATGCTTATTGGAGTGCTTACTGGAGTGCTTACGGCAGTGCTTACTGGAGTGCTTACTGCAGTGTTTACTGGAGTGCTTACTTGAGTGCATGCTGGAGTGCTTCCTGGAGTGCTTACTGGAGTGTTTACTGCAGTGCTTACTGGAGTGCTTACTGGAGTGTTTACTGGTGTGCTTACAGGAGTGCTTAATGCAGTGCTTACTGGAGTGTTTACTGGAGTGCTTACTGGAGTGCTTACTCGAGTGTTAACTGGAGTGCTTACTTGAGTGCTTACTGGAGTGTTTACTGGAGTGCTTACTGGAGTACTTACTGGAGTGTTTACTGGAGTGCTTACTGGAGTGCTTACAGGAGTGCTTACTGGAGTGCTTCCTTGAGTGTTTACTGGAGTGCTTACTGCAGTGCTTACTGGAGAGCTTAAAGGAGTGCTTCCTGGAGTGCTTACTGCAGTGCTTAATGGAGTGCTTCCTGGAATGCTTACTGGAGTGCTTACTGGAGTGCTTACTGGAGTGTTTACTGGAGTGTTTACTGCAATGCTTACTGGAGTGTTTCCTGGAGTGCTTCCTCGAGTGCGTACTGGAGTGCTTTCTGGAGTGCTTACTGCAGTGCTTACTGGAGTGTTTACTGCAGTGTTTACTGGAGTGCTTACTGGAGTGCTTCCTGGAGTGCTACTGCAGTGTTTACTGGAGTGCTTACTGGAGTGCTTCCTGCAGTGTTTACTGGGGTGCTTACAGGAGTGCTTACTGGAGTGCTTCCTGCAGTGTTTACTGGAGTGCTTACTGGAGTGTTAACTGGAGTGCTTACTGGAGTGTTTGCTGGAGTTCTTACTGGAGCGTTTACTGCCGTGTTTACTGGGGTGCTTACCGGAATGCTTACTGGAGTGTTTACTGCAGTGCTTACTGGAGTGCTTGCTGGAGTTCTTACTGGAGTGTTTACTGGAGTGCTTCCTGGAGTGCTTACTGGAGTTCTTTCTGGAGTGCTTACTGGAGTGCTTACAGGAGTGCTTACTTGAGTGCTTACTGGAGTGTTTACTGGAGTGCTTACTGGAGTGTTTACTGGTGTGCTTACTGGAGTGCTTAATGGAGTGCTTACTGGAGAGTTTACTGGAGTGCTTACTGGAGTGCTTACTGGAGTGCTTACTGGAGCGCTTACGGCAGTGCTTACTGGAGTGCTTACTGCAGTGTTTACTGGAGTGCTTACTTGAGTGCATGCTGGAGTGCTTCCTGGAGTGCTTACTGGAGTGTTTACTGCAGTGCTTACTGGAGTGCTTACTGGAGTGTTTACTGGTGTGCTTACTTGAGTGTTTACTGGAGTGCTTACAGGAGTGCCTACTGGAGTGCTTAATGCAGTGCTTACTGGAGTGCTTACTGGAGTGCTTACTCGAGTGTTAACTGGAGTGCTTACTTGAGTGCTTACTGGAGTGTTTACTGGAGTGCTTACTGGAGTACTTACTGGAGTGTTTACTGGAGTGCTTACTGGAGTGCTTACAGGAGTGCTTACTGGAGTGCTTCCTTGAGTGTTTACTGGAGTGCTTACTGCAGTGCTTAATGGAGTGCTTCCTGGAATGCTTACTGGAGTGCTTACTGGAGTGCTTACTGGAGTGTTTACTGGAGTGTTTACTGCAATGCTTACTGGAGTGTTTCCTGGAGTGTTTACTGCAATGCTTACTGGAGTGTTTCCTGGAGTGCTTCCTCGAGTGCGTACTGGAGTGCTTTCTGGAGTGCTTACTGCAGTGCTTACTGGAGTGTTTACTGCAGTGTTTACTGGAGTGTTTACTGGAGTGCTTACTGGAGTGCTTCCTGCAGTGTTTACTGGGGTGCTTACAGGAGTGCTTACTGGAGTGCTTCCTGCAGTGTTTACTGGAGTGCTTACTGGATTGCTTACTGGAGTGCGTACTGGAGTGTTTACTGGAGTGCTTACTGCAGTGTTTACTGGAGTGCTTACTGGAGTGCTTACTGGAGTGCTTACTGCAGTGCTTACTGGAGTGCTTACTGGAGTTCTTACTGGAGTGTTTACTGGAGTGCTTACTGGAGTGCTTACTCGAGTGTTAACTGGAGTGCTTACTGGAGTGTTTACTGGAGTGTTTACTGGTGTGCTTCCTGGAGTGCTTACTGGTGTGTTAACTGGAGTGCTTACTGGAGTGTTTGCTGGAGTTCTTACTGGCGTGTTTACTGGTGTGCTTCCTGGAGTGCTTACTGGTGTGTTAACTGGAGTGCTTACTGGAGTGTTTGCTGGAGTTCTTACTGGAGTGTTTACTGGTGTGCTTCCTGGAGTGCTTACTGGAGTGTTAACTGGAGTGCTTACTGGAGTGTTTGCTGAAGTTCTTACTGGAGCGTTTACTGCCGTGTTTACTGGAGTGCTTACCGGAATGCTTACTGGAGTGTTTACTGCAGTGCTTACTGGAGTGCTTGCTGGAGTTCTTACTGGAGTGCATACTGGAGTGCTTCCTGGAGTGCTTACTGGAGTGTTTACTGCAGTGCTTACTGGAGTGCTTACAGGAGTGCTTACTGGAGTGCTTACTGCAGTGCTTACTGGAGTGCTTACTGGAGTTCTTACTGGAGTGTTTACTGGAGTGCTTACTGGAGTGCTTACTGGAGTGCTTACTCGAGTGTTAACTGGAGTGCTTACTGCTGTGTTTACTGGAGTGTTTACTGGTGTGCTTCCTGGAGTGCTTACTGGAGTGTTAACTGGAGTGCTTACTGGAGTGTTTGCTGGAGTTCTTACTGGAGTGTTTACTGGTGTGCTTCCTGGAGTGCTTACTGGAGTGTTAACTGGAGTGCTTACTGGAGTGTTTGCTGGAGTTCTTACTGGAGCGTTTACTGCCGTGTTTACTGGGGTGCTTACCGGAATGCTTACTGGAGTGCTTACTGCAGTGCTTACTGGAGTTCTTACTGGAGTGTTTACTGGAGTGCTTACTGGAGTGCTTACTGGAGTGCTTACTCGAGTGTTAACTGGAGTGCTTACTGGAGTGTTTACTGGAGTGTTTACTGGTGTGCTTCCTGGAGTGCTTACTGGAGTGTTAACTGGAGTGCTTACTGGAGTGTTTGCTGGAGTTCTTACTGGAGTGTTTACTGGTGTGCTTCCTGGAGTGCTTACTGGAGTGTTAACTGGAGTGCTTACTGGAGTGTTTGCTGGAGTTCTTACTGGAGCGTTTACTGCCGTGTTTACTGGGGTGCTTACCGGAATGCTTACTGGAGTGTTTACTGCAGTGCTTACTGGAGTGCTTGCTGGAGTTCTTACTGGAGTGTTTACTGGAGTGCTTCCTGGAGTGCTTACTGGAGTTCTTACTGGAGTGCTTACTGGAGTGCTTACAGGAGTGCTTACTTGAGTGCTTACTGGAGTGTTTACTGGAGTGCTTACTGGAGTGTTTACTGGTGTGCTTACTGGAGTGCTTAACGGAGTGCTTACTGGAGTGCTTACTGGAGTGTTTACTGGAGTTCTTACTGGAGTTTTAACTGGAGTGCTTACTGGAGTGTTTACTGCAGTGCTTACTGGTGTGTTTACTGGAGTGCTTACTGGAGTGCTTACTGGAGTGTTAACTGGAGTGCTTACTGGAGTGTTTACTGATGTGCTTAATGCAGGGTTTACAGGAGTGCTTACTAGAGTATTTACTGCAGTGCTTACCTGAGTGCTTATTGGAGTGCTTACTGGAGTGTTTACTGGAGTGCTTACTGGAGTGCTTAACGGAGTGCTTTCTGGAGTGTTTACTGGAGTGCTTACTGGAGTGTTTACTGGAGTGCTTACTGGAGTGCTTAATGGAGTGCTTATTTGAGTGCTTACTGGAGTGCTTCCTGGAGTGCTTACTGCAGTGTTTACTGGAGTGCTTACTTGAGTGCTTACTGGAGTGCGTACTGGAGTATTTAATGGAATGCTTATTGGAGTGCTTACTGGAGTGCTTACTGGAGTGCTTACGGCAGTGCTTACTGGAGTGCTTACTGCAGTGTTTACTGGAGTGCTTACTTGAGTGCATGCTGGAGTGCTTCCTGGAGTGCTTACTGGAGTGTTTACTGCAGTGCTTACTGGAGTGCTTACTGGAGTGTTTACTGGTGTGCTTACTTGAGTGTTTACTGGAGTGCTTACAGGAGTGCCTACTGGAGTGCTTAATGCAGTGCTTACTGGAGTGTTTACTGGAGTGCTTACTGGAGTGCTTACTCGAGTGTTAACTGGAGTGCTTACTTGAGTGCTTACTGGAGTGTTTACTGGAGTGCTTACTGGAGTACTTACTGGAGTGTTTACTGGAGTGCTTACTGGAGTGCTTACAGGAGTGCTTACTGGAGTGCTTCCTTGAGTGTTTACTGGAGTGCTTACTGCAGTGCTTACTGGAGAGCTTAAAGGAGTGCTTCCTGGAGTGCTTACTGCAGTGCTTAATGGAGTGCTTCCTGGAATGCTTACTGGAGTGCTTACTGGAGTGCTTACTGGAGTGTTTACTGGAGTGTTTACTGCAATGCTTACTGGAGTGTTTCCTGGAGTGCTTCCTCGAGTGCGTACTGGAGTGCTTTCTGGAGTGCTTACTGCAGTGCTTACTGGAGTGTTTACTGCAGTGTTTACTGGAGTGCTTACTGGAGTGCTTCCTGGAGTGCTACTGCAGTGTTTACTGGAGTGCTTACTGGAGTGCTTCCTGCAGTGTTTACTGGGGTGCTTACAGGAGTGCTTACTGGAGTGCTTCCTGCAGTGTTTACTGGAGTGCTTACTGGAGTGTTAACTGGAGTGCTTACTGGAGTGTTTGCTGGAGTTCTTACTGGAGCGTTTACTGCCGTGTTTACTGGGGTGCTTACCGGAATGCTTACTGGAGTGTTTACTGCAGTGCTTACTGGAGTGCTTGCTGGAGTTCTTACTGGAGTGTTTACTGGAGTGCTTCCTGGAGTGCTTACTGGAGTTCTTTCTGGAGTGCTTACTGGAGTGCTTACAGGAGTGCTTACTTGAGTGCTTACTGGAGTGTTTACTGGAGTGCTTACTGGAGTGTTTACTGGTGTGCTTACTGGAGTGCTTAATGGAGTGCTTACTGGAGAGTTTACTGGAGTGCTTACTGGAGTGCTTACTGGAGTGCTTACTGGAGTGCTTACGGCAGTGCTTACTGGAGTGCTTACTGCAGTGTTTACTGGAGTGCTTACTTGAGTGCATGCTGGAGTGCTTCCTGGAGTGCTTACTGGAGTGTTTACTGCAGTGCTTACTGGAGTGCTTACTGGAGTGTTTACTGGTGTGCTTACTTGAGTGTTTACTGGAGTGCTTACAGGAGTGCCTACTGGAGTGCTTAATGCAGTGCTTACTGGAGTGCTTACTGGAGTGCTTACTCGAGTGTTAACTGGAGTGCTTACTTGAGTGCTTACTGGAGTGTTTACTGGAGTGCTTACTGGAGTACTTACTGGAGTGTTTACTGGAGTGCTTACTGGAGTGCTTACAGGAGTGCTTACTGGAGTGCTTCCTTGAGTGTTTACTGGAGTGCTTACTGCAGTGCTTAATGGAGTGCTTCCTGGAATGCTTACTGGAGTGCTTACTGGAGTGCTTACTGGAGTGTTTACTGGAGTGTTTACTGCAATGCTTACTGGAGTGTTTCCTGGAGTGTTTACTGCAATGCTTACTGGAGTGTTTCCTGGAGTGCTTCCTCGAGTGCGTACTGGAGTGCTTTCTGGAGTGCTTACTGCAGTGCTTACTGGAGTGTTTACTGCAGTGTTTACTGGAGTGCTTACTGGAGTGCTTCCTGCAGTGTTTACTGGGGTGCTTACAGGAGTGCTTACTGGAGTGCTTCCTGCAGTGTTTACTGGAGTGCTTACTGGATTGCTTACTGGAGTGCGTACTGGAGTGTTTACTGGAGTGCTTACTGCAGTGTTTACTGGAGTGCTTACTGGAGTGCTTACTGGAGTGCTTACTGCAGTGCTTACTGGAGTGCTTACTGGAGTTCTTACTGGAGTGTTTACTGGAGTGCTTACTGGAGTGCTTACTCGAGTGTTAACTGGAGTGCTTACTGGAGTGTTTACTGGAGTGTTTACTGGTGTGCTTCCTGGAGTGCTTACTGGTGTGTTAACTGGAGTGCTTACTGGAGTGTTTGCTGGAGTTCTTACTGGAGTGTTTACTGGTGTGCTTCCTGGAGTGCTTACTGGTGTGTTAACTGGAGTGCTTACTGGAGTGTTTGCTGGAGTTCTTACTGGAGTGTTTACTGGTGTGCTTCCTGGAGTGCTTACTGGAGTGTTAACTGGAGTGCTTACTGGAGTGTTTGCTGAAGTTCTTACTGGAGCGTTTACTGCCGTGTTTACTGGAGTGCTTACCGGAATGCTTACTGGAGTGTTTACTGCAGTGCTTACTGGAGTGCTTGCTGGAGTTCTTACTGGAGTGCATACTGGAGTGCTTCCTGGAGTGCTTACTGGAGTGTTTACTGCAGTGCTTACTGGAGTGCTTACAGGAGTGCTTACTGGAGTGCTTACTGCAGTGCTTACTGGAGTGCTTACTGGAGTTCTTACTGGAGTGTTTACTGGAGTGCTTACAGGAGTGCTTACTGGAGTGCTTACTCGAGTGTTAACTGGAGTGCTTACTGCAGTGTTTACTGGAGTGTTTACTGGTGTGCTTCCTGGAGTGCTTACTGGAGTGTTAACTGGAGTGCTTACTGGAGTGTTTGCTGGAGTTCTTACTGGAGTGTTTACTGGTGTGCTTCCTGGAGTGCTTACTGGAGTGTTAACTGGAGTGCTTACTGGAGTGTTTGCTGGAGTTCTTACTGGAGCGTTTACTGCCGTGTTTACTGGGGTGCTTACCGGAATGCTTACTGGAGTGTTTACTGCAGTGCTTACTGGAGTGCTTGCTGGAGTTCTTACTGGAGTGTTTACTGGAGTGCTTCCTGGAGTGCTTACTGGAGTTCTTTCTGGAGTGCTTACTGGAGTGCTTACAGGAGTGCTTACTTGAGTGCTTACTGGAGTGTTTACTGGAGTGCTTACTGGAGTGTTTACTGGTGTACTTACTGGAGTGCTTAACGGAGTGCTTACTGGAGAGTTTACTGGAGTGCTTACTGGAGTGCTTACTGGAGTGCTTACTGGAGTGTTTACTGGAGTTCTTACTGGAGTTTTAACTGGAGTGCTTACTGGAGTGTTTTCTGCAGTGCTTACTGGTGTGTTTACTGGAGTGCTTACTGGAGTGCTTACTGGAGTGTTAACTGGAGTGCTTACTGGAGTGTTTACTGACGTGCTTAATGCAGGGTTTACAGGAGTGCTTACTAGAGTATTTACTGCAGTGCTTACCTGAGTGCTTATTGGAGTGCTTACTGGAGTGTTTACTGGAGTGCTTACTGGAGTGCTTACTGGAGTGTTTACTGGAGTGCTTACTGGAGTGCTTAATGGAGTGCTTACTTGAGTGCTTACTGGAGTGCTTCCTGGAGTGCTTACTGGAGTGCTTACTGGAGTGTTTACTGGAGTGCTTACTGGAGTGCTTAATGGAGTGCTTACTTGAGTGCTTACTGGAGTGCTTACTGGAGTGCTTACTGGAGTGCTTACTTGAGTGCTTACTGGAGTGCTTACTGGAGTGTTTACTGCAGTGCTTACTGGAGTGCTTACTGGAGTGTTTACTGGTGTGCTTACTTGAGTGTTTACTGGAGTGCTTACAGGAGTGCCTACTGGAGTGCTTAATGCAGTGCTTACTGGAGTGCTTACTGGAGTGCTTACTCGAGTGTTAACTGGAGTGCTTACTTGAGTGCTTACTGGAGTGTTTACTGGTGTGCTTACTGGAGTGCTTACTGGAGTGCTTACTGGAGTGTTTACTGCAGTGCTTACCGGAGTGCTTACTTGAGTGCTTACTGGATTGCTTACTGGAGTGCTTACTGGAGTGTTTACTGGAGTGCTTACTGGAGTGCTTAACGGAGTGCTTTCTGGAGTGTTTACTGGAGTGCTTACTGGAGTGTTTACTGGTGTGCTTACTGGAGTGCTTAGCGGAGTGCTTACTGGAGTGCTTACTGGAGTGTTTACTGCAGTGTTTACTGGAGTGCTTACTGGAGTGCTTACTGGAGTGCTTACTGGAGTGTTAACTGGAGTGCTTACTGGAGTGCTTACTGGAGTGCTTACTGGAGTGTTTACTGGAGTGCTTACTGGTGTGCTTAATGGAGTGCTTACTTGAGTGCTTACTGGAGTGCTTACTGGAGTGTTTACTGGAGTGCTTACTGGTGTGCTTAATGGAGTGCTTACTGGAGTGCTTCCTGGAGTGCTTACTGGAGTGTTTACTGCAGTGCTTAATGGAGTGCTTATCGGAGTGCTTACTGGAGTGCTTACTGGAGTGTTTACTGGAGTGCTTACTTGAGTGCTTACTGGAGTGCTTCCTGTAGTGCTTACTGGAGTGTTTACTGGTGTGCTTACTGGAGTGCTTAACGGAGTGCTTACTGGAGTGTTTACTGGAGTGCTTACTGGAGTGCTTACTGGAGTGCTTCCTGGAGAGCTTACTGGAGTGTTTACTGGAGTGTTTACTGGAGTGCTTCCTGGAGTGCTTCCTGGAGTGCTTACTGGAGTGCTTACTGGAGTGCTTACTGGAGTGCTTCCTGGAGAGCTTACTGGAGTGTTTACTGGAGTGTTTACTGGAGTGCTTACCGGATTGCTTACTGGAGTGTTTACTGCAGTGCTTACTGGAGTGCTTACTGGAGTTCTTACTAGAGTTTTTACTGGAGTGCTTCCTGGAGTGCTTACTGGATTTCTTACTGGAGTGCTTACTGGAGTGTTTACTGGAGTGTTTACTGGAGTGCTTCCTGGAGTGCTTCCTGCAGGGTTTACAGGAGTGCTTACTGGAGTGCTTACTGCAGGGTTTACTGGAGTGTTTACTGCAGTGCTTACTGGAGGGCTTACTGGAGTGTTTACTGGAGTGCTTACTGGAGTGCTTAATGGAGTGCTTACTGGAGTGTTTACTAGCGTGCTTACTGGAGTGCTTACTGGAGTGCTTACTGGAGTGCTTACTGGAGTGCTTACTGGAGTGCTCACTGGAGTGCTTACTGGAATGCTTACTGGAGCGTTTTCTGGAGTGCTTACTGCAGTGTTTACTGGAGTGCTTACTAGAGTGCTTTCTGGAGTGTTTACTTGTGTGTTTACCGGAGTGCTTACTGGAGTGTTTACTGTTGTGCTTACTTGAGTGTTTACTGGAGTGCTTACTGGAGTGCTTCCTGCAGTGCTTACTGGAGTGTTTACTGGAGTGCTTACTGCAGTGCTTACTGGAGTACTTACTGGAGTGCATACTGGAGTGTTTACTGGAGTGCTTACTTGAGTGCTTACTGGAGTGCTTCCTGGAGTGATTACTGGAGCGTTTACTGCACTGTTTACTGGAGTGCTTACTGGAGTGCTTACTGGAGTGTTAACTGGAGTGCTTACTGCAGGGTTTACTGGAGTGCTTACTGGAGTGCTTACTGGAGTGCTTACTGGAGTGCTTAATGGAGTGCTTACTGGAGTGTTTACTGGAGTGTTAACTGGAGTGCTTACTGGAGTGCTTACTGGAGTGTTAACTGGAGTGCTTACTGGAGTGTTTACTGGAGTGCTTACTGGAGTGTTTACTGGTGTGCTTCCTGGAGTGCTTACTGGAGTGCTTACTGGAGTGTTTACTGGAGTGCTTACTGCAGGGTTTACTGGAGTGCTTACTGGAGTGCTTACTGGAGTGCTTACTGGAGTGCTTAATGGAGTGCTTACTCGAGTGTTTACTGCAGTGCTTACTGGAGTTCTTACTGAAGTGCTTACTGGAGTGCTTCCTGGAGTGATTACTGGAGCGTTTACTGCACTGTTTACTGGAGTGCTTACTGGAGTGCTTACTGGAGTGTTAACTGGAGTGCTTACTGGAGTGCTTACTGGAGTGTTTACTTGTGTGTTTACCGGAGTGCTTACTGGAGTGTTTACTGTTGTGCTTACTTGAGTGTTTACCGGAGTGCTTACTGGAGTGCTTCCTGCAGTGCTTACTGGAGTGTTTACTGGAGTGCTTACTGCAGTGCTTACTGGAGTACTTACTGGAGTGCATACTGGAGTGTTTACTGCACTGTTTACTGGAGTGCTTCCTGGAGTGATTACTGGAGCGTTTACTGCACTGTTTACTGGAGTGCTTACTGGAGTGTTAACTGGAGTGCTTACTGCAGGGTTTACTGGAGTGCTTACTGGAGTGCTTACTGGAGTGCTTAATGGAGTGCTTACTGGAGTGTTTACTGGAGTGTTAACTGGAGTGCTTACTGGAGTGCTTACTGGAGTGTTAACTGGAGTGCTTACTGGAGTGTTTACTGGAGTGCTTACTGGAGTGTTTACTGGTGTGCTTCCTGGAGTGCTTACTGGAGTGCTTACTGGAGTGTTTACTGGAGTGCTTACTGCAGGGTTTACTGGAGTGCTTACTGGAGTGCTTACTGGAGTGCTTACTGGAGTGCTTAATGGAGTGCTTACTCGAGTGTTTACTGCAGTGCTTACTGGAGTTCTTACTGAAGTGCTTAATGGAGTGCTTACTGGAGTGTTTACTGGTGTGCTTACTGGAGTGCTTACTGCAGTGCTTACTGGAGTGCTTACTGCAGTGCTTACTGGAGTGCTTGAGTGCTTACTGGAGTGCTTACTGGAGTGCTTAATGGAGTGCTTACTGGAGTGTTTACTGGAGTGCTTCCTGGAGTGCTTACGAGAGTGCTTACTGGAGTGCTTACTGGAGTTCTTACTGGAGTGTTTACTGGAGTGTTTACTGCAGTGCTTACTGGAGTGCTTACTGGAGTGCTTTATGGAGTGCTTACTGCAGTGTTTACTGGAGTGCTTACTTGAGTGCTTACTGGAGTGCTTCTTGGAGTGCTTATTTGATTGCTTACTGGAGTGCGTACTGGAGTGTTTACTGGAGTGCTTCCTGGAGTGCTTACTGGAGTGCTTACTGGAGTGTTTACTGGAGTGTTTACTACAGTGCTTACTGGTGTGCTTACTGGAGTGCTTCCTGAAGTGTTTACTGGAGTGCTTACTGGAGAGCTTACTGGAGTGTTTACTGCAGTGTTTACTGGAGTGCTTACTGGTGTGCTTACAGCAGTGCTTACTGGAGTGCTTACTGGAGTGCTTACTGGAGTGTTTACTGGAGTGCTTACTGGAGTGCTTACTGGAGTGTTTACTGGAGTGCTTACTGGAGTGCTTACTGGAGTGTTTACTGGAGTGCTTACTGGAGTGCTTACTGGAGTGCTTACTGGAGTGTTTACTGCAGTGCTTCCTGGAGTGCTTACTGGAGTGCTTACTGCAGTGCTTACTGGAGTGCTTACTGGAGTGTTTACTGGAGTGCTTACTGGAGTGCTTACTGGAGTGTTTACTGGAGTGCTTACTGGAGTGCTTACTGGAGTGTTTACTGGAGTGCTTACTGGAGTGCTTACGGGAGTGCTTACTGGAGTGCTTACTGGAGTGTTTACTGGAGTGCTTACTGGAGTGCTTAACGGAGTGCTTTCTGGAGTGTTTACTGGAGTGCTTACTGGAGTGTTTACTGGAGTGCTTACTGGAGTGCTTAATGGAGTGCTTACTTGAGTGCTTACTGGAGTGCTTCCTGGAGTGCTTACTGCAGTGTTTACTGGAGTGCTTACTTGAGTGCTTACTGGAGTGCGTACTGGAGTATTTAATGGAATGCTTATTGGAGTGCTTACTGGAGTGCTTACGGCAGTGCTTACTGGAGTGCTTACTGCAGTGTTTACTGGAGTGCTTACTTGAGTGCATGCTGGAGTGCTTCCTGGAGTGCTTACTGGAGTGTTTACTGCAGTGCTTACTGGAGTGCTTACTGGAGTGTTTACTGGTGTGCTTACTTGAGTGTTTACTGGAGTGCTTACAGGAGTGCTTAATGCAGTGCTTACTGGAGTGTTTACTGGAGTGCTTACTGGAGTGCTTACTCGAGTGTTAACTGGAGTGCTTACTTGAGTGCTTACTGGAGTGTTTACTGGAGTGCTTACTGGAGTACTTACTGGAGTGTTTACTGGAGTGCTTACTGGAGTGCTTACAGGAGTGCTTACTGGAGTGCTTCCTTGAGTGTTTACTGGAGTGCTTACTGCAGTGCTTACTGGAGAGCTTAAAGGAGTGCTTCCTGGAGTGCTTACTGCAGTGCTTAATGGAGTGCTTCCTGGAATGCTTACTGGAGTGCTTACTGGAGTGCTTACTGGAGTGTTTACTGGAGTGTTTACTGCAATGCTTACTGGAGTGTTTCCTGGAGTGCTTCCTCGAGTGCGTACTGGAGTGCTTTCTGGAGTGCTTACTGCAGTGCTTACTGGAGTGTTTACTGCAGTGTTTACTGGAGTGCTTACTGGAGTGCTTCCTGGAGTGCTACTGCAGTGTTTACTGGAGTGCTTACTGGAGTGCTTCCTGCAGTGTTTACTGGGGTGCTTACAGGAGTGCTTACTGGAGTGCTTCCTGCAGTGTTTACTGGAGTGCTTACTGGAGTGTTAACTGGAGTGCTTACTGGAGTGTTTGCTGGAGTTCTTACTGGAGCGTTTACTGCCGTGTTTACTGGGGTGCTTACCGGAATGCTTACTGGAGTGTTTACTGCAGTGCTTACTGGAGTGCTTGCTTTAGTTCTTACTGGAGTGTTTACTGGAGTGCTTCCTGGAGTGCTTACTGGAGTTCTTTCTGAAGTGCTTACTGGAGTGCTTACAGGAGTGCTTACTTGAGTGCTTACTGGAGTGTTTACTGGAGTGCTTACTGGAGTGTTTACTGGTGTGCTTACTGGAGTGCTTAATGGAGTGCTTACTGGAGAGTTTACTGGAGTGCTTACTGGAGTGCTTACTGGAGTGCTTACTGGAGTGCTTACGGCAGTGCTTACTGGAGTGCTTACTGCAGTGTTTACTGGAGTGCTTACTTGAGTGCATGCTGGAGTGCTTCCTGGAGTGCTTACTGGAGTGTTTACTGCAGTGCTTACTGGAGTGCTTACTGGAGTGTTTACTGGTGTGCTTACTTGAGTGTTTACTGGAGTGCTTACAGGAGTGCCTACTGGAGTGCTTAATGCAGTGCTTACTGGAGTGTTAACTGGAGTGCTTACTGGAGTGCTTACAGGAGTGCTTACTGGAGTGTTTACTGGAGTGCTTACTGGAGTGCTTACTCGAGTGTTAACTGGAGTGCTTACTTGAGTGCTTACTGGAGTGTTTACTGGAGTGCTTACTGGAGTACTTACTGGAGTGTTTACTGGAGTGCTTACTGGAGTGCTTACAGGAGTGCTTACTGGAGTGCTTCCTTGAGTGTTTACTGGAGTGCTTACTGCAGTGCTTAATGGAGTGCTTCCTGGAATGCTTACTGGAGTGCTTACTGGAGTGCTTACTGGAGTGTTTACTGGAGTGTTTACTGCAATGCTTACTGGAGTGTTTCCTGGAGTGTTTACTGCAATGCTTACTGGAGTGTTTCCTGGAGTGCTTCCTCGAGTGCGTACTGGAGTGCTTTCTGGAGTGCTTACTGCAGTGCTTACTGGAGTGTTTACTGCAGTGTTTACTGGAGTGCTTACTGGAGTGCTTCCTGCAGTGTTTACTGGGGTGCTTACAGGAGTGCTTACTGGAGTGCTTCCTGCAGTGTTTACTGGAGTGCTTACTGGATTGCTTACTGGAGTGCGTACTGGAGTGTTTACTGGAGTGCTTACTGCAGTGTTTACTGGAGTGCTTACTGGAGTGCTTACTGGAGTGCTTACTGCAGTGCTTACTGGAGTGCTTACTGGAGTTCTTACTGGAGTGTTTACTGGAGTGCTTACTGGAGTGCTTACTCGAGTGTTAACTGGAGTGCTTACTGGAGTGTTTACTGGAGTGTTTACTGGTGTGCTTCCTGGAGTGCTTACTGGTGTGTTAACTGGAGTGCTTACTGGAGTGTTTGCTGGAGTTCTTACTGGCGTGTTTACTGGTGTGCTTCCTGGAGTGCTTACTGGTGTGTTAACTGGAGTGCTTACTGGAGTGTTTGCTGGAGTTCTTACTGGAGTGTTTACTGGTGTGCTTCCTGGAGTGCTTACTGGAGTGTTAACTGGAGTGCTTACTGGAGTGTTTGCTGAAGTTCTTACTGGAGCGTTTACTGCCGTGTTTACTGGAGTGCTTACCGGAATGCTTACTGGAGTGTTTACTGCAGTGCTTACTGGAGTGCTTGCTGGAGTTCTTACTGGAGTGCATACTGGAGTGCTTCCTGGAGTGCTTACTGGAGTGTTTACTGCAGTGCTTACTGGAGTGCTTACAGGAGTGCTTACTGGAGTGCTTACTGCAGTGCTTACTGGAGTGCTTACTGGAGTTCTTACTGGCGTGTTTACTGGAGTGCTTACTGGAGTGCTTACTGGAGTGCTTACTCGAGTGTTAACTGGAGTGCTTACTGCAGTGTTTACTGGAGTGTTTACTGGTGTGCTTCCTGGAGTGCTTACTGGAGTGTTAACTGGAGTGCTTACTGGAGTGTTTGCTGGAGTTCTTACTGGAGTGTTTACTGGTGTGCTTCCTGGAGTGCTTACTGGAGTGTTAACTGGAGTGCTTACTGGAGTGTTTGCTGGAGTTCTTACTGGAGCGTTTACTGCCGTGTTTACTGGGGTGCTTACCGGAATGCTTACTGGAGTGTTTACTGCAGTGCTTACTGGAGTGCTTGCTGGAGTTCTTACTGGAGTGTTTACTGGAGTGCTTCCTGGAGTGCTTACTGGAGTTCTTTCTGGAGTGCTTACTGGAGTGCTTACTGGAGTGTTTACTGGTGTGCTTACTGGAGTGCTTAACGGAGTGCTTACTGGAGAGTTTACTGGAGTGCTTACTGGAGTGCTTACTGGAGTGCTTACTGGAGTGTTTACTGGAGTTCTTACTGGAGTTTTAACTGGAGTGCTTACTGGAGTGTTTACTGCAGTGCTTACTGGTGTGTTTACTGGAGTGCTTACTGGAGTGCTTACTGGAGTATTAACTGGAGTGCTTACTGGAGTGTTTACTGACGTGCTTAATGCAGGGTTTACAGGAGTGCTTACTAGAGTATTTACTGCAGTGCTTACCTGAGTGCTTATTGGAGTGCTTACTGGAGTGTTTACTGGAGTGCTTACTGGAGTGCTTACTGGAGTGCTTAATGGAGTGCTTACTTGAGTGCTTACTGGAGTGCTTCCTGGAGTGCTTACTGGAGTGCTTACTGGAGTGTTTACTGGAGTGCTTACTTGAGTGCTTACTGGAGTGCTTACTGGAGTGCTTACTGGAGTGCTTACTTGAGTGCTTACTGGAGTGCTTACTGGAGTGTTTACTGCAGTGCTTACTGGAGTGCTTACTGGAGTGTTTACTGGTGTGCTTACTTGAGTGTTTACTGGAGTGCTTACAGGAGTACCTACTGGAGTGCTTAATGCAGTGCTTACTGGAGTGCTTACTGGAGTGCTTACTCGAGTGTTAACTGGAGTGCTTACTTGAGTGCTTACTGGAGTGTTTACTGGTGTGCTTACTGGAGTGCTTACTGGAGTGCTTACTGGAGTGTTTACTGCAGTGCTTACCGGAGTGCTTACTTGAGTGCTTACTGGAGTGCTTACTGGAGTGCTTACTGGAGAGTTTACTGGAGTGCTTACTGGAGTGCTTAACGGAGTGCTTTCTGGAGTGTTTACTGGAGTGCTTACTGGAGTGTTTACTGGTGTGCTTACTGGAGTGCTTAGCGGAGTGCTTACTGGAGTGCTTACTGGAGTGTTTACTGCAGTGTTTACTGGAGTGCTTACTGGAGTGCTTACTGGAGTGCTTACTGGAGTGTTAACTGGAGTGCTTACTGGAGTGCTTACTGGAGTGCTTACTGGAGTGTTTACTGGAGTGCTTACTGGTGTGCTTAATGGAGTGCTTACTTGAGTGCTTACTGGAGTGCTTACTGGAGTGTTTACTGGAGTGCTTACTGGTGTGCTTAATGGAGTGCTTACCGGAGTGCTTCCTGGAGTGCTTACTGGAGTGTTTACTGCAGTGCTTAATGGAGTGCTTATCGGAGTGCTTACTGGAGTGCTTACTGGAGTGTTTACTGGAGTGCTTACTTGAGTGCTTACTGGAGTGCTTCCTGTAGTGCTTACTGGAGTGTTTACTGGTGTGCTTACTGGAGTGCTTAACGGAGTGCTTACTGGAGTGTTTACTGGAGTGCTTACTGGAGTGCTTACTGGAGTGCTTCCTGGAGAGCTTACTGGAGTGTTTACTGGAGTGTTTACTGGAGTGCTTCCTGGAGTGCTTACTGGAGTGCTTACTGGAGTGCTTACTGGAGTGCTTACTGGAGTGCTTCCTGGAGAGCTTACTGGAGTGTTTACTGGAGTGTTTACTGGAGTGCTTACCGGATTGCTTACTGGAGTGTTTACTGCAGTGCTTACTGGAGTGCTTACTGGAGTGCTTACTGGAGTTCTTACTAGAGTTTTTACTGGAGTGCTTCCTGGAGTGCTTACTGGATTTCTTACTGGAGTGCTTACTGGAGTGTTTACTGGAGTGTTTACTGGAGTGCTTCCTGGAGTGCTTCCTGCAGGGTTTACAGGAGTGCTTACTGGAGTGCTTACTGCAGGGTTTACTGGAGTGCTTACTGCAGTGCTTACTGGAGGGCTTACTGGAGTGTTTACTGGAGTGCTTACTGGAGTGCTTAATGGAGTGCTTACTGGAGTGTTTACTAGCGTGCTTACTGGAGTGCTTACTGGAGTGCTTACTGGAGTGCTTACTGGAGTGTTTACTGGAGTGCTTACTGGAGTGCTCACTGGAGTGCTTACTGGAATGCTTACTGGAGCGTTTTCTGGAGTGCTTACTGCAGTGTTTACTGGAGTGCTTACTAGAGTGCTTACTGGAGTGTTTACTTGTGTGTTTACCGGAGTGCTTACTGGAGTGTTTACTGTTGTGCTTACTTGAGTGTTTACTGGAGTGCTTACTGGAGTGCTTCCTGCAGTGCTTACTGGAGTGTTTACTGGAGTGCTTACTGCAGTGCTTACTGGAGTACTTACTGGAGTGCATACTGGAGTGTTTACTGGAGTGCGTACTTGAGTGCTTACTGGAGTGCTTCCTGGAGTGATTACTGGAGCGTTTACTGCACTGTTTACTGGAGTGCTTACTGGAGCGCTTACTGGAGTGTTAACTGGAGTGCTTACTGCAGGGTTTACTGGAGTGCTTACTGGAGTGCTTACTGGAGTGCTTAATGGAGTGCTTACTGGAGTGTTTACTGGAGTGTTAACTGGAGTGCTTACTGGAGTGCTTACTGGAGTGTTAACTGGAGTGCTTACTGGAGTGTTTACTGGAGTGCTTACTGGAGTGTTTACTGGTGTGCTTCCTGGAGTGCTTACTGGAGTGCTTACTGGAGTGTTTACTGGAGTGCTTACTGCAGGGTTTACTGGAGTGCTTACTGGAGTGCTTACTGGAGTGCTTACTGGAGTGCTTAATGGAGTGCTTACTCGAGTGTTTACTGCAGTGCTTACTGGAGTTCTTACTGAAGTGCTTACTGGAGTGCTTCCTGGAGTGGTTACTGGAGCGTTTACTGCACTGTTTACTGGAGTGCTTACTGGAGTGCTTACTGGAGTGTTAACTGGAGTGCTTACTGGAGTGCTTACTGGAGTGTTTACTTGTGTGTTTACCGGAGTGCTTACTGGAGTGTTTACTGTTGTGCTTACTTGAGTGTTTACTGGAGTGCTTACTGGAGTGCTTCCTGCAGTGCTTACTGGAGTGTTTACTGGAGTGCTTACTGCAGTGCTTACTGGAGTACTTACTGGAGTGCATACTGGAGTGTTTACTGGAGTGCTTACTTGAGTGCTTACTGGAGTGCTTCCTGGAGTGATTACTGGAGCGTTTACTGCACTGTTTACTGGAGTGCTTACTGGAGTGCTTACTGGAGTGTTAACTGGAGTGCTTACTGCAGGGTTTACTGGAGTGCTTACTGGAGTGCTTACTGGAGTGCTTACTGGAGTGCTTAATGGAGTGCTTACTGGAGTGTTTACTGGAGTGTTAACTGGAGTGCTTACTGGAGTGCTTACTGGAGTGTTAACTGGAGTGCTTACTGGAGTGTTTACTGGAGTGCTTACTGGAGTGTTTACTGGTGTGCTTCCTGGAGTGCTTACTGGAGTGCTTACTGGAGTGTTTACTGGAGTGCTTACTGCAGGGTTTACTGGAGTGCTTACTGGAGTGCTTACTGGAGGGCTTACTGGAGTGCTTAATGGAGTGCTTACTCGAGTGTTTACTGCAGTGCTTACTGGAGTTCTTACTGAAGTGCTTAATGGAGTGCTTACTGGAGTGTTTACTGGTGTGCTTACTGGAGTGCTTACTGCAGTGCTTACTGGAGTGCTTACTGCAGTGCTTACTGGAGTGCTTACTTGAGTGCTTACTGGAGTGCTTACTGGAGTGCTTACTGGAGTGCTTACTGGAGTGTTTACTGCAGTGCTTCCTGGAGTGCTTACTGGAGTGCTTACTGCAGTGCTTACTGGAGTGCTTACTGGAGTGTTTACTGGAGTGCTTACTGGAGTGCTTACTGGAGTGTTTACTGGAGTGCTTACTGGAGTGCTTACTGGAGTGTTTACTGGAGTGCTTACTGGAGTGCTTACTGGAGTGCTTACTGGAGTGCTTACTGGAGTGTTTACTGGAGTGCTTACTGGAGTGCTTAACGGAGTGCTTTCTGGAGTGTTTACTGGAGTGCTTACTGGAGTGTTTACTGGAGTGCTTACTGGAGTGCTTAATGGAGTGCTTACTTGAGTGCTTACTGGAGTGCTTCCTGGAGTGCTTACTGGAGTGCTTACTGGAGTGCTTAACGGAGTGCTTACTGCAGTGCTTACTGGAGTGCTTACTGCAGTGCTTACTGGAGTTCTTACTGAAGTGCTTACTGGAGTGCTTCCTGGAGTGGTTACTGGAGCGTTTACTGCACTGTTTACTGGAGTGCTTACTGGAGTGCTTACTGGAGTGTTAACTGGAGTGCTTACTGGAGTGCTTACTGGAGTGTTTACTTGTGTGTTTACCGGAGTGCTTACTGGAGTGTTTACTGTTGTGCTTACTTGAGTGTTTACTGGAGTGCTTACTGGAGTGCTTCCTGCAGTGCTTACTGGAGTGTTTACTGGAGTGCTTACTGCAGTGCTTACTGGAGTACTTACTGGAGTGCATACTGGAGTGTTTACTGGAGTGCTTACTTGAGTGCTTACTGGAGTGCTTCCTGGAGTGATTACTGGAGCGTTTACTGCACTGTTTACTGGAGTGCTTACTGGAGTGCTTACTGGAGTGTTAACTGGAGTGCTTACTGCAGGGTTTACTGGAGTGCTTACTGGAGTGCTTACTGGAGTGCTTACTGGAGTGCTTAATGGAGTGCTTACTGGAGTGTTTACTGGAGTGTTAACTGGAGTGCTTACTGGAGTGCTTACTGGAGTGTTAACTGGAGTGCTTACTGGAGTGTTTACTGGAGTGCTTACTGGAGTGTTTACTGGTGTGCTTCCTGGAGTGCTTACTGGAGTGCTTACTGGAGTGTTTACTGGAGTGCTTACTGCAGGGTTTACTGGAGTGCTTACTGGAGTGCTTACTGGAGGGCTTACTGGAGTGCTTAATGGAGTGCTTACTCGAGTGTTTACTGCAGTGCTTACTGGAGTTCTTACTGAAGTGCTTAATGGAGTGCTTACTGGAGTGTTTACTGGTGTGCTTACTGGAGTGCTTACTGCAGTGCTTACTGGAGTGCTTACTGGAGTTCTTACTGGAGTGTTTACTGGAGTGTTTACTGCAGTGCTTACTGGAGTGCTTACTGGAGTGCTTTATGGAGTGCTTACTGCAGTGTTTACTGGAGTGCTTACTTGAGTGCTTACTGGAGTGCTTCTTGGAGTGCTTATTTGATTGCTTACTGGAGTGCGTACTGGAGTGTTTACTGGAGTGCTTCCTGGAGTGCTTACTGGAGTGCTTACTGGAGTGTTTACTGCAGTGTTTACTGGAGTGCTTACTGGTGTGCTTACAGCAGTGCTTACTGGAGTGCTTACTGGAGTGCTTACTGGAGTGTTTACTGGAGTGCTTACTGGAGTGCTTACTGGAGTGTTTACTGGAGTGCTTACTGAAGTGCTTACTGGAGTGTTTACTGGAGTTCTTACTGGAGTGCTTACTGGAGTGCTTACTGGAGTGTTTACTGCAGTGCTTCCTGGAGTGCTTACTGGAGTGCTTACTGCAGTGCTTACTGGAGTGCTTACTGGAGTGTTTACTGGAGTGCTTACTGGAGTGCTTACTGGAGTGTTTACTGGAGTGCTTACTGGAGTGCTTACTGGAGTGTTTACTGGAGTGCTTACTGGAGTGCTTACTGGAGTGCTTACTGGAGTGCTTACTGGAGTGTTTACTGGAGTGCTTACTGGAGTGCTTAACGGAGTGCTTTCTGGAGTGTTTACTGGAGTGCTTACTGGAGTGTTTACTGGAGTGCTTACTGGAGTGCTTAATGGAGTGCTTACTTGAGTGCTTACTGGAGTGCTTCCTGGAGTGCTTACTGGAGTGCTTACTGGAGTGCTTAACGGAGTGCTTACTGCAGTGCTTACTGGAGTGCTTACTGCAGTGCTTACTGGAGTGCTTACTTGAGTGCTTACTGGAGTGCTTACTGGAGTGCTTAATGGAGTGCTTACTGGAGTGTTTACTGGAGTGCTTCCTGGAGTGCTTACGAGAGTGCTTACTGGAGTGCTTACTGGAGTTCTTACTGGAGTGTTTACTGGAGTTCTTACTGAAGTGCTTAATGGAGTGCTTACTGGAGTGTTTACTGGTGTGCTTACTGGAGTGCTTACTGCAGTGCTTACTGGAGTGCTTACTGCAGTGCTTACTGGAGTGCTTACTTGAGTGCTTACTGGAGTGCTTACTGGAGTGCTTAATGGAGTGCTTACTGGAGTGTTTACTGGAGTGCTTCCTGGAGTGCTTACGAGAGTGCTTACTGGAGTGCTTACTGGAGTTCTTACTGGAGTGTTTACTGGAGTGTTTACTGCAGTGCTTACTGGAGTGCTTACTGGAGTGCTTTATGGAGTGCTTACTGCAGTGTTTACTGGAGTGCTTACTTGAGTGCTTACTGGAGTGCTTCTTGGAGTGCTTATTTGATTGCTTACTGGAGTGCGTACTGGAGTGTTTACTGGAGTGCTTCCTGGAGTGCTTACTGGAGTGCTTACTGGAGTGTTTACTGCAGTGTTTACTGGAGTGCTTACTGGTGTGCTTACAGCAGTGCTTACTGGAGTGCTTACTGGAGTGCTTACTGGAGTGTTTACTGGAGTGCTTACTGGAGTGCTTACTGGAGTGTTTACTGGAGTGCTTACTGAAGTGCTTACTGGAGTGTTTACTGGAGTTCTTACTGGAGTGCTTACTGGAGTGCTTACTGGAGTGTTTACTGCAGTGCTTCCTGGAGTGCTTACTGGAGTGCTTACTGCAGTGCTTACTGGAGTGCTTACTGGAGTGTTTACTGGAGTGCTTACTGGAGTGTTTACTGGAGTGCTTCCTGGAGTGCTTACTTGAGTGCTTACTGGAGTGCTTACTGGAGTGCTTAATGGAGTGCTTACTGGAGTGTTTACTGGAGTGCTTCCTGGAGTGCTTACGAGAGTGCTTACTGGAGTGCTTACTGGAGTTCTTACTGGAGTGTTTACTGGAGTGTTTACTGCAGTGCTTACTGGAGTGCTTACTGGAGTGCTTTATGGAGTGCTTACTGCAGTGTTTACTGGAGTGCTTACTTGAGTGCTTACTGGAGTGCTTCTTGGAGTGCTTATTTGATTGCTTACTGGAGTGCGTACTGGAGTGTTTACTGGAGTGCTTCCTGGAGTGCTTACTGGAGTGCTTACTGGAGTGTTTACTGCAGTGTTTACTGGAGTGCTTACTGGTGTGCTTACAGCAGTGCTTACTGGAGTGCTTACTGCAGTGTTTACTGGAGTGCTTACTTGAGTGCTTACTGGAGTGCTTCTTGGAGTGCTTATTTGATTGCTTACTGGAGTGCGTACTGGAGTGTTTACTGGAGTGCTTCCTGGAGTGCTTACTGGAGTGCTTACTGGAGTGTTTACTGCAGTGTTTACTGGAGTGCTTACTGGTGTGCTTACAGCAGTGCTTACTGGAGTGCTTACTGGAGTGCTTACTGGAGTGTTTACTGGAGTGCTTACTGGAGTGCTTACTGGAGTGTTTACTGGAGTGCTTACTGAAGTGCTTACTGGAGTGTTTACTGGAGTTCTTACTGGAGTGCTTACTGGAGTGCTTACTGGAGTGTTTACTGCAGTGCTTCCTGGAGTGCTTACTGGAGTGCTTACTGCAGTGCTTACTGGAGTGCTTACTGGAGTGTTTACTGGAGTGCTTACTGGAGTGCTTACTGGAGTGTTTACTGGAGTGCTTACTGGAGTGCTTACTGGAGTGTTTACTGGAGTGCTTACTGGAGTGCTTACTGGAGTGCTTACTGGAGTGCTTACTGGAGTGTTTACTGGAGTGCTTACTGGAGTGCTTAACGGAGTGCTTTCTGGAGTGTTTACTGGAGTGCTTACTGGAGTGTTTACTGGAGTGCTTACTGGAGTGCTTAATGGAGTGCTTACTTGAGTGCTTACTGGAGTGCTTACTGGAGTGTTTACTGGAGTGCTTACTGGAGTGCTTAATGGAGTGCTTACTTGAGTGCTTACTGGAGTGCTTCCTGGAGTGCTTACTGGAGTGCTTACTGGAGTGCTTACTGGAGTGTTTACTGGAGTGCGTACTGGAGTGTTTACTGGAGTGCTTCCTGGAGTGCTTACTGGAGTGCTTACTGGAGTGTTTACTGCAGTGTTTACTGGAGTGCTTACTGGTGTGCTTACAGCAGTGCTTACTGGAGTGCTTACTGCAGTGTTTACTGGAGTGCTTACTTGAGTGCTTACTGGAGTGCTTCTTGGAGTGCTTATTTGATTGCTTACTGGAGTGCGTACTGGAGTGTTTACTGGAGTGCTTCCTGGAGTGCTTACTGGAGTGCTTACTGGAGTGTTTACTGCAGTGTTTACTGGAGTGCTTACTGGTGTGCTTACAGCAGTGCTTACTGGAGTGCTTACTGGAGTGCTTACTGGAGTGTTTACTGGAGTGCTTACTGGAGTGCTTACTGGAGTGTTTACTGGAGTGCTTACTGAAGTGCTTACTGGAGTGTTTACTGGAGTTCTTACTGGAGTGCTTACTGGAGTGCTTACTGGAGTGTTTACTGCAGTGCTTCCTGGAGTGCTTACTGGAGTGCTTACTGCAGTGCTTACTGGAGTGCTTACTGGAGTGTTTACTGGAGTGCTTACTGGAGTGCTTACTGGAGTGTTTACTGGAGTGCTTACTGGAGTGCTTACTGGAGTGTTTACTGGAGTGCTTACTGGAGTGCTTACTGGAGTGCTTACTGGAGTGTTTACTGGAGTGCTTACTGGAGTGCTTAACGGAGTGCTTTCTGGAGTGTTTACTGGAGTGCTTACTGGAGTGTTTACTGGAGTGCTTACTGGAGTGCTTAATGGAGTGCTTACTTGAGTGCTTACTGGAGTGCTTCCTGGAGTGCTTACTGGAGTGCTTACTGGAGTGCTTACTGGAGTGTTTACTGGAGTGCTTACTGGAGTGCTTAACGGAGTGCTTTCTGGAGTGTTTACTGGAGTGCTTACTGCAGTGTTTACTGGAGTGCTTACTTGAGTGTTTACTGGAGTGCTTACTGGAGTGCTTAACGGAGTGCTTACTGCAGTGCTTACTGGAGTGCTTACTGCAGTGCTTACTGGAGTGCTTACTTGAGTGCTTACTGGAGTGCTTACTGGAGTGCTTAATGGAGTGCTTACTGGAGTGTTTACTGGAGTGCTTCCTGGAGTGCTTACGAGAGTGCTTACTGGAGTGCTTACTGGAGTTCTTACTGGAGTGTTTACTGGAGTGTTTACTGCAGTGCTTACTGGAGTGCTTACTGGAGTGCTTTATGGAGTGCTTACTGCAGTGTTTACTGGAGTGCTTACTTGAGTGCTTACTGGAGTGCTTCTTGGAGTGCTTATTTGATTGCTTACTGGAGTGCGTACTGGAGTGTTTACTGGAGTGCTTCCTGGAGTGCTTACTGGAGTGCTTACTGGAGTGTTTACTGCAGTGTTTACTGGAGTGCTTACTGGTGTGCTTACAGCAGTGCTTACTGGAGTGCTTACTGGAGTGCTTACTGGAGTGTTTACTGGAGTGCTTACTGGAGTGCTTACTGGAGTGTTTACTGGAGTGCTTACTGAAGTGCTTACTGGAGTGTTTACTGGAGTTCTTACTGGAGTGCTTACTGGAGTGCTTACTGGAGTGTTTACTGCAGTGCTTCCTGGAGTGCTTACTGGAGTGCTTACTGCAGTGCTTACTGGAGTGCTTACTGGAGTGTTTACTGGAGTGCTTACTGGAGTGTTTACTGGAGTGCTTCCTGGAGTGCTTACTTGAGTGCTTACTGGAGTGCTTACTGGAGTGCTTAATGGAGTGCTTACTGGAGTGTTTACTGGAGTGCTTCCTGGAGTGCTTACGAGAGTGCTTACTGGAGTGCTTACTGGAGTTCTTACTGGAGTGTTTACTGGAGTGTTTACTGCAGTGCTTACTGGAGTGCTTACTGGAGTGCTTTATGGAGTGCTTACTGCAGTGTTTACTGGAGTGCTTACTTGAGTGCTTACTGGAGTGCTTCTTGGAGTGCTTATTTGATTGCTTACTGGAGTGCGTACTGGAGTGTTTACTGGAGTGCTTCCTGGAGTGCTTACTGGAGTGCTTACTGGAGTGTTTACTGCAGTGTTTACTGGAGTGCTTACTGGTGTGCTTACAGCAGTGCTTACTGGAGTGCTTACTGCAGTGTTTACTGGAGTGCTTACTTGAGTGCTTACTGGAGTGCTTACTGGAGTGCTTAATGGAGTGCTTACTGGAGTGTTTACTGGAGTGCTTCCTGGAGTGCTTACGAGAGTGCTTACTGGAGTGCTTACTGGAGTTCTTACTGGAGTGTTTACTGGAGTGTTTACTGCAGTGCTTACTGGAGTGCTTACTGGAGTGCTTTATGGAGTGCTTACTGCAGTGTTTACTGGAGTGCTTACTTGAGTGCTTACTGGAGTGCTTCTTGGAGTGCTTATTTGATTGCTTACTGGAGTGCGTACTGGAGTGTTTACTGGAGTGCTTCCTGGAGTGCTTACTGGAGTGCTTACTGGAGTGTTTACTGCAGTGTTTACTGGAGTGCTTACTGGTGTGCTTACAGCAGTGCTTACTGGAGTGCTTACTGGAGTGCTTACTGGAGTGTTTACTGGAGTGCTTACTGGAGTGCTTACTGGAGTGTTTACTGGAGTGCTTACTGAAGTGCTTACTGGAGTGTTTACTGGAGTTCTTACTGGAGTGCTTACTGGAGTGCTTACTGGAGTGTTTACTGCAGTGCTTCCTGGAGTGCTTACTGGAGTGCTTACTGCAGTGCTTACTGGAGTGCTTACTGGAGTGTTTACTGGAGTGCTTACTGGAGTGCTTACTGGAGTGTTTACTGGAGTGCTTACTGGAGTGCTTACTGGAGTGTTTACTGGAGTGCTTACTGGAGTGCTTACTGGAGTGCTTACTGGAGTGCTTACTGGAGTGTTTACTGGAGTGCTTACTGGAGTGCTTAACGGAGTGCTTTCTGGAGTGTTTACTGGAGTGCTTACTGGAGTGTTTACTGGAGTGCTTACTGGAGTGCTTAATGGAGTGCTTACTTGAGTGCTTACTGGAGTGCTTCCTGGAGTGCTTACTGGAGTGCTTACTGGAGTGCTTAACGGAGTGCTTACTGCAGTGCTTACTGGAGTGCTTACTGCAGTGCTTACTGGAGTGCTTACTTGAGTGCTTACTGGAGTGCTTACTGGAGTGCTTAATGGAGTGCTTACTGGAGTGTTTACTGGAGTGCTTCCTGGAGTGCTTACGAGAGTGCTTACTGGAGTGCTTACTGGAGTTCTTACTGGAGTGTTTACTGGAGTGTTTACTGCAGTGCTTACTGGAGTGCTTACTGGAGTGCTTTATGGAGTGCTTACTGCAGTGTTTACTGGAGTGCTTACTTGAGTGCTTACTGGAGTGCTTCTTGGAGTGCTTATTTGATTGCTTACTGGAGTGCGTACTGGAGTGTTTACTGGAGTGCTTCCTGGAGTGCTTACTGGAGTGCTTACTGGAGTGTTTACTGCAGTGTTTACTGGAGTGCTTACTGGTGTGCTTACAGCAGTGCTTACTGGAGTGCTTACTGGAGTGCTTACTGGAGTGTTTACTGGAGTGCTTACTGGAGTGCTTACTGGAGTGTTTACTGGAGTGCTTACTGAAGTGCTTACTGGAGTGTTTACTGGAGTTCTTACTGGAGTGCTTACTGGAGTGCTTACTGGAGTGTTTACTGCAGTGCTTCCTGGAGTGCTTACTGGAGTGCTTACTGCAGTGCTTACTGGAGTGCTTACTGGAGTGTTTACTGGAGTGCTTACTGGAGTGTTTACTGGAGTGCTTCCTGGAGTGCTTACTTGAGTGCTTACTGGAGTGCTTACTGGAGTGCTTAATGGAGTGCTTACTGGAGTGTTTACTGGAGTGCTTCCTGGAGTGCTTACGAGAGTGCTTACTGGAGTGCTTACTGGAGTTCTTACTGGAGTGTTTACTGGAGTGTTTACTGCAGTGCTTACTGGAGTGCTTACTGGAGTGCTTTATGGAGTGCTTACTGCAGTGTTTACTGGAGTGCTTACTTGAGTGCTTACTGGAGTGCTTCTTGGAGTGCTTATTTGATTGCTTACTGGAGTGCGTACTGGAGTGTTTACTGGAGTGCTTCCTGGAGTGCTTACTGGAGTGCTTACTGGAGTGTTTACTGGAGTGTTTACTACAGTGCTTACTGGTGTGCTTACTGGAGTGCTTCCTGAAGTGTTTACTGGAGTGCTTACTGGAGAGCTTACTGGAGTGTTTACTGCAGTGTTTACTGGAGTGCTTACTGGTGTGCTTACAGCAGTGCTTACTGGAGTGCTTACTGGAGTGCTTACTGGAGTGTTTACTGGAGTGCTTACTGGAGTGCTTACTGGAGTGTTTACTGGAGTGCTTACTGAAGTGCTTACTGGAGTGTTTACTGGAGTTCTTACTGGAGTGCTTACTGGAGTGCTTACTGGAGTGTTTACTGCAGTGCTTCCTGGAGTGCTTACTGGAGTGCTTACTGCAGTGCTTACTGGAGTGCTTACTGGAGTGTTTACTGGAGTGCTTACTGGAGTGCTTACTGGAGTGTTTACTGGAGTGCTTACTGGAGTGCTTACTGGAGTGTTTACTGGAGTGCTTACTGGAGTGCTTACTGGAGTGCTTACTGGAGTGCTTACTGGAGTGTTTACTGGAGTGCTTACTGGAGTGCTTAACGGAGTGCTTTCTGGAGTGTTTACTGGAGTGCTTACTGGAGTGTTTACTGGAGTGCTTACTGGAGTGCTTAATGGAGTGCTTACTTGAGTGCTTACTGGAGTGCTTCCTGGAGTGCTTACTGCAGTGTTTACTGGAGTGCTTACTTGAGTGCTTACTGGAGTGCGTACTGGAGTATTTAATGGAATGCTTATTGGAGTGCTTACTGGAGTGCTTACGGCAGTGCTTACTGGAGTGCTTACTGCAGTGTTTACTGGAGTGCTTACTTGAGTGCTTACTGGAGTGTTTACTGGTGTGCTTACTTGAGTGTTTACTGGAGTGCTTACAGGAGTGCCTACTGGAGTGCTTACTGCAGTGCTTACTGGAGTGCTTACTGGAGTGCTTACTCGAGTGTTAACTGGAGTGCTTACTGGAGTGCTTACTGGAGTGCTTCCTGGAGAGCTTACTGGAGTGTTTACTGGAGTGTTTACTGGAGTGCTTCCTGGAGTGCTTACTGGAGTGCTTACTGGAGTGCTTACTGGAGTGCTTACTGGAGTGCTTCCTGGAGAGCTTACTGGAGTGTTTACTGGAGTGTTTACTGGAGTGCTTACCGGATTGCTTACTGGAGTGTTTACTGCAGTGCTTACTGGAGTGCTTACTGGAGTGCTTACTGGAGTTCTTACTAGAGTTTTTACTGGAGTGCTTCCTGGAGTGCTTACTGGATTTCTTACTGGAGTGCTTACTGGAGTGTTTACTGGAGTGTTTACTGGAGTGCTTCCTGGAGTGCTTCCTGCAGGGTTTACAGGAGTGCTTACTGGAGTGCTTACTGCAGGGTTTACTGGAGTGCTTACTGCAGTGCTTACTGGAGGGCTTACTGGAGTGTTTACTGGAGTGCTTACTGGAGTGCTTAATGGAGTGCTTACTGGAGTGTTTACTAGCGTGCTTACTGGAGTGCTTACTGGAGTGCTTACTGGAGTGCTTACTGGAGTGTTTACTGGAGTGCTTACTGGAGTGCTCACTGGAGTGCTTACTGGAATGCTTACTGGAGCGTTTTCTGGAGTGCTTACTGCAGTGTTTACTGGAGTGCTTACTAGAGTGCTTACTGGAGTGTTTACTTGTGTGTTTACCGGAGTGCTTACTGGAGTGTTTACTGTTGTGCTTACTTGAGTGTTTACTGGAGTGCTTACTGGAGTGCTTCCTGCAGTGCTTACTGGAGTGTTTACTGGAGTGCTTACTGCAGTGCTTACTGGAGTACTTACTGGAGTGCATACTGGAGTGTTTACTGGAGTGCGTACTTGAGTGCTTACTGGAGTGCTTCCTGGAGTGATTACTGGAGCGTTTACTGCACTGTTTACTGGAGTGCTTACTGGAGCGCTTACTGGAGTGTTAACTGGAGTGCTTACTGCAGGGTTTACTGGAGTGCTTACTGGAGTGCTTACTGGAGTGCTTAATGGAGTGCTTACTGGAGTGTTTACTGGAGTGTTAACTGGAGTGCTTACTGGAGTGCTTACTGGAGTGTTAACTGGAGTGCTTACTGGAGTGTTTACTGGAGTGCTTACTGGAGTGTTTACTGGTGTGCTTCCTGGAGTGCTTACTGGAGTGCTTACTGGAGTGTTTACTGGAGTGCTTACTGCAGGGTTTACTGGAGTGCTTACTGGAGTGCTTACTGGAGTGCTTACTGGAGTGCTTAATGGAGTGCTTACTCGAGTGTTTACTGCAGTGCTTACTGGAGTTCTTACTGAAGTGCTTACTGGAGTGCTTCCTGGAGTGGTTACTGGAGCGTTTACTGCACTGTTTACTGGAGTGCTTACTGGAGTGCTTACTGGAGTGTTAACTGGAGTGCTTACTGGAGTGCTTACTGGAGTGTTTACTTGTGTGTTTACCGGAGTGCTTACTGGAGTGTTTACTGTTGTGCTTACTTGAGTGTTTACTGGAGTGCTTACTGGAGTGCTTCCTGCAGTGCTTACTGGAGTGTTTACTGGAGTGCTTACTGCAGTGCTTACTGGAGTACTTACTGGAGTGCATACTGGAGTGTTTACTGGAGTGCTTACTTGAGTGCTTACTGGAGTGCTTCCTGGAGTGATTACTGGAGCGTTTACTGCACTGTTTACTGGAGTGCTTACTGGAGTGCTTACTGGAGTGTTAACTGGAGTGCTTACTGCAGGGTTTACTGGAGTGCTTACTGGAGTGCTTACTGGAGTGCTTACTGGAGTGCTTAATGGAGTGCTTACTGGAGTGTTTACTGGAGTGTTAACTGGAGTGCTTACTGGAGTGCTTACTGGAGTGTTAACTGGAGTGCTTACTGGAGTGTTTACTGGAGTGCTTACTGGAGTGTTTACTGGTGTGCTTCCTGGAGTGCTTACTGGAGTGCTTACTGGAGTGTTTACTGGAGTGCTTACTGCAGGGTTTACTGGAGTGCTTACTGGAGTGCTTACTGGAGGGCTTACTGGAGTGCTTAATGGAGTGCTTACTCGAGTGTTTACTGCAGTGCTTACTGGAGTTCTTACTGAAGTGCTTAATGGAGTGCTTACTGGAGTGTTTACTGGTGTGCTTACTGGAGTGCTTACTGCAGTGCTTACTGGAGTGCTTACTGCAGTGCTTACTGGAGTGCTTACTTGAGTGCTTACTGGAGTGCTTACTGGAGTGCTTAATGGAGTGCTTACTGGAGTGTTTACTGGAGTGCTTCCTGGAGTGCTTACGAGAGTGCTTACTGGAGTGCTTACTGGAGTTCTTACTGGAGTGTTTACTGGAGTGTTTACTGCAGTGCTTACTGGAGTGCTTACTGGAGTGCTTTATGGAGTGCTTACTGCAGTGTTTACTGGAGTGCTTACTTGAGTGCTTACTGGAGTGCTTCTTGGAGTGCTTATTTGATTGCTTACTGGAGTGCGTACTGGAGTGTTTACTGGAGTGCTTCCTGGAGTGCTTACTGGAGTGCTTACTGGAGTGTTTACTGGAGTGTTTACTACAGTGCTTACTGGTGTGCTTACTGGAGTGCTTCCTGAAGTGTTTACTGGAGTGCTTACTGGAGAGCTTACTGGAGTGTTTACTGCAGTGTTTACTGGAGTGCTTACTGGTGTGCTTACAGCAGTGCTTACTGGAGTGCTTACTGGAGTGCTTACTGGAGTGTTTACTGGAGTGCTTACTGGAGTGCTTACTGGAGTGTTTACTGGAGTGCTTACTGAAGTGCTTACTGGAGTGTTTACTGGAGTTCTTACTGGAGTGCTTACTGGAGTGCTTACTGGAGTGTTTACTGCAGTGCTTCCTGGAGTGCTTACTGGAGTGCTTACTGCAGTGCTTACTGGAGTGCTTACTGGAGTGTTTACTGGAGTGCTTACTGGAGTGCTTACTGGAGTGTTTACTGGAGTGCTTACTGGAGTGCTTACTGGAGTGTTTACTGGAGTGCTTACTGGAGTGCTTACTGGAGTGCTTACTGGAGTGCTTACTGGAGTGTTTACTGGAGTGCTTACTGGAGTGCTTAACGGAGTGCTTTCTGGAGTGTTTACTGGAGTGCTTACTGGAGTGTTTACTGGAGTGCTTACTGGAGTGCTTAATGGAGTGCTTACTTGAGTGCTTACTGGAGTGCTTCCTGGAGTGCTTACTGCAGTGTTTACTGGAGTGCTTACTTGAGTGCTTACTGGAGTGCGTACTGGAGTATTTAATGGAATGCTTATTGGAGTGCTTACTGGAGTGCTTACGGCAGTGCTTACTGGAGTGCTTACTGCAGTGTTTACTGGAGTGCTTACTTGAGTGCTTACTGGAGTGTTTACTGGTGTGCTTACTTGAGTGTTTACTGGAGTGCTTACAGGAGTGCCTACTGGAGTGCTTACTGCAGTGCTTACTGGAGTGCTTACTGGAGTGCTTACTCGAGTGTTAACTGGAGTGCTTACTTGAGTGCTTACTGGAGTGTTTACTGGAGTGCTTACTGGAGTACTTACTGGAGTGTTTACTGGTGTGCTTACTGGAGTGCTTACTGGAGTGCTTACTGGAATGTTTACTGCAGTGCTTACCGGAGTACTTACTTGAGTGCTTACTGGAGTGCTTACTGGAGTGCTTACTGGAGTGTTTACTGGTGTGCTTACTGGAGTGCTTACTGGAGTGCTTACTTGAGTGCTTACTTGAGTGCTTCCTGGAGTGCTTACTGGAGTGCTTACTGGAGTGTTAACTGGAGTGCTTACTGGAGTGCTTACTGGAGTGTTAACTGGAGTGTTTACTGGAGTGCTTACTTGAGTGCTTACTGGAGTGCTTCCTGGAGTGCTTACTGGAGTGCTTACTGGAGTGTTAACTGGAGTGCTTACTGGAGTGCTTACTGGAGTGTTAACTGGAGTGCTTACTGGAGTGCTTACTGTTGTGTTTACAGCAGTGTTTACTGGAGTGCTTACTGGAGTGCTTACTGGAGTGTTAACTGGAGTGCTTACTGGAGTGCTTACTGGAGTGCTTACTGGAGTGTTTACTGGAGTGCTTACTGGAGTGCTTAATGGAGTGCTTACTTGAGTGCTTACTGGAGTGCTTCCTGGAGTGCTTACTGGAGTGTTTACTGCAGTGCTTAATGGAGTGCTTATCGGAGTGCTTACTGGAGTGCTTACTGGAGTGTTTACTGGAGTGCTTACTTGAGTGCTTACTGGAGTGCTTCCTGTAGTGCTTACTGGAGTGTTTACTGGTGTGCTTACTGGAGTGCTTAACGGAGTGCTTACTGGAGTGTTTACTGGAGTGCTTACTGGAGTGCTTACTGGAGTGCTTACTGGAGTGTTTACTGGAGTTCTTACTGGAGTTTTAACTGGAGTGCTTACTGGAGTGTTTACTGCAGTGCTTACTGGTGTGTTTACTAGATTTCTTACTGGAGTGCTTACTGGAGTGTTAACTGGAGTGCTTACTGCAGTGTTTACTGGAGTGCTTCCTGGAGTGCTTACTGGAGTGCTTACTGGAGTGCTTCCTGGAGTGCTTACTGCAGTGTTTACTGGAGTGCTTCCTGCAGTGCTTACTGGAGTGTTTACTGGAGTGCTTACTGGAGTGCTTACTGAAGTGTTTACTGGAGTGCTTACTGGAGTGCTTACTGGAGTGCTTACTGGAGTGCTTACTGGAGTGTTTACTGGAGTGCTTCCTGGAGTGCTTACTAGAGTGCTTACTGGAGTGTTTACTGGAGTGCTTACTGGAGTGCTTCCTGGAGTGCTTCCTGCAGTGTTTACTGGAGTGCTCACTGTAGTGTTTACTGGAGTGTTTACTGGAGTGCTTACTGGAGTGCTTCCTGGAGTGCTTACTGCAGTGTTTACTGGAGTGCTTCCTGGAGTGCTTACTGCAGTGTTTACTGGAGTGCTTCCTGGAGTGCTTCCTGGAGTGCTTACTGGAGTGCTTCCTAGAGTGCTTCCTGCAGTGTTTACTGGAGTGCTTACTGGAGTGCTTACTGGAGTGTTTACTGGAGTGCTTCCTGGAGTGCTTACTGCAGTGTTTACTGGAGTGCTTCCTGGAGTGCTTACTGCAGTGTTTACTGGAGTGCTTCCTGGAGTGCTTACAGGAGTGCTTACTGGAGTGCTTCCTTGAGTGTTTACTGGAGTGTTTACTGGAGTGCTTACTGGAGAGCTTACTGGAGTGCTTCCTGGAGTGCTTACTGCAGTGCTTAATGGAGTGCTTCCTGGAGTGCTTACTGGAGTGCTTACTGGAGTGCTTACTGGAGTGTTTACTGGAGTGTTTACTGCAATGCTTACTGGAGTGTTTCCTGGAGTGCTTCCTTGAGTGCGTACTGGAGTGCTTTCTGGAGTGCTTACTGCAGTGCTTACTGGAGTGTTTACTGCAGTGTTTACTGGAGTGCTTACTGGAGTGCTTCCTGGAGTGCTACTGCAGTGTTTACTGGAGTGCTTACTGGAGTGCTTCCTGCAGTGTTTACTGGGGTGCTTACAGGAGTGCTTACTGGAGTGCTTCCTGCAGTGTTTACTGGAGTGCTTACTTGAGTGCTTACTGGAGTGCTTCTTGGAGTGCTTACTGGATTGCTTCCTGGAGTGCTTATTGGAGTGCTTACTGGAGTGCTTACAGCAGTGCTTACTGGAGTGCTTACTGCAGTGTTTACTGGAGTGCTTACTTGAGTGCATACTGGAGTGCTTCCTGGAGTGCTTACTGGAGTGTTTACTGCAGTGCTTACTGGAGTGCTTACTGGAGTGCTTACTGCAGTGCTTACTGGAGTGCTTACTGGAGTTCTTACTGGAGTGTTTACTGGAGTGCTTACTGGAGTGCTTACTCGAGTGTTAACTGGAGTGCTTACTGGAGTGTTTACTGGTGTGCTTCCTGGAGTGCTTACGAGAGTGCTTACTGGAGTGCTTACTGGAGTTCTTACTGGAGTGTTTACTGGAGTGTTTACTGCAGTGCTTACTGGAGTGCTTACTGGAGTGCTTTATGGAGTGCTTACTGCAGTGTTTACTGGAGTGCTTACTTGAGTGCTTACTGGAGTGCTTCTTGGAGTGCTTATTTGATTGCTTACTGGAGTGCGTACTGGAGTGTTTACTGGAGTGCTTCCTGGAGTGCTTACTGGAGTGCTTACTGGAGTGCTTACTGGAGTGTTTACTGGAGTGTTTACTACAGTGCTTACTGGTGTGCTTACTGGAGTGCTTCCTGAAGTGTTTACTGGAGTGCTTACTGGAGAGCTTACTGGAGTGTTTACTGCAGTGTTTACTGGAGTGCTTACTGGTGTGCTTACAGCAGTGCTTACTGGAGTGCTTACTGGAGTGCTTACTGGAGTGTTTACTGGAGTGCTTACTGGAGTGCTTACTGGAGTGTTTACTGGAGTGCTTACTGGAGTGCTTACTGGAGTGTTTACTGGAGTGCTTACTGGAGTGCTTACTGGAGTGCTTACTGGAGTGTTTACTGCAGTGCTTCCTGGAGTGCTTACTGGAGTGCTTACTGCAGTGCTTACTGGAGTGCTTACTGGAGTGTTTACTGGAGTGCTTACTGGAGTGCTTACTGGAGTGTTTACTGGAGTGCTTACTGGAGTGCTTACTGGAGTGTTTACTGGAGTGCTTACTGGAGTGCTTACTGGAGTGCTTACTGGAGTGCTTACTGGAGTGTTTACTGGAGTGCTTACTGGAGTGCTTAACGGAGTGCTTTCTGGAGTGTTTACTGGAGTGCTTACTGGAGTGTTTACTGGAGTGCTTACTGGAGTGCTTAATGGAGGGCTTACTTGAGTGCTTACTGGAGTGCTTCCTGGAGTGCTTACTGCAGTGTTTACTGGAGTGCTTACTTGAGTGCTTACTGGAGTGCGTACTGGAGTATTTAATGGAATGCTTATTGGAGTGCTTACTGGAGTGCTTACGGCAGTGCTTACTGGAGTGCTTACTGCAGTGTTTACTGGAGTGTTTACTGGAGTGCTTCCTGGAGTGCTTACTGGAGTGCTTACTGGAGTGCTTACTGGAGTGTTTACTGGAGTGTTTACTACAGTGCTTACTGGTGTGCTTACTGGAGTGCTTCCTGAAGTGTTTACTGGAGTGCTTACTGGAGAGCTTACTGGAGTGTTTACTGCAGTGTTTACTGGAGTGCTTACTGGTGTGCTTACAGCAGTGCTTACTGGAGTGCTTACTGGAGTGCTTACTGGAGTGTTTACTGGAGTGCTTACTGGAGTGCTTACTGGAGTGTTTACTGGAGTGCTTACTGGAGTGCTTACTGGAGTGTTTACTGGAGTGCTTACTGGAGTGCTTACTGGAGTGTTTACTGCAGTGCTTCCTGGAGTGCTTACTGGAGTGCTTACTGCAGTGCTTACTGGAGTGCTTACTGGAGTGTTTACTGGAGTGCTTACTGGAGTGCTTACTGGAGTGTTTACTGGAGTGCTTACTGGAGTGCTTACTGGAGTGTTTACTGGAGTGCTTACTGGAGTGCTTACTGGAGTGCTTACTGGAGTGCTTACTGGAGTGTTTACTGGAGTGCTTACTGGAGTGCTTAACGGAGTGCTTTCTGGAGTGTTTACTGGAGAGCTTACTGGAGTGTTTACTGGAGTGCTTACTGGAGTGCTTAATGGAGTGCTTACTTGAGTGCTTACTGGAGTGCTTCCTGGAGTGCTTACTGCAGTGTTTACTGGAGTGCTTACTTGAGTGCTTACTGGAGTGCGTACTGGAGTATTTAATGGAATGCTTATTGGAGTGCTTACTGGAGTGCTTACGGCAGTGCTTACTGGAGTGCTTACTGCAGTGTTTACTGCAGTGCTTACTGGAGTGCTTACTGGAGTGCTTTATGGAGTGCTTACTGCAGTGTTTACTGGAGTGCTTACTTGAGTGCATACTGGAGTGCTTCCTGGAGTGCTTACTGGAGTGTTTACTGGTGTGCTTACTTGAGTGTTTACTGGAGTGCTTACAGGAGTGCCTACTGGAGTGCTTACTGCAGTGCTTACTGGAGTGCTTACTGGAGTGCTTACTCGAGTGTTAACTGGAGTGCTTACTTGAGTGCTTACTGGAGTGTTTACTGGAGTGCTTACTGGAGTACTTACTGGAGTGTTTACTGGTGTGCTTACTGGAGTGCTTACTGGAGTGCTTACTGGAGTGTTTACTGCAGTGCTTACCGGAGTACTTACTTGAGTGCTTACTGGAGTGCTTACTGGAGTGCTTACTGGAGTGTTTACTGGTGTGCTTACTGGAGTGATTAATGGAGTGCTTAGCGGAGTGCTTACTGGAGTGCTTACTGGAGTGTTTACTGGAGTGCTTACTTGAGTGCTTACTGGAGTGCTTCCTGGAGTGCTTACTGGAGTGCTTACTGGAGTGTTAACTGGAGTGCTTACTGGAGTGCTTACTGGAGTGTTAACTGGAGTGCTTACTGGAGTGCTTACTGTTGTGTTTACTGCAGTGTTTACTGGAGTGCTTACTGGAGTGCTTACTGGAGTGTTAACTGGAGTGCTTACTGGAGTGCTTACTGGAGTGCTTACTGGAGTGTTTACTGGAGTGCTTACTGGAGTGCTTAATGGAGTGCTTACTTGAGTGCTTACTGGAGTGCTTCCTGGAGTGCTTACTGGAGTGTTTACTGCAGTGCTTAATGGAGTGCTTATCGGAGTGCTTACTGGAGTGCTTACTGGAGTGTTTACTGGAGTGCTTACTTGAGTGCTTACTGGAGTGCTTCCTGTAGTGCTTACTGGAGAGTTTACTGGTGTGCTTACTGGAGTGCCTAACGGAGTGCTTACTGGAGTGTTTACTGGAGTGCTTACTGGAGTGCTTACTGGAGTGCTTACTGGAGTGTTTACTGGAGTTCTTACTGGAGTTTTAACTGGAGTGCTTACTGGAGTGTTTACTGCAGTGCTTACTGGTGTGTTTACTAGATTTCTTACTGGAGTGCTTACTGGAGTGTTAACTGGAGTGCTTACTGCAGTGTTTACTGGAGTGCTTCCTGGAGTGTTTACTGGAGTGCTTCCTGGAGTGCTTACTAGAGTGCTTACTGGAGTGTTTACTGGAGTGCTTACTGGAGTGCTTCCTGGAGTGCTTCCTGCAGTGTTTACTGGAGTGCTCACTGGAGTGTTTACTGGAGTGTTTACTGGAGTGCTTACTGGAGTGCTTCCTGGAGTGCTTACTGCAGTGTTTACTGGAGTGCTTCCTGGAGTGCTTACTGCAGTGTTTACTGGAGTGCTTCCTGGAGTGCTTCCTGGAGTGCTTACTGGAGTGCTTCCTAGAGTGCTTCCTGCAGTGTTTACTGGAGTGCTTACTGGAGTGCTTACTGGAGTGTTTACTGGAGTGCTTCCTGGAGTGCTTACTGCAGTGTTTACTGGAGTGCTTCCTGGAGTGCTTACTGCAGTGTTTACTGGAGTGCTTCCTGGAGTGCTTACAGGAGTGCTTACTGGAGTGCTTCCTTGAGTGTTTACTGGAGTGTTTACTGGAGTGCTTACTGGAGAGCTTACTGGAGTGCTTCCTGGAGTGCTTACTGCAGTGCTTAATGGAGTGCTTCCTGGAGTGCTTACTGGAGTGCTTACTGGAGTGCTTACTGGAGTGTTTACTGGAGTGTTTACTGCAATGCTTACTGGAGTGTTTCCTGGAGTGCTTCCTTGAGTGCGTACTGGAGTGCTTTCTGGAGTGCTTACTGCAGTGCTTACTGGAGTGTTTACTGCAGTGTTTACTGGAGTGCTTACTGGAGTGCTTCCTGGAGTGCTACTGCAGTGTTTACTGGAGTGCTTACTGGAGTGCTTCCTGCAGTGTTTACTGGGGTGCTTACAGGAGTGCTTACTGGAGTGCTTCCTGCAGTGTTTACTGGAGTGCTTACTTGAGTGCTTACTGGAGTGCTTCTTGGAGTGCTTACTGGATTGCTTACTGGAGTGCGTACTGGATTGTTTAATGCAGTGCTTATTGGAGTGCTTACTGGAGTGCTTACTGGAGTGCTTACTGCAGTGTTTACTGGAGTGCTTACTTGAGTGCATACTGGAGTGCTTCCTGGAGTGCTTACTGGAGTGTTTACTGCAGTGCTTACTGGAGTGCTTACTGGAGTGCTTACTGCAGTGCTTACTGGAGTGCTTACTGGAGTTCTTACTGGAGTGTTTACTGGAGTGCTTACTGGAGTGCTTACTCGAGTGTTAACTGGAGTGCTTACTGGAGTGTTTACTGGAGTGTTTACTGGTGTGCTTCCTGGAGTGCTTACTGGAGTGTTAACTGGAGTGCTTACTGGAGTGTTTGCTGGAGTTCTTACTGGAGTGTTTACTGGTGTGCTTCCTGGAGTGCTTACTGGAGTGCTTACCGGAATGCTTACTGGAGTGTTTACTGCAGTGCTTACTGGAGTGCTTACCGGAGTGCTTACTGGAGTGCTTACTGGAGTGCTTACTGGAGTGCTTGCTGGAGTTCTTACTGGAGTGCATACTGGAGTGCTTCCTGGAGTGCTTACTGGAGTGTTTACTGCAGTGCTTACTGGAGTGCTTACCGGAGTGCTTACTGGAGTGTTTACTGCAGTGCTTACTGGAGTGCTTACAGGAGTGCTTACTGCAGTGCTTACTGGAGTGCTTACTGGAGTGCTTACTCGAGTGTTAACTGGAGTGCTTACTGGAGTGTTTACTGGAGTGTTTACTGGTGTGCTTCCTGGAGTGCTTACTGGAGTGTTAACTGGAGTGCTTACTGGAGTGTTTGCTGGAGTTCTTACTGGAGTGTTTACTGGTGTGCTTCCTGGAGTGCTTACTGGAGTGTTAACTGGAGTGCTTACTGGAGTGTTTGCTGGAGTTCTTACTGGAGCGTTTACTGCCGTGTTTACTGGGGTGCTTACCGGAATGCTTACTGGAGTGTTTACTGCAGTGCTTACTGGAGTGCTTGCTGGAGTTCTTACTGGAGTGTTTACTGGAGTGCTTCCTGGAGTGCTTACTGGAGTTCTTACTGGAGTGCTTACTGGAGTGCTTACAGGAGTGCTTACTTGAGTGCTTACTGGAGTGTTTACTGGAGTGCTTACTGGAGTGTTTACTGGTGTGCTTACTGGAGTGCTTAACGGAGTGCTTACTGGAGTGCTTACTGGAGTGTTTACTGGAGTTCTTACTGGAGTTTTAACTGGAGTGCTTACTGGAGTGTTTACTGCAGTGCTTACTGGTGTGTTTACTGGATTGCTTACTGGAGTGCTTACTGGAGTGTTAACTGGAGTGCTTACTGGAGTGTTTACTGATGTGCTTAATGCAGGGTTTACAGGAGTGCTTACTAGAGTATTTACTGCAGTGCTTACCTGAGTGCTTATTGGAGTGCTTACTGGAGTGTTTACTGGAGTGCTTACTGGAGTGCTTAACGGAGTGCTTTCTGGAGTGTTTACTGGAGTGCTTACTGGAGTGTTTACTGGAGTGCTTACTGGAGTGCTTAATGGAGTGCTTATTTGAGTGCTTACTGGAGTGCTTCCTGGAGTGCTTACTGCAGTGTTTACTGGAGTGCTTACTTGAGTGCTTACTGGAGTGCGTACTGGAGTATTTAATGGAATGCTTATTGGAGTGCTTACTGGAGTGCTTACTGGAGTGCTTACGGCAGTGCTTACTGGAGTGCTTACTGCAGTGTTTACTGGAGTGCTTACTTGAGTGCATGCTGGAGTGCTTCCTGGAGTGCTTACTGGAGTGTTTACTGCAGTGCTTACTGGAGTGCTTACTGGAGTGTTTACTGGTGTGCTTACTTGAGTGTTTACTGGAGTGCTTACAGGAGTGCCTACTGGAGTGCTTAATGCAGTGCTTACTGGAGTGCTTACTGGAGTGCTTACTCGAGTGTTAACTGGAGTGCTTACTTGAGTGCTTACTGGAGTGTTTACTGGAGTGGTTACTGGAGTACTTACTGGAGTGTTTACTGGAGTGCTTACTGGAGTGCTTACAGGAGTGCTTACTGGAGTGCTTCCTTGAGTGTTTACTGGAGTGCTTACTGCAGTGCTTACTGGAGAGCTTAAAGGAGTGCTTCCTGGAGTGCTTACTGCAGTGCTTAATGGAGTGCTTCCTGGAATGCTTACTGGAGTGCTTACTGGAGTGCTTACTGGAGTGTTTACTGGAGTGTTTACTGCAATGCTTACTGGAGTGTTTCCTGGAGTGCTTCCTCGAGTGCGTACTGGAGTGCTTTCTGGAGTGCTTACTGCAGTGCTTACTGGAGTGTTTACTGCAGTGTTTACTGGAGTGCTTACTGGAGTGCTTCCTGGAGTGCTACTGCAGTGTTTACTGGAGTGCTTACTGGAGTGCTTCCTGCAGTGTTTACTGGGGTGCTTACAGGAGTGCTTACTGGAGTGCTTCCTGCAGTGTTTACTGGAGTGCTTACTGGAGTGCTTCTTGGAGTGCTTACTGGATTGCTTACTGGAGTGCTTACTGGAGTGCTTATTGGAGTGCTTACTGGAGTGCTTACAGCAGTGCTTACTGGAGTGCTTACTGCAGTGTTTACTGGAGTGCTTACTTGAGTGCATACTGGAGTGCTTCCTGGAGTGCTTACTGGAGTGTTTACTGCAGTGCTTACTGGAGTGCTTACAGGAGTGCTTACTGGAGTGCTTACTGCAGTGCTTACTGGAGTGCTTACTGGAGTTCTTACTGGAGTGTTTACTGGAGTGCTTACTGGAGTGCTTACTCGAGTGTTAACTGGAGTGCTTACTGGAGTGTTTACTGGAGTGTTTACTGGTGTGCTTCCTGGAGTGCTTAGTGGAGTGCTTCCTGGAGTGCTTACTGGAGTGTTTACTGCAGTGCTTACTGGAGTGCTTACCGGAGTGCTTACTGGAGTGTTTACTGCAGTGCTTACTGGAGTGCTTACAGGAGTGCTTACTGGAGTGCTTACTGCAGTGCTTACTGCAGTGCTTACTGGAGTTCTTACTGGAGTGTTTACTGGAGTGCTTACTGGAGTGCTTACTGGAGTGCTTACTCGAGTGTTAACTGGAGTGCTTACTGGAGTGTTTACTGGAGTGTTTACTGGTGTGCTTCCTGGAGTGCTTACTGGAGTGTTAACTGGAGTGCTTACTGGAGTGTTTGCTGGAGTTCTTACTGGAGTGTTTACTGGTGTGCTTCCTGGAGTGCTTACTGGAGTGTTAACTGGAGTGCTTACTGGAGTGTTTGCTGGAGTTCTTACTGGAGCGTTTACTGCCGTGTTTACTGGGGTGCTTACTGGAGTGCTTACTGGAGTGTTTACTGGAGTTCTTACTGGAGTTTTAACTGGAGTGCTTACTGGAGTGTTTACTGCAGTGCTTACTGGTGTGTTTACTGGAGTGCTTACTGGAGTGCTTACTGGAGTGTTAACTGGAGTGCTTACTGGAGTGTTTACTGACGTGCTTAATGCAGGGTTTACAGGAGTGCTTACTAGAGTATTTACTGCAGTGCTTACCTGAGTGCTTATTGGAGTGCTTACTGGAGTGCTTACTGGAGTGCTTACTGGAGTGTTTACTGGAGTGCTTACTGGAGTGCTTAATGGAGTGCTTACTTGAGTGCTTACTGGAGTGCTTCCTGGAGTGCTTACTGGAGTGCTTACTGGAGTGTTTACTGGAGTGCTTACTTGAGTGCTTACTGGAGTGCTTACTGGAATGCTTACTGGTGTGCTTACTTGAGTGCTTACTGGAGTGCTTACTGGAGTGTTTACTGCAGTGCTTACTGGAGTGCTTACTGGAGTGTTTACTGGTGTGCTTACTGGAGTGCTTACTGGAGTGCTTACTCGAGTGTTAACTGGAGTGCTTACTTGAGTGCTTACTGGAGTGTTTACTGGTGTGCTTACTGGAGTGCTTACTGGAGTGCTTACTGGAGTGTTTACTGGAGTGCTTACTGGAGTGCTTACTGGAGTGTTTACTGGAGTGCTTACTGGAGTGCTTAACGGAGTGCTTTCTGGAGTGTTTACTGGAGTGCTTACTGGAGTGTTTACTGGTGTGCTTAGCGGAGTGCTTACTGGAGTGCTTACTGGAGTGCTTACTGGAGTGCTTAGCGGAGTGCTTACTGGAGTGCTTACTGGAGTGTTTACTGGAGTGCTTACTTGAGTGCTTACTGAAGTGCTTCCTGGAGTGCTTACTGGAGTGTTAACTGGAGTGCTTACTGGAGTGCTTACTGGAGTGTTTACTGCAGTGTTTACTGGAGTGATTACTGGAGTGCTTACTGGAGTGTTAACTGGAGTGCTTACTGGAGTGCTTACTGGAGTGTTTACTGCAGTGTTTACTGGAGTGCTTACTGTTGTGCTTACTGGAGTGTTAACTGGAGTGCTTACTGGAGTGCTTACTGGAGTGCTTACTGGAGAGTTTACTGGAGTGCTTACTGGTGTGCTTAATGGAGTGCTTACTTGAGTGCTTACTGGAGTGCTTACTGGAGTGTTTACTGGAGTGCTTACTGGTGTGCTTAATGGAGTGCTTACTGGAGTGCTTCCTGGAGTGCTTACTGGAGTGTTTACTGCAGTGCTTAATGGAGTGCTTATCGGAGTGCTTACTGGAGTGCTTACTGGAGTGTTTACTGGAGTGCTTACTTGAGTGCTTACTGGAGTGCTTCCTGTAGTGCTTACTGGAGTGTTTACTGGTGTGCTTACTGGAGTGCTTAACGGAGTGCTTACTGGAGTGTTTACTGGAGTGCTTACTGGAGTGCTTACTGGAGTGCTTCCTGGAGAGCTTACTGGAGTGTTTACTGGAGTGTTTACTGGAGTGCTTCCTGGAGTGCTTCCTGGAGTGCTTACTGGAGTGCTTACTGGAGTGCTTACTGGAGTGCTTACTGGAGTGCTTCCTGGAGAGCTTACTGGAGTGTTTACTGGAGTGTTTACTGGAGTGCTTACCGGATTGCTTACTGGAGTGTTTACTGCAGTGCTTACTGGAGTGCTTACTGGAGTTCTTACTAGAGTTTTTACTGGAGTGCTTCCTGGAGTGCTTACTGGAGTTCTTACTGGAGTGCTTACTGGAGTGTTTACTGGAGTGTTTACTGGAGTGCTTCCTGGAGTGCTTCCTGCAGGGTTTACAGGAGTGCTTACTGGAGTGCTTACTGCAGGGTTTACTGGAGTGCTTACTGCAGTGCTTACTGGAGGGCTTACTGGAGTGTTTACTGGAGTGCTTACTGGAGTGCTTAATGGAGTGCTTACTGGAGTGTTTACTAGCGTGCTTACTGGAGTGCTTACTGGAGTGCTTACTGGAGTGCTTACTGGAGTGTTTACTGGAGTGCTTACTGGAGTGCTCACTGGAGTGCTTACTGGAATGCTTACTGGAGCGTTTTCTGGAGTGCTTACTGCAGTGTTTACTGGAGTGCTTACTAGAGTGCTTACTGGAGTGTTTACTGGAGTGCTTAACAGAGTGCTTACTTGTGTGTTTACCGGAGTGCTTACTGGAGTGTTTACTGTTGTGCTTACTTGAGTGTTTACTGGAGTGCTTACTGGAGTGCTTCCTGCAGTGCTTACTGGAGTGTTTACTGGAGTGCTTACTGCAGTGCTTACTGGAGTACTTACTGGAGTGCATACTGGAGTGTTTACTGGAGTGCTTACTTGAGTGCTTACTGGAGTGCTTCCTGGAGTGATTACTGGAGCGTTTACTGCACTGTTTACTGGAGTGCTTACTGGAGTGCTTACTGGAGTGTTAACTGGAGTGCTTACTGCAGGGTTTACTGGAGTGCTTACTGGAGTGCTTACTGGAGTGCTTACTGGAGTGCTTAATGGAGTTCTTACTGGAGTGTTTACTGGAGTGTTAACTGGAGTACTTACTGGAGTGCTTACTGTAGTGTTAACTGGAGTGCTTACTGGAGTGTTTACTGGAGTGCTTACTGGAGTGTTTACTGGTGTGCTTCCTGGAGTGCTTACTGGAGTGCTTACTGGAGTGTTTACTGGAGTGCTTACTGCAGGGTTTACTGGAGTGCTTACTGGAGTGCTTACTGGAGTGCTTACTGGAGTGCTTAATGGAGTGCTTACTCGAGTGTTTACTGCAGTGCTTACTGGAGTTCTTACTGAAGTGCTTAATGGAGTGCTTACTGGAGTGTTTACTGGTGTGCTTACTGGAGTGCTTACTGCAGTGCTTACTGGAGTGCTTACTGCAGTGCTTACTGGAGTGCTTACTTGAGTGCTTACTGGAGTGCTTAATGGAGTGCTTACTGGAGTGTTTACTGAAGTGCTTCCTGGAGTGCTTACGAGAGTGCTTACTGGAGTGCTTACTGGAGTTCTTACTGGAGTGTTTACTGGAGTGTTTACTGCAGTGCTTACTGGAGTGCTTACTGGAGTGCTTTATGGAGTGCTTACTGCAGTGTTTACTGGAGTGCTTACTTGAGTGCTTACTGGAGTGCTTCTTGGAGTGCTTATTTGATTGCTTACTGGAGTGCGTACTGGAGTGTTTACTGGAGTGCTTCCTGGAGTGCTTACTGGAGTGCTTACTGGAGTGCTTACTGGAGTGTTTACTGGAGTGTTTACTACAGTGCTTACTGGTGTGCTTACTGGAGTGCTTCCTGAAGTGTTTACTGGAGTGCTTCCTGGAGTGCTTACTGGAGAGCTTACTGGAGAGCTTACTGGAGTGTTTACTGCAGTGTTTACTGGAGTGCTTACTGGTGTGCTTACAGCAGTGCTTACTGGAGTGCTTACTGGAGTGCTTACTGGAGTGCTTACTGGAGTGCTTACTGGAGTGTTTACTGGAGTGCTTACTGGAGTGCTTACTGGAGTGCTTACTGGAGTGCTTCCTGGAGTGCTTACTGCAGTGTTTACTGGAGTGCTTACTGGAGTGCTTACTGGAGTGCTTACTGGAGTGCTTACTGGAGTGCTTACTGGAGTGTTTACTGGAGTGCTTACTGGTGTGCTTAATGGAGTGCTTACTTGAGTGCTTACTGGAGTGCTTACTGGAGTGCTTACTGGAGTGTTTACTGGAGTGCTTACTGGAGTGCTTACTGGAGTGTTTACTGGAGTGTTTACTGGAGTGCTTACTGGAGTGCTTACTGTAGTGCTTACTGGAGTGTTTACTGGAGTTCTTACTGGAGTGCTTCCTGGAGTGCTTACTGGAGTGCTTACTGGAGTGCTTACTGGAGTGTTTACTGGAGTGTTTACTGCAGTGCTTACTGGAGTGCTTCCTGAAGTGTTTACTGGAGTGCTTCCTGTAGTGCTTCCTGGAGTGCTTACTGGAGTGCTTACTGGAGTGCTTACTGGAGTGCTTACTGGAGTGTTTACTGGAGTGTTTGCTGCAGTGTTTACTGGAGTGCTTCCTGAAGTGTTTACTGGAGTGCTTCCTGTAGTGCTTCCTGGAGTGCTTACTGGAGTGCTTACTGGAGTGTTTACTGGAGTGCTTACTGGAGTGTTTACTGCAGTGTTTACTGGAGTGCTTACTGGTGTGCTTACTGCAGTGCTTACTGGAGTGCTTATTGGAGTGCTTACTGGAGTGCTTACTGCAGTGCTTACTGGAGTGCTTACTGGAGTGCTTACTGGAGTGCTTACTGCAGTGCTTACTGGAGTGCTTACTGCAGTGCTTACTGGAGTGTTTACTGGAGTGCTTACTGGAGTGCTTACTGCAGTGCTGACTGGAGTGCTTACTGGAGTGTTTACTGGAGTGTTTACTGCAGTGCTTCCTGGTGTGCTTACTGGAGTGCAAACTGGAGTGCTTAATGGAGTGCTTCCTGGAGTGTTTACTGGAGTGTTTACTGCAGTGCTTCCTGGAGTGCTTACTGGAGTGCAAACTGGAGTGCTTACTGGAGTGCTTACTGGAGTGCTTACTGGAGTGCGTACTGGAGTGTTTACTGGAGTGCTTACTGGAGTGCTTACTGGAGTGCTTACTGGAGTGTTTACTGCAGTGCTTCCTGGTGTGCCTACTGGAGTGCTTCCTGGAGTGTTTACTGGAGTGCTTACTGGAGTGCTTACTGGAGTGCTTACTGGAGTGCTTACTGGAGTGCTTAATGGAGTGCTTACTGGAGTGTTTACTGGAGTGCTTCCTGGAGTGCTTACTGGAGTGCTTACTGGAGTGCTTACTGGAGTGCTTCCTGGAGTGTTTACTGGAGTGCTTCCTGGAGTGCTTACGAGAGTGCTTACTGGAGTGCTTACTGGAGTTCTTACTGGAGTGTTTACTGGAGTGCTTACTTGAGTGCTTACTGGAGTGCTTCCTGGAGTGTTTACTGCAGTGCTTACTGGAGTGCTTACTGGAGTGCTTTATGGAGTGCTTACTGCAGTGTTTACTGGAGTGCTTACTTGAGTGCTTACTGGAGTGCTTCTTGGAGTGCTTATTTGATTGCTTACTGGAGTGCGTACTGGAGTGTTTACTGGAGTGCTTCCTGGAGTGCTTACTGGAGTGCTTACTGGAGTGCTTACTGGAGTGCTTACTGGAGTGTTTACTGGAGTGTTTACTACAGTGCTTACTGGTGTGCTTACTGGAGTGCTTCCTGAAGTGTTTACTGGAGTGCTTACTGGAGTGCTTACTGGAGTGTTTACTGCAGTGTTTACTGGAGTGCTTACTGGTGTGCTTACAGCAGTGCTTACTGGAGTGCTTACTGGAGTGCTTACTGGAGTGTTTACTGGAGTGCTTACTGGAGTGCTTACTGGAGTGTTTACTGGAGTGCTTACTGGAGTGCTTACTGGAGTGCTTACTGCAGTGCTTCCTGGAGTGTTTACTGGAGTGTTTACTGCAGTGCTTACTGGAGTGCTTCCTGTAGTACTTCCTGGAGTGTTTACTGGAGTGCTTACTGGAGTGTTTACTGCAGTGTTTACTGGAGTGCTTACTGGTGTGCTTACTGCAGTGCTTACTGGAGTGCTTACTGGAGTGCTTACTGGAGTGCTTACTGGAGTGCTTACTGGAGTGCTTACTGCAGTGCTTACTGGAGTGCTTACTGGAGTGTTTACTGGAGTGTTTACTGGAGTGCTTCCTGGAGTGCTTACTGGAGTGCTTACTGCAGTGCTTACTGGAGTGTTTACTGGAGTGTTTACTGGAGTGCTTCCTGGAGTGCTTACTGGAGTGTTTACTGCAGTGCTTCCTGGAGTGCTTACTGGAGTGTTTACTGGAGTGCTTACTGGAGTGCTTACTGGAGTGCTTACTGCAGTGCTTACTGGAGTGCTTACTGGAGTGCTTACTGCAGTGCTTCCTGGAGTGCTTACTGGAGTGCTTACTGGAGTGCTTACTGGAGTGTTTACTGGAGTGCTTACTGGAGTGTTTACTGCAGTGTTTACTGGAGTGCTTACTGGTGTGCTTACTGGAGTGCTTACTGGAGTGCTTACTGGAGTGCTTACTGGAGTGCTTACTGGAGTGCTTACTGCAGTGCTTACTGGAGTGCTTACTGGAGTGTTTACTGGAGTGTTTACTGGAGTGCTTCCTGGAGTGCTTACTGGAGTGCTTACTGCAGTGCTTACTGGAGTGCTTACTGGAGTGTTTACTGGAGTGTTTACTGGAGTGCTTCCTGGAGTGCTTACTGGAGTGCAAACTGGAGTGCTTACTGGAGTGCTTACTGGAGTGCTTACTGCAGAGCTTCCTGGAGTGCTTCCTGGAGTGCTTACTGGAGTGCTTACTGGAGTGCTTACTGGAGTGCTTCTTGGAGTGCTTATTTGATTGCTTACTGGAGTGCGTACTGGAGTGTTTACTGGAGTGCTTCCTGGAGTGCTTACTGGAGTGCTTACTGGAGTGCTTACTGGAGTGTTTACTGGAGTGTTTACTACAGTGCTTACTGGTGTGCTTACTGGAGTGCTTCCTGAAGTGTTTACTGGAGTGCTTACTGGAGAGCTTACTGGAGTGTTTACTGCAGTGTTTACTGGAGTGCTTACTGGTGTGCTTACAGCAGTGCTTACTGGAGTGCTTACTGGAGTGCTTACTGGAGTGCTTACTGGAGTGCTTACTGGAGTGCTTACTGCAGTGCTTACTGGAGTGCTTACTGGAGTGTTTACTGGAGTGCTTACTGGAGTGCTTACTGGAGTGCTTACTGGAGTGCTTACTGGAGTGTTTACTGGAGTGCTTACTGGAGTGCTTACTGGAGTGCTTACTGGAGTGCTTACTGGAGTGTTTACTGGAGTGCTTACTGGAGTGCTTAACGGAGTGCTTTCTGGAGTGTTTACTGGAGTGCTTACTGGAGTGTTTACTGGAGTGCTTACTGGAGTGCTTAATGGAGGGCTTACTTGAGTGCTTACTGGAGTGCTTCCTGGAGTGCTTACTGCAGTGTTTACTGGAGTGCTTACTTGAGTGCTTACTGGAGTGCGTACTGGAGTATTTAATGGAATGCTTATTGGAGTGCTTACTGGAGTGCTTACGGCAGTGCTTACTGGAGTGCTTACGGCAGTGCTTACTGGAGTGCTTAATGGAGTGCTTACTGGAGTGTTTACTGGAGTGCTTACTGGAGTGCTTAATGGAGTGCTTACTTGAGTGCTTACTGGAGTGCTTCCTGGAGTGCTTACTGGAGTGTTTACTGGAGTGCTTACTGGAGTGCTTACTGGAGTGTTTACTGGAGTGCTTACTGGAGTGTTTACTGGAGTGCTTACTGGAGTGCTTAATGGAGTGCTTACTTGAGTGCTTACTGGAGTGCTTACTGGAGTGCTTACTGGAGTGTTTACTGGAGTGCTTACTGGAGTGCTTACTGGAGTGCTTACTGGAGTGCTTACTGGAGTGTTTACTGGAGTGCTTACTGGAGTGCTTAACGGAGTGCTTTCTGGAGTGTTTACTGGAGTGCTTACTGGAGTGCTTAATGGAGTGCTTACTGGAGTGTTTACTGGAGTGCTTACTGGAGTGCTTACTGGAGTGTTTACTGGAGTGCTTACTGGAGTGCTTACTGGAGTGCTTACTGGAGTGCTTACTGGAGTGTTTACTGGAGTGCTTACTGGAGTGCTTAATGGAGTGCTTACTTGAGTGCTTACTGGAGTGCTTCCTGGAGTGCTTACTGCAGTGTTTACTGGAGTGCTTACTTGAGTGCTTACTGGAGTGCGTACTGGAGTATTTAATGGAATGCTTATTGGAGTGCTTACTGGAGTGCTTACGGCAGTGCTTACTGGAGTTCTTACTGCAGTGTTTACTGCAGTGCTTACTGGAGTGCTTACTGGAGTGCTTTATGGAGTGCTTACTGCAGTGTTTACTGGAGTGCTTACTTGAGTGCATACTGGAGTGCTTCCTGGAGTGCTTACTGGAGTGTTTACTGGTGTGCTTACTTGAGTGTTTACTGGAGTGCTTACAGGAGTGCCTACTGGAGTGCTTACTGCAGTGCTTACTGGAGTGCTTACTGGAGTGCTTACTCGAGTGTTAACTGGAGTGCTTACTTGAGTGCTTACTGGAGTGTTTACTGGAGTGCTTACTGGAGTACTTACTGGAGTGTTTACTGGTGTGCTTACTGGAGTGCTTACTGGAGTGCTTACTGGAGTGTTTACTGCAGTGCTTACCGGAGTACTTACTTGAGTGCTTACTGGAGTGCTTACTGGAGTGCTTACTGGAGTGTTTACTGGTGTGCTTACTGGAGTGATTAATGGAGTGCTTAGCGGAGTGCTTACTGGAGTGCTTACTGGAGTGTTTACTGGAGTGCTTACTTGAGTGCTTACTGGAGTGCTTCCTGGAGTGCTTACTGGAGTGCTTACTGGAGTGTTAACTGGAGTGCTTACTGGAGTGCTTACTGGAGTGTTAACTGGAGTGCTTACTGGAGTGCTTACTGTTGTGTTTACTGCAGTGTTTACTGGAGTGCTTACTGGAGTGCTTACTGGAGTGTTAACTGGAGTGCTTACTGGAGTGCTTACTGGAGTGCTTACTGGAGTGTTTACTGGAGTGCTTATTGGAGTGCTTAATGGAGTGCTTACTTGAGTGCTTACTGGAGTGCTTCCTGGAGTGCTTACTGGAGTGTTTACTGCAGTGCTTAATGGAGTGCTTATCGGAGTGCTTACTGGAGTGCTTACTGGAGTGTTTACTGGAGTGCTTACTTGAGTGCTTACTGGAGTGCTTCCTGTAGTGCTTACTGGAGAGTTTACTGGTGTGCTTACTGGAGTGCCTAACGGAGTGCTTACTGGAGTGTTTACTGGAGTGCTTACTGGAGTGCTTACTGGAGTGCTTACTGGAGTGTTTACTGGAGTTCTTACTGGAGTTTTAACTGGAGTGCTTACTGGAGTGTTTACTGCAGTGCTTACTGGTGTGTTTACTAGATTTCTTACTGGAGTGCTTACTGGAGTGTTAACTGGAGTGCTTACTGCAGTGTTTACTGGAGTGCTTCCTGGAGTGTTTACTGGAGTGCTTCCTGGAGTGCTTACTAGAGTGCTTACTGGAGTGTTTACTGGAGTGCTTACTGGAGTGCTTCCTGGAGTGCTTCCTGCAGTGTTTACTGGAGTGCTCACTGGAGTGTTTACTGGAGTGTTTACTGGAGTGCTTACTGGAGTGCTTCCTGGAGTGCTTACTGCAGTGTTTACTGGAGTGCTTCCTGGAGTGCTTACTGCAGTGTTTACTGGAGTGCTTCCTGGAGTGCTTCCTGGAGTGCTTACTGGAGTGCTTCCTAGAGTGCTTCCTGCAGTGTTTACTGGAGTGCTTACTGGAGTGCTTACTGGAGTGTTTACTGGAGTGCTTCCTGGAGTGCTTACTGCAGTGTTTACTGGAGTGCTTCCTGGAGTGCTTACTGCAGTGTTTACTGGAGTGCTTCCTGGAGTGCTTACAGGAGTGCTTACTGGAGTGCTTCCTTGAGTGTTTACTGGAGTGTTTACTGGAGTGCTTACTGGAGAGCTTACTGGAGTGCTTCCTGGAGTGCTTACTGCAGTGCTTAATGGAGTGCTTCCTGGAGTGCTTACTGGAGTGCTTACTGGAGTGCTTACTGGAGTGTTTACTGGAGTGTTTACTGCAATGCTTACTGGAGTGTTTCCTGGAGTGCTTCCTTGAGTGCGTACTGGAGTGCTTTCTGGAGTGCTTACTGCAGTGCTTACTGGAGTGTTTACTGCAGTGTTTACTGGAGTGCTTACTGGAGTGCTTCCTGGAGTGCTACTGCAGTGTTTACTGGAGTGCTTACTGGAGTGCTTCCTGCAGTGTTTACTGGGGTGCTTACAGGAGTGCTTACTGGAGTGCTTCCTGCAGTGTTTACTGGAGTGCTTACTTGAGTGCTTACTGGAGTGCTTCTTGGAGTGCTTACTGGATTGCTTACTGGAGTGCGTACTGGATTGTTTAATGCAGTGCTTATTGGAGTGCTTACTGGAGTGCTTACAGCAGTGCTTACTGGAGTGCTTACTGCAGTGTTTACTGGAGTGCTTACTTGAGTGCATACTGGAGTGCTTCCTGGAGTGCTTACTGGAGTGTTTACTGCAGTGCTTACTGGAGTGCTTACTGGAGTGCTTACTGCAGTGCTTACTGGAGTGCTTACTGGAGTTCTTACTGGAGTGTTTACTGGAGTGCTTACTGGAGTGCTTACTCGAGTGTTAACTGGAGTGCTTACTGGAGTGTTTACTGGAGTGTTTACTGGTGTGCTTCCTGGAGTGCTTACTGGAGTGTTAACTGGAGTGCTTACTGGAGTGTTTGCTGGAGTTCTTACTGGAGTGTTTACTGGTGTGCTTCCTGGAGTGCTTACTGGAGTGCTTACCGGAATGCTTACTGGAGTGTTTACTGCAGTGCTTACTGGAGTGCTTACCGGAGTGCTTACTGGAGTGCTTACTGGAGTGCTTACTGGAGTGCTTGCTGGAGTTCTTACTGGAGTGCATACTGGAGTGCTTCCTGGAGTGCTTACTGGAGTGTTTACTGCAGTGCTTACTGGAGTGCTTACCGGAGTGCTTACTGGAGTGTTTACTGCAGTGCTTACTGGAGTGCTTACAGGAGTGCTTACTGCAGTGCTTACTGGAGTGCTTACTGGAGTGCTTACTCGAGTGTTAACTGGAGTGCTTACTGGAGTGTTTACTGGAGTGTTTACTGGTGTGCTTCCTGGAGTGCTTACTGGAGTGTTAACTGGAGTGCTTACTGGAGTGTTTGCTGGAGTTCTTACTGGAGTGTTTACTGGTGTGCTTCCTGGAGTGCTTACTGGAGTGTTAACTGGAGTGCTTACTGGAGTGTTTGCTGGAGTTCTTACTGGAGCGTTTACTGCCGTGTTTACTGGGGTGCTTACCGGAATGCTTACTGGAGTGTTTACTGCAGTGCTTACTGGAGTGCTTGCTGGAGTTCTTACTGGAGTGTTTACTGGAGTGCTTCCTGGAGTGCTTACTGGAGTTCTTACTGGAGTGCTTACTGGAGTGCTTACAGGAGTGCTTACTTGAGTGCTTACTGGAGTGTTTACTGGAGTGCTTACTGGAGTGTTTACTGGTGTGCTTACTGGAGTGCTTAACGGAGTGCTTACTGGAGTGCTTACTGGAGTGTTTACTGGAGTTCTTACTGGAGTTTTAACTGGAGTGCTTACTGGAGTGTTTACTGCAGTGCTTACTGGTGTGTTTACTGGATTGCTTACTGGAGTGCTTACTGGAGTGTTAACTGGAGTGCTTACTGGAGTGTTTACTGATGTGCTTAATGCAGGGTTTACAGGAGTGCTTACTAGAGTATTTACTGCAGTGCTTACCTGAGTGCTTATTGGAGTGCTTACTGGAGTGTTTACTGGAGTGCTTACTGGAGTGCTTAACGGAGTGCTTTCTGGAGTGTTTACTGGAGTGCTTACTGGAGTGTTTACTGGAGTGCTTACTGGAGTGCTTAATGGAGTGCTTATTTGAGTGCTTACTGGAGTGCTTCCTGGAGTGCTTACTGCAGTGTTTACTGGAGTGCTTACTTGAGTGCTTACTGGAGTGCGTACTGGAGTATTTAATGGAATGCTTATTGGAGTGCTTACTGGAGTGCTTACTGGAGTGCTTACGGCAGTGCTTACTGGAGTGCTTACTGCAGTGTTTACTGGAGTGCTTACTTGAGTGCATGCTGGAGTGCTTCCTGGAGTGCTTACTGGAGTGTTTACTGCAGTGCTTACTGGAGTGCTTACTGGAGTGTTTACTGGTGTGCTTACTTGAGTGTTTACTGGAGTGCTTACAGGAGTGCCTACTGGAGTGCTTAATGCAGTGCTTACTGGAGTGCTTACTGGAGTGCTTACTCGAGTGTTAACTGGAGTGCTTACTTGAGTGCTTACTGGAGTGTTTACTGGAGTGGTTACTGGAGTACTTACTGGAGTGTTTACTGGAGTGCTTACTGGAGTGCTTACAGGAGTGCTTACTGGAGTGCTTCCTTGAGTGTTTACTGGAGTGCTTACTGCAGTGCTTACTGGAGTGCTTCCTGGAATGCTTACTGGAGTGCTTACTGGAGTGCTTACTGGAGTGTTTACTGGAGTGTTTACTGCAATGCTTACTGGAGTGTTTCCTGGAGTGCTTCCTCGAGTGCGTACTGGAGTGCTTTCTGGAGTGCTTACTGCAGTGCTTACTGGAGTGTTTACTGCAGTGTTTACTGGAGTGCTTACTGGAGTGCTTCCTGGAGTGCTACTGCAGTGTTTACTGGAGTGCTTACTGGAGTGCTTCCTGCAGTGTTTACTGGGGTGCTTACAGGAGTGCTTACTGGAGTGCTTCCTGCAGTGTTTACTGGAGTGCTTACTGGAGTGCTTCTTGGAGTGCTTACTGGATTGCTTACTGGAGTGCTTACTGGAGTGCTTATTGGAGTGCTTACTGGAGTGCTTACAGCAGTGCTTACTGGAGTGCTTACTGCAGTGTTTACTGGAGTGCTTACTTGAGTGCATACTGGAGTGCTTCCTGGAGTGCTTACTGGAGTGTTTACTGCAGTGCTTACTGGAGTGCTTACAGGAGTGCTTACTGGAGTGCTTACTGCAGTGCTTACTGGAGTGCTTACTGGAGTTCTTACTGGAGTGTTTACTGGAGTGCTTACTGGAGTGCTTACTCGAGTGTTAACTGGAGTGCTTACTGGAGTGTTTACTGGAGTGTTTACTGGTGTGCTTCCTGGAGTGCTTACTGGAGTGCTTCCTGGAGTGCTTACTGGAGTGTTTACTGCAGTGCTTACTGGAGTGCTTACCGGAGTGCTTACTGGAGTGTTTACTGCAGTGCTTACTGGAGTGCTTACAGGAGTGCTTACTGGAGTGCTTACTGCAGTGCTTACTGCAGTGCTTACTGGAGTTCTTACTGGAGTGTTTACTGGAGTGCTTACTGGAGTGCTTACTGGAGTGCTTACTCGAGTGTTAACTGGAGTGCTTACTGGAGTGTTTACTGGAGTGTTTACTGGTGTGCTTCCTGGAGTGCTTACTGGAGTGTTAACTGGAGTGCTTACTGGAGTGTTTGCTGGAGTTCTTACTGGAGTGTTTACTGGTGTGCTTCCTGGAGTGCTTACTGGAGTGTTAACTGGAGTGCTTACTGGAGTGTTTGCTGGAGTTCTTACTGGAGCGTTTACTGCCGTGTTTACTGGGGTGCTTACTGGAGTGCTTACTGGAGTGTTTACTGGAGTTCTTACTGGAGTTTTAACTGGAGTGCTTACTGGAGTGTTTACTGCAGTGCTTACTGGTGTGTTTACTGGAGTGCTTACTGGAGTGCTTACTGGAGTGTTAACTGGAGTGCTTACTGGAGTGTTTACTGACGTGCTTAATGCAGGGTTTACAGGAGTGCTTACTAGAGTATTTACTGCAGTGCTTACCTGAGTGCTTATTGGAGTGCTTACTGGAGTGCTTACTGGAGTGCTTACTGGAGTGTTTACTGGAGTGCTTACTGGAGTGCTTAATGGAGTGCTTACTTGAGTGCTTACTGGAGTGCTTCCTGGAGTGCTTACTGGAGTGCTTACTGGAGTGTTTACTGGAGTGCTTACTTGAGTGCTTACTGGAGTGCTTACTGGAATGCTTACTGGTGTGCTTACTTGAGTGCTTACTGGAGTGCTTACTGGAGTGTTTACTGCAGTGCTTACTGGAGTGCTTACTGGAGTGTTTACTGGTGTGCTTACTGGAGTGCTTACTGGAGTGCTTACTCGAGTGTTAACTGGAGTGCTTACTTGAGTGCTTACTGGAGTGTTTACTGGTGTGCTTACTGGAGTGCTTACTGGAGTGCTTACTGGAGTGTTTACTGGAGTGCTTACTGGAGTGCTTACTGGAGTGTTTACTGGAGTGCTTACTGGAGTGCTTAACGGAGTGCTTTCTGGAGTGTTTACTGGAGTGCTTACTGGAGTGTTTACTGGTGTGCTTAGCGGAGTGCTTACTGGAGTGCTTACTGGAGTGCTTACTGGAGTGCTTAGCGGAGTGCTTACTGGAGTGCTTACTGGAGTGTTTACTGGAGTGCTTACTTGAGTGCTTACTGAAGTGCTTCCTGGAGTGCTTACTGGAGTGTTAACTGGAGTGCTTACTGGAGTGCTTACTGGAGTGTTTACTGCAGTGTTTACTGGAGTGATTACTGGAGTGCTTACTGGAGTGTTAACTGGAGTGCTTACTGGAGTGCTTACTGGAGTGTTTACTGCAGTGTTTACTGGAGTGCTTACTGGAGTGCTTACTGGAGTGTTAACTGGAGTGCTTACTGGAGTGCTTACTGGAGTGCTTACTGGAGTGCTTACTGGAGTGCTTACTGGAGTGTTAACTGGAGTGCTTACTGGAGTGCTTACTGGAGTGCTTACTGGAGTGCTTACTGGAGTGCTTACTGGAGTGTTTACTGGAGTGCTTACTGGTGTGCTTAATGGAGTGCTTACTTGAGTGCTTACTGGAGTGCTTACTGGAGTGTTTACTGGAGTGCTTACTGGTGTGCTTAATGGAGTGCTTACTGGAGTGCTTCCTGGAGTGCTTACTGGAGTGTTTACTGCAGTGCTTAATGGAGTGCTTATCGGAGTGCTTACTGGAGTGCTTACTGGAGTGTTTACTGGAGTGCTTACTTGAGTGCTTACTGGAGTGCTTCCTGTAGTGCTTACTGGAGTGTTTACTGGTGTGCTTACTGGAGTGCTTAACGGAGTGCTTACTGGAGTGTTTACTGGAGTGCTTACTGGAGTGCTTACTGGAGTGCTTCCTGGAGAGCTTACTGGAGTGTTTACTGGAGTGTTTACTGGAGTGCTTCCTGGAGTGCTTCCTGGAGTGCTTACTGGAGTGCTTACTGGAGTGCTTACTGGAGTGCTTACTGGAGTGCTTCCTGGAGAGCTTACTGGAGTGTTTACTGGAGTGTTTACTGGAGTGCTTACCGGATTGCTTACTGGAGTGTTTACTGCAGTGCTTACTGGAGTGCTTACTGGAGTTCTTACTAGAGTTTTTACTGGAGTGCTTCCTGGAGTGCTTACTGGAGTTCTTACTGGAGTGCTTACTGGAGTGTTTACTGGAGTGTTTACTGGAGTGCTTCCTGGAGTGCTTCCTGCAGGGTTTACAGGAGTGCTTACTGGAGTGCTTACTGCAGGGTTTACTGGAGTGCTTACTGCAGTGCTTACTGGAGGGCTTACTGGAGTGTTTACTGGAGTGCTTACTGGAGTGCTTAATGGAGTGCTTACTGGAGTGTTTACTAGCGTGCTTACTGGAGTGCTTACTGGAGTGCTTACTGGAGTGTTTACTGGAGTGCTTACTGGAGTGCTCACTGGAGTGCTTACTGGAATGCTTACTGGAGCGTTTTCTGGAGTGCTTACTGCAGTGTTTACTGGAGTGCTTACTAGAGTGCTTACTGGAGTGTTTACTGGAGTGCTTAACAGAGTGCTTACTTGTGTGTTTACCGGAGTGCTTACTGGAGTGTTTACTGTTGTGCTTACTTGAGTGTTTACTGGAGTGCTTACTGGAGTGCTTCCTGCAGTGCTTACTGGAGTGTTTACTGGAGTGCTTACTGCAGTGCTTACTGGAGTACTTACTGGAGTGCATACTGGAGTGTTTACTGGAGTGCTTACTTGAGTGCTTACTGGAGTGCTTCCTGGAGTGATTACTGGAGCGTTTACTGCACTGTTTACTGGAGTGCTTACTGGAGTGCTTACTGGAGTGTTAACTGGAGTGCTTACTGCAGGGTTTACTGGAGTGCTTACTGGAGTGCTTACTGGAGTGCTTACTGGAGTGCTTAATGGAGTTCTTACTGGAGTGTTTACTGGAGTGTTAACTGGAGTACTTACTGGAGTGCTTACTGTAGTGTTAACTGGAGTGCTTACTGGAGTGTTTACTGGAGTGCTTACTGGAGTGTTTACTGGTGTGCTTCCTGGAGTGCTTACTGGAGTGCTTACTGGAGTGTTTACTGGAGTGCTTACTGCAGGGTTTACTGGAGTGCTTACTGGAGTGCTTACTGGAGTGCTTACTGGAGTGCTTAATGGAGTGCTTACTCGAGTGTTTACTGCAGTGCTTACTGGAGTTCTTACTGAAGTGCTTAATGGAGTGTTTACTGGTGTGCTTACTGGAGTGCTTACTGGAGTGTTTACTGGTGTGCTTACTGGAGTGCTTACTGCAGTGCTTACTGGAGTGCTTACTGCAGTGCTTACTGGAGTGCTTACTTGAGTGCTTACTGGAGTGCTTAATGGAGTGCTTACTGGAGTGTTTACTGAAGTGCTTCCTGGAGTGCTTACGAGAGTGCTTACTGGAGTGCTTACTGGAGTTCTTACTGGAGTGTTTACTGGAGTGTTTACTGCAGTGCTTACTGGAGTGCTTACTGGAGTGCTTTATGGAGTGCTTACTGCAGTGTTTACTGGAGTGCTTACTTGAGTGCTTACTGGAGTGCTTCTTGGAGTGCTTATTTGATTGCTTACTGGAGTGCGTACTGGAGTGTTTACTGGAGTGCTTCCTGGAGTGCTTACTGGAGTGCTTACTGGAGTGCTTACTGGAGTGTTTACTGGAGTGTTTACTACAGTGCTTACTGGTGTGCTTACTGGAGTGCTTCCTGAAGTGTTTACTGGAGTGCTTCCTGGAGTGCTTACTGGAGAGCTTACTGGAGAGCTTACTGGAGTGTTTACTGCAGTGTTTACTGGAGTGCTTACTGGTGTGCTTACAGCAGTGCTTACTGGAGTGCTTACTGGAGTGCTTACTGGAGTGCTTACTGGAGTGCTTACTGGAGTGTTTACTGGAGTGCTTACTGGAGTGCTTACTGGAGTGCTTACTGGAGTGCTTACTGGAGTGCTTCCTGGAGTGCTTACTGCAGTGTTTACTGGAGTGCTTACTGGAGTGCTTACTGGAGTGCTTACTGTTGTGCTTAATGGAGTGCTTACTTGAGTGCTTACTGGAGTGCTTACTGGAGTGCTTACTGGAGTGTTTACTGGAGTGCTTACTGGAGTGCTTACTGGAGTGTTTACTGGAGTGTTTACTGGAGTGCTTACTGGAGTGCTTACTGTAGTGCTTACTGGAGTGTTTACTGGAGTGCTTACTGGAGTGCTTACTGGAGTGCTTACTGGAGTGTTTACTGGAGTTCTTACTGGAGTGCTTCCTGGAGTGCTTACTGGAGTGCTTACTGGAGTGCTTACTGGAGTGTTTACTGGAGTGTTTACTGCAGTGCTTACTGGAGTGCTTCCTGAAGTGTTTACTGGAGTGCTTCCTGTAGTGCTTCCTGGAGTGCTTACTGGAGTGCTTACTGGAGTGCTTACTGGAGTGCTTACTGGAGTGTTTACTGGAGTGTTTACTGCAGTGTTTACTGGAGTGCTTCCTGAAGTGTTTACTGGAGTGCTTCCTGTAGTGCTTCCTGGAGTGCTTACTGGAGTGCTTACTGGAGTGTTTACTGGAGTGCTTACTGGAGTGTTTACTGCAGTGTTTACTGGAGTGCTTACTGGTGTGCTTACTGCAGTGCTTACTGGAGTGCTTATTGGAGTGCTTACTGGAGTGCTTACTGCAGTGCTTACTGGAGTGCTTACTGGAGTGCTTACTGGAGTGCTTACTGCAGTGCTTACTGCAGTGCTTCCTGGTGTGCTTACTGGAGTGCAAACTGGAGTGCTTAATGGAGTGCTTCCTGGAGTGTTTACTGGAGTGTTTACTGCAGTGCTTCCTGGAGTGCTTACTGGAGTGCAAACTGGAGTGCTTACTGGAGTGCTTACTGGAGTGCTTACTGGAGTGCGTACTGGAGTGTTTACTGGAGTGCTTACTGGAGTGCTTACTGGAGTGCTTACTGGAGTGTTTACTGCAGTGCTTCCTGGTGTGCCTACTGGAGTGCTTCCTGGAGTGTTTACTGGAGTGCTTACTGGAGTGCTTACTGGAGTGCTTACTGGAGTGCTTACTGGAGTGCTTAATGGAGTGCTTACTGGAGTGTTTACTGGAGTGCTTCCTGGAGTGCTTACTGGAGTGCTTACTGGAGTGCTTACTGGAGTGCTTCCTGGAGTGTTTACTGGAGTGCTTCCTGGAGTGCTTACGAGAGTGCTTACTGGAGTGCTTACTGGAGTTCTTACTGGAGTGTTTACTGGAGTGCTTACTTGAGTGCTTACTGGAGTGCTTCCTGGAGTGTTTACTGCAGTGCTTTATGGAGTGCTTACTGCAGTGTTTACTGGAGTGCTTACTTGAGTGCTTACTGGAGTGCTTCTTGGAGTGCTTATTTGATTGCTTACTGGAGTGCGTACTGGAGTTTTTACTGGAGTGCTTCCTGGAGTGCTTACTGGAGTGCTTACTGGAGTGCTTACTGGAGTGCTTACTGGAGTGCTTACTGGAGTGTTTACTGGAGTGTTTACTACAGTGCTTACTGGTGTGCTTACTGGAGTGCTTCCTGAAGTGTTTACTGGAGTGCTTACTGGAGTGTTTACTGCAGTGTTTACTGGAGTGCTTACTGGTGTGCTTACAGCAGTGCTTACTGGAGTGCTTACTGGAGTGCTTACTGGAGTGTTTACTGGAGTGCTTACTGGAGTGCTTACTGGAGTGTTTACTGGAGTGCTTACTGGAGTGCTTACTGGAGTGCTTACTGCAGTGCTTCCTGGAGTGTTTACTGGAGTGTTTACTGCAGTGCTTACTGGAGTGCTTCCTGTAGTACTTCCTGGAGTGTTTACTGGAGTGCTTACTGGAGTGTTTACTGCAGTGTTTACTGGAGTGCTTACTGGTGTGCTTACTGCAGTGCTTACTGGAGTGCTTACTGGAGTGCTTACTGGAGTGCTTACTGGAGTGCTTACTGCAGTGCTTACTGGAGTGCTTACTGGAGTGTTTACTGGAGTGTTTACTGGAGTGCTTCCTGGAGTGCTTACTGGAGTGCTTACTGCAGTGCTTACTGGAGTGCTTACTGGAGTGTTTACTGGAGTGTTTACTGGAGTGCTTCCTGGAGTGCTTACTGGAGTGCAAACTGGAGTGCTTACTGGAGTGCGTACTGGAGTGTTTACTGCAGTGCTTCCTGGAGTGCTTACTGGAGTGTTTACTGGAGTGCTTACTGGAGTGCTTACTGGAGTGCTTACTGCAGTGCTTACTGGAGTGCTTACTGGAGTGCTTACTGCAGTGCTTCCTGGAGTGCTTACTGGAGTGCTTACTGGAGTGCTTACTGGAGTGTTTACTGGAGTGCTTACTGGAGTGTTTACTGCAGTGTTTACTGGAGTGCTTACTGGTGTGCTTACTGGAGTGCTTACTGGAGTGCTTACTGGAGTGCTTACTGGAGTGCTTACTGCAGTGCTTACTGGAGTGCTTACTGGAGTGTTTACTGGAGTGTTTACTGGAGTGCTTCCTGGAGTGCTTACTGGAGTGCTTACTGCAGTGCTTACTGGAGTGCTTACTGGAGTGTTTACTGGAGTGTTTACTGGAGTGCTTCCTGGAGTGCTTACTGGAGTGCAAACTGGAGTGCTTACTGGAGTGCTTACTGGAGTGCTTACTGCAGAGCTTCCTGGAGTGCTTCCTGGAGTGCTTACTGGAGTGCTTACTGGAGTGCTTACTGGAGTGTTTACTGGAGTGTTTACTGCAGTGCTTACTGGAGTGCTTACTGGTGTGCTTACTGGAGTGCTTCCTGAAGTGTTTACTGGTGTGCTTCCTGTAGTGCTTCCTGGAGTGCTTACTGGAGTGTTTACTGCAGTGTTTACTGGAGTGCTTACTGGTGTGCTTACTGCAGTGCTTACTGGAGTGCTTACTGGAGTGCTTACTGGAGTGCTTACTGGAGTGTTTACTGGAGTGCTTACTGGAGTGCTTACTGCAGTGTTTACTGGAGTGCTTACTGGAGTGCTTACTGGAGTGTTTACTGCAGTGTTTACTGGAGTGCTTACTGGAGTGCTTACTGGAGTGCTTACTGGAGTGCTTCCTGGAGTGCTTACTGCAGTGTTTACTGGAGTGCTTACTGGAGTGCTTACTGGAGTGCTTACTGGAGTGCTTACTGCAGTGTTTACTGGAGTGCTTACTGGAGTGCTTACTGGAGTGTTTACTGCAGTGCTTCCTGGAGTGCTTACTGGAGTGTTTACTGGAGTGCTTACTGGAGTGCTTACTGGAGTGCTTACTGGAGTGCTTACTGGAGTGCTTCCTGGAGTGTTTACTGGAGTGCTTCCTGGAGTGTTTACTGCAGTGCTTACTGGAGTGCTTACTGGAGTGCTTACTGGAGTGCTTACTGGAGTGTTTACTGGAGTGTTTACTGCAGTGCTTACTGGAGTGCTTACTGGAGTGCTTACTGGAGTGCTTACTGGAGTGTTTACTGGAGTGTTTACTGCAGTGCTTACTGGAGTGCTTACTGGAGTGTTTACTGCAGTGCTTACTGGAGTGCTTACTGGAGTGCTTACTGGAGTGTTTACTGGAGTGTTTACTGCAGTGCTTACTGGAGTGCTTTCTGGAGTGCTTCCTGAAGTGTTTACTGGAGTGCTTCCTGTAGTGCTTCCTGGAGTGCTTACTGGAGTGCTTACTGGAGTGCTTACTGGAGTGTTTACTGCAGTGTTTACTGGAGTGCTTACTGGTGTGCTTACTGCAGTGCTTACTGGAGTGCTTATTGGAGTGCTTACTGGAGTGCTTACTGGAGTGTTTACTGGAGTGCTTACTGCAGTGCTTACTGGAGTGCTTACTGGAGTGTTTACTGGAGAGCTTACTGGAGTGTTTGCTGCAGTGCTTCCTGGTGTGCTTACTGGAGTGCTTCCTGGAGTGTTTACTGGAGTGTTTACTGCAGTGCTTACTGGAGTGCTTACTGGAGTGCTTACTGGAGTGCTTACTGGAGTGCTTACTGGAGTGTTTACTGGAGTGCTTACTGCAGTGCTTACTGGAGTGCTTACTGGATTGCTTACTGGAGTGCTTACTGGAGTGTTTACTGGAGTGCTTACTGCAGTGCTTACTGGAGTGTTTACTGGAGAGCTTACTGGAGTGTTTACTGCAGTGCTTCCTGGTGTGCTTACTGGAGTGCTTCCTGGAGTGTTTACTGGAGTGTTTACTGGAGTGCTTACTGGAGTGCTTACTGGAGTGCTTACTGGAGTGTTTACTGGAGTGCTTACTGCAGTGCTTACTGGAGTGCTTACTGGAGTGTTTACTGGAGAGCTTACTGGAGTGTTTACTGCAGTGCTTCCTGGTGTGCTTACTGGAGTGCTTCCTGGAGTGTTTACTGGAGTGCTTACTGCAGTGCTTACTGGAGTGCTTACTGGAGTGTTTACTGGAGAGCTTACTGGAGTGTTTACTGCAGTGCTTCCTGGTGTGCTTACTGGAGTGCTTCCTGGAGTGTTTACTGGAGTGTTTACTGGAGTGCTTACTGGAGTGCTTACTGGAGTGCTTACTGGAGTGCGTACTGGAGTGTTTACTGCAGTGTTTACTGGAGTGCTTCCTGGAGTGTTTACTGGAGTGTTTACTGCAGTGTTTACTGGAGTGCTTCCTGGAGTGTTTACTGGAGTGCTTACTGCAGTGTTTACTGGAGTGCTTCCTGGAGTGTTTACTGGAGTGTTTACTGCAGTGTTTACTGGAGTGCTTCCTGGAGTGTTTACTGGAGTGTTTACTGCAGTGTTTACTGGAGTGCTTACTGGTGTGCTTACTGCAGTGCTTACTGGAGTGCTTATTGGAGTGCTTATTGGAGTGCTTACTGGAGTGCTTACTGGAGTGTTTACTGGAGTGTTTACTGGAGAGCTTACTGGAGTGTTTACTGCAGTGCTTCCTGGTGTGCTTACTGGAGTGCTTCCTGGAGTGTTTACTGGAGTGTTTACTGGAGTGCTTCCTGCAGTGCTTACTGGAGTGTTTACTGGAGTGCTTACTGGAGTGCTTACTGGAGTGCTTACTGCAGTGCTTACTGGAGTGCTTACTGGAGTGTTTACTGGAGTGTTTACTGCAGTGCTTACTGGAGTGCTTACTGGAGTGCTTCCTGGAGTGCTTACTGGAGTGTTTACTGGAGTGTTTACTGGAGTGCTTACTGGAGTGCTTACTGGAGTGCTTCCTGGAGTGCTTACTGGAGTGCTTACTGGACTGTTTACTGGAGTGCTTACTGCAGTGCTTCCTGCAGTGCTTACTGGACTGTTTACTGGAGTGCTTACTGGAGTGCTTACTGGAGTGTTTACTGGAGTGCTTACTGGAGTGCTTACTGGAGTGTTTACTGCAGTGCTTACTGGAGTGCTTACTGGAGTGCTTACTGCAGTGCTTCCTGCAGTGCTTACTGGACTGTTTACTGGAGTGCTTACTGGAGTGCTTACTGGAGTGCTTACTGGACTGTTTACTGGAGTGCTTACTGGAGTGCTTACTGGAGTGCTTACTGGAGTGTTTACTGCAGTGCTTCCTGCAGTGCTTACTGGACTGTTTACTGGAGTGCTTACTGGAGTGCTTACTGGAGTTGTTACGTTCTCGCTCGGGTGTGAAGTAACGCCGAGGTAAACGTCGAGATAAACCAGAATCAATGCAAACGAGACCGCAGTAAGATTAACCATTTACTGTTCACTCTTCACATTAACGCATGGTGAAAACTGTTGAAAAACAATACAGGATTGGTACAGTGTTTGTTCCCTTCTAAATATCACATTTACATTGTGAATACTTGCAAAGGTAAAACTACAATAACTACATTACATTAAAGTGCAGCATACAGTCAGAATCTAGCTGCTCCATTGGCTGCTTTAGATACACTTCAATACAAACTATCCCGACTCTTTAACTGACGAAAAGGTAAACCTTACCGACCGTCGTTACTTTTAACAGAATCGGCGTTAACATTCTAACTCAAAATACCGATTATCTAATGACTTACAGCGTTGCTTTCACTGTGTCTTTGGTGCATAGAGAGACCCTAGTCAGCGTTATGGTGGCACATGTGAGTGACCCCCACCCTTGCGTGAATCTCAAACCGGTAATTCCCCACAAGACGCGGCGAACCCGGATGTGACGTCATCGCAGCCGCGATGTATTACAGACAAATCAATTGATTTAAACAATCCTAACTTTAACTAAAAAATGCTAACAAATTACTACGCGAAAATATTATAAACTAAATAACTGCCATAAAGGCAGCACACTCCCCGCTTGACCTTCGTAAGGTCACAATGAACATAATACAAACTTCAGTCTCTAAATCAGTCATTAGGTAGAAGTAGAATGACTTCTGTAACGGGCCTTTGATAAATTGTCACATTGCCTTGGTCGGTAGTTTTCAATTCAACCTTCCTGACATGTCCATCCCTACTAGGGAATGTGGCAGTGATCCTGGCCATTGGCCAGCAGTTGCGGGCGATTTGCTTGTCCCGGAGCAGGACTAAATCTCCAACTTGAAGGTTCCTGCGGGGTTCTGACCACTTTTGTCTGTGTTGCAACAAAGGTAGATATTCCTGTCTCCAACGAGACCAGAATCGATTTGCCAGGGCCTGGACCTGTCTCCATTGCTTTGTGTACAGGTCCTTATCGGAGAAGTCCCCCGGTGGAGGGGCAGCTCCTGCCTTCTGCGTAAGGAGCATTGATGGCGAGAGTATGAAGGGGTTTTCCGGGTCAGAAGACACGGGTAGGAGTGGTCGGGCATTCATAATGGCTGTGACCTCTGCCATTAGTGTGCACAGTACCTCGTGGGTCAGTCGGGTGCTTTGCTGCAGAAACATTGAATCAAGAATTCTTCTGGCGATACCAATCATCCGCTCCCATGCGCCTCCCATGTGAGAGGCGTGTGGTGTGTTGAACTCCCAGTTGCATCCCTGCTGACTGAGGTATTGTTGCACCGTTTTGTCCATCCCCAGCTCCTTTGATGCTCCAATAAAGTTCGTGCCGCGGTCAGACCTTAACTGTTTTGCAGGGCCTCTTAGCGCGAAGAAGCGCCTGAGAGCGTTAATGCAGCTGGAGGCATCCAAAGATTCGATGACCTCAATGTGTACCGCTCTCGAACTCATGCAGCTAAACATAATGGCCCACCGCTTGCTCTCTGCCTGTCCCCCTCTGGTACGCCTCGTTATGATAGTCCAGGGACCAAACACGTCGAGCCCCACATATGTAAAAGGAGGGCAGACCTCGAGGCGTTCTGGTGGGAGGTCCGCCATACGTTGAACTTCCAAACCGCCTCGCAGTTTCCTGCAGGTTACGCATTTATGAAGTACTGAATTGATCAGTGTTTTACCTCCCAAGATCCACAGTCCTGCTGCCCTGATTGCTCCTTCCGTCAGGTGACGGCCCTGATGCCTTACCTGTTCATGGTGATGGCGAGTGAGCAGTAAAGACACGTGGCTGTCTTTGGGCAGGATTACCAGACACTTTTCTGCAGCTGGAAGTTGGGAGTGGATTAACCGACCTCCGATGCAGATGATATCATTCTTCAGGATCGGGCTGAATTTCCTCAGGGGGCTGTCCTTAGGTATTGGTTTATTAGCTTGGAGAGCTGAAAACTCCTCTGCGAAAGCCGCTCTTTGAGTTGCTTTAAAGGTGACGTCCTTTGCCTGGGCCAATTCGTCCGCAGTGCGGGCTAGGTTACATTTGTGCCATCCCCTACATTTACTGTTTCGGGATGAACGTTTGTGTGATCTGGCCATGTGAATGAGGAACGCAAGTCCTCTCACTAAAGAACGCCAAGTGGAGAACCGTTGAAAGCGTTCGCTAGTACGTGTCAATTCTTCGAGGTAGGTGGCTCCTGTTTGTATTTGCGGGCGAATTTCCGAGTCCCTTTCGGGTTCGATCAGTTCAAATGTCTCACTCGTTTGAGTCTTACCCGTTGGTGACTGATACAAAAAGGGGGGTCCGGTGAACCAGGATGTCTGCGCCAGACGGGATGCAGGTAAGGATCTCGATGCATGGTCTGCAGGGTTGTCCTCAGTATGTACATAATGCCATTGTTCGGGCTTTGAAGACAGGCGGATACGTTGAACTCTATTATGAACGTACGCGTAGAAGCGTTTTGACTCATTATAAATATACCCAAGCACTACTTTGCTATCTGTGTAGAACTTGATATCGTCCAGCTCTAGGTCTAGCTCGTCCTGGATAAGATCTGCCATTTCCACGGCCAGGACAGCTGCGCACAGTTCAAGCCTTGGAATTGTCGGCTCGGACTGGGGAGTGAGCTTCGCCTTACCGGTTACAAATCCTATCTCGACTTGACCACCCTGCTTGACCACTTTCAAGTAAGCCACGGCACCGATGGCCTTGGTAGACGCGTCCGAGAAAACACACAATTCTGTGTGCACTGCCGCGGTAGGTGAGGTCACGGTGTACCTACGTTGGATATGAAGCTGTTTTAGGTCTTGAAGTGAATCTCTCCAAGCCTCCCATTTACTGAGCTTGTCTTCTGGTAGGGGAGTATCCCAGTCAGAGAGCCCAGAGGTAAGTTCTCTGAGAAGGACTCTTCCTTGGATTGTAACTGGTGCCAGTAGACCCAAGGGATCGAAAACACTGTTAACAGTGGAGAGAACTCCATGGCGGGTAAATGGCTTGATTGCGGTCGGCACGGAGAAGGTGAAGGAGTCAGTCATAATCTCCCAGAGGAGACCCAAGCTCCTTTGCGTGGGTATGGTTTCTCCGTCTAAATCTAGGTCTTTGATTGCTGGGGCACAGTCGTCGTGTGGAAAGGCCTCCATTACTGCCTGTCAGTTTGATGCAAACTTATGCAAGCGGAGGTTTGACTCGGCAAGAGAGGCTTGTGTACGTCGGAGCAGATCGATTGCTTCGTCTTCTTTCTGTAGTGATATCAAGCCGTCGTCGACATAGAAGTGTCTTTCTACAAACCGAACGGTGTCGTCGCCGTGCTCCCGTGCGCCCTCTCTGATGGCTCTTCGCAGCCCGTAGATGGCCACAGCGGGCGATGGACTATTGCCGAAAACGTGGACTTTCATCCGGTACTCGATGACTTCCTTGTTAATGTCGTTGTCCTTGTACCATAAGAAACGGAGGAAATCGCGGTAGTCCTCCTTTACTAAGAAACAATGGAACATCTGCTGGATGTCCGCTAAGATTGCGACCTTCTCCTTCCGGAAGCGTAGCAGGACCCCGAGAAGGGTATTGTTTAAGTCGGGGCCTGTAAGGAGGACGTCGTTAAGGGAGATGCCAGCGCACTGAGCACTGGAGTTGAAGACCACCCTGATCTGATTGGGCTTTTGTGGGTGGTAAACCCCAAACGTTGGGAGGTACCAGCACTCCTCACCTTCTGTCAGTGGCGGTGCTACTTCAGCATGTCCATTAGCGAAGATCTTCTCCATAAATGCTACATATTGTTGCTGCATCTCGGGTTTCCTTTTCAGGGTTTTTTGCAAGGACGTGAACCGCTTGACCGCCTGCTCTTTGTTGTTTGGCAAGCATCGGCGTGGTTCTCTGAAAGGTAGTGGGGCGACACAGTTATTTGCTTCATCTCTGAAGACCTTGGTGTCCATTATTTTTAAGAAAATGGTGTCTTGAGCTGATGGAGCGAGTTTATTATCGTGCTCAGTTTGAGCGAAGACTGACTGACCCAGCGTCTTGTCGGTTACTTTACATTTGTTAAAGCCTTGTCGTGCTTCCTTTATACACATGAAACTTGTGCAGGGTTGAAAAATTGAATGGCGGCCACTCTCTAGCACGTTGGTCTTGAGTGTATTAACTGTTGGTTTGTGTACGTCGCCGAGGCACACCTCTCCTATCACCACCCAGCCCAGATCCAGGCGTTGGGCAAAGGGGGCGTCGTGTGGTCCATTGACCTGCTGCCTAACCTTGTGCACCTGGAGAACATCTCTTCCTAATAGCAGGAGTATTTCTGCTTCTGGATCCAGCTCTGGGATGTGTTTGGCGATGTGGTGGAGATGTGGCTGGTGTAGCACCGCACTTGGCGTCGGGATCTCAGTGCGGTTATTCAAGATTTTCTCGCACTCTAAGAGTGGAGGGAGACAGATGACGACTTTACCATCCAGGGACTCGATCTGGAAGCCTTCGGCCTTCCTTCCGTAAGTTTCCATGTTGCCTGAGCAAGTTCTAAGGTAGTATGGGAACTGCTCGCTCTCGATGTTGAACAAGTCGAAGAACTCTGGACGGGCTAGCGAGCGATTGCTCTGATCATCCAGAATTACGTAGGCTTTGGTGGCCTTGTCTTTGGCTCCCTTAGGGTACACCTTAGTGAGACAGATCTTTGAACAAGAACGGCTTGCCTGAGCTTGACCGCAAACTTCCGTACAGCTCGAGCTGACAACAGGTGTCCTGGAGTGAGCTTCTCCCTCCCCGCCGTCCTGTTGTGGGGGTGAAGGAGCTTCGTCGGTTTGCGGTAACGGGCCAGGATGCATGGCCCAGTCGTGATTAGTGCTATCACATTCCAGGCACTTCATGGCGATCGTACACTCTCTCGCACAGTGAGAGGTCGAGGAACAGCATCTAAAACATATTCCTTTCTCCTTGAGAAGGGCCTTCCTCTCTTCGAGGGGTTTTTCCCTAAACGTTCTGCATCTTTTGAGAGGGTGGGGTTTGTTATGCAATGGACAATTCTTGCTAGGGTCGTTGTTAGTTGTAAGGACTTGAGTCTTAAGCGCTGAGACTGGTTTAGTAATGTTGGAATTATTCGAAGTGGATTTATCTGGCTTGGTGTAAATTGTACTGCTGCCTGGACCTATGAGGCTAGGATCGTTTCGCTTCTTCGCCTCCTTGCACACGAACCTGGTGAAATACTCGAAGGGAGGGAATTGACCTTCGTGTTCTTCCTTGTAATCTGAGGCAACGGACAACCACCTGTCCTGCAGCCCAAATGGAAGTTTGTCCACGAGTTGTCTAATCCCGGTTGGAGTGTCTAGGTATACTAGACCAGCTGAGTGGCCATCTTCTTTGGCGCCTTGAATCTCCATGAGTAAATCTCCAAATTCTCTTAGCTTGGTGTGGTCCTTGGCTGACACCTTAGGAAAATTTCCCAAACGTTGGCATAGCGCGCCTCAATAATTTCGGGGGCTCCGTAGCCCTCCTGAAGTCTCTCCCATGCTTTCTTCAATGCTAGCTCGGGTTTGTTGATGTACACTGAACGCATGCGTCTCACCTGTTCGCATGATTCTTTTCCCAGCCATTTTGCCATAAGATCCAACTCCTGGGTTGCTCTGAGCTGGACTCCGTCGATAGCGTTGGTGAAAGTGGAGTACCATGCACGGTAATTTTCAGGTTTATCGTCGAACTGGTATAGTCCCGAAGTGACGAGATCCCGTCGTGCGAAATACCGTGCTACGGATTCGTCTACAAGTGGCGTGCGGGCTGAGGGAACATGTCCACAGGTACATGACTGAGGGCGTACATCTGTTATGGGATTTGCTGGTCTGGACTCAGTCTTTGCCTCTCTTCTCCCCAAATCCGGTAAGTTCGGTGTCGAGAAGTACTTGTCGTGAGCCCTTGCATTCCTGGGTTCATCGCGGAGTTGCGAGGGTAAATTATCTTCCTCGGATGGACGTGATGCCGTCGGGCCTCTCCAAGACTCCTCGTGAAGTGGGACGTTATCGAATAAGTAAGGAGAGGAAGAAAGAGTCTTCCATTCCATTTGAGATTGGACATAGTCCCTTGTACGTTCCAATCCGATCTTTTCTGAGGTAGATTTTCCGTCCTTCGGATCATGCATTTCTTCGGTGTCTTCTATTAACTCTGCTTCCACCTCGGCAGCTGCTGCTTCTCGTTCTAGCTTCAGCGCTTCTAACCGTGCCTCTACCCTTTTCCTTTCCAATTCGTTTTCGGCTTCTCTGGCAGCCTTTTCCTTCTGGTTTTCGGCTTCTCTGGCAGCCGCTTCCTTCTGGTTTTCGGCTTCTCTGGCAGCCTTTTCCTTCACTTCTAATTCTTCTTTGGCAAAGCGCGCTCGCACCTTGGCGGCTTCTGCTTTCGCTCTTGCTTGGGTGGCCTTACTTGATGCCCTACTGCCCCTGTCGCAGGATGACGATGACTTTGACAATGACTTGATGCTGGATCGGGTTGACATGGCTGCACTTTAAACACCTGATAATGCCGCTTTTTCACTGTAACGTTCTCGCTCGGGTGTGAAGTAACGCCGAGGTAAACGTCGAGATAAACCAGAATCAATGCAAACGAGACCGCAGTAAGATTAACCATTTACTGTTCACTCTTCACATTAACGCATGGTGAAAACTGTTGAAAAACAATACAGGATTGGTACAGTGTTTGTTCCCTTCTAAATATCACATTTACATTGTGAATACTTGCAAAGGTAAAACTACAATAACTACATTACATTAAAGTGCAGCATACAGTCAGAATCTAGCTGCTCCATTGGCTGCTTTAGATACACTTCAATACAAACTATCCCGACTCTTTAACTGACGAAAAGGTAAACCTTACCGACCGTCGTTACTTTTAACAGAATCGGCGTTAACATTCTAACTCAAAATACCGATTATCTAATGACTTACAGCGTTGCTTTCACTGTGTCTTTGGTGCATAGAGAGACCCTAGTCAGCGTTATGGTGGCACATGTGAGTGACCCCCACCCTTGCGTGAATCTCAAACCGGTAATTCCCCACAAGACGCGGCGAACCCGGATGTGACGTCATCGCAGCCGCGATGTATTACAGACAAATCAATTGATTTAAACAATCCTAACTTTAACTAAAAAATGCTAACAAATTACTACGCGAAAATATTATAAACTAAATAACTGCCATAAAGGCAGCACAGGAGTGCTTCCTGGAGTGCTTACAGGAGTGTTTACTGGAGTGTTTACTGGAGTGTTTACTGGAGTGTTTACTGGAGTGTTTACTGGAGTGGTAACTGGAGTGTTTACTGGAGTGCTTACTGGAGTGTTTACTGGAGTGTTTACTGGAGTGTTTACTGCAGTGCTTACTGGAGTGGTAACTGGAGTGTTTACTGGAGTGCTTACTGGAGTGCTTACTGGAGTGGTAACTGGAGTGTTTACTGGAGTGCTTACTGGAGTGTTTACTGGAGTGTTTACTGGAGTGTTTACTGCAGTGCTTACTGGAGTGGTAACTGGAGTGTTTACTGGAGTGCTTACTGGAGTGGTAACTGGAGTGCTTACTCGAGTGTTAACTGGAGTGTTTACTGGAGTGTTTACTGGAGTGTTTACTGGAGTGGTAACTGGAGTGTTTACTGGAGTGCTTACTGGAGTGGTAACTGGAGTGTTTACTGGAGTGCTTACTGGAGTGTTTACTGGAGTGTTTACTGGAGTGGTAACTGGAGTGTTTACTGGAGTGCTTACTGGAGTGCTTACTTGAGTGCTTACTGGAGTGTTTACTGGAGTGCTTACTGGAGTGCTTACTTGAGTGGTAACTGGAGTGTTTACTGGAGTGCTTACTGGAGTGTTTACTGGAGTGTTTACTGGAGTGGTAACTGGAGTGTTTACTGGAGTGCTTACTGGAGTGTTTACTGGAGTGCTTACTGGAGTGTTTACTGGAGTGTTTAATGGAGTGTTTACTGCAGTGCTTACTGGAGTGGTAACTGGAGTGTTTACTGGAGTGCTTACTGGAGTGGTAACTGGAGTGTTTACTGGAGTGCTTACTGGAGTGTTTACTGGAGTGCTTACTGGAGTGTTTACTGAGGTGTTTACTGGAGTGTTTACTGCAGTGCTTACTGGAGTGGTAACTGGAGTGTTTACTGGAGTGCTTACTGGAGTGGTAACTGGAGTGCTTACTCGAGTGTTAACTGGAGTGTTTACTGGAGTGTTTACTGGAGTGTTTACTGGAGTGTTTACTGGAGTGTTTACTGGAGTGGTAACTGGAGTGTTTACTGGAGTGTTTACTGCAGTGCTTACTGGAGTGCTTACTGGAGTGCTTACTGGAGTGTTTACTGCAGTGCTTACTGGAGTGGTAACTGGAGTGTTTACTGGAGTGCTTACTGGAGTGGTAACTGGAGTGTTTACTGGAGTGCTTACTGGAGTGTTTACTGGAGTGTTTACTGGAGTGCTTACTGGAGTGCTTACTGGAGTGTTTACTGGAGTGTTTACTGCAGTGCTTACTGGAGTGGTAACTGGAGTGTTTACTGGAGTGCTTACTGGAGTGGTAACTGGAGTGTTTACTGGAGTGCTTACTGGAGTGTTTACTGGAGTGTTTACTGGAGTGTTTACTGGAGTGGTAACTGGAGTGTTTACTGGAGTGTTTACTGGAGTGCTTACTGGAGTGCTTACTGGAGTGCTTACTGGAGTGTTTACTGGAGTGTTTACTGGAGTGCTTACTGGAGTGCTTACTGGAGTGCTTACTGGAGTGTTTACTGGAGTGTTTACTGGAGTGCTTACTGGAGTGTTTACTGCAGTGCTTACTGGAGTGCTTACTGGAGTGCTTACTGGAGTGTTTACTGGAGTGTTTACTGCAGTGCTTACTGGAGTGGTAACTGGAGTGTTTACTGGAGTGCTTACTGGAGTGGTAACTGGAGTGTTTACTGGAGTGCTTACTGGAGTGTTTACTGGAGTGTTTACTGGAGTGTTTACTGGAGTGTTTACTGGAGTGCTTACTGGAGTGTTTACTGCATTGCTTACTGGAGTGCTTACTGGAGTGCTTACTGGAGTGTTTACTGGAGTGTTTACTGCAGTGCTTACTGGAGTGGTAACTGGAGTGTTTACTGGAGTGCTTACTGGAGTGGTAACTGGAGTGTTTACTGGAGTGCTTACTGGAGTGTTTACTGGAGTGTTTACTGGAGTGTTTACTGGAGTGTTTACTGGAGTGGTAACTGGAGTGTTTACTGGAGTGTTTACTGGAGTGCTTACTGGAGTGCTTACTGGAGTGTTTACTGGAGTGTTTACTGGAGTGCTTACTGGAGTGCTTCCTGCAGTGCTTACTGGAGTGCTTACTGGAGTGCTTACTGGATTGTTTACTGGAGTGCTTACTGGAGTGCTTACTGGAGTGTTTACTGGAGTGTTTACTGCAGGGTTTACTGGAGTGTTTACTGGAGTGCTTCCTGCAGTGCTTACTGCAGGGTTTACTGGAGTGTTTACTGGAGTGCTTCCTGCAGTGCTTACTGGAGTGCTTACTGGAGTGTTTACTGGAGTGTTTACTGGAGTGCTTCCTGCAGTGCTTCCTGCAGTGCTTACTGGAGTGTTTACTGGAGTGTTTACTGGAGTGCTTACTGGAGTGCTTACTGGAGTGTTTACTGGAGTGCTTACTGGAGTGCTTACTGGAGTGTTTACTGGAGTGTTTACTGGAGTGCTTACTGGAGTGCTTACTGGAGTGTTTACTGGAGTGCTTATTGGAGTGCTTACTGGAGTGTTTACTGCAGTGCTTCCTGCAGTGCTTACTGGAGTGCTTACTGGAGTGCTTACTGGAGTGTTTACTGGAGTGTTTACTGGAGTGCTTACTGCAGGGTTTACTGGAGTGTTTACTGGAGTGCTTCCTGCAGTGCTTACTGGAGTGTTTACTGGAGTGTTTACTGGAGTGCTTACTGCAGGGTTTAATGGAGTGTTTACTGGAGTGCTTCCTGCAGTGCTTACTGGAGTGCTTACTGGAGTGTTTACTGGAGTGTTTACTGGAGTGCTTACTGCAGGGTTTACTGGAGTGTTTACTGGAGTGCTTCCTGCAGTGCTTACTGGAGTGTTTACTGGAGTGCTTACTGGAGTGCTTACTGGAGTGCTTACTGGAGTGTTTACTGGAGTGTTTACTGGAGTGCTTACTGGAGTGTTTACTGCAGTGCTTACTGGAGTGCTTACTGGAGTGCTTACTGGAGTGTTTACTGGAGTGTTTACTGCAGTGCTTACTGGAGTGGTAACTGGAGTGTTTACTGGAGTGCTTACTGGAGTGGTAACTGGAGTGTTTACTGGAGTGCTTACTGGAGTGTTTACTGGAGTGTTTACTGGAGTGTTTACTGGAGTGTTTACTGGAGTGCTTACTGGAGTGTTTACTGCATTGCTTACTGGAGTGCTTACTGGAGTGCTTACTGGAGTGTTTACTGGAGTGTTTACTGCAGTGCTTACTGGAGTGGTAACTGGAGTGTTTACTGGAGTGCTTACTGGAGTGGTAACTGGAGTGTTTACTGGAGTGCTTACTGGAGTGTTTACTGGAGTGTTTACTGGAGTGTTTACTGGAGTGTTTACTGGAGTGGTAACTGGAGTGTTTACTGGAGTGTTTACTGGAGTGCTTACTGGAGTGCTTACTGGAGTGTTTACTGGAGTGTTTACTGGAGTGCTTACTGGAGTGCTTCCTGCAGTGCTTACTGGAGTGCTTACTGGAGTGCTTACTGGATTGTTTACTGGAGTGCTTACTGGAGTGCTTACTGGAGTGTTTACTGGAGTGTTTACTGCAGGGTTTACTGGAGTGTTTACTGGAGTGCTTCCTGCAGTGCTTACTGCAGGGTTTACTGGAGTGTTTACTGGAGTGCTTCCTGCAGTGCTTACTGGAGTGCTTACTGGAGTGTTTACTGGAGTGTTTACTGGAGTGCTTCCTGCAGTGCTTCCTGCAGTGCTTACTGGAGTGTTTACTGGAGTGTTTACTGGAGTGCTTACTGGAGTGCTTACTGGAGTGTTTACTGGAGTGCTTACTGGAGTGCTTACTGGAGTGTTTACTGGAGTGTTTACTGGAGTGCTTACTGGAGTGCTTACTGGAGTGTTTACTGGAGTGCTTATTGGAGTGCTTACTGGAGTGTTTACTGCAGTGCTTCCTGCAGTGCTTACTGGAGTGCTTACTGGAGTGCTTACTGGAGTGTTTACTGGAGTGTTTACTGGAGTGCTTACTGCAGGGTTTACTGGAGTGTTTACTGGAGTGCTTCCTGCAGTGCTTACTGGAGTGTTTACTGGAGTGTTTACTGGAGTGCTTACTGCAGGGTTTACTGGAGTGTTTACTGGAGTGCTTCCTGCAGTGCTTACTGGAGTGCTTACTGGAGTGTTTACTGGAGTGTTTACTGGAGTGCTTACTGCAGGGTTTACTGGAGTGTTTACTGGAGTGCTTCCTGCAGTGCTTACTGGAGTGTTTACTGGAGTGTTTACTGGAGTGTTTACTGGAGTGCTTACTGGAGTGTTTACTGGAGTGTTTACTGGAGTGCTTCCTGCAGTGCTTACTGGAGTGTTTACTGGAGTGTTTACTGGAGTGCTTACTGCAGGGTTTACTGGAGTGTTTACTGGAGTGCTTCCTGCAGTGCTTACTGGAGTGTTTACTGGAGTGTTTACTGGAGTGCTTACTGCAGGGTTTACTGGAGTGTTTACTGGAGTGCTTACTGCAGGGTTTACTGGAGTGCTTACTGGAGTGCTTACTGGAGTGCTTACTGGAGTGCTTACTGGAGTGCTTCCTGCAGTGCTTACTGGAGTGTTTACTGGAGTGCTTACTGGAGTGCTTACTGGAGTGCTTCCTGCAGTGCTTACTGGAGTGTTTACTGGAGTGCTTACTGCAGGGTTTACTGGAGTGCTTACTGGAGTGCTTACTGAGGTGCTTACTGGAGTGCTTACTGGAGTGCTTCCTGCAGTGCTTACTGGAGTGCTTACTGGAGTGCTTACTGCAGGGTTTACTGGAGTGCTTACTGGAGTGCTTACTGCAGTGCTTACTGGAGTGCTTCCTGCAGTGCTTACTGGAGTGCTTACTGGAGTGCTTACTGGAGTGCTTACTGGAGTGTTTACAGGAGTGCTTCCTGCAGTGCTTACTGGAGTGTTTACTGGAGTGTTTACTGGAGTGCTTCCTGGAGTGCTTACTGGAGTGCTTACTGGAGTGCTTACTGGAGTGCTTACTGGAGTGTTTACTGGAGTGCTTCCTGCAGTGCTTACTGGAGTGTTTACTGGAGTGTTTACTGGAGTGCTTACTGCAGGGTTTACTGGAGTGCTTACTGGAGTGCTTACTGCAGTGCTTACTGGAGTGCTTCCTGCAGTGCTTACTGGAGTGCTTACTGGAGTGCTTACTGGAGTGCTTACTGGAGTGTTTACAGGAGTGCTTCCTGCAGTGCTTACTGGAGTGTTTACTGGAGTGTTTACTGGAGTGCTTACTGCAGGGTTTACTGGAGTGCTTACTGGAGTGCTTACTGCAGTGCTTACTGGAGTGCTTCCTGCAGTGCTTACTGGAGTGTTTACTGGAGTGTTTACTGGAGTGCTTACTGCAGGGTTTACTGGAGTGTTTACTGGAGTGCTTCCTGCAGTGCTTACTGGAGTGTTTACTGGAGTGTTTACTGGAGTGCTTACTGCAGGGTTTACTGGAGTGCTTACTGGAGTGCTTACTGGAGTGCTTACTGGAGTGCTTCCTGCAGTGCTTACTGGAGTGTTTACTGGAGTGTTTACTGGAGTGCTTACTGCAGGGTTTACTGGAGTGCTTACTGGAGTGCTTCCTGCAGTGCTTACTGCAGTGTTTACTGGAGTGTTTACTGGAGTGTTTACTGGAGTGCTTACTGCAGGGTTTACTGGAGTGCTTACTGGAGTGCTTCCTGCAGTGCTTCCTGCAGTGCTTACTGGAGTGTTTACTGGAGTGCTTACTGGAGTGCTTACTGGAGTGCTTACTGCAGGGTTTACTGGAGTGCTTCCTGCAGTGCTTACTGGAGTGTTTACTGGAGTGCTTACTGGAGTGCTTACTGGAGTGCTTACTGAAGTGTTTACTGGAGTGCTTACTGGAGTGCTTCCTGCAGTGCTTACTGGAGTGTTTACTGGAGTGTTTACTGGAGTGTTTACTGGAGTGCTTACTGGAGTGTTTACTGGAGTGTTTACTGGAGTGCTTCCTGCAGTGCTTACTGGAGTGTTTACTGGAGTGTTTACTGGAGTGCTTACTGCAGGGTTTACTGGAGTGTTTACTGGAGTGCTTCCTGCAGTGCTTACTGGAGTGTTTACTGGAGTGTTTACTGGAGTGCTTACTGCAGGGTTTACTGGAGTGTTTACTGGAGTGCTTACTGCAGGGTTTACTGGAGTGCTTACTGGAGTGCTTACTGGAGTGCTTACTGGAGTGCTTACTGGAGTGCTTCCTGCAGTGCTTACTGGAGTGTTTACTGGAGTGCTTACTGGAGTGCTTACTGGAGTGCTTCCTGCAGTGCTTACTGGAGTGTTTACTGGAGTGCTTACTGCAGGGTTTACTGGAGTGCTTACTGGAGTGCTTACTGGAGTGCTTACTGGAGTGCTTACTGGAGTGCTTACTGGAGTGCTTCCTGCAGTGCTTACTGGAGTGCTTACTGGAGTGCTTACTGCAGGGTTTACTGGAGTGCTTACTGGAGTGCTTACTGCAGTGCTTACTGGAGTGCTTCCTGCAGTGCTTACTGGAGTGCTTACTGGAGTGCTTACTGGAGTGCTTACTGGAGTGTTTACAGGAGTGCTTCCTGCAGTGCTTACTGGAGTGTTTACTGGAGTGTTTACTGGAGTGCTTCCTGGAGTGCTTACTGGAGTGCTTACTGGAGTGCTTACTGGAGTGCTTACTGGAGTGTTTACTGGAGTGCTTCCTGCAGTGCTTACTGGAGTGTTTACTGGAGTGTTTACTGGAGTGCTTACTGCAGGGTTTACTGGAGTGCTTACTGGAGTGCTTACTGCAGTGCTTACTGGAGTGCTTCCTGCAGTGCTTACTGGAGTGCTTACTGGAGTGCTTACTGGAGTGCTTACTGGAGTGTTTACAGGAGTGCTTCCTGCAGTGCTTACTGGAGTGTTTACTGGAGTGTTTACTGGAGTGCTTACTGCAGGGTTTACTGGAGTGCTTACTGGAGTGCTTACTGCAGTGCTTACTGGAGTGCTTCCTGCAGTGCTTACTGGAGTGTTTACTGGAGTGTTTACTGGAGTGCTTACTGCAGGGTTTACTGGAGTGTTTACTGGAGTGCTTCCTGCAGTGCTTACTGGAGTGTTTACTGGAGTGTTTACTGGAGTGCTTACTGCAGGGTTTACTGGAGTGCTTACTGGAGTGCTTACTGGAGTGCTTACTGGAGTGCTTCCTGCAGTGCTTACTGGAGTGTTTACTGGAGTGTTTACTGGAGTGCTTACTGCAGGGTTTACTGGAGTGCTTACTGGAGTGCTTCCTGCAGTGCTTACTGCAGTGTTTACTGGAGTGTTTACTGGAGTGTTTACTGGAGTGCTTACTGCAGGGTTTACTGGAGTGCTTACTGGAGTGCTTCCTGCAGTGCTTCCTGCAGTGCTTACTGGAGTGTTTACTGGAGTGCTTACTGGAGTGCTTACTGGAGTGCTTACTGCAGGGTTTACTGGAGTGCTTCCTGCAGTGCTTACTGGAGTGTTTACTGGAGTGCTTACTGGAGTGCTTACTGGAGTGCTTACTGAAGTGTTTACTGGAGTGCTTACTGGAGTGCTTACTGCAGTGCTTACTGGAGTGCTTACTGGAGTGCTTACTGGAGTGCTTACTGCAGTGTTTACTGGAGTGCTTCCTGGAGTGTTTACTGGAGTGTTTACTGGAGTGTTTACTGGAGTGCTTACTGGAGTGCTTACTGGAGTGCTTACTGGAGTGTTTACTGGAGTGCTTTCTGGAGTGCTTACTGGAGTGCTTAACGGAGTTTTTACTGGAGTGCTTACTGGAGTGCTTACTGGAGTGCTTACTGGAGTGCTTCCTGGAGTGCTTACTGGAGTGTTTACTGGAGTGCTTTCTGGAGTGCTTACTGGAGTGCTTAACGGAGTTTTTACTGGAGTGCTTACTGGAGTGCTTACTGGAGTGCTTACTGGAGTGCTTCCTGGAGTGCTTACTGGAGTGTTTACTGGAGTGCTTTCTGGAGTGCTTACTGGAGTGCTTAACGGGGTTTTTACTGGAGTGTTTACTGCAGTGCTTACTGGAGTGCTTAACGGAGATTTTACTGGAGTGTTTACTGGAGTGCTTCCTGCAGTGTTTACTGGAGTTCTTACTGGAGTGCTTACTGGAGTGCTTACTGGAGTGCTTACTGGAGTGCTTCCTGGAGTGCTTACTGGAGTGTTTACTGGAGTGCTTTCTGGAGTGCTTACTGGAGTGCTTAACGGAGTTTTTACTGGAGTGTTTACTGCAGTGCTTACTGGAGTGCTTAACGGAGTTTTTACTGGAGTGTTTACTGGAGTGCTTCCTGCAGTGTTTACTGGAGTTCTTACTGGAGTTCTTACTGGAGTGCTTACTGGAGTGCTTACTGCAGTGCTTACTGGAGTGCTTACTGGAGTGTTTACTGCAGTGCTTACTGGAGTGCTTACTGGAGTGCTTACTGGAGTGCTTTCTGGAGTGATTACTGGCATCTTTAACCTCATAGGTTGACATTCTGAGGTACTCGCCTGTTTCAAGCAGGACTGAATCATGGAGGTGCCCAAGAAGAACTTGCTAACCTGCCCCAAAGACCATTGTCTAGTTAGTAGCATTACATCCACTGTGATGAAGTGTTTTGAGAGGTTGGTCATGAAATATATCTGCTCCTGTCTGAGGAATGACTTGTATCTACTCCAATTTGCCTACCATCACAACAGGTCAACTGCAGATGACATTTTATTGGCTCTTCTTTTAGTCTGTGGTCAGTGAAGATGCATACATCAGAATTCTCTTCATTGACTATAGCTCAGCATTCAACATTATTGAAAATACTGAATGTAGATAAATCCTTGAACATATGGACTACACCTCAGGGTTTTCAAAGAGGTACCTAAAGAGATTGTGGAGACAATAGTGCTGTCAGAGTCCAGTCCGGTCCGGAATCCGCAGTCTGGGTCTCAAACCGGTCCGAGGGCTCCGGACTCCGGGTCCTGCGGTTGTCCCTCCCTTCACCCGTGATCTAGTTAGGACCCTCCTGGTTCAAGAAGGCACACCTGTAACTCATTAAGCTGCAGTTGTTTATAAGGGGCCTTGGGACTGGGACCAGGCGGGGGGTCGTTTTGTTCTGTTTCCCGTTTCTCCGCTGGCTCCGAACTCTGCTTTGCATTCTGTGATTCTGCCCGGGCTCAGATCTTCTCTTCATCGTGCTTCTCTGCCCCGTACCAGTACTGTCAGGTTGGTCCTCTCCCCCACCTTTCTTCCCATGCGCTGGTCCCACTCCTCCGCTTGTTTGTTTTTCGCACGGTCGCGCTGTCTGCTGGCCGTTTCCGAATTTCCCGTTGTCATGACTGTTGTGTTGGTCACCCTGGACCTATGCCCGTTCCTACCCCTTGCCCCTGTCGGGCGGATCTGGCCGACCTGCCGTGGCCTGGCGGTGGTTCTGCCCGTTCCTATCCCTTGCCTCCGTCGGGCAGGCCCGGCCAGTCTGCCGCTGCCCGGCAGGGGTTCTACCCCGTCCTCCTCTTCCGCCCAAACCCTGGGATTGTGCCCCGCACCCTCCTATGGGTTCGCGTCTTGCCCAGGCCTCCGGTGTTTCCGCCTGGGAGGTGGTCCTACCCGGGATATATGCCTGGGGAGGGCTCTCCGCCAGCTTATCTAGCCACCTAGACCTGTCTGCCTGCCTGAACCCCGGGAGCCTGTCTACCTGAACTCAAACTCTGGGAGCCCGCTCCGCTCTGCCTGCCTGAACTCCTGGAGCCGCTCCGCTCTGCCTGCCTGAACCCCGGGAGCCCGCTCCACTCCGCCTGCCTGAACTCCGGGAGCCCGCTCCGCTCTGCCTGGCTGTACTCCGGGAGCCCGCTCCACTCCGCCTGCCTGACACTCTATCTACCTGAACCCCAGCTCTACCCTTAAGTGCCATGGCATCCCCATCCTGTCCTCCCCCTAGTACTTCAGTGTCTGCGTCCTGTGTTTGGGTCCATCCGGCCCCTCCTGACAAGAACTGATCTTGCAAAAATCACTAGATTCTGGCATGGTTTCCAGAGGACTGGAAGATCGCAAATGTCACTTCACACTTTAAGGGAGGGAGGAAGAAGAAAAGAAATTATAGGCCAGTTAGCCTGAGTTCAGCAGTAAAAAAGATGTTGGAGTCTACTATTAAGAATAAAGTTTGGGATACTTGATGAAATAGGCCAGAGTCAACATGGTTTTCTAAAGGGGAAATCTTGTCTGACAAATCTTTTGGAATTCGGTGAGGAAATAACAGGCAGGATAGACAAAGGAGAGTCAATGAATGTTGATTATTCAGATATTCAAAAGGCCTTTGATAAGGTGCGATGCATGAAGCTTCTGGACAAGATAAGTGCCCATGGTTTAAAGAAAAGATACCAGCATGGATAGAAGATTGGCTGACTGGCAGGAGGCAAAAAGTCAGAATAAAGGGGACCTTTCTGGTTGCCTGCCGGTAACCAGTATTATTCCACAGCGGATGGTGTTCGGACTGTTGTGTATTTAATATTTCAGTAGTACTTGAGTAATATTGTGAAGATATTGTTTGATTATGCATTCCTATTATTTTCAATAATTCATTATGGGTTATATGTAAAAATAAGTGAACTGCATATGCAATGAAACTATCACATGATACATGCACACCTCACTTAAAGTAAACACAAAGTTAGATAAGTTATTCCAGAGTCCCTTGTTTTTATTTCAAAGTAATTTTTATGTTTTACAGATACTAAACATAAACAGTGGTGACAAGAAAGTTTTGAATGAACCAAAAATATCCACTTACCTTTGAAGCACACGCACTGTTGATGTATTGAAAAGTCTCTTTGCAAGGACTGGTGGACCAGAACATTTAGTCAGTGACAATGGACCTCAGTTTGTGGTGTAACAGTTTCAGAGACACTGAAATGAAGCCTGCAGATATCTAATTAAGAACGTAAATGGGAAAAAAGGTAACACTTGTGGGAATGACATAATGAAATATAACAACGAACAAGCCACATTGGGCTTGTCCTTGGTAAAAACAGCTGGGCCAGCATTGTTGGGACGTGATTGGTTGAGACAACTATAACTTGATTGGCGATCCATCCACCATTTGCATGCCACACATCGAACAATATAGCCAACTGAAAGCAAATTAAGAAAGGTACTGGATGATGCCACAGCAGTGTTCAAGGATCACATTGGAAAACACAAACATATCAAGGATAAGTTAGAGTTAAATGAAAATGTCACACTCAAAGCCCATCCATTTCCTTATATCATCTGTGATAATGTAGCCAGTGAGCTAGATTGCATGGAGACTGAAGGAATTCCTTTCAAAGTTGAGGGAAGCCCATGGGCAATGTCAGTGGTCTCAGTTGCCAAGAAGAATAGGTTTGCCAGGATCTGGGGTGATTTTAAGGTCATCATCAGCCCAGTACTGAAAGTAGATCAATACGCTCTGCCTTGGATAGAGGATACCTTCACAAACCTTTCTGGAGGAAAGCACTTCAGCAAATTGGTCTTAGCTGAGGCCTACCTACAGATGGAGTTGGGGCGACGAGCATTTCTCACAATGGGATTTATCCCTAAAATAGGCTCATTCTTAGGAGTCTCTAGACCAAGTGCTGCGAGGCACGACGACATCATCATTACTGGTAAGGATAACAAGCAGCATATCCTAAACCTCAGGATAGTGTTAAAAAGATTAGAATATCATTGGCTCAGAGCATGAAGGGACAAGTGTAAATTCCTTAATCCAAGCACCTCTTAATGTGGTCGCATCATCAACACACAAGGATTGTTCAAGTGTGCTGAGAAAATCCAAGCAGTAGTGGATGCACCACATCATGTCATAAAGCAGTCTGCTTTAGGATTTGTCAGTTACTGGAACGGATTCCCACCAAATCCGGCTACTGAGCTTCACCTCCTGCGCTCACTAGGAGGAAATGGCAATGGACAAAGCAGTGTGAGGTGACTTTCAAAAAGGTAAAGGGAATGGTGAAATCAGACACTGTACTCACACATTGTGATCCACATTGTCCAGTGAAGCTTGACGGTGATGCCTTCCCTTATAGTATAGGTGCAGTTACGTCACATGTTACGAGTGATGAAAGTGAAGGCCCCCAAAAAAGCCTTTGCATCACGTTTCCTTCCTGCTGGAGAGAAAGCAGGTTGACAGAGAGGCCTTGAGTCTGGTTCGGGGTGTGAAACATTTTTTCCAGTACTTATATAGAAGGGAGTTTACCCTCATTACTGATCATCAAACTTGTGGCCATTTTCAATCCCCAGAAGCAGCACAGCACGAAAGCAGAGATGGGCTCTGTTTCTTGGATGACACAATTACGCAATTGAATTTAAGAGGACGACTAATCATGGAAGTACTGATGGATTGTCCCATTTACCTTTGGGAAAATAAGTATCTGAAAATTTTTCAAAAGAGAACACTCCTTGACGTATTCTCCCTAATGCAGCTGGAAAGTCTCAGTTATGGCAGAGATGATCCAAGGGGAAGCCTAGAAAGACCCCACACTGTCTCAGGTCTAAATGGCCACCCAGAATGTGCAGAGGAAACTCCAGTTCTACCAGCTTGCCCTTGACAGAGGTTGCATTATGTGAGATTGAGTGTTGTTGTGCCATCCAAGCTGACAGCTAAAGTGATGGAGAAGCTACATGCTGGTCTCACTGTACACTTATGTGTGGCTAAGCATAGCTCCAATACCATTTTCAAGCTGGCTGATTAACACCACTGTTGTAAACCAATTCAGAAGTGATGATGAATCTGCATATAGGAGGGAGATGGAAAATCTGGTTGATTGGTACTACAACATCTTCTCACTCAATGTCAGCAAGACCAAGAAGCTGATTATTGACTTCAGGAGGAGGAAACCAGAGATCCAGAGCCAGTCTTCAACAGAGGATCAGAGGTGAAGAGAGTCGGCAACTTCAAATTCCCAGGTGTTATCATTTCAGAGGAAGAGTCCTGGGCTAAGCATGCAGGTGTAATTATGAAGAAAATGTGGCAATACTTCTGCTTCCTGAGGTCCAAAGATTTGGCATGATGTGTAAAACTTTGACAAACTTCTACAGGTGTGTAGTGGAGAGTATACTGATTGGCTGTATCACAGCCCGGTTTGAAAACACCAGTGCCTTTGAACAGAAATTCTTACAAAAAGTAGTGGGTAAAGCCCAGTCTATCGTGGGCAAAACCACTGCACACAGCCTCATGAAGCGTGGTCACAGGAAAGTAGCATCTATCATCACCTAGACCATGCTCTCTTCTCGCTGCTGCCATCAGGAAAGTGGTACCGGAGCTTCAGGACCCACACCCCCAGGTTCAGGAACAGTTACTATCCCTCAACTGTCAGGCTCTTGAACCAAAGGGGATAACTTCACTGAACCTTGCTTGCCCCATCTCAGAAAAGTTCCCACAAACAATGGTTTGTCCAGAGTCTAACGAATGCACTGTGAGCAATGTCAGCAGAACACACTGCACCAACACTGAATCAGAAGCTTGCCAATTTCCTCCTGGAACATCGCAATGCAGCAGACTCCACATCTCACCAGCAACTCACCAGCATTCAGGTTTGGATCTTCTCAAACCCAGATTCAGAACAAACAGCTGAAACAAATTGAAGAGGTTCAGTGATTCACTCCTGGACAAGCAGTGTTGGTGGGAATTACAGAGGGGATCAAAAATGTGTAATCAGAAAGATTAAGGGCAGAAATGGACCACTTTCCTACTTAGTGGGTCTGATATCATCTGGAGCCGACACTCTGATCAGTTGGGGAGAGCAAAGGCTGTGAAACATAGAAAACCTACAGCACAATACAGGCCCTTCTGCCCACAAAGCTGTGCCGAACATGTCCCTACCTGAGAAATTACCTAGGGTTACCCATAGCCCTCCGTTTGTCTGAGCTCCACGTACCTGTCCTGGAGTCTCTTAAAAGACCCTATCGTATCCGCCTCCACCATCGTCACCAACAGCCCATTCCACGCACTCACCACTCTCTGCATAAAAATTTACCCCTGACATCTCCTCTGTATCTACTTTCAAGCACCTTAAAATTGTGCCTTCTTGTGCTAGCCATTTCAGCCCAGGGAAAAAGCCTCTGACTATCCACACAATCAATGCCTCTCATCACTTTATACACCTCTATCAGGTCACCTCTTATCCTACGTCACTCCAAGGAAAAGAAGCTGAGTTCACTCAACCTATTGTCATAAGGCATGCTCCCCAATCCAGGCAACATCCTTGTAAATAGGACAGATAGAAAAAAGTAAAAACAGCGTGCAGTCAGATTGCCAGGAAGGGCAGGTGGGTGATGGGACTCAGTTGCAGCCAACAGGCTGAGTATCAAATCATTAGGGATGCAGAGTCAGAAATGATAGCAAATATGGTACTGAAGGTGTTGCATCTAAATGCATGCAGTATAAGAAATAAGGTGGATGATTTTGTTGCAATATTGAATTTTTTGAAGTAGTTACGAGGAATGTTGACGAGGGTAAGGCAGTGGATGTAGTCTATATGGACTTCAGCAAGGCCTTTGACAAAGTTCCACATGGAAGGTTAGTTAAGAAGGTTCAGTCGTTAGGTATTAATGCTAGAGTAATAAAATGGATTCAACAGTGGCTAGGTGGGAGATGCCAGAGAGTAGTGGTGGATAATTGTTTATCGGGATGGAGGCCGGTGACTAGCGGGGTGCCTCAGGGATCTGTTTTGGGCCCAATGTTGTTTGTAATATACATAAATGATCTGGATGATGGGGTGGTAAATTGGATTAGTAAGTATGCCGATGATACTAAGGTAGGAGGTGTTGTGGATAATGAGGTGGGTTTTCAAAGCTTGCAGGGAGATTTATGCCGGTTAGAAGAATGGGCTGAACGTTGGCAGATGGAGTTTAATGCTGAGAAGTGTGAGGTTCTACATTTTGGCAGGAATAATCCAAATAGAACATACAGGGTAAATGGTAGGGCATTGAGGAATGCAGTGGAACAGAGAGATCTAGGAATAACAGTGCATAGTTCCCTGAAGGTGGAGTCTCATGTAGATAGGGTGGTGAAGAAGGCTTTTGGAATGCTGGTCTTTATAAATCAGAGCATTGAGTACAGAAGTTGGGATGTAATGTTAAAATTGTACAAGGCATTGGTAAGGCCAAATTTGGAATATTGTGTACAGTTCTGGTCACCGAATTATAGGAAAGATATCAATAAATTAGAGAGAGTGCAGAGACGATTTACTAGGATGTTACCTGGGTTTCAGCACTTAAGTTACAGAGAAAGGTTGAACAAATTAGGTCTCTATTCATTGGAGCGTAGAAGGTTGAGGGGGGATTTGATCGAGGTACTTAAAATGTTGAGAGGGATAGATAGAGTTGACGTGAATAGGCTGTTTCCATTGAGAGTAGGGGAGATTCAAACGAGAGGACATGATTTGAGAGTTAGGGGGCAAAAGTTTAAGGGAAACACGAGGGGGTATTTCTTTACTCAGAGAGTGATAGCTGTGTGGAATGAGCTTCCTGTAGAAGTAGTAGAGGCCAGTTCAGTTGTGTCATTTAAGGTAAAATTGGATAGGTATATGGACAGGAAAGGAGTGGAGGGTTATGGGCTGAGTGCGGGTAGGTGGGACTAGGTGAGATTAAGAGTTCGGCACGGACTAGGAGGGCCAGAATGGCCTGTTTCCGTGCTGTGATTGTTATATGGTTATATGGTTAATATTTCAGATTGCCAGGTATGACGTTGTGGCCATCACTGAATCATGGCTGAAGGATGGTTGTAGTTGGGAGCTGAATGTCCACGGTTACACATTGTATCGGAGGGATAGGAAGGTAGGCAGAGGGGGTGGTGTGGCTCTGCCAGTAAAGGGTGGTATCAAATCAGTAGAAAAATGTGACATAGGATTGGAAGATGTTGAATCCGTGTGGGTTGAGTAAAGAAGCTGTGAGGGCAGTGATGGCAGTTATATACAGGCCTCCCAACAGTGGCCGGGAGGTGGGCCACAGGTTACAACAGGAGATAGAAAAGGCGAGTCAAAAGGGCAATGTTATGGTAGTCATGGGAGATTTTAACCTGCAGGTTGATTGGGAAATTCAGGTTGGTAATGGATCTCAAGAGAGTGAGCTTGTTGAATGCCTAAGCGATAGCTTTTTAGAGCAGTTTGTCGTTGAGTCTACTAGGGGATCAGCTACACTGGATTGGCTGTTACGTAATGAACCGGAGGTGGTTAGGGAGCTTAAGGTAAAAGAACCCTTAGGAACCAGTGATCACAATATGATTGAGTTCACCTTGAAATTTGATAGGGAGAAAGTAAAGTCTGATGTAGCAGTATTTCAGTGGAGTAAGGGAAATTACAGTGGTATGAGAGAGGAGTTGGCCAAAGTAAATTGGAAGGAGCTGCCGGCAAGGATGTCAACAGAGCAGCAATGGCATGTGTTTCTGGGAAAAATGAGGAAGGTGCAGGACATGTGTATTCCAAAAATGAAGAAATATTCAAATGGTAAAACAGTACAATCGAGCCTGACAAGGGAAGTCAAAGCTATTGTAAAAGCAAAAGAAAGGACATACAAAAAGCAAAAATTAGTGGGAAGATAGAAGATTTGGAAGTTTTAAAATACTTACAGAGAACAATTGTAACGTTCTCGCTCGGGTGTAACGTAACGCCGAGGTAAACGTCGAGATAAACCGGAGTCAATGAAAACAAGGTCGCAGTAAGATTAACCATTTACTGTTCACTCTTCACATTAACATATGGTGAAAACTGTTGATAAAACAATACAAGATTGGTGCAGTGTTTGTTTCCTTCTAAATATCACATTTACATTGTGAATACTTGCAAAGGTAAAACGACATTACATTAAAGTGCAGCATACAGTCAGAATCTAGCTGCTCCATTGACTGCTTTAAATACACTTCAATACAAACTATCCCGACTCTTTAACTAACGAAAACATAAACCTTATCGACCGTCGTTACTTTTAACAGAATCGGCGTTAACATTTTAACTCAACATATCGATTATCTAATGACTTACAGCGTTGCTTTCACTGTGTCTTTGGTGCGTAGAGAAAACTTAACCAGCACTGTGGCGCCACATGTGAGCGACCCCCACCCTTGCGTTTATCCCAAACCGGTATTTTCCCACAAGACGCGGTGAACTCAGATGTGACGTCATCGCAGCCGCGATATATTACAGACAAATAAATTGACTTAAACAATCCTAACTTTAACTGAAAAATGCTAACAAATTACTAAGCGAAAATATTATAAACTAAATAACTGCCCTTAAGGCAGCACAACAATTTAAAAACCATTAGAGGGGAAAAGATGAAATGTGAAAGCAAGCTGGCAAATAATATCAAAGTGAATAATAAAAGTTTTTTCAAGTACTTTAAAAATAAAAGAGAAATGAGAGTGGATATAGGACCGCTAGAAAATGAGGTAAGAGAAATAATAACGGGGGACAAGGAGATGGCTGATGAACTGAATGAGTATTTTGCATCAGTCTTCACTGTGGAGGACACTAGTAATATGCCTGATGTTATAATGTGTGAAGAAGGAGAAGTGGGTGCAGTTACTGTTACAGGTGAGAAGGTGCTCAAAAAGCTGAAAGACCTGAAGTTACATAAGTCACCCGGACCAGAGGAACTGCATCCCAGGGTTCTGAAAGAGGTAGCGTTAGAGATTGTGGATGCATTAGAAATGATCTTTCAGAAATCACTGGACTCCAGCATGGTGCCAGAGGATTGGTAAATTGTAAATGTTCAACTGGTAGTGAAGCATTGCTGCCATTCAGGCTATTGGGCTTTGTCTTGCAGGAAGTAATGTCTTGCAGTCCCTGCCAGATTTGCTGTGCATCCAATGTTGCCTCCAACCTTGTTCGAAATTGTCTGTTCACTCCTGAAATTGCCCTCTGCAAATCATACTTGGTTTTCTGGTACAGGCCTGGGTCTCCAGCCTTGAATGTCACAGATCTAGTCTTCAGCAGACAACGTACCTCCTGGTTCACCCACAGCTTTTGCTTTGGGAATGTAAAGTAAGTTGTTGTAGGCACACACTCATCCACACAGGTTTTAATGAAGTCAGTAACAACTGCAGCATACTCATCCAGGTTCGAAGATGAATTCCTGAATACAGTCCAGTCCACCGATTCAAAGCAGTTCTGTAGGTGCTCCTGTGCTTCCCTTGTCCATACCTTCTTGGTCCTCACTACTGGTGCCACCATCTTCAGTCTCTGCCTGTACTCAGGGAGTAGAAGTACAGCCAGGTGATCAGACTTCCCGAAGTGAGGGTGTGGAATAGCACAGTAGGCATTCTTGATGGTGGTGTAACAAAGGTACAGTGTGTTGTTTCCTCTGGTATTGCAAGTGATCTGTTGAAGGTAATTGCTTAGTGATTTTTTTCAGACTGGCCTGGTTAAAATCCCCCAAAACGATGGTGAAGGCATTCGAGTGAGCTGTTTCATGCATGTTGATCCCATTACTCATGTACTGCGTATGTTAATCAAAATGGCTTCTTTGTTTGTTAAAAGTAAAACAGCTTCTTTGTTATGCTAACTGGTGAGAGAGTGTTGTCTTGCAGAGCATTCTCTAAGCTTCTCACAGCCTGTTTAAGTTTAGAATTGCTGATAACAGGATTGTATTCATTTATTAACCAATGGGGTTGGATGTTATTTTTTCCTTGTGGATCTGGGCGCTGGGATTTCGCGGTCTTTTCAGGAGTCGGGGAAGAAACCGCCGAAGAAGGTGGATGTGTGCCGCACTGCTCGGTTGACCACTTCGAATGGTCCCAGGTGCGAGGTCGTGGAGGTCGGAGGAAAGCGAAGGTGGGTCAAACGGTTCGATGGTTGAGCTCCAACGATGTGCACTAAATTAACTGAACTCTGATAAGTTTTGGTGCCTTTTTCTTTATTTTCTTTTCCTTCATATATATTGTATCGTTAGTAATCACTTAGTTCTAGTAAAATCCTTAAAGTATATTCTGTAACTGTGTCTGGTGTGAGTTTGATATTGTGTGTGCGATGCTGCGTTAACTTGTTTTCCACAGCACCTGCGTATACGGGAGGAGGGGTTGGCGAGTGGCTGGAATTTTCCCCTAGACATATACCAGCCTGTCGCATAAGCATTACACTCAGATTATCTAAATTATATTTTATTTAAGAAAGATGTTATGGCATTGGAGATGGTCCAGACGAGGCTCGTGAGAATGATCCCAAGAATGAAAGGTTTAACATATGAGATGCGTTTGATGGCTGTGGGCCTGTACTCATTGGAGTTTAGAAGAATGAGGGGGATCTCACTGAAACCTATCAAATATTGAAAGGACTAGTAGAGTGAATGTGGAGAGGACGTTTTCTATAGTGCGGAGTCTAGGACAGAGAGCACAGTCTCAAAACAGAGGAACATCCATCCCTTTAGAACAGAGATGAGAAAATATTTATTTAGCCAGAGAGTGGTGAATCTGTGGAATTCATTGCCACAGATGGCTGTGTAGGCCAAGTCGTTGTATATATTTAAGGCAGTGTTCGATAGTTTCTTGATTAATGAGGGTGTCAAAGGATGTGGGATGAAGGCAGGAGAATGGGGTTGAGAGAGACCCCATCTTTCAGCCATGATGGAATGGTGGTCGACTCCATGGGCTGAATGGCCTAATTTTGCTCATCATCCCCACAAAACTGAGCAATAAACTCCAAACCTTAGGCCTAGATAGCTCTTTGTGCAACTAGATCCTCAACTTCCTCCGTTGCAGATCCCAGTCAATTTGGACTGGCAACAATATCTCCTCCACAATCTCCATCAGCACAGTGCTTAACCCCCGGCTCTAGTCACTTTACACTTATGACTGTGAGGCTCAATACAGCTCCAACGCCATATTCAAGTTTGTTGGAAACACCACTGTTGTTGGTAAATCAAAGGTGTTGATGAATCAGCATGTAAGAGAGAGATTGAATATCTGGCTGAATGGTGCCAAACAACAATCCTTCAGTGAATTTCAGCAAAAATAAGTGCCGATTATTGACCACAGAAGGAGGAAACTGAAGATACGTAAGTTAGTTCTCATCAAAGTCGGAGGTGAAGTGGGTCAGAAACTTCCATCCTTTGGAATTATCATTTTTAGAGGATTTCAGAACCAGCATGTGAGGGCAAAGCATGTGAATTACATAGGACTATAAGTTTAATAAGTCGTATCACCAAGATACTTCTAAGAATTTTGATGACAAGAGCTAAAAGTAAGATACAAGCTGAAATAGGTAAAGAACAATGTGGTTTTGTGGAAGTCAAAGATACAAGAAATGCGATATTGATGTTAAGGATACTATTAGAATGAACTATTCAAGTGCAAAAAGATTTGTTAGTTTGTTTTATCAACTGCACAAAAGCATTTGATAAAGTGAAGCACAATGTTATTTGAAATATTACAAGAAACTTTAGATCTAGATTCAAAAGACCTCCACCTAATCAGAAATCTGTACTGGGAACAAACTGCCACTGTAAGGATAGATGGAGAAGTGAGTCAGTTTATGAAAATCATGAGAGGCGTTAGACAAGGGTGTGTTTTCTCCCGATTTGTTTAATGTGTACAGTGAAACAATATTACAAAAAGTAAGAGACATCTTGGGAATCAAAGTTGGCGGTGAAAACATCAATAATTTCAGATATGTGGATGACACTGTGTTAATTGCAAGTACGGAGGAAGAACTACAAACTTATTTGATATATTTGTTGAAGAAAGTGCAAAAATGGGTCTATCTATCAATTGCAAAAAGACAGAATATATGGTAATATCCAAAAAGAAGGAGAATCCTATTTGCAGGCTGAGAATAAACGGGGAAGACGTAAAACAAGTACAGAACTTTTACTACTTAGGAAGCTGGGTGACATCAGATGGCAGGTGAGATATGGACATCAAAAGAAGAATAGAGATGGCAAACGGCACCTTTACAAGAATGAAGAGTATACTGACCAACACTAAACTAGGCATGACAACCTGCCTCAGAGCACTGAAATGTTACATTTATCCAGTTATGTTATATGGTTCAGAATGTTGGACAATATCTAGTAACATGAGGAAACAAATTGAAGCAGCAGAGATGTGGTTTTTGAGGAGGATGCAAAGAATATCATGGACAAAATGAATATCTAACGAGGATGTCATGAGCAGAGCAAGCACAAAAAGAGAAATAATGTCTGAGATGATGAAAAGGCAGCGTGACTTCATTGGACACGTGATTAGGAAAGAGGAGTTGGGATGCACGGTGAAGAAGAAAGCAAGAGGAAGGCGAAGACAAATGATGATGGAGACAGCAGACAGAGAACTGGAAATGAATGAGTTGATCCACTTGACCCGAAACAGGAGTGTGTGGGCCATGGTGGTCAAAGCAAAGACAAATGATGATGGAGACAGCAGACAGAGAACTGGAAATGAATGAGTTGATCCACTTGACCCGAAACAGGAATATGTGGGCCATGGTGGTCAAAGCTCAAACCGGGCTTGGCACCTGATGATGATGTGAGAACCATTAAAAACAAGGCACAGCAGTGTCTCTACTTTCTTAGAAGTTAGAAAAGATTTGGCATGTCATCTAAAACTTTGATGAACTTTGATAGATGCATGGTGTAGAGTATCCTGACTGGTTGTATCATGGCCTATTATGGAAAATGAATGGTAAAGCCCATAAAACATAATGGATACAGCCCAGTCAATCATGGGTAAAGCTCTCCCCACCTTTGAGCATGTCTATATAAAGCACTGCTACAAGAAAGCAGCATCCATCATCAAGGACCCCCATCTTCCAGGCCATGCTCTCTACTTTATGCTGCCATTGGGAAGGAGGAACAGAAGCTTTATGTCCCACACCACCAAGTTCAGAACAGTTATTACCCTCTAACCATTAGGGTCCTGAACTAGTGTGGATAACTTCAGTCACCTCAACACTGAAATAATTCCACAACCTATGGACTCACATTCAGTGTCTCAACAACTCATATCCTCAATATTATTATTACTTATTTCTTTAGTTTTTTTGTATTTGCAGTTTGTTTTCTATTGCACATTGATTGTTCACCAATCTTTGTGTGTAGTTTTAAATTTATTGCTCAAAAGAAAACAAATCTCATGACAATATATGATGACTTATACATATTCTTTTTGTAATTTTTTTATTGAAGTTCATCAAACAAACATTTCCATAAGATGTATTTCAGACATTGTACATATGATGAACTACATATACCTGTCTGGACACTCCCCTCTGCTGACTGCTCCTGTGGCTCCTCCCATGGACCCCAGTATAAAGGCGATTGGAGGCACAGACCCTTCCTCAGTCTCCAGGATGTTGTGTGGTGGTCGCTTGCTACTTGTGCTTTCTTCCAGCCAATAAAAGCCTACCTTAACTCACGTCTCCGAGAGTTATTGATGGTGCATCAATTTTATTTTAAAATTTTAAAACATGGAAAGTATTTTACGTCCAGAAAAATTGGACATTGATCCTCAAGACTCAGAAGCAGCTATTGCCTTTGAACTCTGGCTTGCATGCTTCCAATCGTACTTGGAAGAGATTTGCGTGTCTGAGCCCGCTATCATGCACAAAATCCTCCTTTCCAGGGTCAGCCCGAAAGTATACTCCCTTATCAGGGACCTGCCGACCTACCAAGGGGCACTGGATGCCCTCAAAAGACAGTACCTGCGGCTGTTGAACACCGTCTACGCAAGACATCGCTTAGCGACACGGCAGCAGCAGACCGGAAAGTCAAGCGCGGAGTTTGTTCGGGCCCTACAGACACTCGTGCTGGCCTGCGACTGCAGGTCACTGACGGCGGAACAGCATGCGGAGCTCCTGGTACGAGACGCCTTCGTTACGGTTATCAGGTTAGTGTATGTGTGCCAGCGGCTGCTGGAAAATGCCGATCTTACCTTACACTCGGCAATCGAGATGGCTGACACGCTGGAGGCTGCTCTGCACAATGCTGACGCTGTCCAGCCGCGCGATCCCCCACCAGTTCCGTGGACGCGCCAGCGAATCGACCACCGCTGCTGCCACTCACGAGTCTACGAACTCCCCGAAACCGACCACAGCTGCTGCCAGTCGCAAGTCCGCGCAGTGTTACTTCTGCGGACTCGAGAAGCACCCCTGAAAACGCTGCCCGGCCCGAGAAGCTACCTGCTCCAGCTGCGGAAAGAAGGGCCATTTCGCCAAGGTCTGTAAATCTAAACCATGAGCGGGGTTGAGCAGCGCCGCGTGCGAGGTATGGGGGTCGCCATCTTGGTCGCCGCCATCTTGCCTGCCCGCCTCATGCGAGACATGGGGGCGGCCATCTTTGTTGGCGCCACCTCGCCCCACCTCCGACCCACGGGTGCTTACCAGGCACCAAGACGGCAGTTCAACTCTGGCCTCCGTAACCCTCGACCAAAGCGCCCCACACCAGCTTGTAAGGTCAATGGTGGACATCCTGGTGGAGGGGCACAGGACTAGCTGCCTGTTTGACACGGGCAGCACTGAGAGTTTTATTCACCCGGACACGGTGCAACACTGTGAACTCGTGACACAGCCGGTAAGCCAGAGGGTCACCATGGCTTCTGGGTCGCATCCCACAGACATCCGGGGGGGGGTTGTGTAGCGACATTGGTGGTGCAGGGCACAGAATATCGGGACTTTGCGCTACTGGTCATGCCTCAACTGTGCGCACCTGTGCTATTGGGGCTGGACTTCCAGAGCCATCTTGAAAAGTGTGACTATGGCATATGATGGGCCCCTCCCACCACTCACTGTCAGAAATCCTCAGTTTTGTGGGACTTCGTCATATACCCCGCTACTGACCACACACACACACCGACCCACACATCCCACCCAGCACCATGCTGACAGCTGTGCTACTGACACCACTTGCAGCCTCTCCACCCTCAAGATCCCTCCCCCACCGCTGTTCGCCAACCTGAACCCCGACTGTAAACCTGTGGCAACTAAAAGCAGGAGGTACAGGGCGGGGGACAGGGCCTTCATTCAGTCGGAGGTGCAGCAGCTGCTCGGGGAGGGGATCATTGAGCCAAGCACAAGTCCTTGGAGGGCCCAGGTGGTTGTTGTTCGGACCAGGCAGAAGAATAGGATGGTCATGGACTATAGCCAGACCATCAATAGGTTCACGCAGCTTGACGCGTACCCCCTACCCCGCATCGCGGATATGGTCAACCAAATAGCTCAGTATAAGGTGTACTTGACAATAGATCTGAAATCCGCTTATCACCAGCTCCCCATCCGCCCGGAGGACCGCCCCTACACCGCCTTCGAGGCAGGCGGCAGGCTCTATCACTTCCTGCGCGTCCCCTTTGGTGTCACAAATGGTGTCTCTGTCTTCCAGAGGGAAATGGACCGGATGGTGGACCAGTGCCAACTGAAGGCCACATTTCCCTATCTGGATAACATCATCATCTGTGGTCATGACTGGCCGGATCACAACACCAACCTCCAATGATTTTTCCAAGTGGCCAAAGCCCTGAACCTTACTTATAACAGGGACAAGTGTGTGTTCGGAACCACCCGACTCGCTATCCTTGGGTATGTCGTGGAGAACGGGGTCATTGGCCCTGATCCAGACCCTGTTAGAACTCCCTCTTCCCACCACCCTCAAAGCCCTCAGATGGTGCCTGAGCTTCTTTTCCTATTACGCCCAATGGGTCCCTCACTACGCAGACAAGGCCCGCCCCCTGGTCAAGTCTACCACATTTCCCCTCTCTGCCGAGGCCCACGCGGCCTTCAGCCGCATTAAAGGGGACATTGCCAAAGCAACAATGCATGCGGTGGGCGAGACCATTCCCTTCCAAGTAGAGAGTGACGCCTCTGACTTCACGCTGGCTGCTACCCTCAATCAGGCAGGCAGGCCAGTGGCATTCTTCTCTCGTACCCTTCAAGGCCCTGAAATTCGGCACTCCGCGGTGGAGAAAGAAGCCCAGGCCATAGTGGAAGCTATTAGGCACTGGAGGCACTATCTCGCCAGCAAAAGGTTCACCTTGCTGACCGACCAGCGCTCAGTTGTGTTCATGTTCAGCAACCAACAGCGGGGCAAAATCAAAAATGATAAAATTTTGCGGTGGAGAATAGAACTCTCCACCTACAACTATGATATCCTGAACCGGCCTGGAAGGCTCAATGAGCCCCCTGATGCCCTATCCCGGGGAGCGTGTGCCAGCGCGCAGCTCGACCAGCTATACGCCCTCCATGCACATCTTTGCCACCTGGGGGTCACCCGATTTTACCATTTATTGAAAGCCCGGAACCTGCCGTACTCCCTTGAGGACATCAGGACGATGACCAGGGACTGCCACATCTGCGCTGAGTGCAAACCGCACTTCTACCGTCCTGACAAGGTGCAACTTATCAAGGCCACCTGCCCCTTTGAGCGACTGAGTGTTGACTTTAAGGGCCCCCTTCCCTCCACCGACCGCAATGTCTACTTTCTCAACATTATCAACGGGTACTCGCGGTTCCCCTTTGCCATCCCCTGCCCCGACACCACTGCCACGTCCATCATAAAAGCCCTGCGCCAGCTCTTCACTCTGTTCGGATATCCCTGCTATATCCACAGTGATAGAGGGTCCTCCTTTATGAGTGACGAGCTGCGCCAGTACATGCTAGCTAGGGGCATTGCTACTAGTAGGACCACGAGTTATAATCCCCGGGGGAATGGCCAGGTGGAGAGGGAGAATGCCACAGTGTGGAAGGCCACACTTTTAGCCCTTAAGTCAAAGGGGTTGCCAGTCTCTCGCTGGCAGTAGGTCCTCCCCGAGGCACTCCACTCCATCCGCTCCCTGTTATGTACGTCCACCAATGCCACCCCTCATGAGCGCCTCTTTTCTTTTCCCAGGAAGCCTGTCACTGACACTCCCATACTGCATGAGGGATCACTGACGCCTAGTGGGCTGGCACCTCCAGTCAGGACGGAACCAGCACAACCACCATCTCCGGTGCAATCACCACCGGCACCTGTGCAATCACCACCAGCACCTGTGCAATCACCACCACCAGCACCTGTGCAATCACCACTGTCTCCACTGCAATCACCACCGGCACCTGTGCAATCACCACCAGCACCTGTGCAATCACCACCGGCACCTGTGCAATCACCACCAGCACCTGTGCAATCATCACCAGCACCTGTGCAATCACCACCAGCACCTGTGCAATCACCACCGGCACCTGTGCAATCACCACCGGCACCTGAGCAATCACCACCGTCTCTGGTGCAATCACCACCAGCACCTGTGCAATCACCACTGTCTCCGGTGCAATCACCACCAGCACCTGTGCAATCACCACCAGCACCTATGCAATCACCACCAGCACCTGTGCAATCACCACCAGCACCTGAGCAATCACCACCAGCACCTGAGCAATCACCACCGTCTCTGGTGAAATCACCACCAGCACCTGTGCAATCACCACCAACACCTGTGCAATCACCACTGTCTCTGGTGCAATCACCACCGGCACCTGAGCAATCACCACCGTCTCCGGTGCAATCACCACCGGCACCTGTGCAATCACCACCAGCACCTGTGCAATCACCACCAGCACATGTGCAATCACCACCGTCTCCGGTGCAATCAGCACCGGCACCTGAGCAATCACCACCAACACCTGTGCAATCACCACCAGCACATGTGCAATCACCACCGTCTCTGGTGCAATCACCACCAGCACCTGAGCAATCACCACCGTCTCTGGTGAAATCACCACCAGCACCTGTGCAATCACCACCGTCTCCGGTGCAATCACCACCAGCACCTGTGCAATCACCACCGGCACCTGAGCAATCACCACCAACACCTGTGCAATCACCACCGGCACCTGAGCAATCACCACCAGCACCTGAGCAATCACCACCGGCACCTGAGCAATCACCACTGTCTCCAGTGCAATCACCACCAGCACCTGTGCAATCACCACCGGCACCTGAGCAATCACCACCAGCACCTGTGCAATCACCACCGGCACCTGTGCAATCACCACCGGCACCTGTGCAATCATCACCAGCACCTGTGCAATCACGACCGGCACCTGTGCAATCACCACCGGCACCTGTGCAATCACCACCGTCTCCGGTGCAATCACCATCAGCACCTGTGCAATCACCACCGGCACCTGTGCAATCACCACCGGCACCTGTGCAATCATCACCAGCACCTGTGCAATCACGACCGGCACCTGTGCAATCACCACCGGCACCTGAGCAATCACCACCGTCTCTGGTGCAATCCCCACCAGCACATGTGCAATCACCACCGGCACCTGAGCAATCACCACCGTCTCTGGTGCAATCACCACCAGCACCTGAGCAATCACCACCGTCTCCGGTGCAATCACCACCGGCACCTGTGCAATCACCACCAGCACCTGAGCAATCACCACCGTCTCTGGTGAAATCACCACCAGCACCTGTGCAATCACCACCGTCTCCGGTGCAATCAGCACCGGCACCTGAGCAATCACCACCAACACCTGTGCAATCACCACCGTCTCTGGTGCAATCCCCACCAGCACCTGAGCAATCACCACCGTCTCTGGTGAAATCACCACCAGCACCTGTGCAATCACCACCGTCTCCGGTGCAATCAGCACCGGCACCTGAGCAATCACCACCAACACCTGTGCAATCACCACCGTCTCTGGTGCAATCCCCACCAGCACCTGAGCAATCACCACCGTCTCTGGTGAAATCACCACCAGCACCTGTGCAATCACCACCGTCTCCGGTGCAATCACCACCTCCGGCACCTGTGCAATCACCACCGGCACCTGAGCAATCACCACCAACACCTGTGCAATCACCACCGGCACCTGAGCAATCACCACCAGCACCTGTGCAATCACCACCAGCACCTGAGCAATCACCACCGTCTCCGGTGCAATCACCACCGGCACCTGTGCAATCACCACCAGCACCTGTGCAATCACCACCGGCACCTGTGCAATCACCACCGGCACCTGAGCAATCACCACCGTCTCTGGTGAAATCACCACCAGCACCTGTGCAATCACCACCGTCTCCGGTGCAATCAGCACCGGCACCTGAGCAATCACCACCAACACCTGTGCAATCACCACCGTCTCTGGTGCAATCCCCACCAGCACCTGAGCAATCACCACCGTCTCTGGTGAAATCACCACCAGCACCTGTGCAATCACCACCGTCTCCGGTGCAATCACCACCAGCACCTGTGCAATCACCACCGGCACCTGAGCAATCACCACCAACACCTGTGCAATCACCACCGGCACCTGAGCAATCACCACCAGCACCTGAGCAATCACCACCGGCACCTGAGCAATCACCACCGTCTCCGGTGCAATCACCACCGGCACCTGTGCAATCACCACCAGCACCTGAGCAATCACCACCAGCACCTGAGCAATCACCACTGTCTCCGGTGCAATCACCACCAGCACCTGTGCAATCACCACTGTCTCCGGTGCAATCACCACTGTCTCCAGTGCAATCACCACCGGCACCTGTGCAATCACCACTGTCTCCAGTGCAATCACCACCAGCACCTGAGCAATCACCACTGTCTCCGGAGCAATCACCACCGGCACCTGTGCAATCACCACCAGCACCTGTGCAATCACCACCGGCACCTGTGCAATCACCACCAGCACCTGTGCAATCACCACCGGCACCTGTGCAATCACCACCAGCACCTGTGCAATCACCACCGGCACCTGAGCAATCACCACCATCTCTGGTGCAATCCCCACCAGCACATGTGCAATCAACACCGGCACCTGAGCAATCACCACCAGCACCTGAGCAATCACCACCAGCACCTGTGCAATCACCACCGTCTCCGGTGCAATCCCCACCAGCACCTGAGCAATCACCACCAGCACCTGAGCAATCACCACCAGCACCTGTGCAATCACCACCGTCTCCGGTGCAATCAACACCGGCACCTGAGCAATCACCACCAACACCTGTGCAATCACCACCGTCTCTGGTGCAATCACCACCGGCACCTGAGCAATCACCACCAGCACCTATGCAATCACCACCGGCACCTGAGCAATCACCACCGGCACCTGTGCAATCACCACCAGCACCTGAGCAATCACCACCGTCTCTGGTGCAATCACCACCGGCACCTGAGCAATCACCACCAGCACCTATGCAATCACCACCGGCACCTGAGCAATCACCACCGGCACCTGTGCAATCACCACCAGCACCTGAGCAATCACCACCAGCACCTGAGCAATCACCACCGGCACCTGAGCAATCACCACCGGCACCTGAGCAATCACCACCGGCACCTGTGCAATCACCACCAGCACCTGAGCAATCACCACTGTCTCCAGTGCAATCACCACCGGCACCTGAGCAATCACCACCGGCACCTGAGCAATCACCACCGGCACCTGAGCAATCACCACCGGCACCTGTGCAATCACCACCAGCAACTGAGCAATCACCACTGTCTCCAGTGCAATCACCACCAGCACCTGAGCAATCACCACTGTCTCCAGTGCAATCACCACCGGCACCTGTGCAATCACCACCAGCACCTGAGCAATCACCACTGTCTCCAGTGCAATCACCACCGGCACCTGAGCAATCACCACTGTCTCCAATGCAATCACCACCGGCACCTGTGCAATCACCACCGGCACCTGAGCAATCACCACCGGCACCTGAGCAATCACCACCGGCACCTGAGCAATCACCACCGGCACCTGTGCAATCACCACCAGCACCTGAGCAATCACCACTGTCTCTGGTGCAATCACCACCAGCACCTGAGCAATCACCACCAGCACCTATGCAATCACCACCAGCACCTGATCAATCTCCACCAGCACCTATGCAATCACCACCGGCACCTGAGCAATCACCACCGGCACCTGTGCAATCACCACCAGCACCTGAGCAATCACCACCGGCACCTGAGCAATCACCACCGGCACCTGTGCAATCACCACCAGCACCTGAGCAATCACCACCAGCACCTGAGCAATCACCACCAACACCTGAGCAATCACCACCGGCACCTGAGCAATCACCACCGGCACCTGAGCAATCACCACCGGCAGCTGAGCAATCACCACCGGCACCTGAGCAATCACCACCGGCACCTGAGCAATCACCACCGGCACCTGAGCAATCACCACCGGCACCTGAGCAATCACCACTGGCACCTGAGCAATCACAAGCAGCACCTGAGCAATCACCACCAACACCTGTGCAATCACCACCGTCTCCGGTGCAATCACCACCAGCACCTGTGCAATCACCACCGTCTCTGGTGCAATCACAACCAGCACCTGTGCAATCACCACTGTCTCTGGTGCAATCACCACCAGCACCTGTGCAATCACCACCGTCTCCGGTGCAATCACCACCAGCACCTGTGCAATCACCACCGGCACCTGAGCAATCACCACCAGCACCTGAGCAATCACCACCGGCACCTGAGCAATCACCACCGGCACCTGTGCAATCACCACCAGCACCTGAGCAATCACCACCGTCTCTGGTGCAATCACCACCGGCACCTGAGCAATCACCACCGGCACCTGTGCAATCACCACCAGCACCTGAGCAATCACCACCAGCACCTGAGCAATCACCACCAGCACCTGAGCAATCACCACCGGCACCTGTGCAATCACCACCGTCTCCGGTGCAATCACCACCAGCACCTGTGCAATCACCACCGTCTCCGGTGCAATCACCACCAGCACCTGAGCAATCACCACCGGCACCTGTGCAATCACCACCGGCACCTGAGCAATCACCACCAGCACCTGTGCAATCACCACCGGCACCTGAGCAATCACAAGCAGCACCTGAGCAATCACCACCAGCACCTGTGCAATCACCACCGTCTCCGGTGCAATCACCACCAGCACCTGTGCAATCACCACCAGCACCTGAGCAATCACCACCGGCACCTGAGCAATCACCACCGTCTCCGGTGCAATCACCACCGTCTCCGGTGCAATCACCACCAGCACCTGTGCAATCACCACCGGCACCTGAGCAATCACCACCAACACCTGTGCAATCACCACCGGCACGTGAGCAATCACCACCAGCACCTGAGCAATCACCACCGGCACCTGAGCAATCACCACCAGCACCTGTGCAATCACCACCGGCACCTGAGCAATCACCACCAACACCTGTGCAATCACCACCGGCACCTGAGCAATCACCACCAGCACCTGTGCAATCACCACCGGCACCTGAGCAATCACCACCAGCACCTGTGCAATCACCACCGGCACCTGTGCAATCACCACCGGCACCTGTGCAATCATCACCAGCACCTGTGCAATCACCACCAGCACCTGAGCAATCACCACCAGCACCTGAGCAATCACCACCGTCTCTGGTGAAATCACCACCAGCACCTGTGCAATCACCACCGTCTCCGGTGCAATCAGCACCGGCACCTGAGCAATCACCACCAACACCTGTGCAATCACCACCGTCTCTGGTGCAATCCCCACCAGCACCTGAGCAATCACCACCGTCTCTGGTGAAATCACCACCAGCACCTGTGCAATCACCACCGTCTCCGGTGCAATCACCACCAGCACCTGTGCAATCACCACCGGCACCTGAGCAATCACCACCAACACCTGTGCAATCACCACCGGCACCTGAGCAATCACCACCAGCACCTGAGCAATCACCACCGGCACCTGAGCAATCACCACCGTCTCCGGTGCAATCACCACCGTCTCCGGTGCAATCACCACCAGCACCTGTGCAATCACCACCAGCACCTGTGCAATCACCACTGTCTCCGGTGCAATCACCACCGTCTCTGGTGCAATCAGCACTGTCTCCAGTGCAATCACCACCAGCACCTGAGCAATCACCACCAGCACCTATGCAATCACCACCGGCACCTGAGCAATCACCACCGGCACCTGTGCAATCACCACCAGCACCTGAGCAATCACCACCGGCACCTGAGCAATCACCACCGGCACCTGTGCAATCACCACCAGCACCTGAGCAATCACCACCAGCACCTGAGCAATCACCACCGTCTCCGGTGCAATCACCACCGGCACCTGTGCAATCACCACCGGCACCTGAGCAATCACCACTGGCACCTGAGCAATCACAAGCAGCACCTGAGCAATCACCACTAACACCTGTGCAATCACCACCGTCTCCGGTGCAATCACCACCAGCACCTGTGCAATCACCACCGTCTCTGGTGCAATCACAACCAGCACCTGTGCAATCACCACTGTCTCTGGTGCAATCACCACCAGCACCTGTGCAATCACCACCGTCTCCGGTGCAATCACCACCAGCACCTGTGCAATCAACACCGGCACCTGAGCAATCACCACCAGCACCTGAGCAATCACCACCGGCACCTGAGCAATCACCACCGGCACCTGTGCAATCACCACCAGCACCTGAGCAATCACCACCGGCACCTGTGCAATCACCACCGGCACCTGAGCAATCACCACCGTCTCCGGTGCAATCACCACCGGCACCTGAGCAATCACCACTGGCACCTGAGCAATCACAAGCAGCACCTGAGCAATCACCACCAGCACCTGTGCAATCACCACCGTCTCCGGTGCAATCACCACCAGCACCTGTGCAATCACCACCAGCACCTGAGCAATCACCACCGGCACCTGAGCAATCACCACTGGCACCTGAGCAATCACAAGCAGCACCTGAGCAATCACCACCAGCACCTGTGCAATCACCACCGTCTCCGGTGCAATCACCACCAGCACCTGTGCAATCACCACCAGCACCTGAGCAATCACCACCGGCACCTGAGCAATCACCACCGTCTCCGGTGCAATCACCACCGTCTCCGGTGCAATCACCACCAGCACCTGTGCAATCACCACCGGCACCTGAGCAATCACCACCAGCACCTGAGCAATCACCACCAGCACCTGTGCAATCACCACCGTCTCCGGTGCAATCACCACCAGCACCTGTGCAATCACCACCGGCACCTGAGCAATCACCACCAGCACCTGAGCAATCACCACCAGCACCTGTGCAATCACCACCGTCTCCGGTGCAATCACCACCAGCACCTGTGCAATCACCACCGGCACCTGAGCAATCACCACCAGCACCTGAGCAATCACCACCGGCACCTGAGCAATCACCACCTGCACCTGAGCAATCACCACCAGCACCTGTGCAATCACCACCGGCACCTGAGCAATCACCACCAACACCTGTGCAATCACCACCGGCACCTGAGCAATCACCACCAGCACCTGTGCAATCACCACCGGCACCTGAGCAATCACCACCAGAACCTGTGCAATCACCACCGGCACCTGTGCAATCACCACCGGCACCTGTGCAATCATCACCAGCACCTGTGCAATCACCACCAGCACCTGAGCAATCACCACCAGCACCTGAGCAATCACCACCGTCTCTGGTGAAATCACCACCAGCACCTGTGCAATCACCACCGTCTCCGGTGCAATCAGCACCGGCACCTGAGCAATCACCACCAACACCTGTGCAATCACCACCGTCTCTGGTGCAATCCCCACCAGCACCTGAGCAATCACCACCGTCTCTGGTGAAATCACCACCAGCACCTGTGCAATCACCACCGTCTCCGGTGCAATCACCACCAGCACCTGTGCAATCACCACCGGCACCTGAGCAATCACCACCAACACCTGTGCAATCACCACCGGCACCTGAGCAATCACCACCAGCACCTGAGCAATCACCACCGGCACCTGAGCAATCACCACCGTCTCCGGTGCAATCACCACCGTCTCCGGTGCAATCACCACCAGCACCTGTGCAATCACCACCAGCACCTGTGCAATCACCACCAGCACCTATGCAATCACCACCGGCACCTGAGCAATCACCACCGGCACCTGTGCAATCACCACCAGCACCTGAGCAATCACCACCGGCACCTGAGCAATCACCACCGGCACCTGTGCAATCACCACCAGCACCTGAGCAATCACCACCAGCACCTGAGCAATCACCACCGTCTCCGGTGCAATCACCACCGGCACCTGTGCAATCACCACCGGCACCTGAGCAATCACCACTGGCACCTGAGCAATCACAAGCAGCACCTGAGCAATCACCACCAACACCTGTGCAATCACCACCGTCTCCGGTGCAATCACCACCAGCACCTGTGCAATCACCACCGTCTCTGGTGCAATCACAACCAGCACCTGTGCAATCACCACTGTCTCTGGTGCAATCACCACCAGCACCTGTGCAATCACCACCGTCTCCGGTGCAATCACCACCAGCACCTGTGCAATCAACACCGGCACCTGAGCAATCACCACCAGCACCTGAGCAATCACCACCGGCACCTGAGCATTCACCACCGGCACCTGTGCAATCACCACCAGCACCTGAGCAATCACCACCAGCACCTGAGCAATCACCACCAGCACCTGAGCAATCAGCACTGTCTCCGGTGCAATCACCACCGTCTCCGGTGCAATCACCACCAGCACCTGAGCAATCACCACCGGCACCTGTGCAATCACCACCGGCACCTGAGCAATCACCACCGTCTCCGGTGCAATCACCACCGGCACCTGAGCAATCACCACTGGCACCTGAGCAATCACAAGCAGCACCTGAGCAATCACCACCAGCACCTGTGCAATCACAACCGTCTCCGGTGCAATCACCACCAGCACCTGTGCAATCACCACCAGCACCTGAGCAATCACCACCGGCACCTGAGCAATCACCACTGGCACCTGAGCAATCACAAGCAGCACCTGAGCAATCACCACCAGCACCTGTGCAATCACCACCGTCTCCGGTGCAATCACCACCAGCACCTGTGCAATCACCACCAGCACCTGAGCAATCACCACCGGCACCTGAGCAATCACCACCGTCTCCGGTGCAATCACCACCGTCTCCGGTGCAATCACCACCAGCACCTGTGCAATCACCACCGGCACCTGAGCAATCACCACCAGCACCTGAGCAATCACCACCGGCACCTGAGCAATCACCACCTGCACCTGTGCAATCACCACCGGCACCTGAGCAATCACCACCAACACCTGTGCAATCACCACCGGCACCTGAGCAATCACCACCAGCACCTGTGCAATCACCACCGGCACCTGAGCAATCACCACCAGCACCTGTGCAATCACCACCGGCACCTGTGCAATCACCACCGGCACCTGTGCAATCATCACCAGCACCTGTGCAATCACCACCAGCACCTGAGCAATCACCACCAGCACCTGAGCAATCACCACCGTCTCTGGTGAAATCACCACCAGCACCTGTGCAATCACCACCGTCTCCGGTGCAATCAGCACCGGCACCTGAGCAATCACCACCAACACCTGTGCAATCACCACCGTCTCTGGTGCAATCCCCACCAGCACCTGAGCAATCACCACCGTCTCTGGTGAAATCACCACCAGCACCTGTGCAATCACCACCGTCTCCGGTGCAATCACCACCAGCACCTGTGCAATCACCACCGGCACCTGAGCAATCACCACCAACACCTGTGCAATCACCACCGGCACCTGAGCAATCACCACCAGCACCTGAGCAATCACCACCGGCACCTGAGCAATCACCACCGTCTCCGGTGCAATCACCACCGTCTCTGGTGCAATCACCACCAGCACCTGTGCAATCACCACCGGCACCTGAGCAATCACCACCAACACCTGTGCAATCACCACCAGCACCTGTGCAATCACCACTGTCTCCGGTGCAATCACCACCGTCTCTGGTGCAATCAGCACTGTCTCCAGTGCAATCACCACCAGCACCTGTGCAATCACCACTGTCTCCAGTGCAATCACCACCAGCACCTGAGCAATCACCACCAGCACCTGAGCAATCACCACCGGCACCTGAGCAATCACCACCGTCTCCGGTGCAATCACCACCGTCTCCGGTGCAATCACCACCAGCACCTGAGCAATCACCACCAGCACCTGAGCAATCACCACCGGCACCTGAGCAATCACCACCGTCTCCGGTGCAATCACCACCGTCTCCGGTGCAATCACCACCAGCATCTGTGCAATCACCACTGTCTCCGGTGCAATCACCACCGTCTCTGGTGCAATCAGCACTGTCTCCAGTGCAATCACCACCAGCACCTGTGCAATCACCACTGTCTCCAGTGCAATCACCACCAGCACCTATGCAATCACCACCGGCACCTGTGCAATCACCACCAGCACCTGTGCAATCACCACCGGCACCTGTGCAATCACCACCAGCACCTGTGCAATCACCACCGGCACCTGTGCAATCACCACCAGCACCTGTGCAATCACCACCGGCACCTGAGCAATCACCACCATCTCTGGTGCAATCCCCACCAGCACATGTGCAATCAACACCGGCACCTGAGCAATCACCACCAGCACCTGTGCAATCAACACCGGCACCTGAGCAATCACCACTGTCTCTGGTGCAATCACCACCAGCACCTGTGCAATCACCACCGTCTCTGGTACAATCACCACCGGCACCTGAGCAATCACCACCGGCACCTGTGCAATCACCACCAGCACCTGAGCAATCACCACCAGCACCTGAGCAATCACCACCGTCTCCGGTGCAATCACCACCAGCACCTGTGCAATCAGCACTGTCTCCGGTGCAATCACCACCGTCTCCGGTGCAATCACCACCAGCACCTGAGCAATCACCACCAGCACCTGTGCAATCACCACCAGCACCTGAGCAATCACCACCAGCACCTGAGCAATCACCACCGTCTCCGGTGCAATCACCACCGGCACCTGAGCAATCACCACTGGCACCTGAGCAATCACAAGCAGCACCTGAGCAATCACCACCAGCACCTGTGCAATCACCACCGTCTCCGGTGCAATCACCACCAGCACCTGTGCAATCACCACCAGCACCTGAGCAATCACCACCGGCACCTGAGCAATCACCACCGTCTCCGGTGCAATCACCACCAGCACCTGAGCAATCACCACCGGCACCTGAGCAATCACAAGCAGCACCTGAGCAATCACCACCAGCACCTGAGCAATCACCACCGTCTCCGGTGCAATCACCACCAGCACCTGTGCAATCACCACCAGCACCTGAGCAATCACCACCGGCACCTGAGCAATCACCACCGGCACCTGAGCAATCACCACCAGCACCTGTGCAATCACCACCGTCTCCGGTGCAATCACCACCAGCACCTGTGCAATCACCACCAGCACCTGAGCAATCACCACCGGCACCTGAGCAATCACCACTGGCACCTGAGCAATCACCACCAGCACCTGTGCAATCACCACCAGCACCTGTGCAATCACCACCGTCTCCGGTGCAATCACCACCAGCACCTGTGCAATCACCACCAGCACCTGAGCAATCACCACCGGCACCTGAGCAATCACCACCGTCTCTGGTGAAATCACCACCGTCTCCGGTGCAATCACCACCAGCACCTGTGCAATCACCACCGGCACCTGAGCAATCACCACCAACACCTGTGCAATCACCACCGGCACCTGAGCAATCACCACCAGCACCTGTGCAATCACCACCGTCTCCGGTGCAATCACCACCAGCACCTGAGCAATCACCACCGGCACCTGAGCAATCACCACCGTCTCCGGTGCAATCACCACCGTCTCCGGTGCAATCACCACCAGCACCTGTGCAATCACCACCGGCACCTGAGCAATCACCACCAACACCTGTGCAATCACCACCGGCACCTGAGCAATCACCACCAGCACCTGAGCAATCACCACCGGCACCTGAGCAATCACCACCAGCACCTGTGCAATCACCACCGGCACCTGAGCAATCACCACCAACACCTGTGCAATCACCACCGGCACCTGAGCAATCACCACCAGCACCTGTGCAATCACCACCGGCACCTCAGCAATCACCACCAGCACCTGTGCAATCACCACCGGCACCTGTGCAATCACCACCGGCACCTGTGCAATCATCACCAGCACCTGTGCAATCACCACCAGCACCTGAGCAATCACCACCAGCACCTGAGCAATCACCACCGTCTCTGGTGAAATCACCACCAGCACCTGTGCAATCACCACCGTCTCCGGTGCAATCAGCACCGGCACCTGAGCAATCACCACCAACACCTGTGCAATCACCACCGTCTCTGGTGCAATCCCCACCAGCACCTGAGCAATCACCACCGTCTCTGGTGAAATCACCACCAGCACCTGTGCAATCACCACCGTCTCCGGTGCAATCACCACCAGCACCTGTGCAATCACCACCGGCACCTGAGCAATCACCACCAACACCTGTGCAATCACCACCGGCACCTGAGCAATCACCACCAGCACCTGAGCAATCACCACCGGCACCTGAGCAATCACCACCGTCTCCGGTGCAATCACCACCGTCTCCGGTGCAATCACCACCAGCACCTGGGCAATCACCACTGTCTCCGGTGCAATCACCACCGTCTCTGGTGCAATCAGCACTGTCTCCAGTGCAATCACCACCAGCACCTGTGCAATCACCACTGTCTCCAGTGCAATCACCACCAGCACCTGTGCAATCACCACCAGCACCTGAGCAATCACCACCAGCACCTGAGCAATCACCACTGTCTCCAGTGCAATCACCACCAGCACCTGTGCAATCACCACCAGCACCTGAGCAATCACCACCAGCACCTGAGCAATCACCACCAGCACCTGTGCAATCACCACCAGCACCTGAGCAATCACCACCAGCACCTGAGCAATCACCACCAGCACCTGAGCAATCACCACCAGCACCTGAGCAATCACCACCAGCACCTGTGCAATCACCACCGTCTCCGGTGCAATCACCACCGGCACCTGTGCAATCACCACCAGCACCTGTGCAATCACCACCGGCACCTGTACAATCACCACCAGCACCTGTGCAATCACCACCGGCACCTGTGCAATCACCACCAGCACCTGTGCAATCACCACCGGCACCTGAGCAATCACCACCATCTCTGGTGCAATCACCACCGTCTCTGGTGCAATCACCACCGGCACCTGTGCAATCCCCACCAGCACATGTGCAATCAACACCGGCACCTGTGCAATCACCACCAGCACCTGAGCAATCACCACCAGCACCTGAGCAATCACCACCGTCTCCGGTGCAATCACCACCGGCACCTGAGCAATCACCACCGTCTCCAGTGCAATCATCACCAGCACCTGAGCAATCACCACCAGCACCTGAGCAATCACCACCGTCTCCGGTGCAATCACCACCGGCACCTGAGCAATCACCACCGGCACCTGTGCAATCACCACCAACACCTGAGCAATCACCACCAGCACCTGAGCAATCACCACCAGCACCTGAGCAATCACCACCAGCACCTGAGCAATCACCACCGTCTCCGGTGCAATCACCACCGGCACCTGAGCAATCACCACCGTCTCCAGTGCAATCATCACCAGCACCTGAGCAATCACCACCAGCACCTGGGCAATCACCACCGTCTCCGGTGCAATCACCACCGGCACCTGTGCAATCACCACCGTCTCCAGTGCAATCATCACCAGCACCTGAGCAATCACCACCAGCACCTGAGCAATCACCACCGTCTCTGGTGCAATCACCACCGGCACCTGAGCAATCACCACCGGCACCTGTGCAATCACCACCAACACCTGAGCAATCACCACCAGCACCTGAGCAATCACCACCAACACCTGAGCAATCACCACCAGCACCTGAGCAATCACCACCGTCTCCGGTGCAATCACCACCAGCACCTGTGCAATCAGCACTGTCTCCGGTGCAATCACCACCGTCTCCGGTGCAATCACCACCGTCTCCGGTGCAATCACCACCGGCACCTGAGCAATCACCACCGGCACCTGAGCAATCACCACCGGCACCTGTGCAATCAGCACTGTCTCCAGTGCAATCACCACCGTCTCCGGTGCAATCACCACCGTCTCCGGTGCAATCACAAGCAGCACCTGAGCAATCACCACCGGCACCTGAGCAATCACCACCGTCTCCGGTGCAATCACCACCGGCACCTGAGCAATCACCACCGGCACCTGAGCAATCACCACCGTCTCCGGTGCAATCACCACCGTCTCCGGTGCAATCACCACCGGCACCTGAGCAATCACCACTGGCACCTGAGCAATCACAAGCAGCACCTGAGCAATCACCACCAACACCTGTGCAATCACCACCGTCTCCGGTGCAATCACCACCAGCACCTGAGCAATCACCACCAACACCTGAGCAATCACAAGCAGCACCTGAGCAATCACCACCAGCACCTGTGCAATCACCACCGTCTCTGGTGCAATCACAACCAGCACCTGTGCAATCACCACCGTCTCCGGTGCAATCACCACCTGCACCTGTGCAATCACCACCGTCTCCGGTGCAATCACCACCGGCACCTGTGCAATCACCACCAGCACCAGTGCAATCACCACCAGCACCTGTGCAATCACCACCAGCACCTGTGCAATCACCACTGTCTCCGTTGCAATCACCACCAGCACCTGAGCAATCACCACTGTCTCCGTTGCAATCACCACCGTCTCCGGTGCAATCACCACCGGCACCTGTGCAATCACCACCAGCACCTGTGCAATCACCACTGTCTCCGTTGCAATCACCACAGGCACCTGAGCAATCACCACCGGCACCTGAGCAATCACCACTGTCTCCGTTGCAATCACCACCGTCTCCGGTGCAATCATCACCAGCACCTGTGCAATCACCACCAGCACCTGTGCAATCACCGCCAGCACCTGAGCAATCACCACCGGCACCTGAGCAATCACCACCAGCACCTGAGCAATCACCACCGTCTCCGGTGCAATCACCACCGGCACCTATGCAATCACCACCGGCACCTGAGCAATCACCACCAGCACCTGAGCAATCACCACCATCTCCGGTGCAATCACCACCGTCTCCGGTGCAATCACCACCGTCTCCTGAGCAATCAACACCAGCATCTGTGCAATCACCACCAGCACCTGAGCAATCACCACCAGCACCTGAGCAATCACCACCGGCACCTGTGCAATCACCACCAGCACCTGAGCAATCACCACCAGCACCTGAGCAATCACCACCAGCATCTGTGCAATCACCACCAGCACCTGAGCAATCACCACCAGCACCTGAGCAATCACCACCATCTCCGGTGCAATCACCACCGTCTCCTGAGCAATCAACACCGGCACCTGTGCAATCACCACCGTCTCCGGTGCAATCACCACCGGCACCTGAACAATCACCACCGGCACCTGTGCAATCACCACCGTCTCCGGTGCAATCACCACCGTCTCCGGTGCAATCACCACCGGCACCTGTGCAATCACCACCAGCACCTGTGCAATCACCACTGTCTCCGTTGCAATCACCACCAGCACCTGTGCAATCACCACCGGCACCTGAACAATCACCACCGGCACCTGAGCAATCACCACCGGCACCTGTGTAATCACCACCGGCATTTGTGCAATCACCACCAACACCTGTGCAATCACCACCATCTCCAGTGCAATCATCACCAGCACCTGAGCAATCACCACCGGCACCTGTGCAATCACCACCAGCACCTGAGCAATCACCGCCAGCACCTGAGCAATCACCACCAGCACCTGAGCAATCACCACCGTCTCCGGTGCAATCACCACCGGCACCTGAGCAATCACCACCGGCACCTGTGCAATCACCACCAGCACCTGAGCAATCACCACCAGCACCTGAGCAATCACCACCAGCACCTGAGCAATCACCACCGGCACCTGAGCAATCACCACCGGCACCTGAGCAATCACCACCAGCACCTGAGCAATCACCACCAGCACCTGAGCAATCACCACCAGCACCTGTGCAATCACCACCAGCACCTGTGCAATCACCACCATCTCCGGTGCAATCACCATCGTCTCCTGAGCAATCACCACCGGCACCTGAGCAATCACCACCGTCTCCGGTGCAATCACCACCAGCACCTGTGCAATCACCACCGTCTCTGGTGCAATCACCACCGGCACCTGAGCAATCACCACCGTCTCCGGTGCAATCACCACCGGCACCTGAGCAATCACCACCGTCTCCGGTGCAATCACCACCAGCACCTGTGCAATCACCACCGTCTCTGGTGCAATCACCACCAGCACCTGTGCAATCACCACCATCTCCAGTGCAATCACCACTGGCACCTGTGCAATCACCACCAGCACCTGTGCAATCACCACCGGCACCTGAGCAATCACCACCGGCACCTGTGCAATCACCACCATCTCCGGTGCAATCACCACCGGCATCAGTGCAATCACCACCAACACCTGTGCAATCACCACCAACACCTGTGCAATCACCACCATCTCCGGTGCAATCACCAACGTCTCCGGTGCAATCACCACCGTCTCCGGTGCAATCACCACCGTCTCCGGTGCAATCACCATCTTAAATTGTGTCACATTTTAATAGACACAGTCCTTGAACTGAGACTGAAAAAAGGAATCAGGTTCCATCTTGTCACATCTTCCTTAATTTTTTTATATAAAGGTTGATAATCACACTCTGATAATTTTGCCAAATCTTTTGGCATAATGATGCCCAAATATTTGGAAGACTCTGTGTGCCATGCCCAGGGGTATCGACTTTCAATCTCTCTTGGTGGGCTTTAGTAATATGAAAGTAATTGGGTTTTATCTATGTTGATCTTGTATCCTGATAATTGACCATATTGTTCAAAGGATTGCATCAATTTAGGTAAAGAGTATGTTGGTTGCCCTAGATAGATCAAAATGTCATCCGCATCAAAAGCCAATTTATGCTCTGTCCCTTTAATAGTAATTCCCCTGATATCTTCATTTTGTCTGATGTATTGAGCTAATGGTTCCAGATATAACGCGAAGAGTAGTGGTGACCATGCACAACCCTGTCTCGTGCCCCTTTCTAGGGTAAGACTATTTGATAAATATCCTTTGATTTTAATCCTAGCAGTAGGATTGTCATATAGTGTCTGTATAGTTTTAATAATTGTGTCTTGGAAACCAAATCTCTGTAAAACTCTGTAAAGAAAATTCCAATTAACCAAAGCAAATGCTTTTTCAGCATCCACGCTTATCACTATTGCTTCCATTTTATTTTTTTGTATATGATCCATAATGTGAAGTGTCCTTCGTATATTGTCTTGAGTCTGGCATTGCCGTATAAAACCTGTCTGATCGTTACATATCAGTATGGGTAGAAACTCCTCTAATCGTTTGGCCATGATGGAGGTAAATAACCTATAATCTACATTAAGAACGGATATTGGTCTAAATGACCTGCATTCCATTTTATCCTTGCCTTCTTTTGGTATAGCTGAGATTATCGCTTCCTTCCAACTGGGTGGCATTTGTGCCTTTCTTAGAGCCCAGTTCAGTGTGGGGAGTAGGCCAGGAATTAACTCATTTTTAAATTCTTTGTACCACTCTGTCATATACCCATCTGATCCTGGTGACTTGCTTAATTTAAGCCTACTAATTGCAGCTTTTAATTCAACTTCAGTTATGTCAGCAGTCATCGTTCTATTTTGTTCTTCGCTTAAAGTGGGTAATTCTAGAGAATTCAAGAAGGTGTCAATTTGGGTTATGCTTCCCCCTGGAACTTTGGAATATAGAGTTTTGTAAAACACTTCAAAAGCTTCTTGAATCTCACTTAGCTTATTTTTTATCATTTTCGTTCTTGGGTCCCTAATTCTATGAATTGTATTTTCTGCTATCTTTTTTTTTCAGTTTCCACGCCAGTATTTTCATAGATTTCGATCCACTTTCATAATGTCTCTGTTTCAGAAACATTAAGTTTTTCCTGATTTCTTGCGTAGCCAAATTATTTATTTCATTCCTAATTCTTTTAATTTCCCCTAATGTATCCTGTGCAAAATTCAATTTGTGTTTTTTCTCTAGTTCCTTCAGCCTATTTTATAATTCCTCTAATGTTTTATTCCTTATATGAAGATATCGCTATAATTTTCCCTCTTAAGACTGCCTTCAGAGTATCCCATAAAATGGGAGGTGAAACCTCTCCATTATCATTAAATTCTAAGTAGAGACCAACTTCTTTTTTAATTTGTTCCTTAAAGTACCGATCATTGAGTAGACTTGAATTTAGTTTCCAAATAGTATTCTTTGGTTGTAGGTCAAAATCAACAGATAAATATATAGGTGCATGGTCACTTACATCTATTGTCCCAATTCCACAGGTGTTTATTTTGTCTTTGTCTTTTCCAAATGTTATGAAATAGTCTATTCTTGTATATACAGAATGGGGAGCAGAATAATAATTGTAATCCCTTCTGTCAGGGAAAAGGTCCCTCTGTATATCAATTAAACCAACATCCTTAAAAAGTGTATTAACTTTCTTATGTAAGGATTTTGTTTCATAGGTTTTCTATTGGAAGAGTCTAAGTTTGGTTGTAATTGTAAATTTAAGTCTCCCCCACATATCAGGAGACCTTCTGTTTTCATTACCATAATATCAGTTATTTTCTGAAAGAAACCAATATCACTTCCCGGGGTTGTGTATATATTCAATAGAGTAACTGAATTGCCATCTATATTCCCCCTTACCAGAATATATCTGCCCTCTTTATCTCCCATTTCGAATACTTTTTCAAAATTTAGCTCACTTGAGATAATAGCAACTCCTCTCCTATGTCCTGATTTATATGAGGAGAAAAACAGATTAGTGAAGCCCATTCTCTTTAGTTTTTTATGCTCATTATCACTTAAACGAGTTTCCTGTAAATATACTACATGGGCTTGTTCTTTTTTTCATTTTGGATAAAATTCTCTTATGTTTGATTGGATTTAATAGCCCATTAACATTATCTGTCAATGTATCATTGAAATTAGAATAAAACTTAATCAATCTACTCCCTGAACAAATAAGAACCAAGAAACACAAATAATAACAAAAATGTCAACGAACGTGTGATTCCAAGGCTGAGGTCTCTAGTAGATGACCCTGCGTTGAGCTGGAGGAAATGTCTAGCTGTGGGGGATAACCCCTCCTACTTGTGAATTGAGGGCCCCCATTGCAGTATTCATAAAAGTCAGTGAACAAATCCATTACACCGAAAAGATTTCCCTGTGTACTCCTCCTCCATATACATATATATGCACACACATATATATTCTCATTTTGGTGGGGAGAAAGGAGTAAGTGAGCGAATAAAGAATAACAACTAAGTAATATAAAATCCACATTATAATATGTATTTCTCAAGATAGGTATATCACCGTGTACTTTTGCTTCCGTTTAGCTTCTCAACATTTTTAAAGTTAGCCAAACCTTATGGCTCTTCTGAAGTGGGTGAGGACTGTCTTTGGGAAACTCCCGGTCTCTTCCTGATATATTTCTCTCGGCCTCCTCCCGTCTCCTGCCTTCTTGATTCTCACATTATTTCCCAAGCGGAGTGGGACAATTCCTCAGCCAGGCTTTCCCTCGTTTTGGTCATGCTGACGGGCAACCCTCTGGCCTTCATGTCTGTAGTCGCCTCTTCCACTGTCTGGTACAATCGCATCCCATTGTCATAAAACACTCGAAGTTTAGCAGGGTATGGAGTTTGAAATCTAATCTTATTTTGCTTTAGTACTCGCTTTACTTAATAGTATTCTTTGCATTTCTGGAGGACCGCGGTGGGGGGTAATCTTGGTTGAAATATATTAATTTATCCTCTAAAAACACTCTCTTCTTACCCCAGGCCCTTCGTAGAATCTCCGCCTTGGTGCTGTACCAAAGGAATTTAATTATTATTGAGTGTGGCTTTCAATCTTGGGTAGGTTTTGGGACTAACACGCGATGGGCTCTTTTGACTTCCAGCTTCATAGCCGAGGGAAGATCCAATGCATCCCGCAGTAACTTTCTGACAAACTCCATCATAGACGAGTCCTCCGCTCCTTCGGGAACATTGTAAATTCTGATATTTTTCCGCCGTGATCTTCCCTCCAGGTCAAGCAGTTTACCTTCTTGGTGATTTAATATTTTTATCATCTTGCTCAGTATCTATTCCACGTTTTGAATGCGATCTTCCACCTTCTCAATTTGAGTCTCTGCCACCGCTATTTTTTGATTGATGCCGGCGAGCTCTGACTTAATATCACGGAGCTGCTGCTTTATATCTTTCTGGACCTCCATTATTTCTTTCAGGATTTCGAAGATATTCGCCGCTTTGCCTGAACGAGGCCCAGCAGTCGCCTCGCTAGTACGCGGTCGGGTCGGAGAGCCGCTCGCTGCACTCCTCTCAGCCGCAGGCTCCGCAGTGTCGCTTTTTTTATTTCCATTCTTTTTCCCCATTCTTGCCCCTCTTTTCAGTTCAAATATTTTTCAAAAAGTATTATATTTGATGGGATAACGGGACTTAATACATGTTTTTCCTGAGGAGCTAGTGACTTAAGCAGCCATTCTCGATGATGACATCACCAGAAACCCGACTTATACATATTCTGATAATAAATTTACTTTGAACTTTGAACGTTTCTCATTTGCCAGCATTGGGCCTGTATCCCTCCACACCTCTCATATTTAAGCGTCTGTCCAAATACTTTTTAACTGGTGTAATCACAAGTACCTTCACCATTTCGTCTTGCAGCTTGTTCTAGATAACTACCATAGTTTGTGAGAAAAATTTGCCCTCAGATCTCCTTTAAATGCTTCCCTTTCACCTTAAACCCTAGTCCTCTAGTTTTAGTCTCTCCTACCCCTGAAAAGAGACTGTGACTATAGACCCTATCTTTGCCCCACATAATTTTATCAACCTCTTCAGCCTCCTGTGCTCCAGTGGGAATAATTCCAGCCTGTTCAATCTCTCCTTGTAACTAAAATCCTCCAATCCAGACAGCATCTTTTGAACCTCTTCTGTACTGTTTCCAGTGCTATCACATCCTTTCTATAATTAGGTGACCAAAACTGCATACAGTTCTCCAGGTATGGCCTCACCAACATCTTCTAAGACTGTAGCATGATGTTCCAACTCTGACACTTAGAAATACTGCCAATGAAAGTAAGCAAGCTGACCATCTTCTTCACTATGCTATTTACCCACGTCACAATTTTCAGGGAGCTCTGAATATACTAAATCTTACATCAATGTTTCTAAGCTCTGTGAGTATTAAATAACCTGAATGCTTTACTTCACTTCTCTCCTCACCTTGAGGATGGTTACACAGAGCACTGCCCCAAGAAGGCAGCATCTATTATCAAGGACTCCCAACATGCTCTCTTCTCGCTGTTACTATTAGGAGGGAGGAACAGAAGCCTTAGGTCCCACGCCACAAAGTTCAGAAACAGCATGGGTAGCTTCACTCACCACTGCTCTGAATTGATTTTACAACCAACAGACTCACTTTCAAGGAATCTACAACTCATGTGCTCAAGTTATTTTTTTATTTGCAATATTTTTCTTCTTTTGCACTTTGTCTATGTAGTTTTTTGAAAATTCTATTTGTATTTATTTTTCTGTAAATGCTTACAAGAAAATGAATCTCAAGATAGTATATGTTTACATATACATACTTCGATAATGAATTTCATTTTGAACTTTAAACTTTGTTCTGGAATAAATTCCATCTGCAAACACACCACCCAGCTTCTCAATTTATCTATGCTCACCTTTATCCTTGGGCAACCACTTTCACAGTGGTTTAATTCCATAAATAATGACCATGACCTCAGCAGACTTACTTACCAACCAGAGTCAAAGTCATTACATAACATACACGACTAACAACAAAGTTCCATGACTGATTCCTTCCCACTGAGGCACCAAAAGTTCCTATAACACCTACAAACTGTAAAATGCAAAGATGAAATGTAATCCTATCTAAACATTCTGATGATCTGGCAAAATCATCCATTACAGACTTCCAGTAAGAGGAGGCACTTGCTGATTTCAAGAACAAAGATGATTTGCCTACTAACTTTCCAGAAGCAACAGTTAAGAAGTTGATATATTTCCTGCAATAGCAAGCTTAGCAGTCCTGTTGTCTTCTCACAGTCCAACAATGTTTTTGTCCATCAAGTCTCTATCCAGTTAACTTTTGAGAGCACAATTGAACTGTTGTCACCATCTTTCAGCCAGTGTATTGAAAATCACACTCTTGCTGCATGAATGAGTGTTTTAGGGCTATGGAGCTTTGATCTATTATTTTTGTTATGAATTAATTCAAAAGTGCAGGTAGCCTGCTCGTTTTGGTGTTTACTATCTAGTCCTGTACTGGTTTACTTGTTCTTCATTCCAAGTATTCCCAGTACTGATCCTTAATGCACCTCCACACTACTCGTTGCACGGGGGTTGGTTTCATCTGAAGTAGAGAGGCCTGGTTGTTTGGCAGCTCAATCTTTTGCATGATGATAGAAGCCACAAGCATCCATGTCACTGCAAAATTACATTTTGTATTAATATACAGACCACCAAGATTTGTACTCCACCACTCTGGTGATTGAAGTCGTCTGTATAAAAGTACTGATAAAAGGTAATTATTAAATCCACTTCATGAAATAGTGACAGTGCTTTGATAGGGTTTATTAGTTATACCATACATAGTTGTTCTTGTTATATTCCTGACAACAGCACCTAGTGGCATTCACTGATTGAGAAGATCAAAACAACTAAATGAACTGTTCTGGCCTGTAAAAGGATACATGAAAAGGCAACGGATAAAAAGTGGCCCATCTTGATTGCCAAATGTCTGATAACTGCGATATTACCTTAAAAATAACATCCTCTCATGATTCTAGAGCTGACTATTAAATCTTAAGGTATTCCTAAGCAGCCAAGTAGGAAGTCGATCGACATGCCCTTTGCCTGTATTGACACAGCTGCCATTGAAATAAATATTCTGAAATCATCTGCGGGCGTAAATGAACAGTGGCACAGAAAAACTTAAGCTAGCTAATCGTCTCACCACATTAAAGGAGAACATTTTCACCACAGCTGATCACGGAAATACCTGTCAGTCATCTAGGATGTTTCAGTGACTTTTACTTTATGTACTGGAGAATAGCATAGAGCAGAGAATAGGGGTAGGATGTGGGTCCCTGATATTATAACAACAGCTGCCTCTTAAGAGAACTTTATTTATTATTTAAGGTGCATTGCAATGAGGCTTCTCACTGAGGGACCAAGTGTTGCCTCAGAGTTGTAAAATGCGAACACTACATATAATTAAGTCTACCGAGTGTATGGAATGGGCTGCACCAGTGACAGTGGTGGAGGTGGATACGATAGGGTCTTTTAAGAGACTCTTGGATAGGTACATGGAGCTTAGAAAAATAGAAGGCTATGGGTAACCGTAGGTAATTTCTAAAGTAAGTACATGTTTAGCACAGCATTGTGGGCTGAAGGGCCTGTATTTGCTGTAGGTTTTCTATGTTTCTAAACCATTCCGATAATTTGACAAAAGTATCAGTGGAGGAAACTAAATAACTTAAGTAAATGAAATGTCCCGTAGTCAGAGCTTTAAAATTACAGGCTTCTGATGAAACATTGGTGACAGTCATTGGGCTGCTGATATGCAATCTATGTTTGTGTTCCTCTCTGTGCATCGTGGTGCATCGGGCATCAGCCGTGCCATTTTTTTTAGCATTTGTTTGTTTTTCTGAGTCGCTAGTTCAATGCTCAACCCAGCATAGACGAAAGTGTGCAAAGAGGTGGTTAGATTCAAACTCAAGACCACTCACCTCAAAGTCCAGTGCAGGAGCCACTACACTACCAGTTAGCTAATAGATGTTTAGCATTATAGTAATAGTAGGCCCTACCTTACCATACCAGATTAAAAAGATGAAAACAGCTGTCAGGAACTGGATACTGAAGTGTAATCGTTAATCCAGTGGTTTCTGCAGACTGCATTTCATGAACTTGCGATTTAGGTACAACAAGAAGATGGTGATTACATTTGGGATGTTCTTAATCCTTCATAGCTCAGATTAAATTTATTATCAAAGTACACATTTGTCACCATATGCAACCCTGAGATTCATTTTCTTACAGGCAATCACAGTAAGTCCAAGAACCATAATAGAAACAATGAAAGGCCACACTCAATAGAACAAACAACCAATGTTCAAGACAGCAACCTATGCAAATACAAAAGAGAGAAAAAAATAATCATAAATAAATATTGAATAGATATTGAGAAGATAAAATGAAGAGTCCTCGAAAGTGAGTCCATAGGTTGTGGAAACATATCAATGATGGGGCAAGAACCTTCCTAACTAACCTTCTGTGTGGAACCTTGTCAAAGGCTTTACTGAAGTCCATATTGACAACATCCACTGCTTTACCCTCATCAACTTTCCTTGTAACCGCTTCAAAAAATTCAATAAGGTTTTTCAAACATGACCTTCCACGCACAAATCCATGTTGACTGTTCCTAATCAGACCCTGTCTATCCAGATAATTATATATACCATCTCTAAGAATACTTTCCATTAATTTACCCACCACTGACGTCAAACTTATAGACCAATAATTGCTAGGTTTACTCTTAGAACACTTTTTAAACAATGGAACCACATGAGCAATATGCTAATCCTCCAGCACCATCCCCGTTTCTAATGACATTTGAAATGTTTCTGTCAGAGTCCCTGCTATTTCTACACCAACTTCATCAAGGTCCTCGGGGATATCCTATCAGGATTGGAGACTTATCCCTTTTATATTCCTTAAAAGCGCCAGTACTTCCTCTTCTTTAATCATCATAATTTCCACAACTTCCCTACTTGTTTCCATTACTTTACACAATTCAATATCCTTCTCCATGGTGAATACCGAAGAAAAGAAATTGTTCAAAATCTCCCCCATCTCTTTTGGCTCCACATATAGCTGTCCACTCTGATTCTCTAAGGGACCAATTTTATCCCTCACTATCCTTTTGCTATTAATATAACTGTAGAAACCCTTTGTATTTATCTATCTATTTATTTTCACCTTACTTGCCAAAGCAACGTCATATCTTCTTTTAGCTTTTCTTATTTCTTTCTTAAGATTCTTTTTACATTCTTTATATTCCTTGAGCACCTCATTTACTCCATGCTGTCTATATTTATTGTAGCTATCTCTCTTTTTCCTAACCAAGTTCCCAATATCCCTTGAAAACCATGGCTCTCTCAAACTTTTAACCTTTCCTTTCAACCTAACAGAAACATAAAGATTCTGTACCTTCAAAATTTCACCTTTAAATGACTGTCATTTCTCTATTACATCCTTCCCATAAAGCATATTGTCCCAATCCACTCCTTCTAAATCCTTTCGCATCTCCTCAAAGTTCGCCTTTCTCCAATCAAAAATCTCAACCCTGGGTCCAGTCCTATCCTTCTCCATAATTATATTGAAACTAATGGCATTGTGTTCACTGGACCTGAAGTGCTGCCCAGCACATACCTCCATCACCTGACCTATCTCATTCCCTAACAGGAGATCCAACACTTCCCCTTCTTTAGTTGGTACCTCTATGTATTGTTGCAAAAAACTATCCTGCACCCATTTTACAAACTCCAAACCATCCAGCCCTTTTACAGAATGGGCTTCCCAGTCTATGTGTGGAAAATTAAAATCTCCCACAATCACAACCTTGTGCTTACTACAAATATATGCTATCTCCTTACAAATTTTCTCCTCCAATTCTCACTCTCCATTAGGTGGTCTATAATACACCCCTATAAGTGTTACTACACCTTTCTCATTCCTCAATTCCACCCAAATAGTCTCCCTAGATGAGCCCTCTAACTTACCCTGCCAAAGTACTGTTGTAATATTTTCTCTGACAGGCAATGCAACACCTCCTCCTCATGCCCCTCCGATTCTATCACACCTGAAGCTACGAAATCCAGGAATAATTAGCTGCCAATCACACCCCTCCTGCAACCATATCTCACTAATAGCTACAACATCATATTTCCAGGTATCAATCCATGCTCTAAGCTCATCCACCTTTCTTACAATGCTCTGAACATTAAAATAAATGCATTTAAGAAATTCTCCACCACTTACTCTATGTTTATCCCTAACGGTGCAAACAACTTTACTATCTTCTTTTTCTTCCTTCTCCCCTACATCTTCGGTCTGAGCTCTCCCCTTCTCTATCACCTGCCTGTTCTCCCTCACACACTGTCTACAAGCTTTCTCTATTTGTGAACTAATTTCCTCTCTCCTCGTGTTCCTGATTCCTGGACCTTGAGCCGATGTGCTGGTCTCTGCACCCATCCTCTTCACCGCTGTTGTCGCTGGAAAGGGTTGTTAGATTGGGAGCCAATGAGTATTAGGATCCACCCCTGCATTCAACGCAAAATCTTCTCCTCTGCCTTCCAATCGCCATGAGTCCTCGAAGATACTACACTTGATCTTAGCCAAAAGGCCAAGAAGCGATCGTTTTATTGTGATAGACACAACACAGACAGGGCACCATGACCCGGAGGAAGAACCCAGCCAGTCTCACACAGATGGGGTAAGTGACCATCACACGCCCCGGTTACAGTCAGGATAACCCACAAATACACAAGCAAATCACTGTATAACCCAAGCTAAAATGTGATGATAAATGAACTGGAACTTCCCACCATAATCCCACAGAAGCATTTTAACACAAGATCAACAAACAGTACTGGTATTAGAAATGCCAGAACAGCTGTCGACCACACCCCCACCGAGCATCATGATATGAAGTTCACTCTGAAGATTCAAATTTCAAGACAAAAATATATTCAATTGAGCATAATAAAGCAATTCCTAAAAATAACTAAACATAATGGATAAAAATGTTTTGGTATAAGTTACCAGGGAGCAAGGTTGAAACTGAAGGTAACCTGATGTCCAAAATGACAAGTTCATTCCATACTTAAATGATGCCCAAGTTAAATCGGCTTGGAGTTTTCTGCTTGGCTACAGAAGGAAAGACAAGCGTCAATGGGAATGATGAAATTGATGAAACCTGGGTGTGGGTGGAAGCACAGAATGCAAGCTTTGTCCCACTAAAGAGGGGAAATAAAGAGAAGGCAGTGGGAGGCCTCCTGAGCAACAGCTGAGGCCAGCGCAGTGAAGCCACAAAAACCATCTGTCTTCATTACAGTATGCCATTTCTATACGTGCCATTTCTATACGTGCCATTTCTATACGTGCCATTTCTATACGTGCTCTCTGCAGTTTCCTCAGTGCTTGGGAAAGAGACAACATTTTGCACACTACCATGTTTGTTGTTTATTATATTGAATCAATCAGACTTCAAATGAATAAATATCAGAAATTAAATTAATAAGGATAGAGATAAAGTAATATATACAAATTAAAAAGAGATAACAAAATGCATTTGTTAGTATATATTACATACACTTACAAAAATTATTCATTACAAAAGGAAAATATTATAACTTTTATAATATTTTGTGCATTGCTCTTTTAATTGTTTCATTAAAAAATATTTCTTGTGTCCTTAGCTCCATCTCCAAATTGTGACTCAGTAGGGGGCTGAAAGTTTTTCCTCAATAATTTATTTATTAATTTAGAGATACAGCACGGTACCAGGCCTTCTTCCCCAGTGAGCTGCACCACCCAATTAGAATCAGCTTTATTATGAATGATATATGCTGTAAAATTGGTTGTTATGTGGTAGCAGTACAGTGCAATACATAAAATACACTATAAATTATAATGAAAAATATATAATAAAGTTAAATAGGTAGTGCAAAAGAGAACAAAACTAGTAAGGTAGTGTTCATGGATTTATTGTCCATTCAGGAACCTGCTGGTGGGGAGAATAAACTGCTCCTAAAATTTTAAGTCCATGTCTTCTGGCTCCTGTACGTCCTCCCTGATGGTTGCAATGAGAAAAGGGCAAGTTTTGGTTGGTAGTGGTGGGTGCATACAGTTTATGGTGGTTTTAGTTCTCTATTTCTGTGTTAAAAAAACTAATACCATTCAGCAGCTGTGTTAAATTATGTCAGGAGTCTTTCTTGAAGGTGGATCTGACCACTAAGGCACACCTATACCAAGAGGCCTTGCAAAGCTTTAAGCTGCAGGGCATGGATCCCCAGCAGGCAAGAAGAGTGGTATCAACATTCTGATGGAAGAAACAAAAATTAACAAGAACATTTTTTACACAAGTTAGGATCGTCATAAACCCTGTGAAGGCAGACGTTTCTGAACTACAAAGGTGTAACTATTTGACTGTGGATGCATACTTTTTCCCATTGTCCCCAAACCATGATAGACTCTTCCTCTAGTAGGTCCGCAGTTAACTGGTCTTGTGCATGTCCAGTCAGCTTCTCCTTCTATTTCCCATTCTGTGCTGTCAGTTTCACCCATGGACTTGATCCTGTCTGATCAGAGCCAAATGAGGGAGAACAGAGAAAAAAACAAATGATAAGCTGTGACGGGTGTGACAGCGAGCAGTGGGAACACAGAAATCAGCAAGCATTTGGAGACAGCAGGTGCTAAAGAGGCAGCAACATAATAGAGGATAAGGAACTTGTGTAGGGTAATATACATAATTCACAACCACTGACATTGAGTTGGGGTTTCACTTTAAGGGGCTAGTCTGATGAGATGATGTAATTACATAAAAGGCTTTTACCATATATTGTGTTCAATTTTTTTGGAGTTCAATAAATGAGTTGTACACTACATTTTTTTCTTAAAGAAAAAAATGTCTCATGTAGTTTTATTTGTGAAAACATAGATTAGAGGTTCCGATACTCTAGAACAATTCCAGAGTTATTGAACATGTTGACCGATGCAGTCGCTTTGAAACTGCTGGAGTTTTGGGAACAAAATGTCATTGCTTGGTTTGTACACGCTGAGGCCAAATTCACTCATCAAGAAATCTCCACCGATGACACCAAGTTCTACTACATGGTAGCATTGCTTGGAAACTCCATGGCTGCAGGAGTGATGAGCCTACGAGAACATCTGCTGAACAGATAAATACCAATCACTGAAAACTCACCTTTTACAGACTATTGGACTATCAGAGTCTGAGCACACAAAACAGTACTCTGCTTACCTGGTCCTGGCAATGCTGGATCTTCAGAGCTAAATCTTAAAGTTAGGGAAACATTTAATTGGAGTAAGGGGAACTATGAGGCTATCAGGCAGGAACTTGGAAGCATAAATTGAAAACAGATGTTATCAAGGAAACATATGGAAGAAATGTGGCAAATGTTCAGGGGATATTTGCGTGGGGTTCTGAGTAAGTACGTTCAAATGAGACATGGAAAGTATGGTATGGTACAAGATCCATGGTGTACAAAGGTTGTTGTAAATCTAGTCAAGAAGAAAAGAAGAGCTTATGAAAGGCTCAAAAACTAGGTAATGATAGAGATCTAGAAGATTATAAGGCTAGCAGGAAGGAGCTTAAGAATGAAATTAGGACAGTCAGAAGGGGCCATGAGAAGGCCTTGGTGGGCAGGATTAAGGAAAATCCCAAGGCATTCTACAAGTATGTGAAGAGCAAGAAGAAAAGACTTGAGAGGATAGGACCAATCAAGTGTGACAGTGAAGAAGTGTGCATGGACTGGAGGAAATAGCAGAGGTACTTAATGGTTACTTTGCTTCAGTATTCACTATAGAAAAGGATCTTGGCGATTGTAGAGATGACTTGCAGTGGACTGAAAAGCTTGAGAATGTAGAAATTAAGAAAGAGGATATGCTGGAGCTTTTGGAAAGCATCAAGTTGGATACGTCACCGGGACCGGATGGGATGTACTACCCCAGGCTATCGTGGGAGGCGAGGGAGAAGATTGCTGAGCCTCTGGCGTTGATCTTTGCATCATCAATGGGAATGGGAGAGGTTCCAGAGGCATGGAGGGATGTTGTTCCCTTACTCAAGAAAGGGAGTAGGAATAGCCCAAGAAATTATAGACCAGTGAGTCTTACTTCAGTGGTTGGTAAGTTGATGGAAAAGATCCTGAAAAGCAGGATTTATGAACATTTGGAGAGGCATAATAGGATTAGAAATAGTCAGCATGGCTTTGTCAAAGGCAGGTTGTGCCTTACGAGCCTGATTGAATTTTTTGAGGATGTGACTAAACAAATTGAAGAAGGAAGAGCAGTAGATGTAGTGTATATGAATTTCAGCAAGGCATTTGATAAGGTACCCCATGCAAGGTTTATTGAGTAAGTAAGGAGGCATGGGATCCAAGGGGACATTGCTTTGTGAATTCAGAACTGGCTTGCCCACAGAAGGCAAAGAGTGGTTGTAGACGGGTCATATTCTGCATGGAGGTCGGTCACCAGTGGAGTGCCTCAGGGATCTGTTCTGGGACCCTTACTTTTCATGAGTTTTATAAATGACCTGGATTATGAGGAAGTGGAGGGATAGGTTAGTAAATCTGCTGATGACACAAAGGTTGGGGGTGTTGTGTATATTTGTGGAGGGCTGTCAGAGATTACAACAGGACATTGATAGCATGCAAAACCTGGCTGAGAAGTGGCAGATGGAGTTCAACCCAGATGTGTAAGTTGGTTCACTTTGGGAGGTCAAATATGATGGCAGAATATAGTATTAATGGTAAGGCTCTTGGCAGTGTGGAGGAACAGAGGGATCTTGGGGTCCGAGTCCATAGGACACTCAAAGCTGCTGTGCAGGTTGACTCTGTGGTTAAGAAGGCATATGGTGCATTGGCCTTCATCAATCGTGGGATTGAGTTTAAGAGCCGAGAGGTAATTTTGCAGCTATATTGGACCCTGGTCAGACCCCACTTGTAGTACTGTGCTCAGTTCTGGTCGCCTCACTACAGGAAGGATGTGGAAACCATAGAAAGGGTTCCGAGGAGAGTTACAAGGATGTTGTCTGGGTTGGGAAGCATGCCTTATGAGAATAGGTTGAGTGAACTTGGCCTTTCCTCCTTGGAGTGACAGAGGATGAGAGGTGACCTGATAGAGGTATATAAGATAATGAGAGGCATTGATCATGTGTATAGTCAGAGGCTTTTCTCCAGGACTGAAATGACTAGCACAAGAGGGCATAGTTTTAAGGTGCTTGGAAGAAAGTACAGAAGAGATGTCAGGGGTAAGTTTTTTTACACAGAGAGTGGTGAGTGCGTGGAATGGGCTGCCAGCGGCGGTGGTGGAGGCGGAATCGATAGGGTCTTTTAAGAGACTCCTGGATGGCTACATGGAGCTTAGAAAAAACAGAGGGTTATGGGTAAAGCCTAGGTAGTTCTAAGGTAGGGACATGTTCAGCAGAGCTTTGTGGACTGAAGGGCCTGTATTGTGCTGTAGGTTTTCTATGTTTCTAATAGACCACATGCTGTCTCTCCTTGGAAATCATCATCCTTCTTTTATTTTTAAAGAATTCTTCATACAGCAAACACCTGATCAAGTTTGCATAGCCCTTGTTAATGAACCTGTGATGGACCATAAGCAGATTGCTGAAATGACTGATAGTCTACAGTCAGCTAGGCAGTGGTGCATCATTCCTCCTCCTTTCTCTGCCTAAGTAAGCCTGATCAGCAGGGCCCCCAGTATAAGAATGCCCACAGCTGTGAAACACACCGTGCGCTTTCACTATTGTCATTTTGGTTCCAATACCAGGAAGTGCCAACCACCCGGCAGCTTCAACACACCCGTGCATCAGGACATTAGAGGTCTGTGAATGTTGTGCTTCCAACTGCCAGGGTCGTCTACTCTTGATTATGGACACCCTTTCAGGATGACTCTTCCTGAGTGACATGGGTGCTATCAATGTGAAAGCAAAGAGTGACTTAACCTCACTGAAAGCTGTCAGTGGAAGCAGGATCCAGATCTACAGGACACAATGGCCAATGCTCTGCTTCAGTGAGTGATGTTACACGTGGGACTTTGTTCTGGCTGAAGTGACTAGACCTCTGCTCAGTGCAGATTTCCTGTGTGCCCAAGGATTATTAGTCAATCTGCCAACTTGAGAATGTCTAGGAATTGGGGTTGTTTCCTTGCTCCCCCAGAAAGTTCCTCACAATGACTCTGTCAAGCACATGTACCACCACATGTGAGTTTACTCGAATGCTGGGTGAATTCCCAGACCCCACCAAGCCCACATTTTCCATGACAGTCACAAAACATGGGTTGAGCACCGCATTCCCACAACCGGACTACCAGTCCATACCTATGCGTGTAAACTGGACCCAGAAAAGCCGGCAACCACAAAGGCTGAGTTTGCCTGCCTCTCCACCCATCTTCATATTATCTGCAAACTTTGCAACAAAGCCATCAATTCCATCATCCAAATCATTGACATATAATGTAGAAAGAACCTGTCCCATCACAGACCCCTGTGGAACACCACTAGCCACTGGCAGTCAGTCAGAAAAAGCTCCCTTTATTCCCATGCTTTGCCTCCTGCCAGTCACCCATTGGTTTATCCATGCTAGAATATTTCCTATAATACCATGGGCTTGTAGCTTGTCAAGCAGCCTCATGTGTGGCACCTTGTCAAAAGCTTTCTGAAAATCCAGGTAACAACGTAAACTGATTCTTCTTTGTCTGTCCTGCTTGTTGCTTCTTTAAACAATTCCAACAGATTGGTCAGGCAAGATTTTCCCTTCATGCTGACCATGGCCTATTCTATCATGATCCTCCAAGCGCTCTGAGACCCCATCTTTAGAAATTGCTTCCAAAATCTTCCCAACCTCTGATGTCAGACTGATTGGTGTATAGTTTCCTTTTTCTGCCTGTCTCCCTTCTTGAAGAGTGGGGTGACATTTGCAATTTCTTTCCTAGCCACCTCTTTCAGAACTCCGGGGCGTACACCATCTGGTCCAGATGACTTAATTACCTTCAGACCTTTCAGTTTCCCAAGGACGTTCTGTCTAGTAATGGTAACTTCACACACTTCTGCCTCCTGACACCTGCAACTTCCACCATACTTCTAGTGTCTTCCACAGTGAAGAGTAATGCAAAATACCAATTCAGTTCATCCGCTGTTTCATTGTACCCCATTATTACCTCTCCAGCATCATTTTCCAGCAGTATGATACCCACTCTCACTTCTCTTTTACACTTTTTGTATCTGAAGAAACTTTTAGTATCCTCCTTAATATTATTGGCTAGCTTACTTTCACATTCCATCTTTACCTTCTTAATGACTTTTTTAGTTGCCTTCTGTTGGTTTTTAAAAGCTTCTCAATCCTCTAACTTCCCACTAATATTTGCTTGATTATATGCCTTCTCTTTGGCTTTTTGGCTGGCTTTGACTTCTCTCCTTAGCCAGGGATATGTCATCTTTCCTTTAGAATACCTTTTCCTCTTTGGGGTGTATATATCTTGTGCTTTCTGAATTGCTTCCAGAAACTCCCATTATTGCTGCTCTGCTGTCACTCCTGTCAGTGTTCTTTTCCAATCAATCCTGGACAACTCCTCACTGATGCCTTTGTAATTCCCTTTATTCCTTTGTAATAACAATACATCTGACTTTATCTTCTCCTTCTTAAATATCAGGGTGAATTTGATCATATTAAGATCACTTTCTCCTAAGAGTTCTTTTACCTTAAGCTCTCTAATTATTTCTGGTTTATTGCACAGCACCAAGTTCAGAGTAGAGGGCTCAACCATGAGCTGCTCTAGAAAGCCATCTTGTCGGCACACTAGGAATTCCCTCTCCTGTAATCCAGCACCAGTCTGATTTTCCCAATCCACCTGCATGTTGAAATCCCCCATGACTACTGTAACATTGCCCTCTTGGCATGCGTTTTGTGAGCCACGTCCTCACTACTGTCAGGGGGTCTCCATGCAACTCCCATCAGAGTCTTTTTACCTTTGCAATTACTTAGCTTTATCCACAGTGATTCAACATCTTCCAACCCTATGTCATCTCCTATTGATTTGATTTAACTTTTTACCAACAAAGCAACACTGCCCACTCTGCCTTCCTGCTTGTCCTTTTGATATAATGTGTATCGTTGGACATTAAGCTCCCAGCTATAATGTTTCAGCCATGATTCAGTACAACATCATACCTGCCGACCTGTAACTGTACTGCAAGTTTATCTACCTTATTCTGTATGCTATGCACATTCAGATACAACACCTTCACTCCTGTATTCACCCTTTTCGATTTTGTTGCACCATGCTCAACATTTTGATTCCTAACTTTGCCTGTGGTCTTACCAAAATCTGTCTCCACAAACTCTCCACTAACTGGTTCCCATCTCCCTGCAGCTCTAGTTTAAACAACAACATGCAGCATTAACAAACCTTCCAGTAGGAGCAAACCGTCCCTTCTGTGCAGGTCCCACTTTCCCTGGAAGAAAGCCAATGATCCAAAAATCTTATGCCCTCCCTCCTACACCAACTCCTTAGCCATGTGTTAAATTGTATAATCTTCTGAGTTCTAGCCTCACTAGTCTGTGGCACAGGTAGCAACCCTGGAGGTCCTGTCCTTTAACTTAGCACCTAACTCCCTGAACTCCCTCTGCAGAACCTCATCATTCATCCTACCCATGCCATTGGTACCTATGTGGACCACGACTTCTGGCTGTTCACCCTCCCACTTAAGAATGCTGAGGACTCGATCTGAGATAACCTGGATCCCGATACCCGGGAGACAACATGCCATCTGGGAATCTTATTCTCAACCACAGAACCTCCTGTCCATTCTCCTAACAAAACTCCTATCACCATAGCATGTCTCTTTTCCCCCCTTCCCTTCTGATCACAGAGGCAGACTCAGTGCCAGAGACCCAACCACTAACTCTCCTCTGTAGGTCATTCCTCACCAACAATATCCAAAGTGGTATACCTGTTTTTGATGATGATGGTCACCGAGGTAATCTGAACCGGCTCCTTAACCCCTTACCTCTTCCAGACTGTCACCCAGTTTCCTGTGTCCAGCACCTTGGGTGTAACTACCTCTCTCTATGTTCTATCTATCACCCCTTCAACCTCCTGAATGATCTGGAGTTCATCCAGCTCCAGCTCCAGCTCCAACTCCTTAATGCAGATTGTTAGAGACTATAGCTGGATATGGTTCTCACAGTTATAGTTGTCAGGGACACTATAGGTTCCCCTTCCTTCCAGTGGCTAAAATTAGCTACAATTGGCTAAAATCTTTTGTGACATACCAAATCTCCTCAAACTTCTAATGAAGTGTAGCCACTGGCATGCTTTCTTCATAATTGCTTCAATATGTCAGGGCCTGGATAGATTCTCTGAGTTGTTGAGCCCAGGAACTGCTGACCAGCTGACCACTTGACGATGACTAGCGTCTTTTCTCTTGACCCCACCAATCTTAAGGCACAAGGGGAATGAGGCTTGTCAGACAACTTGAACTGCAGAAACACAGAAAACCTACAGCACAATACAGGCCCTTCGCCCCACAAAGTTGTGCTGAAAATGTCCCTACCTTAGAAATTACTAGGCTTACCTACAGCCCTCTATTTTTCTAAGCTCCATGTACCTATTCAAAAGTCTCTTAGAATACTCTATCGTATCCACCTCCACCACCATTGCCGGCAGCCCATTCCATGCACTCACCACTCTCTGAGTAAAAAAACTTACCCCTGACATCTCCTCTGTACCTACTCCCCAGCACCTTAAACCTGTGTCCTCTTGTGACAACCATTTCAGCCCTGAGAAAAAGCCTCTGACTATCCACATGATCAATGCCTCTCATCATCTTGTACACCTCTATCAGGTACTAGTATTATAGTTGTTGGACAGCATGGAGACGTTGGGCTGAAGGGTCTGATTCTGTGGTCTATGACTATGATTTTAACAGCTGATATTAGTAAGAGAAGCAAGAAATAGATTGATTCTGACTGCCAGAAATGGATGGGCGAAAGGAGGAGAGTATATCACCAACTGAGGTCTGAAATATGGGAAGTTGTGGACTGGAAACAGATTGTAAATAAGACAGAAGCAAGTGTTGTGCGAGAGATATTTTCAGCAACTCAGCAAGCAGGCAATAGAATGAGCTGAAATTCACAGAGCAGGGAGGATCAAAATATAAAAGCAAGCATCAGATCTGGAGGTGACAAAACCACCAAAAAGAGTTTGAATAAAAAGTGGACTGTGCCAGAAACTAGATTGAGAGTTTTTGTTGAGTTGGATGTCCTCCACAATAAAATTTATTAAGTTGCAACATTATGTTGCAGTTGTATAAATTGCTGGTGAGACCGCAGCTGAGTACTGTGTATAGTTTTGGTCACTTTGTTATAGGAAAGACATAGTTAAACTGGAAAGTGTGCAGAAAAGATGTACAAGAATGTTGGCCAACCTCTCCCGAAAACTCAGATTGCCCAAGTTATATAGGGAGAGGTTGAACAGGCATGTCCTTATTCTTTGGAACAAGAGAATAAGGGCAACCTTATAGAAATGCTTAAAATGATGAGAGGCATAGATAAGGTTTAAATTTCAATGTAAGTTTATTTATCAAAAAAGGTACATGTTCCCATATACTACCATGAGATTCATTTCCGGGCAGGCATTTAGGATAGAACATAGAATCAATGAAAAACTACATGCAAACAAAGACTAACAACAACTAATGTGCAAAAGAAGACAAACTGGGCAAATACCAAAATAATAATAAATAAGTAGTTAAATAATACAAAGAACATGAGTTGTAGGCACCTTGAAAGTGAAGTTTATAGGTTGTAGGTTCAGTTCAGAATGGAATGGTAGTAATGGATGATAAGGTGGATGGTTATAGTGTTTTCCCCAGAGTAGGAGAGTACAAAACCAGGAGGCATAGGTTTAGCATGAGAAGAGAAAGATTTAAATGGGACCTGAGGGGCAACCTTATCACACAGAGGGTAGTGAATATTTGGAAAAGCTGCTAGAAGAAGTGATTGAATTAGGTACAGAAGTATTATTTAAGAAGCACTGGATAGATACTGTTACAATACGGCAACAATGAATATAGAATTGAGACATGATTTTTATAAACAAATAAAACATTTATTAAACACTGCTCAATAAAAAAAAACAAAAGTAAACAAGCGACTAACTTAACCGGAAGTTAACTGCTATACGGTAACTCGAACAGTTCTTAAAATGATAAATGTGAACACAGTTCTTAAAGCGATAAATGCTAAAGTCCAATTGTCAATTAGGAGAGACTCTCCTGAAGTAACAAATTCCTTGATAACGTGACGTTACTGCTGATCCCAACCGAAATATGCCTTGCCCGAAGGATTTACAACAAAGGAAATAAAACGGCTTAAAGGCGCTGACCCTTCCCCGGTGAATATCCCTGCTCCAGCTCTTTCTGCTCTTGTTGCAGGGACTATCTCAGATGCAGGTTACTAATTCCTTGAACAAAGATTAAATAAGGTCGAACCTGTTTTACCGCTGACAACACCAACTTTTACTCGATCCTTCGGGTCTCCGTACTTCCATAAATCTTCACTCTCTGACTGGACTAAACTGGCAGTGTCGTGAAACTGCCAGCAATAACCTTTAAGACTTAAGGAAGAAAGTAAAACTCCACTCCAAAACAAAACTGCGTCATGAGACGAATACGCAGCATAACGGAGCCACTGACGAATTAAACCATGAACTGACCTGTGTCACCACAGGCTTTCCCCTTTTATACCTGTTGAAACAGGCTATCACATGATCTCTCACTGGCGGGAAAATTACATCACTCCACCATCACAAGACCATTACATCATGCCCAGCAGAGACTCAATTGCATCATGGTCATGTGACAGTCACAAGATACCCATGGGGTATGTAACAGTACAGTTCATGGATAGGAAAGGCTTAGAAGGATATGGGCCAAAATACGAGTTTAGAAGTTCCACCTTGGGCAAGAGCAGACATGAGCTGTAATTTAGATGGATTCTGCTAAGAGTACAGACATTATGGTGGGATCATATGGTGCTATAGCACAGAAGCAAACCCTATATCGCATCTAGTCTGCATTGATATCAAGGATCAACATAGCATTCCTGCAAAATTCCATATTTTTTCATATATGCATTAATATTCCCAGATACTATCAGTCATCTGCCTGATAGAGGCAATTTCCAACAGCTAATTAGCCTACCAACCCCAGACATCTTTGGGATGTAGAACGAATCTCACATGGTCACAGAGCTATGAGACAACAGCTTCTGTGCCACTAAGGACAATGACTTCAGTACGTCCAATGTTCAGCTAGAAGCATTGTGCCTTGAAAAATAACATGGAAGTCTGTAGTCAGCTTGATTCCTCATTGACATTGTATTGACAAGGAATCAAGAGTAGGGAGCTAAGTACAATCAGTACATGTAAAGAAGTTTACACTATAATTTCTATGTTTGCTTCCATGAAGTCTATCTGTCCAAACAACACAAACTTTTCACTGTTCAAGGTGATGTTTAAAGTTATTTTGGATGTGGCAGTGGAAATGATAGACATCTGTGTAACAACAAATAATAAGTCAAGTCAAGTCACTTTTTATTGTCATTTCGACCATAACTACTGGTACAGTACACAGTAAAAACGAGACATTTTTCAGGACCATTGTGCTACATGAACAATACAAAAACTACACTGCCAACACAGATGCCTTGTGCAGGAAGGCACAGAGTCGACTGTACTTCCTAAGAAGGTTGACGTCATTCAATGTCTGTAGTGAGATGCTGAAGATGTTCTATAGGTCAGTTGTGGAGAGCGCCCTCTTCTTTGTGGTGGCGTGTTGGGGAGGAAGCATTAAGAAGAGGGACGCCTCACATCTTAATAAGCTGGTAAGGAAGGCGGGCTCTGTCGTGGGCAAAGTACTGGAGGGTTTAACATCGGTAGCTGAGCGAAGGGCGCTGAGTAGGCTACGGTCAATTATGGATAACTCTGAACATCCTCTACATAGCACCATCCAGAGACAGAGAAGCAGTTTCAGCGACAGGTTACTATCGATGCAATGCTCCTCAGACAGGATGAAGAGGTCAATACTCCCCAATGCCATTAGGCTTTACAATTCTACCGCCAGGACTTAAGAACTTTTTAAAAGCTATTATTAATGTTTTTTGAGATAGTGATTTAGATGCATATCATATTTTTTACTGAGTTAAGTATTGTATGTAATTAGTTTTGCTACAACAAGTGTATGGGACATTGGAAAAAAAAGTTGAATTTCCCCATGGGGATGAATAAAGTATCTATCTATCTATCTATCTATCTGAACTACGTAAACCAGTACAAAAACTACACTAGTCTACACACCTGTCCAGGACTGCATAAAGTACACAGAACAGTGCAGGCATTACAATAAATAATAAACAAGACAATAGGCACAGCAGAGGTCAGTAGGTTGGTAGTCCAATGGCTTGGGGGGGAATCTGTTACATAAATAAACAGCTGAATGGCGGCGTCCGGGATTTCGTCTGTTTCTGTACTCCCGCCGAGTATTTCGTTGCCACAGATGTAGTCCAATTTAATGTCCATTGGAGAGCAGAATGGATGGGAGAGCCGGCCGGCCGACTGGGGCTTGCTTTTCTCCTGGCACGGACTCCTGTCCGCTCACCTCTCTTCCACTTCCTCACACACCACTTACACTGCCCCCACCTCCGGCCACCGGCATCAGGCGACTCCGAGGACTGCAGGCCCGATTCCCTCAGCAAGCAGACATTGGAGAACAGAATGGATGGGAGAGCCGGCCGGCTGGGGCTCGCTTTTTTCCTGGCATGGACTCATGCCTGCTCGCCTTGCTTCCACTTCCTCGCACACCGCTTACGACATCCCCAACTTCCCAACTTAACGATACTTTTGCAGAATAACTTAAACAGTCTCATAAACCATAGAGCACTAGAGAACTGTCGCAGGCCACTTGGCCCATCTAGAACATAGAATCAGCATCAGAATCAGGTTTATTTTCACTGGCATGTGACGTGAAATTTCTTAACTTAGCAGCAGCAGTTCAATGCAATACATAATCTAGCAGAGAGAGAAAAAGAAAATAGTAATAATAAATAAAATAAAACATAATAATAAATAAAGTAAATCAATTATGTATGTTGAGTAGATTTAAAAGAATGTGCAAAAACAGAAATACAGTACTGTAGGTTAAAAAAGTGAGGTAGTGTCCAAAGCTTCAATGTTCATTTAGGAATCAGATGGCAGAGGGGAAGAAGCTGTTCCTGAATCACTGAGTGTGTGCCTTCAGGCTTCTGTATCTCCTACCTGATGGTAACAGTGAGAAAAGGGTGCTGGAGCTCCTCAATAATGGATGCTGCTTTCTCAGACACCACTCCCTAAAGATGTCCGGGGTACTTTGTAGGCTAGTGCCCAAGATGGAGCTGACTAGATTTACAACCTTCTGCAGCTTCTTTCAGTCCTGTGCAGCAGCCCCTCCAGTGATGCAGCCTGTCAAAATGTTCCCTATGGTACAACTATAGAAGTTTTGAGTGTATTTGTTGACATGCCAAATCTCTTCAAAGTCCTAATAAAGTATAGCCACTGTCTTGCCTTCTTTATAACTACATCAAACATAGAACATTGAAAACCTACAGCACAATACAGGCTCTTCGGCCCACTATGCTGTGCTGAACATGTACTTACTTTAAAAATTACCTCAGGTTACCCATAGCCCTCTATTTTTCTAAGCTCCATGTACCTATCCAGGAGCCTCTTAAAAGACCCTATTGTATCTGCAAAAACTAGCTCAACTGGTCGAGCTGGACATGGAGGGAAGAAAACAATCCAGTAGAAGAAATTTGAAGAATAATTGGGCAAATTAAAAAACAACAAGGTGATCAGGAGTTTGAGAGGACAGTGCACATGGAGGGAAGGCTGCCCACGGGCGCTGAGGGGCAACCCGGCTGGGGCATCACTCGAACCCTGAGGCTTCAAGGCCTCCTGGGGTTGATTTTAAACCCATTAACTTGTGGCGACCAGGGGGATTTACAACATAAATACCTGGGTGTGTTCTCTCTCTCCCCCCTCCTTGTCCATGCTAAACAGTTATTCTGCCTAGCCCCATCGATCTACACTTGGACCTGAGCCTCCATATCCTTTCTAACCACGTACTTATTTAAACTTCCCTTACATGTTGCAATTGAACCTACATCCACCACTTCCACTGGCGGCTCCTTCCGCACTCACTCCATCCTCTGAGTGAAGAAGTTTCAAATCAGGTTCTCTTTTAATATATCTCCATTCAACTATAACCCATGGTCTCTAGTCCCAGTTTCACACAACTTCTGTAGACTCTGTCTGTGGGCCCTCACAATTTTGTTTTCAGCCCCCAAGCTTTACTCACATAATAAGTAATACAAACATGGAATTTTGGTCAGTTTAACTGAGAATTTTATTTGAAAAGCACATGCTCCTTTTTTAACAGTTGAGCCCAAAAAACAGCAAAATTGTACAACATGAAAAACTAAAAGTTCAAAAACTGAAATGTCAACAGTTCAAAAGTACTCATTCCGCTTTGCTCAGTATTGAGTTGATAACGCCTTTTGCAGCTATTACAGCCAGTATGCTTTTTAGATAAGTCTCTATTAGCAAGATTTTCCCATTCCTCCTTGCAAAATTGCTCAAGCTATGCCAGGCTAGTTGGGGAGTGGCAGTGGACAGCAGTCTTGAAGACCTGCAGGAGATGTTTGATTGGGTTAAGGTCAGGGCTCTGACTGGGCCACTCAAGGACATCAGCTTTATTCATTTGAAACACAAAGTACACTGTAGATGCTGGGGTCAAAGCAATATGTGCAACACGCTGGAAGAACTCAGCAGGTCGGGCAGCATCCGTGGAAACGAGCAGTCAACGTTTCGGGCCGTGACCCTTCGTCAGGACTGAAAAGGGAGGGGGAAGGGACCCTACAAAGAAGGTGGGGGGAGGGTGGGAAGGAGAAGGCTGGTAGGTGCCAGGTGAAAAACTAATCAAAGGAAAGATCAAGGGGTGGGGGAGGGGAAGCAGAGAGGGGATAGGCAGGAAAGATGAAGGAGGAATGCAAGGGGAAAGCACTATGTGTAGTAGAAGAAGGCAGAATCATGAGGGAGGTGATAAGCAGCTGGAGGAGGAGGCAGAGTGAAGGTGGGATGGGGGAAGGGAGAGGGAGGGAATTACCAGAAGTTGGAGAATTCAATGTTCATGCCAAGGGGCTGGAGACTACCCAGATGGTAGATGAAGTGTTGCTCCTCCAACCAAAGTTTGGCCTCATCATGGCAGTAGAGGTCATGTATGGACATATCCGAATGGGAATGTGAAGCAGAGTTGAAATGGGTGGCAACTGGGAGATCCTGTCTGTTGTGGCGGACGGAGTGGAGATGCTCGACAAAGCGGTCCCCCAATCTGCATTGGGTCTCGCCGATGTAGAGGAGACCGCACTGGGAGCACCGGATGCAATAGATTACCCCAACAGACTCATAAGTGAAGTGTTGCCTCACTTGGAAGGACTGTTTGGAACCCCGAATGGTGGTAAGAGAGGAGGTGTAGGGACAGGTGTAGCACTTACACTTGCAGGGATTAAGTGCCAGGTGGGAGATCTGTGGGGAGGGATGCTGTCCTTCTTCAGTCCTGACCAAGCGTCTCAGCCCGAAACGTTGACTGCTCGTTTCCACGGATGCTGCCCGACCTGCTGAGTTCCTCCAGCTTTTTGGACGTGTTGCTTATTCATTTGAAGCCACTCCATGGTTGCTCTGGCAATATGCTTTGGGTTGTTGTCCTGATGAAAGACAAACATCCTCCCCACTTTAAGCTTTTTGGCAGAGGCTAGCAGGGTTTTATTCAGGATCTCTCTTCTCATTCATCTTCCGATCGTATAACCATAACCATATAACAATTACAGCACGGAAACAGGCCATCTCGGCCCTTCTAGTCCGTGCCGAATGCTTACTCTCACCTAGTCCCACCGATCTGCACTCAGCCCATAACCCTCCACTCCTTTCCTGTCCATATACCTACCCAATTTTTTTTTAAATGACAAAATCAAACCTGCCTCTACCACTTCTACCTGGTGAATCGTGATCAGATTTCCATCCCGGTAAGATGATGTTACCTCCACCATGCTTTAATGTTACTTAGATGATGAGCAGTATAAGATTTATGCTACATGAGCCAATTAGTGTTGAGGCCGAAAAGTTCTACTTTAGTTTCATCAGATCACAAGACCTTCTTCCATATCTTCACAGTAATGCTTTGCAAAGTATTTACAGAAAGAATATGTTCTTTTTTAACCGGGGCTTCTTCCTTGTCACTCTTCCATAAATACCCTTTTTTTAGGCAAGGCCTTGGAGACTATGGAGCCATGAGCTTTACCTCCAGTTGTAGCCACTGACTTCTGCAGCTCACTCAGAGTGACTGTTGGTGTCACAGCAGCCTCTCTTACAAGTGCCATTCTTCTCTGGTGACTAAGTTTAGAGGGATGACATGACCTAGGCAGATTAGCTGTGGTTTCCCAATGGACTGCACTGAGCTCTGAGGTATTTTCAGTGCCTTTAGAATGGTCTTGTGCCCTTCCCCAGATTCATGCTTCTCAATTATCATTTATGTGACTTGTCTTGAATGCTCTTTTGTCTTTGTTTAGGTTTTGTCTGTTGAAAATCTACCTTAGAGTCAGAGAGTACCTTCTTATGAACTCATTGTAAACAGGTAATTTCTACATGAACAAATTGGGTGAATTGGTAAGGTAATACCATATATTGTACCTGAGGAATGTTAGCATTGTAATTACCATAAGACCATAAGATATAAGTGCAGAAGTAGGCCATTCAGCCCATTGTGTCTGCTCCGACATTTATGGGCTGATCTAATTTTTCCAGTCATCCCCACTGCTCTGCCTTCTCCCGATCAGGAACCTATCTATCTCTGCCTTAAATACACCCAATGCCTTGGCCTCCACAGCCACTCGTGGCAACAAATTCCACAGATTTACCACCCCCTGACTGAAGTAATTTCTCTGCATCTCAGTTCTAAATGGACATCCTTCAGTCCCAAAGTCATGCCCTCTTGTTCTAGGCTCCCCTATCATGGGAAATAACTTTTGCCATATTAATCTGTTCAGGCCCTTTAACATTCGGAATGTTTCTTCATGGGGAATGAATACTTCTTTATCCTCACAATTCAGGTTTTTAATTTTTAATAAATAGTTGACAAATGTTGAAATTTTTGTTTTGATTTGACATTAAGTGTTTTGTAGATAGAGCAAAAATCCTACTTCAATATTTTCAAATTCAGAAAATGAGACATTAAAATGTGAAAATAGTTGTGGGGGCTGAGTACTTTTTCAAGGCATTGTATATCTCTAACAAATTTCCTGTCATTCTCCTATGCTCCAGGGGAAAGTAGTTCAAACCTATTCAATCTTACCCTATCTCATGACTTCAGGTCCTGGGAACATCCTTGCATGCAATTGTGCATTATTTCAGATGGCTGCTGTGCACATTTAGTCATCGTAAAATGTTTGTGTACTTCTTGCTGAGTAAGCAGTCTCTGTTTGTAATTTTTATAATTGACTGTATGTTTATTTTATGTTTTTTCTTGTGTGTGTCTGTAACCCTTCTGCAAGTAAGTATTGCATTGCATCTCTGTATACATGCATCTGTGTATGCAACTTGACTTCTAAAGTTTAAAGTGGAAAGCAGCCAGTGAAGGAGTGGAGATTTGAGGCTTTGACTCGAGAGGCTTCGATGAGAAGAGGCGGAGGACGAGCTTGTTCCCAGTTAGTCTTTACAATGCCTCCTGAGACGGTGATGTGCCTCTCCTGTGAGATGTGGCAGTCTTGGGGGAACTCCCCTCTCCTGCAGAGTCACATCTGCCAGAAGTGTTTGCGGATGGGCGATCTGGAAGACAGTGTGAGGAATCTGGAGCAGCAGCTGGATGACCTTCGACTCATAAGGGAGAATGAGGCAATCATAGATGAGAGCTACAGGGAGGCAGTCACACCTAGGCTGCAGGAAGCAGGTCATTGGGTGACAGTCCGAGGGGGGAAAGCGAAGGTGAGTAGACAGGTAGTGCAGAGCACCCCTGTAGCCATTCCCCTGAACAATAAGCTTACCATCCTGGATGCTGTTGGTGAGGACGACCGACCAGGTGTGAGCCACGGTGGCAGGGCCTCTGGCACTGAGTGTGACCCTGTGGTGCAGAAGGATGGGACGGAGAAGAGGAGAGCTGTCGTCATTGGAGACTCTATAGTCAGGGGAGCAGACAGGAGATTTTGTGGATGTGAGAAGGACACCCACATGGTTTGTTGCCTCCCGGGTGCCAGTGTCCGGGATGTTTCTGACTGGGCGCATGACATCCTGGTACGAGAGGGAAAGCAACCAGAAGTTGTGATACATGTTGGTACCAACGACTTAGGCAGGAAGAGGGATGAGGTCCTGAAGTGTGAGTTTCGGGAACTAGGCAGAAGGCTGAAGAACAGGACCAAGGGTGGCGTTCTCAGGATTGCTGCCAGTACTACGTGATAGTGATGGTAAGAATTGGAGGAGATGGCAGTTGAATGCGTGGCTGAGGAGTTGGTGCAGGGGGCAGGGTTTTAGATTTTTGGACCATTGGGATCTCTTCTGGGGAAGGTAGGACCTGTACAGATTGGATGGGTTGCACCTGAACTTGAGGGGGAGCAATATCCTTGCAGGTAGGTTTGCTAGCATGGTTTGCAAGCCAGATCTAACATATAAAGTGGCTTTGAGGAAAGAGGAGCAGAATAAAGGGTATAAAGGTAGGAAGGTAGAAGGGCTAAAGTGTGTGTACTTCAATGCAAGAAGCATCAGGAACAAAGGTGATGAACTGAGAGCTTGGATACATACATGGAATTATGATGTAGTGGCCATTACAGAGACTTGGCTGGTACCAGGGCAGGAATAAATTCTCAATATTCCTGGATTTCAGTGCTTTAAAAGGGATAGCGGTGGGGGGGAAGGGGAGGAAGGGTGGTATTACTGGTCAGGGATACTATTACAGCTACAGAAAGGGTGGGTAATGTAGCAGGATCCTGTTTTGAGTCAGCATGGGTGGAAGTCAGGAACAGGAAGGGAGCAGTTACTCTATTGGGAGTATTCTATAGGCCCCCTGGTAGCAGCAGAGATACCGAGGAGCAGATTGGGAGGTGGATTTTGGAAAGGTGTAAAAATAACAGGGTTGTTAATATGGGTGACTTTAAGTTCCCTAATGTTGATTGGCCCTGATTAGTTCCAATGGTTTAGACGGGTCAGAGTTTGTAAGTTGTCCAGGAAGGATTCCTGTCACAGTATGTTGACAGGCTGACTAGGGGGAATGCCATACTACATCTAGTATTAGGTAATGAGCCGGGTCAAGTCACAGATCTCTCAGTGGGTGAGCACTGCTCCCTCGCCTTTAGCATTATCATGGAAAAGGATAGAATCAGAGAGGACAGGAAAATTTTTAATTGGGGAAGGGCAAATTATGAGGCTATAAGGCTAGAACTTGTGGGTGTGAACTGGGATGATGTTTTTGCAAGGAAATGTACTATGGATATGTGGTCGATGTTTAGGGATCTCTTGCAGGATGTTAGGGATAAATTTGTCCTGGTGAAGAAGATGAAGAATGGTAGGGTGAAGGAACCATGGGTGACAAGTGAGGTGGAAAATCTAGTCAGGTGGAAGAAGGCAGCATACATGAGGTTTATGAAGCAAGGATCAGATGGGTCTATTGAGGAATATAGGGTAGCAAGAAAGGAGCTTAAGAAGGGGCTGAGAAGAGCAAGAAGGGGGCATGAGAAGGCCTTGGAGAGTAGAGTAAAGGACAACACCAAGGCATTCTTCAATTATGTGAAGAACAAAAGGATTTCAGGTGTGAAGGTAGGACTGATTAGAGATAAAGGTGGGAAAGTGTGCTTGGAGGCTGTGGAAGTGAGCGAGGTCCTCAATGAATACTTCTGTTTGGTATCCACCAATGAGAGGGAACTTGATGATGGTGAGGACAATGTGAGTGACGTTTGGTGTTCTAGAGCATGTTGATATTAAGGGAGAGGAGGTGTTGGAGTTGTTAAAATACATTAGGGCTGATAAGTCCCCGGGGCCTGATGGAATATTCCCCAGGCTGCTCCACGAGGCAAGGGAAGAGATTGCTGAGCCTCTGGCTAGGATCTTTATGTCCTCGTTGTCCACAGGAATGGTACCAGAGGATTGGAGGGAGGCGGATGTTGTCCCCTTGCACAAAAAAGGTAGTAGCAATAGTCCAGATAACTATAGACCAGTGAGCCTTACGTCTGTGGTGGGAAAGCTGTTGGAAAGGTTCTTAGAGATAGGATCTGTGGGCATTTAGAGAATCATGGTCTGATCAGTGACAGTCAGCATGGCTTTGTGAAGGGCAGATCGTGTCTAACAAGCCTGATAGAGTTCTTCGAGGAGGTGACCAGGCATATAGATGAGGGCAGTGCAGTGGATGTGATCTACATGGATTTTAGTAAGGCATTTGACAAGGTTCCACACAGTAGGCTTATTCAGAAAGTCAGAAGGCATGGGATCCAGGGAAGTTTGGCCAGATGGATTCAGAATTGGCTTGCCTGCAGAAAGCAGAGGGTCATGGTGGAGGGAGTACATTTGGATTGGAGGGTTGTGACTAATGGTGTCCCACAAGGATCGGTTCTGGGACCTCTACTTTTCGGAATTTTTATTAACGACCTGGATGTGGGGGTAGAAGGGTGGGTTGGCAAGTTTTCAGACAACACTAAGGTTGGTGGTGTTGTGGATAGTGTAGAGGATTGTCAAAGATTTCAGAGAGACATTGATAGGATGCAGAAGTGGGCTGATGAGTGGCAAATGGAGTTCAACCCGGAGAAGTGTGAGGTGGTACACTTTGGAAGGATAAACTCCAAGGCAGAGTACAAAGTAAATGGCAGGATACTTGGTAGTGTGGAGAAGCAGAGGGATTTGGGGGTACATGTCCACAGATCCCTGAAAGTTGCCTCACAGGTAGATAGGGTAGTTAAGAAAGCTTATGGGGTGTTAACTTATGTCGAGGGATAGAGTTTAAGAGTTGCAAGGTAATGATGCAGCTCTATAAAACTCTGGTTAGGCCACACTTGGAGTACTGTGTCCAGTTCTGGTCGCCTCACTATAGGAAGGATGTGGAAGCATTGGAAAGGGTACAGAGGAGATTTACTGGGAGGCTGTCTGGTTTAGAGAGTATGCATTGTAATCAGAGATTAAGGGAGCTAGGGCTTTACTCTTTGGAGAGAAAGAGGATGAGAGGAGACATGATAGAGGTGTATAAGATATTAAAAGGAATAGAGTGGACAGCCAGTGCCTCTTCCCCAGGGCACCACTGCTCAGTACAAGAGGACATGGCTTTAAGGTAAGGGGAGGGAAGTTCAAGGGGGATATTAGAGGAAGGTCTTTCACTCAGAGAGTGGTTGGTGCATGGAATGTACTGCCTGAGTCAGTGGTGGAGGCTGATACACTAGTGAAATTTAAGAGACTACTAGACAGGAATACGGAGGAATTTAAGGTGGGGGGTTATGTGGGAGGCAGGGTTTGAGGGTCGGCACAACATTGTGGGCTGAAGGGCCTGTTCTGTGCTGTACTATTCTATGTTCTATCTTTGAAAATGTTTTACATGTTCCATAAGACAATAGGCACAGTAAAGGGCAAATTACAATATAGACAATAGGTGCAGAAGTAGACCATTCGGCCCTTCGAGGCTGCACCGCCATTCTGAGATCATGGCTGATCATCTACTATCAATACCCGGTTCCTGCCTTATCCCCATATCCCTTGATTCCCCTATCCATAAGATATCTATCTAGCTCCTTCTTGAAAGCATCCAGAGAATTGGCCTCCACTACCTTCCGAGGCAGTGCATTCCAGACCCCCACAACTCTCTGGGAGAAGAAGTTTTTCCTTAACTCTGTCCTAAATGATCTACCCCTTATTCTCAAACCATGCCCTCTGGTACTGGACTCTCCCAGCATCTGGAACATATTTCCTGCCTCTATCTTGTCCAATCCCTTAATAATCTTATATGTTGCAATCAGATCCCCTCTCAATCTCAATTCCAGTGTGTACGCCCAGTCTCTCTAACCTCTCTGCGTAAGACAGTCCAGACATCCCAGGAATTAACCTTGTGAATCTACGCTGCACTTCCTCTACAGCCAGGATGTCCTTCCTTAACCCTGGAGAACAAAACTGAACACAATACTCCAGGTGTGGTCTCACCAGGGCCCTGTACAAATGCAAAAGGATTTCCTTGCTCTTGTACTCAATTCCCTTTGTAATAAAGGCCAACATTCCATTAGCCTTCTTCACTGCCTGATGCACTTGCTCATTCACCTTCAGTGACTGATGAACAAGGACTCCTAGATCTCTTTGTATTTCTCCCTTACCTAACTCTACACCATTCAGATAATAATCTGCCTTCCTGTTCTTACTCCCAAAGTGGATAACCTCACACTTATTCACATTAAACACCATCTGCCAAGTATCTGCCCACTCACCCAGCCTATCCAAGTCACCCTGAATTCTCCTAACATCCTCATCACACGTCACACTGCCACCCAGCTTAGTACCATCAGCAAACTTGCTGATGTTATTCTCAATGCCTTCATCTAAATCGTTGTTGTAAATCGTAAACAGCTGTGGTCCCAATACCGAGCCCTGTGGCACCCCACTAGTCACCACCTGCCATTCCGAGAAACACCCATTCACTGTTACCCTTTGCTTTCTATCTGCCAACCAGTTTTCTATCCATGTCAATATCTTCCCCCAATGCCATGAGCTCTGATTTTACCCACCAATCTCCTGTGTGGGACCTTATCAAATGCCTTCTGAAAATCAAGGTACACTACATCCATTGGATCTCCCTTGTCGAACTTCCTGGTCACATCCTCGAAAAACTCCAATAGATTAGTCAAGCATGATTTGCCCTTGGTAAATCCATGCTGGCTCGGCCCAATCCTATCACTGCTATTTAGATATGCCACTAATTCATCTTTAATAATGGACTCTAGCATCTTCCCCACTACTGATTTTAGGCTGACAGGATGATAGTTCTCTGTTTTCTCCCTCCCTCCTTTCTTAAAAAGTGGGATAACATTAGCCATTCTCCAATCCTCAGGAACCGATCCTGAATCTAAGGAACATTGGAAAATGATTACCAATGCATCCGCAATTTCCAGGGCCACCTCCTTTAGTACCCTAGGATGCAGACCATCTGGACCTGGGGATTTGTCAGCCTTCAGTCCCATCAGTCTACTCATCCCCGTTTCCTTCCTAATGTCAATCTGTTTCATTTCCTCTGTTACCCTATGTCCTTGGCCCATCCATACATCTGGGAGATTGCTTGTGTCTTCCTTAGTGAAGACAAATCTAAAGTACTTATTAAATTCTTCTGCCATTTCTCTGTTTCCCATAACAATTTCACCCAATTCATTCTTCAAGGGCCCAACATTGTTCTTAACTATCTTCTTTCTCTTCCCATACCTAAAAAAGCTTTTTCTGTCCTCCTTTATATTCCTGGATAGCTTGCGTTCGTACCTCATTTTTTCTCCCCGTATTGCCTTTTTAGTTAAGTTCTGTTGTTCCTTAAAAACTTTCCAATCATCTGTCCTCCCACTCACCTTAGCTCTGTCATACTTCCTTTTTTTTAATGCTGTGCAATCTCTGACTTCCTTTGTCAACCACTGTGGCCCCTTTCCCCCCTTTGAATCCTTCCTTCTCCAGGGGATGAACTGATTTTGCACCTTGTGCATTATTCCCAAGAATACCTGCCATTGCTGTTCCACTGTCTTTTCTGCTAGGATATCCGTCCAGTTAACTTTGGCCAGCTCCTCCCTCATGGCTCCATAGTTTCCCCTGTTCAACTGCAACACTGACACCTCCGATCTGCCCTTATCCTTCTCAAATTGCAGATAAAAACATCATATTATGGTCACTACCTCCTAATGGCTCCTTTACTTCAAGATCGCTTATCAAATCCTGTTCATTACACAAGACTAAATCCAGAATAGTCTTGTCCCTGGTCAGCTCTCGTACAAGCTGTTCCAAGAATGCATCCCATAGGCACTCTACAAACTGCCTATCCTGGGGTCCAGCACCAACCTGATTCTCCCAGTTCACCTTCATGTTGAAATCCCCCATAACTACTGTGACATTACCTTTGCCACATGCCAATGTTAACTCCCTATTCAACTTGAACCCAATATCCATGCTACTGTTTGGTGGCCTGTAGACAACAGCCATTAGGGTATTTTTGCCCTTACTGTTCCTCAGTTCTATCCACACAGACTCTACTTCTCCTGACCCTATGTCCCCCCTTGCAAAGGACTGAATCTCATTCCTCACCAACAGGGCCACCCCACCCCCTCTGCCCACATTTCTGTCCCTACGAAAGCACGTATACCCTTGTACATTCATTTCCCAGGTCTGATCTCCCTGCAGCCATGTCTCCGTTATCCCAACAACATCATAGTTACCCATTCGCACCTGAGCTTCAAGCTCATCCGCCTTATTTCTGACACTTCGTGCATTCAGATATAGAATTTTTAGCCCATTTCTCCTCTCCCTGTTTAAATCGTTGCCTATTGTGCTTAACCCAGCTCCCCGAACTCCCATCAGGCTATACGCCCCTTGAATTTTGTTGTCCTTCCTAAATTTACTTATTCTTTCTGCACATTTAACTCCATGTTCCGTCAGACTATCCCTCTGTACGTGTCCTCCTTATCACTTGTTCAGCCTCACCTTTCTCTACTACACACTTAATATTCCAGAACCGTGTAGTCCCCACCTGTCCTTTATTCTTCATCTCACTATCCTCTCTCACATTCTGGATCCCTGTCCCCTGCAAATTTAGTTTAAACCCCCCGAGAAGCACTAGCGAACTTTCCTACAAGAATGTTAGTACCGCTCCAGTTCAGGTGTAAACTGTCCCTTTGGAACAGATCCCACCTTCCCTGGAACAAAGCCCAATTATCTAAAAACCTGAAGCCCTCCCTCCTGCACCATCCTCTCAGCCACGTATTAATCTGTATAATCCTTCTGTTCCTTGCCTCACTCGCACGTGGCACAGGTAGCAATCCTGAGATTGTTACCCTGGAGGTCCTGCCCTTCAGCTTCGCACCTAGCTCCCTGAACTCCCTACACAGGACACCCTCACTCATCCTACCCACGTCATTGGTCCCTACACGGACCACAACATCTGGGTTCTTGCCCTCCCTCTCGAGAATAACCTGCACCCAATCTGAGATGTCCTGGACCCCGGCACCAGGGAGGCAACATACCATCCGAGACTCCTGATCTTTCCCACAAAATCTCCTATCCGCCCCCCTGACTATAGAATCCCCTATCACTACCGCTCTCTTCTCTTCCCTCCTCCCCTTCCTAGTTGAGGGTCCAACCTCAGTGCCAGAGATAGGACCACTGCAGCTTGTTCCTGGTAGGTCATCCCCACCAACAGTACCCAAAACGGTATACTTATTGTTGATGGGAACGGCCACAGGGGTGCTCTGCTCTCTCTGTCTGCTCCCCCTGCCTCTCTTGACTGTCACCCATTTGTCTACCTCCTGTCTTTTTGGTGTGACTATCTCCCGATAACTCTTATCTATCTCTGCCTCTGCCTCCCGAATGATCCGTAGTTCATCCAGCTCCTGCTCCAATTCCCTAACTCGGTCTGATAGGAGCTGCAGCTGGATGCACCTATTGCAGGTGTGGTCATCATTATACTTCCAGCATTCTTACTTGTGGACTGTTTGATAAATGGTACAAGTTTTGCCGACAGATACAATGATTGTGTACCGTGTTTAGATTTATATTTAGGCACATAAATACAGAATGTATTAAGGAAGAGACTTCAGTATCATATAGCTGATATGCAGGGGGTGGTGTGATTTATAGCTGAAAGGGTTAATAAGATAACAGGCATTTTAAGCTGAAGCATTGTTGATATTGCCTTCTTTAACATTGACAAGTTCTCTTATTTTCCCTTTGGCACAGGTAATCAGACCCTATCCCCCAAGAACATCCCCAAGGATGAGCTTCATGCACTGAAACCCAAGGGTATCTCCATATGCTTTTCTTCTTTGAAGACAGCTCTCTGTGGAAACCATATGAACTTTGAAGTTTTCCCGTTAAATGCGGATTTCCACTTTGATGCACTAAAGGCCTTCCTAAAAATGCTGCTGTCAATTTGTTACAGCGACCTGCTGATCAGTGACTACAGAAACATCCACATTTTTATTTCCCCATAGGTTACAATGTCTAAAGAGAGAGCCTGCTATTCCATTTAATTTTCTTTCTTACTGTGCAAGTGGTCAAGATGAAGAGACTGTGTCCTCATTTTGTCTTGGGTCCTAGTGTGAAAAGCTGGAATGCTAGTTCCATTATAATATTCATGGCACTGCCTCTATGTTGTTGTAGGGTGTTATTATGAAGCCTTCCTGCCCAATATCCATCTCACATGGTTTTTATTTCAATAGTAGCAAGATACAAATTCTTGCATGTCATTGGTATAAGTTGTCATCATGTGCACATACGTTGACTCCACAAGATGAGCAAGGTACCAGGTGGACACTTTCAAAGTGCTGTTAAGTATACTTAATCCATAAATGTTTTTTAAAAAAAGAGAAATTTGCCTTGAAACCACCCAGTGAACAGTCAGGATGACAAGTGGATATGCTAAACGAATACTCCTGAAAGTTTTCACCAGAATCAGAATCAGAATGAGAATCAGGTTTATTATCACCTGAAATTTGTTAACTTAGCAGCAGCAGTTCAATGCAGTACATAATATAGAAGAAAATAAATAAATAAAATATAATAATAACAATAATAATAATAATATAAGTAAATCAATTACCATATCTATATATTGAATAGATTAAAAATAGTGCATAAAACAGAAATACTATAATTTAAAAAGTGAGGTAGTGTCCAAGTGTTCAATGTCCATTTAGGAATCGGATGGCAGAGGGGAAGAAGCTGTTCCTGAATCGCTGAGTGTGTGCCTTCAGGCTTCTGTATCTCCTACCTGATGGTAACAGTGAGAAAAGGACATGCTCTGAGTGCTGGAGGTCCTTAATAATGGACACTGCCTTTCTGAGACACCGCTCCTTGAAAATGTCCTGGGAACATTGTATGCCATTGTATCACCAATCTGCACAGATTATGCTCTTCCGGTTATAAAGTAGAGGATCCAATTGCAGAGGAAGGTACAAAGGCCCAGGTTCTGCACCTTCCCAATCAGGGAATGATGGTATTAAATACTGAGCTATAGTCAATGCACATGCTGGCGTGTGGCCAAGTGGTTAAGGCATTGGTCTAGTGATCTGAAGGTCGCTAGTTTGAGCCTCAGCTAAGGCAATGTGTTGTGTCCTTGAGTAAGGCACTTAACCACACATTGCTCTGCAATGACACCAGTGCCAGGCTGTATCAGCCCTTGCCCTTCCCTTGGACATCGGTGGAGTGGGGAGACTTGCAGCTTGGGCAACTGCTGGTCTCCCATACAACGCTGCCCAGGCCTGCTCCCTGGAAACTTTCCAAGGCACAAATCCATGGTCTCTCAAGACTAACGGATGCCTATACTATATACAGTTGATGTGCAGCATCCTGATGTAGGTCTAAAGCCGTGTGAAGAGCCATTGAGATTGTATCTGCCTATTGTGGTGATAGGCAAATTGCAATGGGCCCAGGTCCTTGCTGAGGCAGGAGTTCAGTCTGGTCATGACCAACCTCTCAAAGCATTTCATCATTGTCGATGTGAATGCCACCGTGCGATAGTACCAAAGATAACTGTTGGGATTCTCTAAATGAACTCTTGGAAGTTTCATGTTATACTTGCATGTTGTTCCTTCAATAGGGTCTGATATACATATCCCAAGGGATTTTTTCACAAGATAGTGTAGAAGGATGTATGCTTTCCAAATTAGGCATCATTCAGGAAGTTGCACAGCAAAATGTATATTGACATAATTACATCGATAGAACAGGAGATTTTGTGGACATGAGAAGGACACCCACATGGTTTGTTGCCTCTCGGGTGCCAGGGTCCAGGATGTCTCTGACTGGGTGCATGACATCCTGGTACGAGAGGGAAAGCAACCAGAAGTCGTGATACATGTTGGGACCAACGACATAGGCAGGAAGAGGGATGAGGTCCTGAAGTGTGAGTTTCGGGAACTAGGCAGAAGGCTGAAGAACAGGACCAAGGGTGGCGTTCTCAGGATTGTTGCCAGTACTACGTGATAGTGATGGTAAGAATTGGAGGAGATGGCAGTTGAATGCGTGGCTGAGGAGTTGGTGCAGGGCGCAGGGTTTTAGATTTTTGGACCATTGGGATCTTTTCTGGGGAAGGTGGGACCTGTACAGATTGGATGGGTTGCACCTGAACTCGAGGGGGAGCAATATCCTTGCAGGTAGGTTTGCTAGCATGGTTTGCAAGCCAGATCTAACATATAAAGTGGCTTTGAGGAAAGAGGAGCTGAATAAAGGGTGTAAATTATGGAGACTTAGCTGGCACCAGGGCAGGAATGGATTCTCAATATTCCTGGATTTCAGTGTTTTAAAAGGGATAAAGAGGGGGGGAAATGGGAGGAGGGGTGGCATTACTGGTCAGGGATACTATTACATTAGTGATACCATTGGGATCTTTTCTGGGGAAGGTGGGACCTGTACAGATTGGATGGGTTCAACCTGAACTCTACAGAATCTTTATGTCCTCGTTGTCCATGGGAACGGTACCGGAGGATTGGAGGGAGGCGAATGTCATCCCCTTGTTCAAAAAAGGTAGTAGGGATAGTCCAGGTAATTATAGACCAGTGAGCCTCACGTCTGTGGTGGGAAAGCTGTTGGAAAAGATTCTTAGAGATAAGATCTATGGGCATTTAGAGAATCATGGTCTGATCAGGGACAATCAGCATGGCTTTGTGAAGGGCAGATCGTGTCTAACAAGCTGATAGAGTTCTTTGAGGAGGTGACCAGGCATATAGATGAGGGTAGTGCAGTGGATGTGATCTACATGGATTTTAGTAAGGCATTTGACAAGGTTCCACACAGTAGGCTTATTCAGAGAGTCAGAAGGCATGGGATCCAGGGAAGTTTGGCCAGATGGATTCAGAATTGGCTTGCCAGCAGAAAGCAGGCATGGTGGAGGGAGTACATTCAGATTGGAGGGTTGTGACTAGTGGCATCCCACAAGGATCAGTTCTGGGACCTCTACTTTTTGTGATTTTTATTAACCACCTGGATGAGGGGGTAGAAGGGTGGGTTGGCAAGTTTGCAGACGACACAAAGGTTGGTGGTGTTGTAGATAGTGTAGAGGATTGTCGAAGATTGCAGAGAGACATTGATAGGATGCAGAAGTGGGCTGAGAAGTGGCAGATGGAGTTCAACCCGGAGAAGTGTGAGGTGGTACACTTTGGAAGGACAAACTCCAAGGCAGAGTACAAAGTAAATGGCAGGATACTTGGTAGTGTGGAGGAGAAGAGGGATCTGGGGGTATGTGTCCACAGATCCCTGAAAGTTGACTCACAGGTAGATAGGGTAGTTAAGAAAGCTTATGGGGTGTTAGCTTTCATAAATCGAGGGATAGGGTTTAAGAGATGTGATGTAATGATGCAGCTCTATAAAACTCTAGTTAGGCCACACTTGGAGTACTGTGTCCAGTTCTGGTCGCCTCACTATAGGAAGGATGTGGAAGCATTGGAAAGGGCACAGAGGAGATTTACCAGGATGCTGCCTGGTTTATAGAGTATGGATTATGATCGGAGATTAAGGGAGTTAGGGCTTTACTCTTTGGAGAGAAGGAGGATGAGAGGAGATATGATAGAGGTGTACAAGAAATTAAGAGGAATAGACAGAGTGGACAGCCAGCACCTCTTCCCCAGGGCACCACTGCTCAGTACAAGAGGACATTGCTTTAAGGTAAGGGGAGGGTAGTTCAAGGGGGATATTAGAGGAAGGTTTTTCACTCAGAGAGTGGTTGGTGCGTGGAGTGCACTGTCTGAGTCAGTAGTGGAGGCAGATACACTAATGAAGTTTAAGAGACTACTAGACAGGTATATGGAGGAATTTAAGGTGGGGGGTTATATGGGAAGCAGGGTTTGAAGGTCGGCATAACATTGTGGGCCAAAGGGCCTATAATGTGCTCTACTATTCTATGTTCTATGTTCTAACAAGTGTTTAACCCACCTTTCCTATTGTTAAACACTCTCCCACCCTTTTGGTACAAAGAAGCATCATCAGCAAATAAAGTCAGACTGCAGCTGTACGCTGTGAAATGTAGACTCTGTGACAGCAGTGAAACTAGAGAATGAGCACAGAATAAAATGTAAACAAAAGAAATCATAAATTGTTGTTTCCTGAACCATTGAATGTTTGAGACAGAATATAATGGGAATATTTAATCATTTTAGTAAAACGTGTGCTCCTTGGCAAACTTTAGGTGCCTTGACTGATCCAGTCTTTGACATCAATTTTTCATCATTACTCCATAAGATGTCTGTGATTATGATTAATTGAAAACAGTGTAAATAGTTTGCCAGCAAAAGGTTTAGTTATTATCCGTCTCAATAGAAACAGCCTTTCTTAGCTAATTAACGTTACCTTTGAGAACAAAATCTGCACAAATATTTTTAAATAAATCTCAATGCTTTAGTTTGTGATCAATGAAAGAAGTAACTATGTCCATTGTAAATCTTTCATCTTTTATTTCATGTTTCCATGAAAGTGATCAGCTAAATTTCAACAAATTAAAATTAAAATTAAGTGAAGGCAGTACAATTAAAATTAATGGACCAGATTTTTCCCCTTGGTGATTCTGGGGGAAATTACCAGCTAGCAACAATTTCTTGGTCAATGTACTTCTGATGTCTGCATCTGCTCACATGTAAACTCCATTTCAGTGCTGTGACCAGTGGCAGAGCTCAGTCACACAGTGCTGAGCAGCCCGGAGTGCTTTGTATTAATTGTGATCCTATTTATTTGAATTATTTTAATTATTAAATCAACATCAGCTGTTTTCAGATGTGATTACCAGAGACACATAGAAACAATCGGAAAAACTGTTAACAGAAGTCATCAGTATGGTTGGGGGAAAGATTGACAGTGGGGGTGAGTGGGGGCTCTTCCCATCCTCAGCATCCAGTCACTACTCATCAATCACACATTGCTTTTGAATTCTGTTCAAGGAGCTTCAAAAGTTTAGTACAGTTATGGGGGTGGCTGAAATAACAGTGGGTGAGGATAATTTCTGCAAACTGAAGTCTTATCTAATTAGTAGACTTACCAGAGAAGCCTTGCCTAAGCAGGATCTCAACCCAATATGTCAACAATTCCTTTCCCTCCACAGATGCTGCTTGACCTGCTGTTCCTCCAGCAATTTGTTTATTGCTCTCGTCAAATTATATCTGCCTTATAATATGTTTCATTAATGAATGCTACTGATATCTCCCCAAAACACTAGCTTAATCAGCTAAACTGGTAAAAAAAAAAGAGCTTAATAAGTTAATTGTGATTTATTTTAATTGTTCAAATATTTTTATTATTTTTGTTTTTGAAGACACTTTCAATGGAAACAATAAGTACTGTGAGGTTTCCATGTTCATTCAAACACCAATTTAGAAAAAAGTATCTTTGACACTTTGTCATTATTATTAATATAAATTTCACGCACAGCATTTGAGAATAACAGTCCGCTTAATGAGTAAAACTGCTGTCTGTTAAATGGACACAAAGAGTGTGGCAAATCCCAACTTTTTCTACTTTATGCTGCTAATGATGTTTAACTATCTTCACAAAATTCTATGAAATGAGAATGAAGAGAAGAAAAAAATCTGCTTTAGGTGCCGCATAAAACCCAAACCATTTTGGGGTGACCAATGTATACTGATTTTGTTACCTTGTATCTGGTTTTTAAATCTTAATTAATATTTTTAACAAATTCTCCTCTTGCTCCCAATCACTATCACTTACTCACTTTCTTCCGACTCAAATGTCATGATTCTGTAATGAACTTTGGTCTTTTTTTAATTAACAAGGCATGACTTCACATTGACTCTTTTTATTTTGAAGAGCAACAATAATAAACTGGAAAACAGCACCAAGGTTTTGGTGAATACGGGAAATATGAAGCCAACTCAAAGGATTATGTGAAACAAGTCCAGATTTGTAACGGGAAGGCAACAGTGAGAAAACCAAGTATGGAAATTTATGATAATTGGCAAGCCACCTATTCTCAATGCTACCATTTGTTGGAGTTGTTAAAATACATTAGGATGGATAAGTCCCCGGAGCCTGACGGAATATTCCCCAGGCTGCTCCACAAGGCGAGGGAAGAGATTGCTGAGCCTCTGACTAGGATCTTTATGTCCTCGTTGTCCACGGGAATGGTACTGGAGGATTGGAGGGAGGCGAATGTTGTCCCCTTGTACAAAAAAGGCAGTAGGGATAGTCTGAGTAATTACAGACCAGTGAGCCATATGTCTGTGGTGGGAAAGCTGTTGGAAAAGGTTCTTAGAGATAGGATCTGTGGGCATTTAGAGAATCATGGTCTGATCAGGGACAGTCAGCATGGCTTTGTGAAGGGCAGATCATGCCTAATAAGCCTGATAGATTCTTTGAGGAGGTGACCAGGCATATAGATGAGGGTACTGCAGTGGATGTGATCTACATGGATTTTAGTAAGGCATTTGACAAGGTTCCACACAGTAGGCTTATTCAGAAAGTCAGAAGGCATGAGATTCAGGGAAGTTTGGCCAGGTGGATTCAGAATTGGCTTGCCTGCAGAAAGCAGAGGGTCGTGGTGGAGGGAGTACATTCAGATTGGAGGGTTGTGACTAGTGGTGTCCCACAAGGATCAGTTTTGGGACCTCTACTTTTTGTGATTTTTATTAACGACATGGATGTGGGGGTAGAAGGGTGAGTTGGCAAGTTTGCAGATGACACAAAGGTTAGTGGTGTTGTAGATGGTGTAGAGGATTGTCGAAGATTGCAGAGAGACATTGATAGGATGCAGAAGTGGGCTGAGAAGTGGCAGATGGAGTTCAACCCAGAGAAGTGTGAGGTGGTACACTTTGGAAGGACAAACTCCAAGGCAGAGTACAAAGTAAATGGCAGGATACTTGGTAGTGTGGAGGAGCAGAGGGATCTGGGGGTACATGTCCACAGATCCCTGAAAGTTGCCTCACAGGTAGATAGGGTAGTTAAGAAAGCTTATGGGGTGTTAGCTTTCATAAGTCGACGGATAGGGTTTAAGAGTCGTGATGTAATGATGCAGCTCTATAAAACTCTGGTTAGGCCACACTTGGAGTACTGTGTCCAGTTCTGGTCACCTCAGTATAGGAAGGGTATGGAAGCATTGGAAAGGGTACAGAGGAGATTTACCAGGATGCTGCCTGGTTTAGAAAGTATGCATTATGATCAGAGATTAAGGGAAATAGGTCTTTACTCTTTGGAGAGAAGGAGGATGAGAGGGGACATGATAGAGGTATACAAGATATTAAGAGGAATAGATAGAGTGGACAGCCAGTGCCTCTTCCCCAGGGCACCACTGTTCAGTACAAGAGGACATGGCTTTAACGTAAGGGGTGGAAAGTTCAAGGGGGATATTAGAGGAAGATTTTTTCACTCAGAGAGTGGTTGGTGCGTGGAGTGCACTGCCTGAGTCAGTGGTGGGGGCAGATACACTAGTGAAGTTTAAGAGGCTACTAGATAGGCACATGGAGGAATTTAAGGTGGGGGGGGGGTTATATGGGCAGCAGGATTTAAGAGTCGGCAAAGCATTGTGGGCCAAATGGCCTGTACTGTGCTGTACTATTCTATGTTCTATGTTCTACGTTAACATCCAAAATAATTAGGAATTTTCCTTTTGCAATGTGGACAGCTGCGGTTTATGATGGGGAGCCTGTTGGATTCCTGAGCAATTGCATGGTAGGGGGACAAAGAAGCTTCACCCACAAACAAAATCTGAAAAAATACTAAGACCCAACTAAGCCACTATCCATGACTTAACTATTTCAAATCTGTCAAAATCCAATTTTTTCTCACACTCAAAAACATTCAGAAACATTCAAAAAGGCCATTACAGAATAAAATGTTTTGAAATACAATGTAAAATTCTGTGTTAAAATTGGAAGGAATAATAGAAGAGCAGATTTTTATTTAAATGGTGTAAGTTTGCAGCATGCTGTTGTGCAGAGGGACTTGGGAATGCTTGTTCATGAACCGCAAAAAAATTGGCTTGCAGGTGCAACAGGTTATTAAGAAGGCAAATTGAATGTTGGCCTTCATTGCTAGAGGGATTGAATTCAAGAGCAGGGAGGTCATGCTGCAACTGTACAGGGTACTGGTGAGGCCGCACCTGGAGTACTGTGTGCAGTTCTGGTCTCCATACTTGAGGAAGGATATATCAGCTTTGGAGGCAGTACAGAGGTGGTTCACCAGTTTGATTCCAGAGATGAAGGGGTTAACTTATGAGGAGAGATTGAGTTGCCTGGGACTATAGTCTCTGTAATTCAGAAGAATGAGAGGGATCTTATAGAAACATACAAAATTCTGAAAGGGATAGATAAGGTAGAAGTAAGAAAGTTGTTTTCATTGGTAGGTGAGACAAGAACTAGGGGACATTGCCTCAAGATTCAGAGGAGATGATTTAGGACAGAGATGAGGAGAAACTGTTTTTCCCAGAGAGTGGTGAATCTGTGGAATTCTTTGCCCAGGGAAGTAGTTGAGAATTCTTTACTAAATGTATTTAAGATACAGTTAGATAGGTTTTTACATAGTAGGGGAATTAAGGGTTATGGGGAAAAGGCAGGTAGATGGAGCTGAGTTTACGGACAGATCAGCCACGATCTTATTGAATGGTGGGGCTGTCTCAATGGGCCAGATGGCCTACTCCTGCTCCTATTCCTTATGTTGTTATGTAAAACAAACCTTGGTTCCTTAGAACCATCCCACTCAATGGAAAAGATTGAGAAAGCATTCAGCATCTTGGGCTTGAACTGAGCATTCTTGTAAATAGTGTTCATAATGACGACCATGTTATCTAGCATAGCTTGAAGCTCCTACTTCTTCCTTTCTAATACTCCATGCCAAATTTCACCCAAATTTGGTCTTTTAAATCACTGAGATCATGACATCAAGCTCAAAATAGAATTATCAAACTTGATACTGTATATGCACTGATGTTAGTAGGATGCAGATGAGTGCTGAACTTGTGGTGAAAGATGATGTGGTTACTTAATTCTATTAAGAAGTTATACAAGCTATTTGACTAACATTCTCTTGGCAAGTATGAGATCCTGATGGCATCACTCTTGAATAGGCTTTCCATTGTGTGAAGTCTGCACTCTCTTCTCTTAACTGATCTTCATATGTTACTCTTGCTTAGACAGCAAGATCAATAATACATATTTCAAACTCCTTTATTCAATATTGTGATTCTCGACCAGGATTCAAATCATTGTATGTTTATTGTTTTGAACCAAGAAAAATGCAGTTTTCCAGCCCCAATAAGGACATTTATAATCTTCCTTCCCCATGATAGTTGAATCAGGAATGAAAGGATTTATCATACGAGGAATGTTCAATAGTTCTGGGTCTGTACTTGTTGGAGTTCAGAAAGATGAGGGGGATCTCACTGAAACCTTTTGAATGTTGAAAGGCCTAGACAAGGTAGATGTGGAAAGGATGTTTCCCATGGTGGAACAGTCCAGGACAAGAGGCCACAGCCTCAGGATAGAGGGGTGTCCTTTCAAAACAGAGATGCAGAGAAATTCCATTAGCCAAAGGGTGGTGAGATTGTGGAATTTGTTGCCACATTCAGCTGTGAATCCAGGTTGTTGGGTATATTTAAGGCAGAGATTGATAGGTTCCTGATTGGACATGCCATCAAAAGTTACAGGGAGAAGGCCAGGAACTGGGGTTAAGGTGGAGATAGAAAAGAAGGATCAGCCATGAGTGAATGAGGGAGCAGACTTGATGGGCCAGATGGCCTAATTCTGTTCCTATGTCTATGGTCTTATGGTCTAACAGAAGTCCTGAAAAGGTCTGCTCAGTACTTAGTTACATTAAGCCTGTCCCATTGCCTCTAATCTGTTATTACAGAGCTTGAAAAATTGATATGGTGAAGTTAGTTCACTTAACAGCAGCATGTATGTGATTTTTCAATATGGCGATACTGCTTCTTTAGTAGCAAGTGTGCAGAGCTTTGACAAGGCAGCTATCTAAAGCCTACGAGTAAGGAGAGTTCAACAGTTGTACATTTCCATCTGTTTTAGGCATTGTCTGCAATCACACAATTGTGGTGTTTTGGGAAAAATAATTGTAGCAAATATTTTTTTTTCTAGGATGGTGAAGATAATGGAAGTAAGAAGAGCAGAGAGGATAAACATGTTTGGAAAGCAACAAAAAGTTGTTTGTGGGAGGGGATTGTAGAAAGTAATTGGATGAGTGAAACTGAATTAAGGGAATTAAAGTATTAAATCAAATCTTGTGTAAAATACGTTAAGTTCGTCAGGATGAGAAGCGTTACAGTTATTGATATTCCCAGCCTTTTCTTTGCACCCAGTGATCTCACATAGACCCTGCCATAGTCTACTGGCATCCCTCTGGTTAGTCTGGGCTTCCAACTTAGCTCGATATTGCCTCTTGGTGCCCTCAATGGCTTTCCGGAGTTCTCGCCTGGATTCCGTGTAGCGACTGATATCCCCAGACATAAAAGCCACAGCTCTAGCCTTCAAAAGGGACTGGACCTCATAATTCATCCAAGGTTTCCGACTAGGGAATACCCAGATCATCTTGCGAGACACACAGTCCTCTGTGCATTTCCAGATAAAGTCCATGACAGCTGAGGCATACTCATCAAGCTTAGCTGCCGAGTCCTTGAATACTAACCAGTCCACTGATTCACAGCAGTCACGGAGGACCTCATCGTTTCCTCTGTCCAACACGACACCACTTTTGACACCGTGACCTCCTGCTTCAGTTTCCGTTTGTATGCCGGGAGGAGGAGTACGGCCTGATGGTCCCATTTTCCGAAGTGAGGTTGTTGGATGGAACGGTAGGCATCCTTGACTGCTGTGTAGCAGTGGTCAAGTATATTCGGGCCTCTAGTGGAGCAGGAGACATGATGGTATAACTTTGGCAGCACTTTTCTGAGGTTGGCCTGGTTAAAGTCTCCGGCTGTAATGAGCAAAGCCTCCGGATACCTGGTCTCAAGTTCACTGATGCTGGCATACAGTGTATTCACAGCACACTCCACGTCTGCCTGGGGGGGAATGTAGACCACTGTCAGTATGACCGAGGTGAATTCCCGTGGCAGATAATAGGGACGACACTTCACCGACAGATGTTCCAGGTCTGGACTGCAGGAGCTTGTCAGTGACACTGTGTCCAAGCACCACACAGTGTTGATCAGTAGGTAGACTCCACCTCCCTTCATCTTGCCCGAAGACGCCGTGCAGTCCATCCAATGGATCGAAAATCCCTCTGGTCGGATGGCACAGTCGGGGGTGGCAGGGGAGAGCCAGGTCTCTGTGAAACAGAATACACAGCAGTTCTGCATCTCCCTGCAGTAGGTGAGTCTCCCTTTAAGATCATCCACCTTGTTCTCTATGGCTTGCACATTAGCTGGTAGGATGGTGGGCAGAGGGACCCTAAAGCCCCTCCACTTCAATCTGACCAGCAGCCCAGCTGTTTTCCCACGCTTCCTCGGTAGTTTGTGCATCTTTCCAGGTTTCCATCAATGCAGTGTGTTGTTGGCAGCTCTTTGAGGTTGATGGACGCGTCCCGCGGGGATCGATCGGCGGGTCGTATCGTCGGGCGCTCCAGGTCAGGCCGAGTGACAGGGGAGGCTCCGCTGCCACTTCCAACTGCCGGGGGCCCGGGCTGTCGATCGGGTCGGGCCCCGAAGCCGACACTTAATCCCCGAGGGCCGGACTGCCGGCTGAAACAAGTCCATGATCTGTGTCACGGTTGCAGAGGCCTCCGCTCCAGCCGAGCCCCGGGCTCGATTTCCAAGGTCGGTGGCGGAGGCCACACTTCCAGCAGCTGTGGATAGCCACCAATGAGGCTCTATGGTGGTCACTCCTGGGAAGCGTCTGGGGTATCTTGAGGTCTCCGACATCACTTCTGTGTGCTCGTTTGCTTCGGAGAGGTGCTGATCGGAATGGGCCATGTCTCCAGGCGCTCCGACACGGTAGCAGGCCGCGGGATTCCGGGAACGTGGTGGACCTCGGACCAGGCCTCGACGATCGGGTCCAGGTACGGTCTGGAGTTGAAGCAATTCTGGCGCGTCGATGATCTCCAGCTGGGTCAGTAACTTCGCCAGGGTGTTGTTGATCTTACTAGATGTAGCAAATTGGAGATTTAGAAGGGTTTCTCGGGTATAGGATAGTGTAGAGGGCAGTTTGCTCGGCAGAGCACACGCAGAGTCGCCAGTTACCGGCGCCATCTTAACAGTATACAGAAAGTAAAGGAGGGGACTTAGGACACAGTCCTGAGGGGCTCCGTGTTGAGGGTCAGAGGGGCAGAGGTGAGGGAGCCCACTCTTACCACCTGGCAGCAATCTGACAGGAAGTCCAGGATCCAGCTGCACAAGGTGGAGTGAAGGCCCAGGTCTCTGAGCTTCTTGTCGAGCCTGGAGGGAATTATGGTGTTGAATGCTGAACTGTAGTCCAAGAAGAACATTCTCACATGAGTATCCCTCCTCTCCAGGTGTGTAAGGACATCCTGACTGGCTGTATCACTGCTTGGTATGGGAACTGTACTTCCCTCAATCACAGGACTCTGCAGAGAGTGGTGCAGACAACCCAGCACATCTGTTGATGTGAACTTCCCACTATTTAGGACATTTTCAGTGATAGATGCATAAAAAGGGAACAACATTAAAATGGATAGAGAAAGCTTTTACAAGTATGTAAAAAATAAAAGAGAGATGAGAGTGGATATAGGACTGCCAGAAAATGAGGCCAGACAAATAATAACAGAGGACAAAGAGATGACAGATGAACTAAATAAGTATTTTCCATCAGACTTCACCGTGGAAGACACGAGCAGTATGCCAGAGGTTGAAGGTTTGTGAGGGAAGAGAAGTGAGTACAGTTACTGACACAAGGGATGATAAGATGTCCAAAAATCTGAAAGACCTAAGGGTAAATATGTCCCCCGAACCAGATAAACTGGACCCTAGGGTCCTGAAAGAGGTAGCATTAGAGATTGTGGAGGCATTAGAAATGATGTTTCAAAAATCATTGGACTTCTGCATGGTGGCAGAGGACTGGAAAATAGCAGGTGTCACTCCACTCTTTACGAAAGGAGGAAGGCAGTGGAAAGGAAATTATAGACCAGTTAGCCTGACCTCAGTGGTTGGGAAGATGTTAGAGTCAATTGTTAAGGATGAGGTGATGGAGTACTTGGTGACACAAGACAAGATAGGACAAAGTCAGCATGGTTTCCTTCAGGGGAAATCCTGCCTGATGAACCTGTTGGAATTCTGTGAGGAGATTACAAGTAGGATAGATAAAGGAGATGCAGTGGATGTTGTATATTTTGGCTTTCAGAAGGCTTTTGACAAGGTGACACACATGAGGCTGCTCACCAAGTTAGGAGCCCACAGTATTACAGGAAAGTTACTAACATGGTTAGAGCACTGGCTGATTGGTAGGAGGCAGTGCGTGGAAATAAATGGATCCTTTTCTGGTTGGCTGCCAGTGACTAGTGGTGTTCTGCAGAGTTTGGTGTTGGGGCCGCTTCTTTTTATGCTGTATATCAATGATTTAGATGACTTCAGTGTCTGTGTCCTGCAGCTGGGTCCTGATTCAACACCCGACTTATGACAGTAACGTGCATTAAACTCCACCAACCATTCCTCAGCTTATTTTATCAACACATTGACATCATTACAGGGAACCCCTGTAACATGCTCTATTCTATCAACTGCACCAACAATATTTTTGTCATATCAGCTGCTCATGCCACTTACATTTGCATCCAAATTGTCCACATATATTACAATCAGCAATGGTTCTATTACTAATCCCTGTAGAACTTCACTAGTTAAAGGCATTCAGTCAACACAATATATCAACTCTCTCGCTTCCACACGCTGTTGCTCAGAGGAACACAGGTGGGCATGGACATGAATCACAAAAGTTCAGGTTACAAGTGCAAAAGTTATTAAGAAGGCAAATAGATTGTTGACTTTCATTACTTGAGGGACTGGATGTAAGAGCAAAGAGATTATGCTTTAACTGTACAGGGTACTGGTGAGGCCACATTTGGGGAAGGGTACTATACGCGATTCTGGTCTTACTTGAGGAGAGATGCTGGCATTAGGAGTGCTGCAGAGGGGATTTACAAGGTTGATTTTGGAGATGAGGAGAGATTGAGTCACTGGGACTATACTCACTGGAATTCATAAGAATTAGAAGGATTTTATTGAAACAAATAACATTATGAAAGGGATAGATGAGATAGAGGCAGAAAAGTTGTTTCTACTGTAAGTGAGGCTAGAACTAGGGGACATAGTCTCGAGATCTGGGGGGTAGATTTAGGATGGAGATATGCAGAAACTGCTTTTCCCAGAATGTAGTGAATCTGTAGAATTCTCTGCCCAGGGAAGCATGATAAGCTACACCACTAAATATATTTAAGACATAGATAGATTTTTGCATAGCAGGGGAATTAAGATTCATGGGGGAAAGGAAAGGAAGTAAAGTTGAGTCCATGGGCAGATCAGCCATGATAGAATGGTAGAGCAGATTCTTCAAGGTAGAGGAACTTACTACGTTTGTAGGTCACCACCCTCTGTCTCCATCTCATGGCCCTGATGTATTTAATTTCCCAAATTCAGAAAATACTTTACAGTTTTACAGCCACATTCATCCATGTCTTGCTCACCTGACTACTTTTTACAGTCTCTATGTCCTCATCATGATCCACTTTGTATCATCAACCAACACTGATATCTTGCACTCAGACTTTTTGCTTTAGTTGACATTATAAATTGTAAATGACTGAGGTCCTACAACTGTACCCGGTAGTACTCTGCTAATGCCTGCTGCCATTTTAACTTCTGCTTTCTGTTCCTTACTTTAACAATGGTAAAAGTTTGCCTAAAAAAAGTGTATGGCACAGTTTTACTGAAGGAATAATACATTAAGAGCTGCAAAAAGAGCATATTAGTTGTGAATTCAGATTGATAATTTACTGAAATATTCAAGATATTCAGTAAGGCTTCCTTCTAAGTTTCCACCATTACTGAAAAACATTTAATATATTCTTTTTATTTATTGTTATCAAAGTTGAGTTTACCTTGTTATTTATTGTTGCAGTGTCTGACTCAGGACCTTATAGACTTCTTTGTCAGTCTAGAGCCATCGACATTCTGACGTCTTTATCAGAGAGGCTCAATGCCTTAGTAAGCTGAAGAAGAGTGTTAGAGTTCTTCATACCAAGTGGGCCATCATATATAAAGGTTTTCTTCAATGATATGTATAATGCATACTCACAAAAATTAAAGTATGACGTGTACCCCAGGCTACTGTGGGAAGTGAGGGACAAGATTGCTGAGCCTGTGGCTATGATCTTTGCAACATCAATAGGGACAGAAGAGGTTCTAGAGGATTGGAGGGTTTCAGATGTTGTTCCTTTATTCAAGAAAGGGAGTAGAAATGACCCAGGAAAATATTGACCAGTGGTTGGTAAGCTGATGGAGAAGATTCTGAGAGGCAGGATTTATGAACAGTTGGAGAGGCATAATATGCTTAGGAATAGTCAGCATGGCTTTGTCAAGGTCGTGCCTTATGAGTCTGATTGAATTTTTTGAGGATGTGATTCACATTGAAGGTAGAGCAGTAGATGTAGTGTATATGGATTTCAGCAAGACATTTGACAAAGTCGCCTCACTACAGTAAGGATGTGAAGACCATAGAAACGGTGCAGAGGATATTTACAAGGATGTTGCCTGGATTGGGAAGCATGCCTTAAGAGAATAGGTTGAAAGAACTTGGCATTTGCTCATTGGAGTGAAAGAGGATGAGAGTTGACCCGATAGAGGTGTATAAGATGATGAGAGGCATTGATCGTGTGGATAGTCAGAAGCTTTTTCCCAGGGCAGAAATGGCTAGCATGAGAGGACACAGGTTTAAGGTGCTGGGGAGTAGGTACAGAGGAGATGTCAGGGGTAAGTTTTTTTTACTCAGAGAGTGGTGAGTGTGTGGAAAGGGCTGCCGGCAACGGTGGTGGAGGCAGATACGATAGACTCCTGGACAGGTACATGGAGCTCAGAAAAATAAAGGGCTATGAGTAACCCTGGGTAATTTCTAAGATAAGGACATGTTCTGCACAGCTTTGTGGGCCGATTGTGTTGTAGGTTTTCTGTGTTTCTATGTTTACAATAGATCAACAAAATAAGAATGGGGTTGTGAGGATTAGGAAAAGTATTGAGAAATGCTCATGGATTCAGCCATGATCCATTGACTAGCAGACCAAGTTCCTGAGCTATTATTGTATCCACCTACTTCTGTCTCTTTAGTTCTCAGAAAATGTTGCTTTTCTAACATTTGTATTTAATGGTGATTTCACAATGATAAAATAGTTTCTTTGTCAGCGCATATTGTTCCCAGTTCTCAATAACTTTCACAAGAATGCACTCATGCTAAGCAATCCTTAACTTCACTGGTGTTCTTATAATGCCAGACTTCTCTAAGCTGCTGTGCTGTTGGACTTTAAATTGCAGCAATTCAAAATGAACTCTCACTGGAATCTCATTATTCATTCCTCAACCTTTGAAACTGAGGAATATCAGACCAAGTTTAAACAACTAGCCCTCATTACTTACCCTTCATACTTTAACATTATTCTGATGAATGTGGTCTTTATACAATCTAGACTGATTAATTTTTTCTCTGATTGATTGTCCAAAATTGAATGCAATGCTGCAAATGAGGTCTACCATGATTTTGTTGTCCAGATGTATCACTTCCTCCATTTTGAATTCCAGCCCACTTGAGCTAAAAGGCCAGCATTGTATCATTGATTAGTCTTTGTATCCCTGCACTGCCATTTGTTTACAGGGTGCTTCATTTTGTTGTTATTTGCAACTAGATTTTGAGCATTAAGTAATAATTTTCATTTGATTTTCTTTGATTCAGTATGGATAACCTAACATTTTTCCACATTAAACATTATTTGTATTAATTTTTCTATCACTTCACTCCTTTTACTAACCCTTTGTTTTCCACTACCTAACCAATTATGACACTGTGTCACATGGTCACCTTAATCCAATGTGTGTACACATTTAATAATAATTTCTTCTGTGGACCCTTGGCAACTGTGTTCATTTACACATCCTGTACCTAATAAAGTGGCCACTGAGTGTATGTTGCTGCAGTAGCCCATACACTTCAAGGTTTGACATGTTGCGCATTCAGAGACTTCTGAACCCCACGGTTGTAACGTCTGCTTATTTGAGTTACCATCGACTTCCTGTCAGCTTGACCCAGTTTGTCCTTTACTCTTTGACCTCTCATTAACGAGGTGTTCACATCCACAAAACTGCCCCTCACTGGATGCTATTGTTGTTTGTTTATCGCACCATTCTCTGTAAACTCTGGAGAACTGTTGTGTATGAAAATATCAGAAGATCAGGAGTTCCTGAATTACTTTATCCACCCCACCTGGTACCAACAATCAATTCACAGTCAAAGTCACTTAGACCACATTTCTTCCCCATTCTGACATTTGGTCTGAACAACAATAAAATGGCCACTGAGTATATGTTAATATTATCATCCACCAGATTCTAGATCAATAAAAAAAATATATCAAATTGGTTAGACAGACTAACATAGTTTTATCCAATCTAGTCCACTTCTCTTTGAAAGGCGTATATTTGTGCAAGTGTGTATGGAACTGGAGGAAATAGCAGAGGTACTTAATGAGTACTTTGCTTCAGTATTCAATACGCAAAAGGATCTTGGTGACTGTAGGGATGACTTGCAGTGGACTGAAAAGCTTGAGCATGTAGATATTAAGAAAGAGGATGTTGTTACATACTCCGTAAGTATCTTGTGACTGTCTTATGACCATAGTGTAATTGAGTATCTGGTGAGCATGATGTAATGGTCTTGTGATGGTGGGGTGATGTAATTTCCCACCAGTGTGAGGTCACATGATGGCCTGTTTCAACAGGTATAAAACGGGAAAGCCTTGCTGTGACACAGGTCAGTTCATTGTTTAGTTCGTCAGTCACTCCGTTATGTTGCGTGTTCATCTCATGATGCAGTTTGTTTTAAAGTGGAGTTTTAATTTCTGTCTTAAGTCTCAAAGATTATTGCCGGCAGTTTCACCACAACGCTGCCAGTTTTAGTCCAGTCGGAGAGTGAAGAATTTATCGAAGTATGGAAACTCGAAGGATCGAGTAAAATTGGTGTCGTCAGCGGTAATACAGGGTTGACCTTATTGAATCCTCGTTCAAAGAGATAGAAACCTGTATCCGAGATAATCCCTGCTGTAAGAGCAGAAAGGACTGGGCGCAGTGTTATTCGCCATGGAAAAGTTCAGTTCCTTTAAGCCATTTTTATTTTCTTCATCATAAATCCTTCGGGCAAGGCATATTTCAGCTAGGATCAGCAGTAACGTCACGTTGTCGAGGAATTTGTTACTTCAGGGAAGTCTCCCCTAATTGACTGTGTAAATCATTTGGACTTTCGCATTTACCACTTTTAAGACTGTGTTCGCATTTATCACTTTAAGAACTGTGTTTAAATTTGTCACTTTAAGAACTGTTCGAGTTGCCATATAGCAGATAACTTCTGGTTAAGTTAGTCATTTGTTTTCTTTTCATTTGTTGTTGAGCTGAATTTAAATAAATGTTTCTTTGTTTATAAAAAAACCTGTCTCAGTTCTATATTCATTGCTGCTGTATCGTAACAATGTGAAGGAGCATTTGGAAAGCATCAAGTTGGATAAGTCACCGGGACCGGACGAAATGTACTCCAGGCTACAGTGGGAGGCGAGAGAGGAGATTGCTGAGCCTCTGGCGATGATCTTTGCATCATCAATGGGGATGGGAGAAGCTCCAGAGGATTGGAGGGTTGTGGTTGTTGTTCCATTATTTAAGGAAGGGAATAGAGATAGCCCAGGAAATTATAGACCAGTGAGTCTTACTTCAATAGTTGGTAAGTTGATGGAGAAGATCCTGAGATGCAGGACTTATGAACATTTGGAGAGGCATAATATGATTAGGTATATTCAGCAAGGCTTTGTAAAGGGCAGATCGTGCCTTACAAGCCCGATTGAATTTTTTGAGGATGTTACTAAATACGTTGATGAAGGAAGAGCAGTGGATGTAGTGTATATGGATTTCAGCAAGGCATATGACAAGGTACCCCATGCAAGCCTTATTGAGAAAGTAAGGAGGCATGGGATCCAAAGAAACATTGCTTTGTGGATCCAGAACTGGTTTGCCCACAGAAGGCAAAGAGTGGTTGTAGATGGGTCATATTCTGCATGGAGGTCGGTGACTAGTGGAGTGCCTCAGGGATCTGTTCTGGGACCCCTACTCCTCGTGATTTTTATAAATAACCTGAATGAGGAAGTGGAGGGATGGGTTAGTAAGTTTGCTGATGACACAAAGGTTGGAGTTGTTGTGGATAGTGTGGAGGGCTGTCAGAGGTTACAGTGGGACATCGATAGGATGCAGAACTGGGCTGAGAAGTGATTGAGGTGTATAAGATGAGGAAAGGCATTGATCATGTGTATTGTGCTGTAGGTTTTCTATGTTTCTATTACACAGCCTCATTTTGACAGATTCAAGATTCCGGTTTATTTATCACATCTGCATCGAAGTATACAGTAAATTGCGTCATTTGCATTAAAAAACAACACACACTTGAGGGTGTGCTAGTACCAGTCCGCAAAGGTCACTGCACTTTCTGGCACCAATTATACATGCTCACAATGCTCGACAGAACCACACAGAGCACAACGAAACACAAACAACATGCAATAAAACACAACAGCAAAATAAGATCTATTCCACCCTCCCACTCTCAAATATACACAGGTCTCTAACCCCAAAACAGTCCATATTTTTCAGCCTCCAGCCTCAGCAGACCTGGATTCGAAGCTATAGTCGCACGTGGACATGCACATATTAGGCATTCAGCTTATAAAACATAGAACGTAGAATAGTACAGCACAGTACAGGCCCTTCAGCCCACAATGTTGTGCCGACCCTTAAACCCTGCCTCCCATATATCCACCCCCGCACCTTAAATTCCTCCATATACCTGTCTAGTAGTCTCTTAAATTTCACTAGTGTATTTGCCTCCACCACTGACTCAGGCAGTGCATTCCACGCACCAACCGCTCTCTGAGTGAAAAACCTCCTGACTTTTAGGGGTGACTATCTCCCTAAAACTCCTGTTTATTTCTGCCTCTGCCTCCCGAATGATCCGAAGTTCATCCAGCTCCAGTTCCCTAACATGGTTTGTCAGGAGCTGCAGCTGGATGCACCTTTTGCAGGTGTAGTCATCAGGGACAATTGTGCTTGCCCTGACTTCCCACATACTGCAAACGGAGCACCTGACTGCCCTAACTGCTGCCTCCATTACCTACTCCTAAGCTAATTAGATTAATTAAAGGAGCTTACCCGACCTTACCTGAATGGGAGCAAGATCATCCTCAGCCTCTGCTCACCAAAGCCTTCCTACTCTGTCTCCCACTACTCCATCGCCCGCTACTATGTTGCCCGCTCCGTTAATCTGCTCGCTTTTTAAACTCTCCCGCTGTTCTCACAGGCCGACCTACACGTGTTTGCTTAGTCGTGCCCTGTTCAAACTGCCGAAGAAATGACCTTACCCCTCTCAATCTACTCACTTTTTAAACTTTCCCGTTGTCTCACAGGCCGAGCTTCACGTGCTTGTGCAGTTGTGCCCCATTCAAACTGCCGAAGAAATGCCAAACAACTTCCCCTATGAACTCGCAGATCTAGTGTTCCGGCCAACGGGTCTCAAGTTCTGAACTTCTGATTCGACCCTTGGGCCTCAATCCTTGGCATCAATACAGGACCCTCCAATTACTGAACACTCCAGACTCACCATAATAGGATGCTGAACACTCGACTTCAAACTCACTGATTCATGAAGGCAAGAGATCATCAGATCCCGTTCCTCATGCCTGCATGAAATTTTGACTGCAGAGCCTACCAACAGATTGGGGAAGCCACCAGACTCATCCCCTCTGTCTCCAAAAGCATCACCGCAAGTCCAAAAAAACATTAAAACTCAACTGTGGAAGTCGAAGCTCAACAGAATCTTGAACACATTTCTTTCCATGATATTGGTTTTCATTCCTCCTGCCTCAGACTCAGTCTGGCAGCTAAATAAGGCTCAGTCAGTTTAGTCAGTAAAGATGCTACTAAGCTATTCTCAGTGATAGATATTGAAATCCCCACCCAGAACACATTAGCTACCTGAAGGACCTTTTAAGTAGATTCAATACTCAAAAATATTTTGTGTTTTATCCACTGACGTGAGGGCACAGTGTCAGAAGGTAGTAACCACAAGGACATTGCCTTTCTGATAAACACAAGGGATTCATTGATGCTAGAGGAACACAACAGGCCAGGCAGTTCTACGGAAAGGAATAAAGAATCAACATTTTGGGATGTGACTCTTCATCAGTACTGGAAAGAAATTACTTCTTTCCCCTTTCTTGAAATGTTGACTCTTCATTCCTTTCCATAGATGCTGCCAAACTTGTTGAGGTTATTCAGCATTTTGTGTGTGTTGCTTTTCTTGTGTTTTATAGGATGCATTGAAACCAACAGTGCCTATAAAAAGTATTCCCTCCCATGGAAGTTTTCATGTTTTATTCTTTTACAGCACTGAATCGTAGTGGATTTAATTTGTCTTTTTTTGACACTGATCAACAGAAAAAACTCTTTCATGTCAAAGTGAAAACAAATCTCTACAAAGTGATCTAACTTAATTATAAACATAAAACACAAAATTATTGATTGTGCAAGTGTTCACCCCTTTCAAGTCAGTAGTTAGTGCACACATATTTGGCACAATTCCAACCTTGAGTCTGTGTGGATCGGTCTCTATCAGCTTTGTACATCTGGACTCTACAATTTTTCCCCGTTGTTCTTTACAAAACTGCTCAATCTCTGTCAGATTGCATGGGAATTGTGAGTGAACAGACCTTTTCAAGTCCAGCCACAAGTTCTCAATTGGATGGAGGTCTGAACTCTAATTTTGCCACTCCAGGACATTAACTTAATTGTTTTTAAGACAATCCTGTGTAGCTTTGGCTTTATATCAGGGGTCATTGTCTTGGTGGAAAACAAATCTTCTCCCAAGTCGCAGTTCTTTTGCAGACTGCATCAGGTTTCCCTCCAGGATTTCCCTGTATTTTGCTGCATTCATTTTACCCTCTACCTTCACAAGCCTTCCAGGGCCTGGTGCAGTGAAGCATCCCCACATCCACCAACATGCTTCATGGTAGGGGTGGTGTGTTTTTGATGATGTGTGGTGTTGGGCTTATGCCAAACATGACATTTAGTCTGATGGCCAAAAGGCTCAATTCTGGTCTCATCAGACCATAGAACCTTCTTCCAGAGTCTCCCTCATGCCTTCTGGCAAACTCTAGCTGAGATTTCATGTGGGTTTTGTCCACAGTGTCTTTCTCTTTGCCACTCTCCCATAAAGCTGCAACTGACGAAGCACCTGAGCAACAGTTGTTGCATGTGTAGTTTCTCCCATCTCAGCCACTGAACCTTGTAGCTCCCCCAGACCTGTTATAGGTCCCTTGGTAGCCTCCCGCAATAGTTCCCTTCTTGCAAGGTCACTCAGTTTTTAAGGACGGCCTGCTCTCAGCAGATTTACAGCTGTGCCATATTTTTTCCAGTACTTGATGATTAACTTAACTGTACTCCAAGGAATATTCAAGGGATACAAGGGATTTTCTTGTATCCATCTCCTGACTTGGGATTTCCAATAACCTTTTTTTCAGATTTACTTGGAATGCTGTTCTGTCTTCATGGTGTATTTTAGCCAGGATACTGACTCCCCAGCAGTTGGACCTTCCGGATACAGATGGATTTTTACTACAATTGAAACACCTTGATTGCACATAGTGATCTCTATTTAACTAAGTATGCGACTTCCAAAACCAATTGGCTGCACCAGTGATAAATTAAAGTGGGTGAATATTTACACAATCAATTGTATATTTGTAATTAACATAGATCACTTTGAGAAATCTGTTTTCACTATGGCACAAAAGAGTCTTTTTTCTGCTGATCAGTGTCAAAGGAAGCCAAATTAAATCCATTGTGATTCAATGTTGTAAAACAATAAAACATGAAAACTTCTAAGGGGGGGGGGGGGTGAATACATTTTATAGATGTTGTAAGGAGTCTCAAGTCAATATTGAAGATTTACAGATTCAAATGTATAACCCCACCCCTGCTGGGAGAGAATGTATTCAGGGGTGATTTTGAAGAATTTAAGATGTTGACTGAAGAGTCAAAATCAGCATCACAATAATATCACTGGCACATGTTGAAAAATTTGATAGAAACATAGAACATAGAAAACCTACAGCACAATACAGGCTCTTTGGCCCACAAAGCTGTACCGAACATGTCCCTACCTTAGAAATTACCAAGGGTTACACATAGCCCTCTATTTCTCTGAGCTCCATGTATCTGTCCCGGAGTCTCTTAAAAGACCCTATTGTATTCTCCTCCACCACTGTCGCCGACAGCTCATTCCACACACTCACCACTCTCTGTGTAAAAAACTTACCCCTAATTCTCCTCTGTACCTCCTTTCAAGCACCTTAACACTGTGCCCTCTTGTGCTAAGCATTCCAGCCCTGGGAAAAAGCCTCTGACTATCCACACGATCAATGCCTCTCATTATCTTGTACACCTCTATCAGGTCACCTCATCCTCCATTGTTCCAAGGAAAAATGTCCGAATTCACTAAACGTATTCTTACAAGGCATGCTCCCCAATCCAGGCAACATCTTTGTAAAGCTCCAGAACTGAGCACAGTATTCCAAGTGGGGTCTGACCAGCATCCTATATAGCTGCAACATTACCTCTCGGCTCTTAAACTCAGTCCCACGATTGATGAAGGCCAATACACCGTATGCCTTCTTAACCCACAGCTGCTTTGAGTGTCCTATGAACTCGGACCCCAAGATCCCACTGATTCTCCACACTGCCAAGAGTCTTACTATTAATACTATATTCTGTCATCATATTTGACCTACCAAAATAAACCACTTCACACTTATCTGGGTTGAACTCCATCTTCCACTTAGCCCAGTTTTGCATCCTATCAATATCTCACTGTAATCTCTGACAGCCCTGCACAATATCCACAATACCCCCAACCTTTGTGTCATCAGCAAATTTACTAACCTATTCCTGCACTTCTTCACCCAGGTCATTTATAAAAATCACGAAGAGCAGGGATTCCAGAACAGATCCCTGAGGCACTCCACTGGTGACCGACCTCCATGCCAAATATAACCCGTCTACAATCACTCTTTGCCTTCTGTGGGAAAGCTAGTTCTGGATCCACAAAGCAATGTCCCCTTGGATCCCATGCCTCCTTACTTTCTCAATAAGCCTTGCATGGGGTACCTTGTCAAATGCAATGCTGAAATCCATATACACTACATCTACTGCTGTACATCATCAATGTGTTTAGTCACATCTTCAAAAAATTCAATCAGGCTCGTAAAGCATGACCTGCCTTTGTCGAAGCCATCCTGAACATACTATTCCTCTCCAACTATTCATGAATCCTGCCTTTCAGTATCTTCTCCATCAATTTACCAACCACTGAAGTAAGACTCACTGGTCTATAATTTCCTGGGCTATCTCTACTCCTTTTCTTGAATAAGGGAACAATATCTGCAAACCTCAAATCCTCTGGAACCTCTCCCATCCCCATTGATGATCCAAACATTATTGCCAGAGGCTTGGCAATCTCCTCCCTCACCTCCCAAAGTAGCCTGAGGTACATCTCCTCCTATCCCAATGACTTATCCAACCTGATCCTTTCCAAAAGATCCAGTACATCCTCTTTCTTAATATCTACATACTCAAGTTTTTCAGTCCACTGTAAGTCATCCCTACAATTGCCAAGATCCTTTTCTGTAGTGAATACTGTAGCTAAGTACTCATTAAGAACCTCTGCTATCTCCTCTGGTTCTATACACACTTTTTCATTGTCACACTTGATTGGTCGTATTCTCTCTCATCTTATCCTCTTGTTTTTCACATACTTGTAGAATGCCTTGGGATTTTCCTTAATCCTGTCTGCAAAAAGAAATTTTACAATTGTTGAATATTCAACAATATTGCTGGTAATCTTTTAATCTGGATTACATTATTATTTGTCTGCAAATTCCCTCGTGGCTGTGACATATATTCATGGAATATTCATTCAAATGCTTTAATGTCTGATCCATTAATAAAACAAGAGACAGCTATTCCTCCTGAAGAATGATGGTCTAGAGAACTATCTTTCAACGTACATTGTATATAACGTATATGACCCAGGGCTGAGATTTTTGATTGGAGAAAGGCTAACTTTGAGGAGATGCGAAAGGATTTAGAAGGAGTGGATTGGGACAATCTGTTTTATGGGAAGAATGTAATAGAGAAATGGAGGTCATTTAAAGGTGGAATTTTGAAGGTACAGAATCTTTACGTTCCTGTTAGGTTGAAAGGAAAGGTTAGAAGTTTGAGAGAGCCATGGTTTTCAAGGGATATTGGAAACTTGGTTCTGAAAAAGAGAGATATCTACAATAAATATAGGGAGCAAGGAGTAAATGAGGTGCTCGAGGAATGTAAATAATGTAAGAAGAATCTTAAGAAAGAAATTAGAAAAGCTAAAAGAAGATACGAGGTTGCTTTGGCAAGTAAAGTGAAAATAAATCCAAAGGGTTTCTACAGTTATATTAATAGCAAAAGGATAGTGCGGGATAAAATTGGTCCCTTAGAGAATCAGAGTGGACAGCTATGTGTGGAGCCAAAAGAGATGGGGGAGATTTTGAACAATTTCTTTTCTTCGGTATTCACTAAGGAGAAGGATATTGAATTGTGTAAGGTTAGGGAAACAAGTAAGGAAGTTATGGAAACTATGATGATTAAAGAAAAGGAAGTACTAGAGCCTTTAAAGAATATAAAAGTGGATAAGTCTCCAGATCCTGACAGGATATTCCCTAGGACCTTGAGGGAAGTTAGTATAGAAATAGCAGGGGCTCTGACAGAAATATTTTAAGTGTCATTAGAAACGGGGATGGTGCTGGAGGATTGGCGTATTGCTCATGTGGTTCGATTGTTTAAAAAAGGTTCTAAGAGTAAACCTAGCAATTATCGACCTGTAAGTTTGACGTCAGTGGTGGGTAAGTTATTCTTAGAGATGGTATATATAATTATCAGGATAGACAGGGTCTGATTAGGAACAGTCAACATGGATTTGTGTGAGGAAGGTCACGTTTGACAAATTTTATTGAATTTTTTGAAGAGGTTTCTAGGAAAGTTGACGAGGGTAGAACCATAGAACCATAGAACCATAGAACACTACAGCACAGTACAGGCCCTTCAGCCCTCCATGTTGTGCCAACCCATATAATCCTTAAAAAAAAGTACTAAACCCACACTACCCCATAACCCTCCATTTTTCTTTCATCCATGTGCCTGTCCAAGAGGCTCTAAAATACCCCTAATGTTTTAGCCTCCACCACCATTCTTGGCAAGTCATTCCAGGCACTCACAACCCTCTGTGTAAAAAACTTACCCCTGATGTCTCCCCTAAATTTCCCTCCCTTAATTTTGTACATATGCCCTCTGGTGCTTGATATTGGTACCCCGGGAAACAGGTACTGACTATCCACCCTATCTATGCCTCTCATAATCTTGTAGAACTCTATCAAATCCCCTCTCATTCTTCTCTGCTCCAAAGAGAAAAGTCCCAGCTCTGCTAACCTTGCTTCATATGACTTGTTCTCCAAACCAGGCAACATCCTGGTAAATCTCCTCTGCACCCCATCCATAGCTTCCACATCCTTCCTATAATGAGGTGACCAGAATTGAACACAATACTGTAAGTGCGGTCTCACCAGAGATTTGTAGAGTTGCAACATGACCTCTCTACTCTTGAACTCAATCCCCCTGTTAATGAAGCCTAGCAACCCATAGGCCTTCTTAACTACCCTATCAACCTGTGCAGCGACCTTGAGGAATGTATGGATTTGAACCCCAAGGTCCCTTTGTTCATCCACACTCTTAAGTAACTGACCATTAATCCTGTACTCAGTCTTCTGGTTTGTCCTTCCAAAATGCATCACCTCACACTTGTCCAGATTGAACTCCATCTGCCATTTTTTTGCCCAACTCTGCAGCCTGTCTATATCCTCTTGTAACCTTCGACCACCTACAGCTCCATCCTCAACTCCTCCAATCTTCGTGTCATCCGCAAACTTACTCACCCATCCTTCCACCTCTACATCCAGGTCATTTATAAAAATCACAAATAGCAGGGGTCCCAGGACAGATCCCTGCAGCACTCCACTAGTCATCGACCTCCAGGCAGAATACTTTCCTTCCACAACTACCCTCTGCTTTCTTCCTTTAAGCCAATTTTTTATCCAAACAGCCAAGGTTCCACTTATCCCATGCCTCATGACTTTCTGGATGAGTCTCTCATGAGGGACCTTGTCAAATGCTTTGCTAAAGTCCATGTAGACGACATCCACTGCCCTACCCTCATCAATTTCTTTTGTTACCTCTTCAAAAAACTCAATCAGTCTGGTGAGGCACGATCTTCCCTTCACAAAGCCACGTTGACTATTCATGAGTAGACTGTACTTCTCCAAATGCTCGTAGATCCTATCCTTAAGAATCCTTTCCAGTAGTTTGTATACCACTGACGTAAGACTCACCGGTCTATAGTTCTCAGGTTTCTCCCTATTACCTTTTTTAAACAAGGGAACTGCATTTGCCATTCTCCAGTCCTCCGGCACTTCCCCTGCAGCCAAAGAGAATTCAAAGATCATAGCTAATGCTTCTGCGATCTCTTCTCTCAATTCCCACAACAACCTGGGGTGTATCATATCTGGTCCTGGGGATTTATCAATCTCAATGTTTTTAGAAAGATCCAGCACTTCTTCTTCCTTAATCTCCACATTGTCCAGCATACAGGCCCGCTCTACTTTGACCTCATCCTGATCAAGATCCTTTTCACTTGTGAATACTGAAGTAAAGCAGTGGATGTTTCCTATATGGACTTCAGAAAGGCCTTCGACAAGGTTCCACGTGGAAGGTTAGTTAGGAAGGTTCAATCGTTAGGTATTAATATTGAAGTAGTAAAATGGATTCAACAGTGGCTGGATGGGAGATGCCAGAGAGTAGTGGTGGATAACTGTTCGTCAGGTTGGAGGCTGGTGACTAGTGGTGTGCCTCAGGGATCTGTACTGGGTCCAATGTTGTTTGTCATATACATTAATGATCTGGATGATGGGGTGGTAAATTGGATTAGTAAGTATACAGTTCATACTAAGATAGGTGGTGTTGTGAATAATGAAGTAGGTTTTCAAAGCTTGCAAAGAGATTTAGGCCAGTTAGAAGAGTGGGCTGAAAGATGGCAGATGGAGTTTAATGCTGATAAATGTGAGGTGTTACATTTTGGTAGGACTAATCAAAATAGGACTTACATGGTAAATGGTAGGGCATTGAGGAATGCAGTAGAACAGAGTGATCTAGGAATAATGGTGCATAGTTCCCTGAAGGTGGAATCACATATGGATAGGGTGGTGAAGAAAGCTTTTGGTATGCTGGCCTTTATAAATCAGAGCACTGAGTATAGGAGTTGGGATGTAATGTTAAAATTGTACAAGACATTGGTGAGGCCAAATTTGGAGTATTCTGTACAGTTCTGGTCACCAAATTATAGGAAAGATATCTACAAAATAGAGTGCAGAGGAGATTTACTAGAATGTTACCTGGGTGTCAGATTCAGATTCAGTTTATTGTCATTTAGAAACCACAAATGCAATGCAGTTAAAAAATGAGACAACGTTCCTCCAGAATGATTTCACAAAAGCATATGACAAAACAGACTACACCAGAAAATCCACATAACGTTTGGCAATCCCCAATCCAGAGTCTGGAGAGGCTGCTGCGTATTAAATTACACCTAAATTACAGAGAAAGATTGAACAAGTTAGGTCTTTATTCTTTGGAGCGTAGATGGTTGAGGGGGGACTTGATAGAGGTATTTAAAATTATGAGGAGGATAGATACAGTTGACGTGGATAGGCTTTTTCCATTGAGAGTAGGGGAGATTCAAACAAGAGGACATGAGTTGGGAGTTAAGGAGCAAAAGTTTAAGGGTAACACGAGGGGGAACTTCTTTACTCAGAGAGTGGTAGCTGTGTGGAACGAGCTTCCAGTAGAAGTGGTAGAGGCAGGTTCGATTTTGACATTTAAAAAAAAAAAATTGGATGGGTTTATGGACAGGAAAGGAATGGAGGGTTATAGGCTGAGTTCAGGTAGGTGGGACTAGGTGAGAGTAAGCGTTCAGCACCAACTAGAAGTGCTGAGATGGCCTGTTTCCATGCTGTAATTGTTATATGGTTATACCTGCACTGAACTTTCATCAACGGTCACTACTTTCTAACTGCACCCATCTTTCATCAATAGCCACTACTTTCTACCAGCACTCAGCTTCCATCAATGGACACCACATTCAACCTATACTCAAATTTCATCAAAGGTCACGACTTTCTACTTGCATTGAACTTTCATCAATGGTCACTGCTTTCTTCCTGCACCCATCTTTCATCAATGGTCACTACTTTTTATCTGCACCCATCTATCATCAATGGTCAAAATTTTCTACTGGCATTCAACTTTCATCAAAAGTTACTACTTTCTACCTACATCCATCTATCATCAATGGTCACTACTTACTACCTACATCCATCTTTCATCAATGGTCACTACTTACTACCTACATCCATCTATCATCAATGGTCACTACTTACTACCTACATCCATCTATCATCAATGGTCACTACATACTACCTGCATCCATCTTTCATCAATGGTCACTACTTACTACCTACATCCATCTTTCATCAATGGTCACTACTTACTACCTGCATCCATCTTTCATCAATGGTCACTACTTACTACCTACATCCATCTTTCATCAATGGTCACTACTTACTACCTGCATCCATCTTTCATCAATGGTCACTACTTACTACCTACATCCATCTTTCATCAATGGTCACTACTTACTACCTACATCCATCTATCATCAATGGTCACTACTTACTACCTGCATCCATCTTTCATCAATGGTCACTACTTACTACCTGCATCCATCTTTCATCAATGGTCACTACTTACTACCTGCATCCATCTTTCATCAATGGTCACTACTTACTACCTACATCCATCTTTCATCAATGGTCACTACTTACTACCTACATCCATCTTTCATCAATGGTCACTACTTACTACCTGCATCCATCTTTCATCAATGGTCACTACTTACTACCTACATCCATCTTTCATCAATGGTCACTACTTACTACCTACATCCATCTTTCATCAATGGTCACTACTTACTACCTACATCCATCTTTCATCAATGGTCACTACTTACTATCTACATCCATCTATCATCAATGGTCACTACTTACTACCTACATCCATCTTTCATCAATGGTCACTACTTACTACCTGCATCCATCTTTCATCAATGGTCACTACTTACTACCTACATCCATCTTTCATCAATGGTCACTACTTACTACCTACATCCATCTTTCATCAATGGTCACTACTTACTACCTGCATCCATCTTTCATCAATGGTCACTACTTACTATCTACATCCATCTTTCATCAATGGTCACTACTTACTACCTGCATCCATCTTTCATCAATGGTCACTACTTACTACCTACATCCATCTTTCATCAATGGTCACTACTTACTACCTACATCCATCTATCATCAATGGTCACTACTTACTACCTACATCCATCTTTCATCAATGGTCACTACTTACTACCTACATCCATCTTTCATCAATGGTCACTACTTACTACCTACATCCATCTTTCATCAATGGTCACTACTTACTACCTGCATCCATCTTTCATCAATGGTCACTACTTACTACCTACATCCATCTTTCATCAATGGTCACTACTTACTACCTACATCCATCTTTCATCAATGGTCACTACTTACTACCTACATCCATCTTTCATCAATGGTCACTACTTACTACCTACATCCATCTTTCATCAATGGTCACTACTTACTACCTGCATCCATCTTTCATCAATGGTCACTACTTACTACCTGCATCCATCTTTCATCAATGGTCACTACTTACTACCTACATCCATCTTTCATCAATGGTCACTACTTACTACCTGCATCCATCTTTCATCAATGGTCACTACTTACTACCTGCATCCATCTTTCATCAATGGTCACTACTTACTACCTACATCCATCTATCATCAATGGTCACTACTTACTACCTACATCCATCTTTCATCAATGGTCACTACTTACTACCTACATCCATCTTTCATCAATGGTCACTACTTACTACCTGCATCCATCTTTCATCAATGGTCACTACTTACTACCTGCATCCATCTTTCATCAATGGTCACTACTTACTACCTGCATCCATCTTTCATCAATGGTCACTACTTACTACCTACATCCATCTTTCATCAATGGTCACTACTTACTACCTACATCCATCTATCATCAATGGTCACTACTTACTACCTACATCCATCTTTCATCAATGGTCACTACTTACTACCTACATCCATCTATCATCAATGGTCACTACTTACTACCTACATCCATCTTTCATCAATGGTCACTACTTACTACCTACATCCATCTTTCATCAATGGTCACTACTTACTACCTACATCCATCTTTCATCAATGGTCACTACTTACTACCTACATCCATCTATCATCAATGGTCACTACTTACTACCTGCATCCATCTTTCATCAATGGTCACTACTTACTACCTACATCCATCTTTCATCAATGGTCACTACTTACTACCTACATCCATCTTTCATCAATGGTCACTACTTACTACCTGCATCCATCTATCATCAATGGTCACTACTTACTACCTACATCCATCTTTCATCAATGGTCACTACTTACTACCTACATCCATCTTTCATCAATGGTCACTACTTACTACCTACATCCATCTTTCATCAATGGTCACTACTTACTACCTACATCCATCTTTCATCAATGGTCACTACTTACTACCTACATCCATCTTTCATCAATGGTCACTACTTACTACCTGCATCCATCTATCATCAATGGTCACTACTTACTACCTGCATCCATCTATCATCAATGGTCACTACTTACTACCTACATCCATCTTTCATCAATGGTCACTACTTACTACCTACATCCATCTATCATCAATGGTCACTACTTACTACCTACATCCATCTTTCATCAATGGTCACTACTTACTACCTACATCCATCTTTCATCAATGGTCACTACTTACTACCTGCATCCATCTTTCATCAATGGTCACTAATTACTACCTACATCCATCTTTCATCAATGGTCACTACTTACTACCTACATCCATCTTTCATCAATGGTCACTACTTACTACCTACATCCATCTTTCATCAATGGTCACTACTTACTACCTACATCCATCTTACATCAATGGTCACTACTTACTACCTACATCCATCTTTCATCAATGGTCACTACTTACTACCTACATCCATCTTTCATCAATGGTCACTACTTACTACCTGCATCCATCTTTCATCAATGGTCACTACTTACTACCTACATCCATCTTTCATCAATGGTCACTACTTACTACCTACATCCATCTTTCATCAATGGTCACTACTTACTACCTACATCCATCTTTCATCAATGGTCACTACTTACTACCTACATCCATCTTTCATCAATGGTCACTACTTACTACCTACATCCATCTTTCATCAATGGTCACTACTTACTACCTACATCCATCTATCATCAATGGTCACTACTTACTACCTCCATCCATCTTTCATCAATGGTCACTACTTACTACCTACATCCATCTTTCATCAATGGTCACTACTTACTACCTGCATCCATCTTTCATCAATGGTCACTACTTACTACCTGCATCCATCTTTCATCAATGGTCACTACTTACTACCTACATCCATCTTTCATCAATGGTCACTACTTACTACCTACATCCATCTTTCATCAATGGTCACTACTTACTACCTACATCCATCTTTCATCAATGGTCACTACTTACTACCTACATCCATCTTTCATCAATGGTCACTACTTACTACCTACATCCATCTATCATCAATGGTCACTACTTACTACCTACATCCATCTATCATCAATGGTCACTACTTACTACCTACATCCATCTATCATCAATGGTCACTACTTACTACCTACATCCATCTTTCATCAATGGTCACTACTTACTACCTGCATCCATCTTTCATCAATGGTCACTACTTACTACCTACATCCATCTATCATCAATGGTCACTACTTACTACCTACATCCATCTTTCATCAATGGTCACTACTTACTACCTGCATCCATCTTTCATCAATGGTCACTACTTACTACCTACATCCATCTTTCATCAATGGTCACTACTTACTACCTACATCCATCTTTCATCAATGGTCACTACTTACTACCTACATCCATCTTTCATCAATGGTCACTACTTACTACCTACATCCATCTATCATCAATGGTCACTACTTACTACCTACATCCATCTATCATCAATGGTCACTACTTACTACCTACATCCATCTTTCATCAATGGTCACTACTTACTACCTACATCCATCTTTCATCAATGGTCACTACTTACTACCTACATCCATCTTTCATCAATGGTCACTACTTACTACCTGCATCCATCTTTCATCAATGGTCACTACTTACTACCTACATCCATCTTTCATCAATGGTCACTACTTACTACCTGCATCCATCTTTCATCAATGGTCACTACTTACTACCTACATCCATCTTTCATCAATGGTCACTACTTACTACCTACATCCATCTTTCATCAATGGTCACTACTTACTACCTGCATCCATCTTTCATCAATGGTCACTACTTACTACCTGCATCCATCTTTCATCAATGGTCACTACTTACTACCTACATTCATCTTTCATCAATGGTCACTACTTACTACCTACATCCATCTTTCATCAATGGTCACTACTTACTACCTGCATCCATCTTTCATCAATGGTCACTACTTACTACCTGCATCCATCTTTCATCAATGGTCACTACTTACTACCTACATCCATCTTTCATCAATGGTCACTACTTACTACCTACATCCATCTTTCATCAATGGTCACTACTTACTACCTACATCCATCTTTCATCAATGGTCACTACTTACTACCTGCATCCATCTTTCATCAATGGTCACTACTTACTACCTGCATCCATCTTTCATCAATGGTCACTACTTACTACCTGCATCCATCTTTCATCAATGGTCACTACTTACTACCTACATCCATCTTTCATCAATGGTCACTACTTACTACCTACATCCATCTTTCATCAATGGTCACTACTTACTACCTGCATCCATCTTTCATCAATGGTCACTACTTACTACCTACATCCATCTTTCATCAATGGTCACTACTTACTACCTACATCCATCTATCATCAATGGTCACTACTTACTACCTGCATCCATCTTTCATCAATGGTCACTACTTACTACCTGCATCCATCTTTCATCAATGGTCACTACTTACTACCTACATCCATCTTTCATCAATGGTCACTACTTACTACCTGCATCCATCTTTCATCAATGGTCACTACTTACTACCTACATCCATCTTTCATCAATGGTCACTACTTACTACCTGCATCCATCTTTCATCAATGGTCACTACTTACTACCTACATCCATCTTTCATCAATGGTCACTACTTACTACCTACATCCATCTTTCATCAATGGTCACTACTTACTACCTACATCCATCTTTCATCAATGGTCACTACTTACTACCTACATCCATCTATCATCAATGGTCACTACTTACTACCTGCATCCATCTTTCATCAATGGTCACTACTTACTACCTGCATCCATCTTTCATCAATGGTCACTACTTACTACCTACATCCATCTTTCATCAATGGTCACTACTTACTACCTGCATCCATCTTTCATCAATGGTCACTACTTACTACCTACATCCATCTATCATCAATGGTCACTACTTACTACCTGCATCCATCTTTCATCAATGGTCACTACTTACTACCTGCATCCATCTTTCATCAATGGTCACTACTTACTACCTACATCCATCTTTCATCAATGGTCACTACTTACTACCTGCATCCATCTTTCATCAATGGTCACTACTTACTACCTGCATCCATCTTTCATCAATGGTCACTACTTACTACCTACATCCATCTATCATCAATGGTCACTACTTACTACCTACATCCATCTTTCATCAATGGTCACTACTTACTTCCTGCATCCATCTTTCATCAATGGTCACTACTTACTACCTACATCCATCTATCATCAATGGTCACTACTTACTACCTACATCCATCTTTCATCAATGGTCACTACTTACTACCTACATCCATCTTTCATCAATGGTCACTACTTACTACCTACATCCATCTTTCATCAATGGTCACTACTTACTACCTACATCCATCTATCATCAATGGTCTCTACTTACTACCTACATCCATCTTTCATCAATGGTCACTACTTACTACCTACATCCATCTTTCATCAATGGTCACTACTTACTACCTGCATCCATCTTTCATCAATGGTCACTACTTACTACCTACATCCATCTTTCATCAATGGTCACTACTTACTACCTGCATCCATCTTTCATCAATGGTCACTACTTACTACCTGCATCCATCTTTCATCAATGGTCACTACTTACTACCTACATCCATCTTTCATCAATGGTCACTACTTACTACCTACATCCATCTTTCATCAATGGTCACTACTTACTACCTACATCCATCTTTCATCAATGGTCACTACTTACTACCTACATCCATCTTTCATCAATGGTCACTACTTACTACCTACATCCATCTATCATCAATGGTCACTACTTACTACCTGCATCCATCTTTCATCAATGGTCACTACCTACTACCTACATCCATCTATCATCAATGGTCACTACTTACTACCTACATCCATCTTTCATCAATGGTCACTACTTACTACCTACATCCATCTTTCATCAATGGTCACTACTTACTACCTACATCCATCTATCATCAATGGTCACTACTTACTACCTACATCCATCTTTCATCAATGGTCACTACTTACTACCTACATCCATCTATCATCAATGGTCACTACTTACTACCTGCATCCATCTTTCATCAATGGTCACTACTTACTACCTGCATCCATCTTTCATCAATGGTCACTACTTACTACCTGCATCCATCTTTCATCAATGGTCACTACTTACTACCTACATCCATCTTTCATCAATGGTCACTACTTACTACCTACATCCATCTTTCATCAATGGTCACTACTTACTACCTGCATCCATCTTTCATCAATGGTCACTACTTACTACCTGCATCCATCTTTCATCAATGGTCACTACTTACTACCTACATCCATCTTTCATCAATGGTCACTACTTACTACCTGCATCCATCTTTCATCAATGGTCACTACTTACTACCTGCATCCATCTTTCATCAATGGTCACTACTTACTACCTACATCCATCTTTCATCAATGGTCACTTCTTACTACCTGCATCCATCTTTCATCAATGGTCACTACTTACTACCTACATCCATCTTTCATCAATGGTCACTACTTACTACCTACATCCATCTTTCATCAATGGTCACTACTTACTACCTGCATCCATCTTTCATCAATGGTCACTACTTACTACCTACATCCATCTTTCATCAATGGTCACTACTTACTACCTACATCCATCTATCATCAATGGTCACTACTTACTACCTACATCCATCTATCATCAATGGTCACTACTTACTACCTGCATCCATCTTTCATCAATGGTCACTACTTACTACCTACATCCATCTTTCATCAATGGTCACTACTTACTACCTACATCCATCTTTCATCAATGGTCACTACTTACTACCTACATCCATCTTTCATCAATGGTCACTACTTACTACCTACATCCATCTTTCATCAATGGTCACTACTTACTACCTGCATCCATCTTTCATCAATGGTCACTACTTACTACCTACATCCATCTTTCATCAATGGTCACTACTTACTACCTACATCCATCTTTCATCAATGGTCACTACTTACTACCTGCATCCATCTTTCATCAATGGTCACTACTTACTACCTGCATCCATCTTTCATCAATGGTCACTACTTACTACCTACATCCATCTTTCATCAATGGTCACTACTTACTACCTACATCCATCTTTCATCAATGGTCACTACTTACTACCTGCATCCATCTTTCATCAATGGTCACTACTTACTACCTACATCCATCTTTCATCAATGGTCACTACTTACTACCTACATCCATCTTTCATCAATGGTCACTACTTACTACCTACATCCATCTATCATCAATGGTCACTACTTACTACCTGCATCCATCTTTCATCAATGGTCACTACTTACTACCTACATCCATCTTTCATCAATGGTCACTACTTACTACCTACATCCATCTTTCATCAATGGTCACTACTTACTACCTACATCCATCTTTCATCAATGGTCACTACTTACTACATGCACCTATCTTTCATCAATAGTCACTACTTTCTACCTGGCATTCATCTTCCATTAATGGTCACTACTTACTAAATGCACTCAACGTTCATCAATGGTCAAAACTTTCTACTTGCATTCAACTTCCATCAATGGTCATTGCATTCTATCTGCACTCAACGTTCATCGATGTCCACTACTTTTAACCTGCACCAATCTTTCATCAAAGGTCGCTTCTTTCTACCTGCACCCAACTTTCATCAATGGGCACTACTTACTACCTCATGTCAACTTTCATCAATGAACACCACATTCAACCTATACTCAACTTTCATCAATGTTCACTACTTACTACCTGATGTCAACTTTCATCAATATTCACTGCTTTCTACCTGCACACAACTTTCATCAATGGTCACTACTTTCTACCTCATGTCAACTTTCATCAAAGGTCATTACATACTACCTGCACTCAATGTTCATCAATGGTCACTACTTTCTACCTCATGTCAACTTTCATCAAAGGTCATTACATACTACCTGCACTCAATGTTCATCACTGGTCACTACTTTCTACCTGCACCCATTTTTTTATTGATGGTCACCACTTTTTATCTGCACCCATATAGATAGATAGATAGATAGATAGATAGATAGATAGATAGATACTTTATTCATCCCCATGGGGAAATTCAACATTTTTTCCAATGTCCCATACACTTGTTGTAGCAAAAACTCATTACATACAATACTTAACTCAGTAATAATATGATATGCATCTAAATCACTAACTCAAAAAGCATTAATAATAGCTTTAAAAAAAAAAAAAAATAAATAAAAATAAAAAAAAAAATGTTCAAAATTTTCTACCTGCACATTTATTTCATCAATGTCCACTACTTTTATCCTGCACCAATAGAAACATAGAAACATAGAAAACCTACAGCACAATACAGGCCCTTCTGCCCACAAAGTTGTGCTGAACATGTCCCTACCTTAGAAATTACTAGGCTTACCTATAGCCCTCTAGTTTTCTATTCTCCATGTACCTATCCAAAAGTCTCTTAAAAGATACTATTGTATTCGCCTCCACCACCGTTGCCGGCAGCCCATTTCATGCACTCACCACTCTCTGAGTAAAAAACTTAGCCCTGACATCTCCTCTGTACCTACTCCCCAGCACTTTAAACCTGAGTCCTCTTGTGGCAACTATTTCAGCCCTGAGAAAAAGCCTCTGACTATCCACACGATCAATACCTCTCATCATCTTATACACCTCTATCAGGTCACCTCTCATCCTCCGTCAATCTTTCATCAAAGGTTACTTCTTTCTACCTGCACCAATCTTTCATTAATGGACACTATATTCGACCTATATTCAACTTTTATCAATAGTCATTACATACTAGCTGCACTCAACGTTCATCAATGGTCATTATTTTCTAGCTGCACTCATTTTTTATCAACGGTCACCACTTTTTATCTGCACCCATCTTTCATCAGTGGTCACTACATTCTACCTGATGGCAACTTCCATCAATGGTCATTACTTTTGACCTGAACCCATCTTTCATTAATGGTCACTAATTTCTACCTGATTCAACTTTCATCAATGGTCACTACATTCTACCAACACTCAGCTTTCATCTATGATTACTACTTCCTGCCTGCACTCAACTTTCATCAATGGTCACTAATTTCGACCTGCATCCATCTTTCATCAATGGTCGCTGCTTACTATACGCCCCCATCTTTCATCAATAGTCATTATTTTTTACCTGCACTCAACCTGCATCAATGGTCATTACATTTCTACCTGCACTACTTTCAACCTGTATTATCTTTGTGCCTGTCAAAATGTTGATTACTGTATTGTTCCCATTATCTATCTTAATTACTATTATGTATAAAATCAAATTCCAGATGGTTGAAATTGGAACGCTTCTTTAACATCTGAACATTGCAGAATGGGATTATTGACAGAATGAGATCTGGATATACCAATCTATCCACCTGAAATGAATCAACATCATGTGAAGTAAACAGAAATTTTTGTCCCACTTAGCAGCAGAGTGTTCAATGGGTCCTCATGCATTACAATATAGAAATACGCCTATGTAGTCCATGCTGAACTGTTATTATGCCCAGTGCCATTAATCTGCACCAGGATCATTGTCCTTCATACACCTCCCATCCAGATATTTATCCAAACATTTCTTAAATATTGCAATCAAACCCACATCCATCTATTCCACTGACTGCTTTTTCCACACTTGCACTACTCTTTGAGTGAACAAATTCACCTTCATGGTCACCGTAAATATCTCACATTTAACCCATAACCTAATATGACCTCTAGTTCTAGTTGCACCCAACCTCATTGGAAAAAAAAACCTGCTTGTATTTATCCAATCTAAGCCCTTCATAATTTTGCATGTTTTTATTCAATACTCTGATCTATGAAAGCCCAAGAGTAAAAGTCTCCTTCTGACCCCATCTACCTATGACACTGAACAGGTGAGAAGATAGCTGAAACGTCTCCACCCAAGCAAGGCTGCAGGCCCGGATGGTGTCAGCCCCAGGGTGCTCAAAGCCTGTGCCCCCCAGCTATGTGGAGTACTTCACCATGTCTTCAACCTGAGCCTGAGTCTCCAGAGGGTTCCTGTGCTGTGGAAGATGTCCTGCCTCGTCCCTGTACCGAAGATGCCGCGCCCCAGTGGCTCCAATGACTACAGACCGGTGGCATTGACCTCCCACATCATGAAGACCCTGGAAAGACTTGTTCTAGAGCAGCTCCGGCCTATGGCTAGGCCACACTTAGACCCCCTCCAGTTCGCCTACCAGCCCCGACTAGGAATTGAGGATGCCATCAGCTACCTGCTGAACTGTGTCTACGCCCACCTGGACAAGCCAGCGAGCACTGTGAGGGTCATGTTTTTTGACTTCTCCAGTGCGTTCAACACCATCCGCCCTGCTCTGCTGGGTGAGAAGCTGACAGTGATGCAGGTGGATGCTTCCCTGGTTGTCATGGATTATTGATTACCTGACTGGCAGACCACAGTACGTGAGCTTGCAACACCGTGTCAGACAGAGTGGTCAGCAGCACTGGGGCTCCACACGGGACTGTCCTGTCTCCCTTTCTCTTCACCATCTACACCTCGGACTTCAACTACAACACAGAATCTTGCCATCTTCAAAAGTTTTCTGATGACTCTGCCATAGTTGGATGCATCAGCAAGGGAGATGAGGCGGAGTACAGGGCGACGGTGGGAAACTTTGTCACATGGTGTGAGCAGAATCATCTGCAGCTTAATGTGAAAAGGATTAAGGAACTGGTGGTGGACCTGAGGAGGGCTAAGGCACTGGTGACCCCTGTTTCCATCCAAGGGGTCAGTGTGGACATGGTGGAGGATTACAAATACCTGGGGATACGAATCGACAATAAACTGGACTGGTCAAAGAACACTGAGGCTGTCTACAAGAAGGGTCAGAACTGTCTCTATTTCCTGAGGAGACTGAGGTCCTTTAACATCTGCCGGATGATGCTGAGGTTGTTCTACGAGTCTGTGGTGGCCAGTGCTATCATGTTTGCTGTTGTGTGCTGGGGCAGCAGGCTGAGGGTAGCAGACACCAACAGAATAAACAAACTCATTTGTAAGGCCAGTGATGTTGTGGGGGTGGAACTGGACTCTCTGACGGTGGTGTCTGAAAAGAGGATGCTGTCCAAGTTGCATGCCATCTTGGACAATGTCTCCCATCCACCCCATAATGTACTGGTTAGGCACAGGAGTACATTCAGCCAGAGACTGAATGGGATGTAACACTGAGCGTCATAGGAAGTCATTCCTACCTGTGGCCATCAAACTTTACAACTCCTCCCTCGGAGTGTCAGACACCCTGAGCCAATAGGCTGGTCCTGGACTTATTTCCACTTGGCATAATTAACTTATTATTATTTAATTATTTATGGTTTTATGTTGTTATACTTCTTCACTATTCTTGGTTGGTGCGACTGTAACGAAACCTAATTTCCCTCGGGATCAATAAAGTATGTCTGTCTGTCTGTCAGTCTATACGGCACTTTCAAGTAAGTATCAATCTGTGTATGCAGACCCCTTTGCTCTCCAGTGCCCTACCATTCACTGGGTATGTGCTATCTCTGGCTAGTCCTCCCAAAGTGAAACAGCTCACACTTGTTGGCATCAAATTCCATCTGACATTTTTCAGTCCATTTTTCCATCTCGTCCAGATTCCACTGCAAGCTTTCATAGCTTTCTTCTTTGTCCACTATGCCCAAATCCTGGTGTTAATCACAAATTTGCTAATCCAGTTTACCACATTATCATCCAGATTGTTGATAAAGATGACAAACTCCAATAGAAGCAGCACAATCCCTGTGGCACATCACGAATCACAAGCTTCCTGTCAGGCACCATTTCCTACCACACTCTGGCTTCTCCCATTAAGCCAATGTTTAATCCAATTTCCAATCCAGCCTGAGTGACAAGTGACTGAACCAGCCGGCAAGCAGGACTTCATCAAAGTTGTTGCTAAGATACTGTAGAAAATGTACACTGCCTTTTCTTCAACCTTCCCAATAACTTCTTCGAAAAACTCTATGATTGATGAGACATACACCAAGATATGTTGATTATTGCTGATCAGCCCATATCTATTTGAGTTCAAGTGCAAGTTTAATTAACCTTAAACTATACATTAACACAGTCAGTGATAATATGGGGCAAGGTGCAAAATACAATATCAGCAGTCACACACCACAAAACACATATAGCACATATATGATAGCAAGCTATTATTTTACTAATAATAAGATATTAGTAAAATACTGTTACAGAAAAAAATTGTCCAAGACCATCAGTCCATGGATGTCGCAGCAGACTGCAGTCAAACACAATACCGCTCGTTTTCTGTCAAGCAAACAATGGAGAGTAGTACGGACTCCAGCTTGAAAGTTGCACCACACCACCCTCAGCACTCTGGTGGAGTGCACTGACTCCAACACCTCTCTGAGTGGCTGTAAACAGGCAACACCACAGCTTAAGGCCTTGTCCTCGCTACACCCAAGGCCACGCAGCCCCTGCCATCTGCCAATAAAACAGTGAAATGGATTTGCAGCATTCCACATTAACAATGTCCAACAGGTTCATGTGATCACAAGAAAAGTGACTAAGGTGATATCTCCGTTTTAGCCTGCACACCGCCTTCATGCAACTCCTCCGACTCCTTTCTGACGCGATCTGCATGCAGAACAGCTACTTCAGTTTTCTCTGCCAACAAGCAACTCGTTGAAGGGATAGACCTGAAATACTTGAAATTTTTACTGTCCAGCAGCATCTTACAATTTTAAAAAATAGTTTAAAAAGGACAAAAAAGACTTCAGTGAGTCCATCAGAAGTTGCTGCAACTAAGCGCACCTCCATCTTAGCAGAAGTCAAATACCTCTGCAGGGCCCCTGCAACTTCTAAACTCGCCTCCTACAAGGTCTGAGGGGACTTAACCACCCTAATCTGCTGCAAGACAGCAAACATCTACTCTTCTGTAATCCAGATACAGTTCATAACCTCATTGCTGTTTATAGAGTCAGTGCCCATCCCCAAGTACATACAGATGTAAATAATCCATTTAAGATCTTACCCATCTCTTTCAGCTCCACAGATAGGTAACTACTCTGATCTTAAAATAGACCAATTTTGTCTATTGCAATCCTTTTGCTCTTAATGTATCTGTAGAATTTCAGAATGTATATTTCTTTGACATTAAATGTACCTATTGATCTATTGAGAAACCCTTGGGATTCTCTGTCACCTTATCTGATAGAGCAACTTCTTTCCTTCTTTTAGCCCTCCTAATTTCCCTCTTAAATGCTTCTTAGGTGCCTCATTTATTCTTTGCTGTCTAATCTTGCTATGCATCTCTGTCTTCTTCCGAACCAGTGCCTCAGACCACTTGCTTCCTGCTATGGACATTGGTTTTTAGGGAAGCACTGAAGCTCAGGGCTTCCTTCATCATGTCAGTAGCTTCCACTACTGTCAGTCATCCCGGGAAAGGTTTCACTGCTAATGTAATGGTCTTTCTGTAGCACCAGTGTTTGGTTTATGGCCAGAGATAACGGGGGCTTTGGAATATGCGCCGTCCAATGAAGGGAACTGCTTTATCTTGTGTGCTGGAGAACGAGGCGATCTGGGTCTTTTGTTTGGTGAGAGATGAAGAGAGAAGATGCCAGAAAGGAGAGGCCATAGACAACAGGACGGAGTGGACTTGGAGTGGGGCCCGGAGTCGACGAAGCCCGGGGAAATCGATGGAGGACCAGAGGAAGGGAAACCATGAGCTCCAACTTGTGCACGTTAGACTGTTTCATTAAAATGGGCCCTTTTCTGTTTGTTTTATTTACTAACCCTTCAGTCAAATTAAGAATTATAAAGCTAAGTCATTTAATTGCATATGGTGTACTGTCTGTTATTTTGTGGTCCTGATTTGTAACAGAGTAACACATCACACAGCATCCACACAAACAAGAGGTTTTATATTCCACACATCCGGCGGGGCCAGAAACTGTCCTCCCCAGACTAACACTGCCAGCCGAACCTGAGGGTTACAATTGTGGGGGCTCATCTGGGATTGATTTCGTTGGCTGCTATGTGATTGCCCTGAGCATTGAAACAGTGTTTAAGTCTGTGCTGGTATGGATGCTGCCGGGGTGGAGCGGTGGTGTGTATCCACGGGGTTACCAGTAGCGAATGCATGCGTGTTGAGTTGGGTAGATATTCGTACTCTGGATGAATTGTTAGGTCGACTTTTAAGTACTGTTAAAGCTGTCGCCAAAGTTACAGTTGTGGGGTGGAGGTTTGATAAAATGGCAACACCTTGTTTTAGTTCAGACTAGTGCTGACATAATGGCAGTGGAAATGCCTGGTACTATTGGGGCCCCAGGAGAGGGGTGTTGGCTGTTCAGACTTTCCGGGAGGAAGAGAATGTAGTAGAATGGACTGAATCGCAAATCGAGTCTCCCTTAGCTGGGGGCAGAGACTTCAAAGACAGGGTTCTCTAGTTTCTGAGGAGTGGTCAGATTTGAAATGTCTAATTAGTCCCTGTCTCCCAGTGAAGAGTGAGAGTTCTGAGTTGGTATCAACCCTTACCTCTCTGGTGAATAAATAGCCCAGTGCACAGGCAGCGGATCCTGGTTATCGGAAGCTAAGAGTATTCTCAGGAATAACGCCCACCCCGAGGGAGAAGAGGAGTATGAGATCTGGGTGGAGCAGACCTCTCATTTGTTCGATGACTGGCAGTGCTCTGATGATGTAAAGTGACAGAGATTGGTTGAGAGTTTGAGGGGGTGGGCTGCTGACACTGAGAGCCATGAAGTCCCAGTACCCCTTGCCACAGCTGCCGATTACATGGGAGCACTGGAAAATGTGTTTGGCACAACAGGAAACCCAATGGAGCTCATGACGGGGTTTTAGAACATGTGTCAGGAGAAGGGGGAGAAGCTTTCTGCCTACATTTTTCTGCTAAAGAGGCAGCTAAATTGATTGCGGTACAGAGGGGCCATTCAGGCGACTGAGGTAGATCAGTTAAGAATGGACCAGATAGCAAAGGGCGCCCAGTCCAAGGACCTGATCGTTTGGAGTCTCCTCCTATCTTGTAAGATGTGCCCCCCTCCCTCGTTTGTTGAGCTGATCAGAGAAGTGCGGGAGGAGGAGAACACGTCGGAGGCGCAGGAGGGTTCTGTCAGCAGGGTACAGTCCGCAGTAGTAACCCCTTGTGTTGAAGTGACCACAGATAGCCCAACCCAGGGGTGGTAAAGGAGATCGTGAGAGAGTTGAGAATTGAGATGTCCCTGTGGTTATCAGTGGGTGTACCCCCCCCCCCCAGTATGATGGAACTGATAGAGAGGCGGCCCTCCAAAGGGAACAGTTTAAATAGAGGGCTGCTGGTAGCCGGGGTTCCGCAAGAAGGGGAGTGGGGGGCATTGTCTATTACAACTGTGGTAAAGAACGACACCAGGCGGGAGTGTGAATGAAGGGAAGTCCCTCAGAGAGTGAGCCCCGGGTACCTAAACAGAAGACACATCAGGAAACTTAGAGGAGACCCAGTGGTGTCACGGGGGGAACACATTCCCAGCAAGGGACACTCAAAAGTGAGAAAACCTATTTCTGAAGGCATGCTGGGGCCAAGCTCCAGTGTATCGGTACGGATAGAGGGTATTTATGCTAAAACCAGGTCACCTTCTTCTATCTCTGCCTGCCTCGATGTTGAAGGTTGAGGTTCCTCGTCTGCTGTGGCTGATGTGGAAGGCTTGAAAAACAACAGTATGCTCGACTGCTTAGCCTCGCGCATTTTTCTATCATACAGTTCTTTGTAAGCCTATCGAGAGCATCTCCAATGTTGGCAATTTCCAGTTTTATATTGTACTCTTTCCAGATCTCTCACAAAGATGCTTTGGATTTGCCCGCTCTGTGGCACTTACAATAAAGAGCATCACATTTTGCATATTCTAAGCCTTAATTGTGGCTATTAGGCCTTGGTCACACGGTCGCAGCAACGATGTCGTATTCGGCGGTAAAAATGCCAGACAAATGTTACCGCCATACTCGGTAATGCCAGGTGGATGAGCAGCACAATTATCAGCAATCACAAGACACCTATTATCAAGGTTATTTTCTCTACAGTATTTTTCAACAAAAGGACTAACGTATCCACTCATGTACTCAGAAAAAAGCACTAGGGTATTCCAACCACTTGGACGTGAACAGAACACAACGGGAAGTGTTTTCTCATCAACGCCTTTAAGTGCCCTCGGATTTTCTGAATGGTACACTAAAGACAGCATCACCAGTGGCGTTAATAATAGGCAATAGGGTAAGCCTGTCCTTCGATGCATTGTGTCCCTCAGCCTGCTTTTCTTCTATCGAAATAAATATCTTGCTGGGCAATTTTTTCCAATAAATTACAGTTTTGTCACAGTTAAACACTTGCATATATGAATAACCACCTTCTGTAATTATTTTCTTCGGTTTTGCTGGGAACTTTTTGGCAGCTTCAATGTCAGCTGAAGCACTCAGTCCAGTAAACATAAAACTGTGGTTAAGAAGGCGGACGGTGTATTGGCCTTCATCAATCATGGGATTTAATTTAGGAGGTGAGAAGTAATGATGCAGCTATATAGGATCCTGGTCAGACCCCACTTGGAGTACTGTTCTCAGTTCTGGTTGCCTCACTACAGGAAGGATGTGGAAGCCATAGAAAGGGTGCAGAGGAGATTTACGAGGATGTTGCCTGGATTGGGGAGCATGCCTTATGAGAATAGGTTGAGTGAACTTGGTCTTTTCTTCTTGGAGTGACGGAGGATGAGAGGTGACCTGATAGAGGTGTACAAGATGATGAGAGGCATTGATCATGTGGATAGTCAGAGGCTTTTTCCCAGGGCTGAAATGGTTGCTACGAGAGGACACAGGTTTAAGGTGCTGGGGAGTAGGTACAGAGGAGATGTTGGGATAAGTTTTTTACTCAGAGAGTGGTGAGTGCGTGGAATGGGCTGCCGGCAACGGTGGAGGAGGTGGATACGATGGGGACTTTTAAGAGGCTTTTAGATAGGTACATGGAGCTTGGTAAAATAAAGGGCTATGGGTAAGTCTAGTAATTTCTAAGGTAGGGACATGTTCGGCACAACTTTGTGGACTGAAGTGCCTGTATTGTGCACTTGTACGGGTTTTCTATGTTTCTATGTTTCTAACTATGAAGCTGCCTTCGCCTCAGAAACCGATCAAACCACCCATAACTACCTTTCATCACCATTGTCCAGTGCTTTCTGTTTCAGCTTATCAAAAAGACTGACTTCTCCTTAAGTATAAGATAACTTAATGGAACACCACGTGTGTTGCCTTAAGGCAGTTATTTAGCTTTATTATATTATCGCTTTAGTAATTTGTTCGTAACTATTTTCTAGTTAAAGTTAAGGTTGTTGAAAGTAAATTTGTTGTCTGTGATGTATCGCGGCATGCGATGATGTCACACCCGGTTTCACGGCGTCTTGTGGGAAAATACCGGTTTGGAGAAACGGGAAGGAGGGGGGCTTGAGTGTGCAGGATCAGTGCAAGGAAAGTTTCTTTCTACGCACTAAGAAACATCATTGAAGAAACGCCGTAAGTTTATAAGATAATCCATATGTTGAAGTAAAAATGTTAGCGCTGATTCTGTTATAAGTAATGACGGTTGATAAAGTTTATTTTCTTTGCTATTGAAAGCGTTACTGGATAGTTTGTGTTGAAGTGTATTTAAAGCCAGTTGATGGCGTAGGTAGATTCTGACTGTATGTTGTATGTTAATGAGACTTTAATGTAATATAGTTTGTTGTAGTTTTACTTTTACAAGTATTTATGATGTAAATGTGATGTCAAGAAGGAAACAAATGCTGTATATATTTTGTATTGTTTTATCAACAGTTTTCACCATACATTAATGTGGAAGAGTGAACAGTAAATGTGTAATCTTACTGGGATCGTGCCTGTAACGTTCTCGCTCGGGTGTAACGTAACGCCGAGGTAAACGTCGAGATAAACCGTAGTCAATGAAAAAAATGTCGCAGTAAGATTAACCATTTACTGTTCACTCTTCACATTAACGTATGGTGAAAACTGTTGATAAAACAATACAAGATTGGTACAGTGTTTGTTTCCTTCTAAATATCACATTTACATCGTGGATACTTGCAAAGGTAAAACTACAATAACTACATTACATTAAAGTGCAGCATACAGTCAGAATCTACCTGCTCCATTGACTGCTTTAAATACACTTCAACACAAACTATCCCGACTCTTTAACTAACGAAAACATAAACCTTATCGACCGTTGTTACTTTTAACAGAATCGGCGTTAACATTTTAACTCAACATATCGATTATCTAATGACTTACAGCGTTGCTTTCACTGTGTCTTTGGTGCGTAGAGAAAACTTAACTAGCACTGTGGCACCACATGTGAGCGACCCCCACCCTTGCGTTTATCCCAAACCGGTATTTTCCCACAAGACGCGGCGAACCCGGATGTGACGTCATCGCAGCCGCGATTATTACAGACAAATGAATTTACTTAAACAATCCTAACTTTAACTAAAAATGCTAACAAACGAATTACTAAGCGAAAATATTATAAACTAAATAACTGCCATAAAGGCAGCACAATGCCTGATTGACTACGGTTTACCTTGGTGTTTAGTTCAGAGTTTTTACACCTGTGCGAGAACACTACAGTGAAAAGGCAGCATTACCGGGTGTTTCAACAAGTGGTACGATGGCATCGCGATCCAGTGTCAAGTCGTTGCCATCCAGTGCCAGGAGCAGTAGGGCATCAACAAATAAGGCTGCCCACGCAAGAGCTAAAGCAGAAACTGCCAAGGTGCGAGCATCATACACTGAACAGGAAGCAAAACTGAAAATGGAAGCGGCTGCCAGAGAAGCCGAAAACCAGTTGGAAAGGGTAAGGATAGAGTCAGAGTTAGAAGGGCTGATGCTACACCGAGAAGCCGAAAACCAGTTGGAAAGGGTAAGGATAGAGTCAGAGTTAGAAGGGCTGACGCTACACCGAGAAGCCGAAAACCAGTTGGAAAGGGTAAGGATAGAAGCAGAGTTAGAAGTGCTGATGCTACACCGAGAAGCAGAAGCTGCCAGGGTGGAAGCAGAGATATTAGAAAATGCTGAAGAAATGAACGTTCTAGATGAAGTAAAATCTGCTTCAGAAAGGACCAGATTGGAACGCACTAGCGACTACGTCCGATCTCAAATGGACTTGAAGATTCGTTCTTCCTCTCCATACTTATATGCTAACATCCCATTTCACGAGGAGTCAAAGAGAGGTCCAATTGCATCACATCCATCTGAGGAAGACAATTCACGCTTGCAACTTTGCGATTAAATCGAGAATGGAAGGGCTGACGACAAATACTTCTCGACACCAAACTTACCAGATTTGGCAAGAGGAGAGGCAAAGGTTGAAGTCAGAACAGCAAATCCCATAACGAACGTACACCCTCAGTCATATACCCGCCGACATATTCCCCTAGCCAGCATGCCACTTGCAGTTGAACCCATGGCGCAGTATTTAGCACGACGAGATTTCGTCACTTCAGGACTATACCAGTTTGATGATAAGCCTGAAAATTACCGTGCATTGTACTCCTCATTCACTAACGCTACCGGCGGAGTCGAGCTTGAAGCAACCCAAGAGTTGGATCTTATGACAAAATGGTTGGGAAAAGAATCATGCGAACAGGTGAGATGCATACGTTCAGTGTACATCAACAACCCCAAGCTAGCCTTACGCAAAGCATGGTAGAGACTTCGGGAGTGCTATGCGGCCCCTGAAATTATTGAAACAGCACTATTTCAACGTCTGGAAAATTTTCCTAACATGTCAGCCAAGGACCACACTAAGCTAAGAGAACTCGGGGATTTACTCATGGAGATTGAAGGCGCCAAAGAAGATGGCTATTTAACTGGCCTGTCATTTTTAGATACTTCATACGGAATTAGACCAATCGTGGACAAACTTCCATTTGGGCTGCAGGAAAGGTGGGTGTCTGTTGGCTCAGAGTACAAGGAAAAGAACGATGGTCGATTTCCTCCCTTTGAGTATTTCACTAGGTTTGTGTGCAAGGAGGCGAAGAATCGAAACGACCCTAGCTTCATCAGTCAAGGTAGCAGTATAACTCAAACCAAGCCAGTCAAATCCACTTCGAATAATTTTAACATCAATCAACCTGTCTCGGTGCGTAAAACTGAAGTCTCTACAACTAACAATGACCCTAGCAAGAATTGTCCATTGCAGAACAAACCCCACCCCCTCAAAAAATGCAGAACGTTTAGGAAAAACTCTTTGACGAGAGGATGGCCCTCCTCAAGGAGAAAAAAATATGTTTTAAATGCTGTTCCTCTTCCTCTCACTGTGCTAGAGAGTGTACGATCCCCGTGAAGTGCTCGGAATGTAACAGCACTAATCACGATGGGGCCATGCACACCGGCCTGTTACCGCGAACCGACAAAGCTCCTTCACCCCCACAACAGGACGGTGGGGAGGGAGAGGCTCACGCCAGGACAACTGTTGTCAGCTCGAGCTGCACAGAAGTTTGCGGTCAAGCTCAGGCAAGCCATTCTTGTTCAAAGATCTGCCTCACTAAGGTGTACCCTAAGGGAGCCAAAGACAAGGCCATCAAAGTCTACGTAATTCTGGACGATCAGAGCAATCGCTCACTAGTCAGACCAGAGTTCTTTGACTTGTTCAACGTAGAGAGTAATCAGTTCCCATACTACCTTAGAACTTGCTCAGGCAGCGTAGAAACATATGGCAGGAAGGCAGAAGGCTTCCAGCTCGAGTCGCTGGATGGTAAAGTTGTCATCTGTCTCCCTCCGCTCTTAGAGTGCAATGAAATTTTGAATAACCGCACCGAGATCCCGACGCCAAGCGCTGTGCTGCACCAGCCACATCTCCACCACATCGCCAAGCACATCCCAGAACTGGACCCAAAAGCAGAAATACTCCTGCTACTAGAAAGAGATGTTCTCCAGGTGCACAAGGTCAGGCAGCAGGTCAATGGACCACACGATGCCCCCTTCGCCCAACGCCTGGATCTGGGCTGGGTGGTGATAGGAGAGGTGTGCCTTGGCAACGTACACAAACCGACAGTTAACACACTCAAGACCAACGTGCTAGAGAGTGGTCACCATTCAATTTTTCAACCCTGCACAAGTTTCATGTGTATCAAGGAAGCATGACAAGGCTTTAACAAATGTATTAAAGTAACTGACAAGACACTGGGACAGTCAGTCTTCGCTCAAACTGAGCATAATAAACCTGCTCCATCAGTGGAAAAAACTCAAATGAGTGAGAAATTTGAGCTGATCGAACCCGAAAGAGACTAGGAAATTTGGCTGCAAATACAAACAGGAGTCACCTACCTCGAAGAATCAATACGTACCGCTGAACGTTTTCAGCGGTTCCCCACTTTGAATTCCTTAGAATAGAGGATTTGCATTCACATGGCCAGATCTCACAAACACTCATCCCAAAATAGTAAATGCAAGGGATGGCACAAATGTGACTTACCTCGCACTGCGGACGAATTGACCCAGGCAAAGGACGTCATCCTTAAAGCAACTCAAAGAGCAGCTTTTGCAAGGGAGTTTTCAGCCCTCCAAGCTAGTAAACCAATGCCAAAGGACAGCCTTTTGAGGAAACTCAGGCTGATCCTGAAGAACAATCTCATTTGCATTGGAGGCCGGTTAATACACATTCTCACCTTTCAGCTGCAGAAAAGAGCCCAGTAATCCTGCCCAAAGACAGCCACTTGTCCTTACTGCTCACTCGCCATCACCATGAACAGGTAAGGCATCAGGGCCATCACCTGACGGAAGGAGCAATCAGGGCAGCGGGACTGTGGATCTTGGGAGGGAAAACACTGATCAATTCAGTCCTCCACAAATGTGTAACCTGCAGGAAACTGCGAGGGAAGATGGAAGTTCAACGTATGGCGGACCTCCCACCAGAACGCCTCAAAGCCTGCCCTCCTTTTACGTATGTGGGGCTCGATGTATTTGGTCCCTGAACTATCACTACTAGACGCACCAGAGGAGGACAAGCAGAGAGCAAGTGGTGGGCCATCATGTTCAGCCGCATCAGTTCGACAGCGGTACACGTTGAAGTCATCGAATCTTTGGATACATCCAGCTGCATTAATGCTCTCAGGTGCTTCTTTGCACTAAGAAGCCCTGCAAAACAGTTAAGGTCTGATTGTAGCATGAACTTTGTTGGAGCGTCCAAGGAGCTCGGGATGGACAAGACGGTGCAAAGGTCCCAGTCAGCAGGGATGCAACTGGGAGTTCAACACACCGCACGCTCTCACACGGGAGGCTCATGGGAGCGGATGATTGGTATCGCCAGAAGGATCCTTGATTCAATGTTTCTGCAGCAACGCACCGAAGTACTGTGCATACTAATGGCAGAGGTCACAGCCATTATAAATGCACGACCACTCCTACCTGTCTCTTCTGACCTGGAAAGCCCCTTCATACTCTCGCCATCAATGCTCCTTACGCAGAAGGCAGGAGCTCCCCCTCCACCTGGGGACTTCTCAGATAAGGATTTGTACACAAAGCAATGGAGACAGGTTCAGGCTCTCGCAAATCAGTTCTGGTCCCGTTGGAGACATGAATATCTACCTTTGTTGCAACACAGACAAAAGTGGACAGAACCTCGCAGGAATCTTCAAGTTGGAGATTTAGTCCTGCTCAGGGACAAGCAGGTCGCCTGCAACTGCTGGCCAATGGCCAGAATCACTGCCTCATTCCCTGGTAGGGATGGACATGTCAGGAAGGTTGAGTTGAAAACTTCTGACCAAGGTGATGTGAAAACTTACCAAAGGCCAGTTGTAGAAGTCATTCTACTTCTACCTAAGGACTGATTTAGAGACTGAAGTTTTGTATCATGTTCATAGTGACCTTACGAAGGTCAGGCGGGGAGTGTGTTGCCTTAAGGCATTTGTTTAGCTTTATTACATATTCGCTTTAGTAATTTGTTTGTAACTATTTTCTAGTTAAAGTTAAGGTTGTTGAAAGTAAATTTGGTGTCTATAATGTATTGTGGCATGCGATGATGTCACACCCGGTTTCACGGCGTCTTGTGGGAAAATACCGGTTTGGAGAAATGGGAAGGAGGGGGGCTTGAGTGTGCAGGATCAGTGCAAGGAAAGTTTCTTTCTACGCACTAAGAAACATCATCGAAGCAACACCATAAGTTTATAAGATAATCCATATGTTGAAGTAAAAATGTTAGCGCTGATTCTGTTATAAGTAATGACGGTTGATAAAGTTTATTTTCTTTGCTATTGAAAGCGTTACTGGATAGTTTGTGTTGAAGTGTATTTAAAGCCAGTTGATGGCGTAGGTAGATTCTGACTGTATGTTGTATGTTAATGAGACTTTAATGTAATATAGTTTGTTGTAGTTTTACTTTTACAAGTATTTATGATGTAAATGTGATGTCAAGAAGGAAACAAATGCTGTATATATTTTGTATTGTTTTATCAACAGTTTTCACCATACGTTATGTGGAAGAGTGAACAGTAAATGGTTAATCTTACTGGGATCGTGCCTCATTGACTACGGTTTACCTCGGTGTTTAGTTCAGAGTTCTTACACCTGAATGAGAACACTACACCATGCTTTGTACACCCACCAATCCACTCAAGCAATAGACCATCCATTTTATCCATTACTGGATGCCGACTAAGAGAGACCACTTTACTACGAGCACAACCAACAGTAACATCGACAGCTTTCAAGATTCTTTCTCTCTGCGCGTAAATAATGTGACTGGTGGATGCAGGCAAGTTCAACACGTGGACAATGTCCTTACTTCATTCACCATGATCAAAATGGTTTATTATGTTTAGTTTTACACTATGCCTAAGCTCTTTTAGGCTTTTCTGATACCTTAGAACTCATCTTGCTAACGGATGCACAAAATAAATCACAGAAAGCACACATGCTCACAAGCACGTTTAAGCAATGACGCCTAGAATGCAGTCCCGGCGGAGGAGCTTGGCTTCTTGGGGCGCGCGCTGCCTTTTCTCGTAACAGTGAAAACACCTTCTGTTAGTGAAAACAGGTAACTAATGTAGGTCTTTCATAACAGCGAACGTTCGAAAACCAGGGGCCACCTGTACCAGGTCACATCACCTCTGGACCGAGCTCGGCATTGCCAGCTGGTTTTGCCGGAGAAGTGTCAGAGGATTGCTTTGAAATCACTTCATGATGATTCTGGATATTTTTGGGGTTGAAAAGACCTATGGATTGCTCAGAGATCAGTTTTACTAACACCAAATGAAGTCAGAGGTCGAAGAATACTGCAAGTCATGCATTCGATGCATACAGTGCAAGACAGTGCCTACGTGGGCAGCTCCGTTGTCCCACTTGCAGAGTGCAGGGCCCCTGGACCTGGTGTGTATGGATTTCCTGTCAATAGAACCCGATGCCAGCAACATGGCGATTGTCTTAGTCATCACGGATCTCTACACCAGACATGCGCAAGCTTTCCCTACCAAGGATCAGAGGGTCTCCACAGTGGCCAAAGTGTTATGCGAGAAGTATTTCATTTATTATGGCCTTCCCAGGTGTATACATAGTGATCAGAGACAGGATTTCGAGAATCGGCTCATCAATGAGTTACTAAGAATGCTTGGAGTTGACAAGTTGAAGACTACTCCTTATCATCTGCAGGGTGATCCCCAGCCCGAAAGATTTAATCAGACCTTTCTAGACATGCTCGGAACCTTGGAGATCAGCAAATGGAGCAATATATTGGACATCTGGTTCACAGTTACAACTGTACCCAAAATGAATCTATCGGGTACTCGCCATATTATCTGATGTTTGGGAGCGAGGAGAGATTGCACATCGACCTTTGTTTTGAGACTGACAAAGAAGACCTACCTCCGAAGACTTATCTATACGAAGACGTATGTGTCTGATTTGGGAAGGAAGCTGAAAAAGGCTTATGAATTAGTTGAGGTCGAGGCTGCCAAGCAGAGTCAAGGAAATCAATATATTGGGACCAGGTTAGATCCTCAGAGATCTTGACAACCAGGAACTTGAAACTGCTCACCGTCTCCGCTTCTGATCCCTCTATGAGGATTGGTATGTGTTCCTTCGTCTTACACTTCTGGAAGTCCACAATCAGCTCTTTCATCTCACTGATGTTGAGGGCCAGGTTGTTGCTGCGGCACCACTCCACTAATTGGCATATCTCACTCCTGTACGCCCTGAGATTCTATCATCAATGGTTGTATCACCAGCAAATTTATAGATGGTATTTTTATTCCTGCAGGAATGCACAATATCAGCTCTCCCAATATTTCAATTTTCAAAGTTTCCCGCTTATTGAGCATCCCTTTGCATTAAAACAAACTGTCCCAATTCATGCCTGCCATTCCCTTTCTACAGCCAGCAAAACTTGCCTTTCTTCAGTTCCAAATTTCAACCCAATCTATGCTCTGTTCATCTGCCTTATCTACAAAGCTGCTTGCATTGAGATAAACACAAGTCCATTCATCACTCCTACCTTGCCAAACTTTTCAGTTCCTGTCTTTCTATGTAGGCTTAACTTCTACTTTCTCCACAACCACTCCTCTGTTTCCCATCCCCCTGCAATGCTAGTTTAAACTCCCTGAAGCAGCTCTATCAAGCCTTTCCCAAGCATTTTGGTCGCCCTCTAGTTAAGGTGTAAACCATGCATTCGAATAGATCCCACAGGTTTGTATAGGTCTTTCCCTGGAAGAGAGCCCTATTATGATCTTAAAAATCATAATCCCTCCCTCCTGCACCTTCTCCAAAGCCACATGAATTTATGATCACTGCGTTCACGGAAATATGCGTTTGTCGTCTGCCTAGTCTTGTTCTCTTATAAGAGTTCCAGCCTCGCACTCTCTGCATTTGGGACTTCCACAAAACTGTTCTGAGCACATCTGACAAACTCGATCCCACCCAGTCCAGTATGGGAGTCCCAGTCAATATGTAGAAAGTTAAAATCGACAACTATCACAATCTAAATTTTCTTACAACTGTGTGCTATCTCTCTACAAATTTGCTCCTCTAAATCCCCCAGACTATTTAGTGATCCTACTAATGTAGCCATAATTTTTTTATTCAGGTTCAAATTCAGTTTATTGTCACTTAACCATGCAAATGTATACCACCAAATTAGTCAATGTTCCTCCAGACCAAGGTACACAAAATAATACATATAACTCACATAAACACATAATGTAATGTTAACACAAATAAATTAGCAAATAATAAGGTGCATTTACAATACAAGTTAAAAAGTAAGCACTGTAATACAGCTGGCACTTCATACGTGGTGAGACGCAAGTGGTGGCAGAGAGTTGTTCAGTAATCAGCTTGGGGGAAGAAGGAGTTTCCCATCCTCACCAATATAACATCAGCAGAAAAGACCTCCTGTCTGAGCACTGCCATGACTTGTAATGCCACCTTTAATTCCTCTACCTCTATCATGTCTGAAGCAACCAAACCTTGGGACATTGAACTGCCAATCCTGCCTTTCCTGCAACTGTCTCACTAATGGCTATGATATCATAATCCCACAGGCTGATCTATGCTCTGTCCATCTGCCTTAACTACAAAGCTGCTTGCATTGAGATAAACACAAGTCGGTTCATTACACCTACCTTGCACAACCTTTCAGTTCCTGTCTTTCTATGTAGGCTTAACTTCTACTTTCTCCACAACCACTCCTCTAGATACCCTGGCACTCGGTTTCACATCCTCCTGCAATGTTAGTTTAAACCACCTGGAACAATTCTTTCCCAAGCAATTTGGTCCCCCTCCAGTTCAGGTGTAAACCGTCCATTTGAATAGATCTCACAAGTTTCTACAGGTCTCTCCCTGGAAGAAAGCCCAATCATCTAAAAAATCATAACACTCCCTCCTGCACCACCTACACATATTAAATTGTATTATTTTTCCTATTTCTAACCTCGTTAGCACATTCCTTTCCAATATGTTTACTTCAGATATTACAGTTGAGGTATGAAAATGAATCTGTTTGACACCTCATCTCATCTGAGAGCTATCCAAGTTTTGTTTTGAATAACAGACAGACAGACATACTTTATTGATCCCGAGGGAAATTGGGTTTCGTTGCAGCCGCACCAACGAAGAATAGTGTAGAAATTTAGCAATATAAAACCAGAAATAATTAAATAATAATAAGTTAATCATGCCCAGTGGAAATAAGTCCAGGACCAGCCTATTGGCTCAGGGTGTCTGACACTCCGAGGGAGGAGTTGTAAAGTTTGATGGCCACATGTAGGAATGACTTCCTATGACGCTCAGTGTTACATCTCGGTGGAATGAGTCTCTGGCTGAATGTACTCCTGTGCCTAACCAGTACATTATGGAGTGGATGGGAATCATTGTCCAAGATGGCATGCAACTTGGGCCCAGAGAGGGCCAGCAATGTTTAAAAATTAAATTAGTAATGTTTTATGATTGCCTGAAGTGCCAAGGCACTGGGATTTGTGGCGGGGAAACGGGTGGTGGGTGGTGAGGCACTGTTGTTGTGGCAGTTTATATCATTGTGGGTTTTCCTAATCTAACTCATGTAACATAGCTGTGTTTCATGGTTGTCCTCAGCATTCTGGATAGACCTCTTTCTGTAATGTTTCATCAACCTCAGATTTACCACTTCTTTGTTCTTCTCCACACACTTTAATTGTAACCATGTGCTACTGTCGACATTAAGCTATTTTCAGGTAATAAACATAGAAACATAAAACCATTGAAAACCTACAGCACAATACAGGCCCTTCGGCCCACAAAGTTCTGCCGAACATGTCCCTCCCTTAGAAATTATTAGGCTTACCCATAGCCCTCTGTTTTTCTAAGCTCCATGTACCTATCCAAAAATCTCTTAAAAGACCCTATCATAACCACCTCCACCACCGTTGCCAGCAGCCCATTCCAAGCACTAACCACTCTCTGAGTAAAAATCTTACCCCTGACATCTCCTCTGTACTTACTCCCCAGCACCTTAAACCTGCATCCTCTTGTGGGAACCATTTCAGCCCTGGGGAAAACCCTCTGACTATCCACACGATCAATACACTTCTATCAGGTCACCTCTCATCCTTCGTTGCTCCAAGGAGAAAAGGCCAAGTTCACTCAACCTATTCTCATAAGGCATGCTCCCCAATCCAGGCAACATCCTCGTAAATCTCCTCTGCACCCTTTCTATGGCTTCCACATCCTTCCTGTAGTGAGGTGACCAGAACTGAGCACAGTACTCCAAGTGAGGTCTGACCAGGGTCCTATATTGCTGCAACATTACTCCTTGGCTCCTAAATTAAATTCCATGATTGATGAAGGCCAATACACCATATGCCTTCTTAACCACAGAGTCAACCTGCTTTGAGCATCCTATAGACTCAGACCCCAAGATCCCTCTGATCCTCCACACTACCAAGAGTAATTAATACTATATTCTGTCATCATATTTGACCTACCAAAATGAACCACTTCACACTTATCTGGGTTGAACTGCATCTGCCACTTCTCAGCCCAGTTTTGTATCCTATCAATGTCCCGCTGTAACCTCTGACAGTCCTCCACACTAACCACAACACCTCCAACCCTTGTGTTATCAGTAAATTTACTAACCCATCCCTCCACTTACTCATCTAGGTCATTTATAAAAATCACGAACAGTAAGGGTCCCAGAACAGATCCCTGAGGCACACCACTGGTCACTGACCTCCATGCAGAATATGACCTGTCTACAACCACTCTTTGCCTTCTGTGGGCAAGCCAGTTCTGGATCCACAAAGCAAGGCCCCCTTGGATCCCATGCCTCCTTACTTTCTCAATAAGCCTTGCATGGATTACCTTATTAAATGCCTTGCTAAAATCCATATACACGACATCTACAGCTCTTCCTTCATCAATGTGTTTAGTCACATCCTCAAAAAATTCAATCAGGCTTGTAAGGCACAACCTGCTCTTGACAAAGCCATGCTGACTACTCCTAATCATATTATATGTCTCCAAATGTTCATAAGTCCTGCCACTGAGGTAAGACTCACTGGTCTATAGTTTCCTGGGCTACCTCTACTCCCTTTATTGAATAAAGGAACAACATCCACAACCCTCCAATCCTCTGGAAACCCTCTGCCTCGGAAAGTCCATCCCTACATCACTGCCATGAGAGGTGGAAGCAGCTGTATAGGCTAATCCCCTATAGAGCAGATAGAATGGGTTACAGAAACATGATGAACTCTGACCATACCATTGATTTTGGATGATGGAGATGGGAGGTTGTCAATATCCTATGCTCCACTGGGAGCTAAGGGCGAGAAGAAGATTGTCAATATCTGGACAATATAGAGAAACAATACCGATTAAATGCTGCAATGCCTGACCTGTTCAACTTGCAGCGATTCTTTCAGCTATCCAGGAGCATATTTTATTGCTTCCTCTTATTTTCAAGACATTAACATAATATATTTTATTGCTTTTTAAAATAACACTGTAATAATTCTCTTTTTTTGAGTATTGGTGTCACTGTTATTCAACCTCTGTGCTGTTGGTGACAATCGTTACATTTAATCTCACTCATTGTTTGTCTACAAACCAATAAAAGTACTTCAGTATTTTTGGTAAGCTTTGAATCAGTTCCTGATTCAAACATGGCTTTAAAATAACTAGTCTAGAACAAAACTGAGAGAGGGAATTGTAGTCCCAAGGATCTGTTGCTTGGCCAGGTGCACAGGAGGTTGGTATATATGTCTCATCAGTCACTTTGGAGTAAATAAAATCTGACTGAATATATTGAGCACAGGATTTGAACAGCACTATCATTGTATCACTGAAGGTCAATTGTTGTAAATGTGGCTGTTGGGAGAGAACAGGATCAGCCCAATGTATGATGATAGTCACATTTACATATCTTGTGGAAACTGACCAACGAAGAAGTTCCCACAATGTGGTGATCAGAACTCTGTAGTTCTCAAGCTATATTATTCAGTTTGAACATACATTTCCTACCTGAACTTTCCTAATCTGTCCTGTTCTAGCATCCTAAAATTCCCAGGTACACTTGGATTTGAATCCCATCGCCCTGCTAAACCTCACTATGAAGTACTTGTACCCCACACAATACTGACTCCACAATCTCAGTTTTATACTCTGTAAAATAGAAACATTGAAAAACCTACAGCACAATACAGGCCCTTCTGCCCTCAAAGCTGTGCCGAACATATCCTTACCTGAGAAATTACCTGGGGTTACCCATAGCCCTCTATTTTTCTGAGCTCCATGTCCAGGAGTCTCTTAAAAGTCCCTATCGTATCCACCTCCACCTTAGTCACATGCAGCACATTCCACGCACACACCGCTCTTGACGTAAAAAACTTACCCCTGATATCTCCTCTGTACCTTCTTCCAAGCACCTTAAAACTTTGCCCTCTCATGATAGCCATTTCAGTCCTGGGAAAAAGCCTCTGAAGATCAATGCCTCTCATAATCTTATACACCTCTACCAAGTCACCTCTGGGTTTCCACATCCTTCCTGTAGTGAGGCGACCAGAACTGAGCACAGTACTCCAAGTGGGGCATGATCAGGGTCCCATATAGCTGCAACATTACCTCTCAGCCCCTAAACTCAATCCCATGATTGATGAAGGCCAATACACCATATGTCTTCTTAACCACAGAGTCAACCTGCACAGCAGCCTTCAGTGTCCTCTGATCCTCCACACTGCGAGAGTCTTACCATTAATACTATATTCTGAAATCATATTTGACCTACCAAAATGAACCACCTCACACTTATTTGGGTTGAACTCTATCTGCCATTTCTCAGCCCATTTTTGCATCCTATCAATGAACCGCTGTAACCTCTGACAGCCCTCCACACTATCCACAATACCTCCAACCTTTGTGTCATCAGCAAATGTTCTAACCCTCCTTCTTCATCTAGGTCATTTATTAAAATCACGAAGAGTAAGGGTCCCAGAACAGATCCCTGAGGCACACCACTGGCCACCAACTTCCATGCAGAATATGACCCATCTACAACCACTCTTTGCCTTCTGTGGGCAAGTCAGTTGTGGAACCACAAAACAATGTCCCCTTGGATCCCATGTTTCCTTACTTTCTCAATAAGCTTGTATGGGGTACCCTGTCAAATGCCTTGCTGAAATCTATATACACTACATCTACTGCTCTACCTTCATCAATGTGTTTAGTCACATCCTCAAAAAATTCAATCAGGCTCATAAGGCATAACCTGCCTTTCACAAAGCCACACTGACTAAGTTAAGCTGAATTTCATATGTTGATTGCAAAAATTAATTGAGGATTCCAAAAGTTTCTTCAGATACATAAAGTGTAAAAGAGAGTTGAGAATGGATATCAGACCATTGGAAAATGATGCAGGACATGTAGTAATGGGGAAATGTTGGATGAACTGAATTATTTTTTATTCACTGTGGAAGACACTAGCAGTAAGAAGGAAGTTCCATGTGACAGGGGTCATGAAGTGTGTGAAGTTACTACTACTAGGGAGAAGATTCTTGGGAGACTGAAAGGTCTGAAGCTAGATGGGTCACCTGGTCCAAATGGTGTGCATGCCAGAGTTCTGAAAGAGGTGGCTGAAGAGATCAAGGAGGCATTAATAATGATCTTTCAAGAATCATTAGATTCTGGAACGGTTCTGGAAGACTGGAAAAGTGCAAATGTCACTCCACTCTTCAAGAAGGGAGAGAGGCAGAAGGAAGGAAATTATAGGCCAGTTCTGCAGTAAAAGTGAGACGTTCAATTTACATTAGGGAGAATACATTGAGAGGAGTGTCCTTTTTTGTAAATTCTTCAGTTTATTTTCTTTTCCAGGATAAAAAGGACAATCCATCAGCATTTTCATGATTGGTTGTCCTCTTGAATTTGTTCTGCCTTCCAAGAAACAGAGCCCATCTCTGAATTCGTGCTGCTGCTGTTAGTGGAACACATTTCTGTGGATTGAAGATGCACGCTGCTAGTTGATTGTCAGTAATGAGTACACTCTCTCCCATACAAGTACTGGTTAAAACATTTTACACACCAAACCAGATTCAAGACTTCTCTGTCAATTTGAGTGTAATTTTTCTCTGTAACAGTAAGGAGACATGATGCAAAGCTTTGATATGTTCACTTCCATCACTCACATCGTGTGACATGACTCACCTACACCACAAGGCGAAGAGTCACAGGCAAGCCTCTCTGGATGGAGTGGATCATAATGTGTGAGTACAGAGTCTAACATCACTTTTTCCATTACCTTTTGGAAAGTCACCCAGCATTGCTTTGTCCATTGCCATCTCTTCCCTTTCTGCAGTAATGAGTTCAAGGATGGAGCCCAGTAGCCTGTTAGAGTAATTGACAAATCCTAAAAAGGGCCACATCTGTGACATGTTCTTTGGACTTGGCTTGTTTTTTCTCAGCACGTGTGTAAAAATCTTCTGTGTCAATGGTGTGACCACAGTAAGTGATGCTTTTGGTTTAAAGGATTAACACCTGCCTTGTCAAGCCCTGAGCCCATAATCTTCTTATCAGTTTAACTGATGGTCACCAACCTTTTTAAGCCTAAGATCGAATAGTCACAGGCATGCAAACTGGGACAGGAAAGACCAGAATTAAAACCCCGCAACCTGGAATCAGTAATAATGTATGAACACCAGGGGTCCCCACCCTTTTTTGCACCGCAGGCTTGTTTAATATTGACAATATTCTTCTGGACCGGCCGACAGAGGAGGTGTGTTAAACATGACCGGAATACAGCGATACTCGAAGCGGGTTCCTTATGTCCAGTCTATTCCGCAATTTAGTTTACGCAGCTCTTGGCACTTAGTTTCTGTCCCACGCTGCTCACGTTCTTTTCCGCTGATAAAACTCAAGGGGTTTGTCTTTAAGTGCAGGGTGCTTGGACTCAAGGTGCTGAAGCAGTCTTGAGTGCTTCATTGCCTCATTAGACAGCCTCCCGCCCGCCCGCTGCCAGTCGCCTTGGCTAGGTGCGGCTGTTCTTGTACCGAGGCCGTGGCGGTCGCAGCCCGGAGAGAGCGACTGACAAAACGAGGACTGCAACAGTGCATCTGCCCACCACCCCCCCCCCCCCATAGGACCTATTGGCCAACAAAAGTTTGTTTCAGTAGATCGCAACGAGGTAGCAGCTCTGCTACTTACGTAACCCTGATCCCGAATTAGGGCGTCTGCAAATATTTTAGCACCGGGTTCGCCATGAACATTTGGTGTGGTGAACAGGTTCAGAGGTGACGCCCATCTGTCTGCGCTCCAGGCCAGTACCAATGGCACTTCCTGTCAGCCACACGAGACCAACCAGTGATCCCTGATGCGAGGGTATCACTGCATTTAGGCGACTGATAACTTCACGTGGATAATGACTTTGCATGTGTAATGACCCCGCGTGGGTTCAAGTTCAGCAGTGGGCATGACAGGGAATGAGGAAAGGTGCAGCTGAATCATATCGTTTCCTCGTGGCCCGGTGGTTGGGGACCACTGAAGTACACTGTGCAGTGTGGGAGAGCTACACGCATGTGCACTGTGCAGAAAGAACGGAACTAAAACCCTGCAACCCGGAAACAATCTCTCAACAGTATTTGTGTATTTATTTTTCTTTTTTTTTCAGGATCTACTGGGAAAGTCTCAAAGATCGACCAGTCGATCGAGATCAACGGGTTGGCGACCACTATGTTTAACACTGATAAACAGAAGATTTTGTTATTCTCACTGGTAACAATGATATCATCTAGGTAACACCTACTGACTGGGCAGCCTTGCAACACTTGATCTATCATTTTCTGCCAGAGTGCAGGGGCAGATGCTACTCTAGAAATAAGCCTATTATAACAATAAAGCCTTTTGTGAATGTTTATGATGAAAAACACTTTGGACTCTTCTTCCATCTCCATCTGCAAGTAGGCCTCAGTTAAATCCTCTTTGATGAAGTGTTTCCCTTCAGAAAGGTTTGTAAAATATCCTTTATCATGTGCAAAGGTTAGTAATCTACTTTCAGTACTAGGTTGATGGTGACCTTAAAATCAGCACAGATCCTAACATACCCATCCTTCTTGGCTACTGGGAACACTGGAGTTGCCTAATCTAGCACTGTTGCTACTTTATTACATATGGTATAAGGAACTGGGTGGCCCTTATAAAATTTGTGTGAGGAATTTTCATTTAATGTTACTTTACCCTTGATATGTTTGAGTTTTCCAATGTTATCCTGCTGAAGCATCATCCAGAACCTTTTTTAATTTGCTTTTAGTTGCTTTATTGGCATGCAAATTGTGTTTGGATCTCCAATCAAACTGTAGTTAACTCACTAATCATAACCCTGCAATACTGGTTCTTCTGATTCTACCACATGCTAGCCCAAAGTGGATTGTTGGTTGTTGTATTTTATTGCTATGAATGCTATTCCCACAGAAGTTATCTTTTCTCCAGTATATGTTCTTAGTTGGATATCTGCAAGCTTCAGTTCGGTGTCTTTTAAATGCCATTCAAAGTCATCTTGTAGAATGATTGAAACAACTGAGCCAATGTCCAATTCCATTTTAATTAATTTGCTGTTCACTTCTGATGTATGTTTGTAAGACCGTGACTAAGACTGTGTTCCTGTACATGGTTCTAACTCCATAATCAAGTTTGCAAACAACACCACGATGATTGGCCTGATCAGAGGGGATGATGAGCTGGCCTACAGGGATGTGGTCCAGCACCTGGCCACGTGGTGTGCCAACAACAACCTGTCCCTTAACACCCAGAAGATCAAGGAGATCATTGTGGACTTCAGGCATGCTAGGAGCCACACTCACATCTCCATCTACATCAATGGAGCTGTAGTGGAGCATATATAAAGCCTTTAATTCCTTGGTGTCCACATTTCCGAGGATCTCACCTGGTCCCTGAACTCCTCCATCCTGATCAAAAAGGTGCCACAGCACCTTTATTTCCTATGGAGCATCAAGAGAGCTCACCTCTGTCCCAGGATACTGACGGACTTTTACCGCTGCACCATTGAGAGCATACTCACCAACTGCATCTCAGTGTGGTATGGCAATTGTCCCGTATCGGACCGCAAAGCATTCCAGCGTGTGGTGAAAACTACCCAGTGGATTATCGGCACCCAATTGCCCACCATTGAGATCATCTACCATAAACACTGCCTGGGCAGGGCGGAAAGCATTATCAAGTATGCATCTCACCCTAACCATAGAGTTTTTACTCTCCTCCCATCCGGTAGGTGCTACAGGAGCCTCCGCTCCCGCACCAGCAGACACAGGAAGAGCTTCTTCCCTGAGGCTGTGACCCTGCTAACCTCAGATCACAGTATTGCACCCAATTGTACTGTCTCAGTAATTTTATATTTGTGTGCTGTAGCACTTACCTTTTATTCAGTTATTTTGTAAATAACACTATTCTTTGCATTTCTGGTTAGATGCGAACTGCATTTCATTTGGCTTTGTATCTGTACTCGGCACAATGACAATAAAGTTGAATCTAATCTAATCTAATCTAACCCAACCCATATTGCTTCTAGCTTGTTAGTTTTCACATGTAAATCTCAAGTCTACTCAGTCCTCTCTTGTCTCATCATTATGATACTGATACAACGTACTGATTAGTGCTCTTTTTGAAACAGCAACTTGATTTTTTAATCTTTTTCTCTTCCCTGTGTAGCTAATTTATTTTTGACTGCCCAGCATGCACTTTGTATGTGTCCTAATTTGTTGCATATTGTGCAAGTTCTGCCTTTAAAGTTGCATTGGTCTTTAAAGTAGGTGAGACGCTGCCACAACAGTAACACAATTTGTTCTGCCAGGCATGTTTCTGTTTAGATGTTGCAATTTTGTTGACGTTCACTTTCATTCCTGAATGCATCTCAATTGTGTCTCTGGCTGCTGTTTCCATTGATACAGTGATTTCAGCTGCTCATTGAAATGTGAGTTGTGTTTCAGTTAGGAGCTTTTTTTGAATGGTTACTTGTGAGATTCCACAGACTAAATGATCTCTCAGTGCATAATTAAACCCATCACTGAACTGACAATGCTCAGACAACTTCTTCAATTCAGCCACATAAGCTAAAATGGACTCCCCTTGCTTCTGATTCCACTTATGAAACCTAAAGCGTTCTATAATCAACAATGCTTTTGGTTCAAAATGTTCCTACATTTCATTCATGATATCTGCAAAACTGATTTTGGCAGGTTTGGTTGGAGTAGTTAAATTTCTAACAAAAACTTTATGCTTTTTCATCCATTGCACCCAGCAACACAGACACTCATTTTTCATTTGCTTCAAAATACTGCTCAATTTGTTCAGTGTACATCATGCAGTTGTCTTTTTGGCAATCTTTCCGATGAAGCCATTCTTTTCTGCTTTTTAAATTTATTTTTACCAACCATTACTCACTGCTTATGGATCCACAGCTGTACTTGTTAGCCTCATCCATTTACTGCTTTTTAAAAAAAATTTAAACATTTCTCTCCCCTTCCAAAGGAAAATCTGGTGTACTTCAACAAGTAGTTAGTCATCTTGAGTTCATTTTAAAACCATTGTTATTATCTATAACTCTGAAAACTAATCAAATGAAAAACCCAGGAGTTTCTATCATTTTCTCCAAAATAAAAACCGAAGAGAAATATACATTGTAAATCTGAAGTATTTCTTTGGTTCCACATATAGACAGCAATGCTGATCTTTAAGGGGATCTTTATTCTCCCCAGCAAGCCTTTTACTCTTAAAATACTGATAAATTATCTGGTATTTTGCATCAGCTTGCTTGCCAGGTCCTTGCTATATCCTCATTTTGCCCTCCTAACTTCTCTTGTGAGTGCACTCTCACACTATTTCCAGCCATCAGGAGATTCACTAGTTCCCAATTCTTTATGCTCCCTCTTTTTCTTAACAACATCCTCAATATCTCTCTTCAGCCAGGGTATCTGAAACCTTCCAGCCTTGCCCTTCACACTAACAGGATCATGCAAGCCCTGAACTGATCTTAAAGGCTTTTCATTTTGCAGACAGTCCTTTCACTGCAAATAGTCACAAACATGAATCAGTTCTTTCAGTGAGAAAACACAGAATGGGGCAAGTGTAATAGAAGAGAGCACAGAAAAGTATATCTCAATATTAAGAGAATATAGATTGGGATTTCTCCATTTTGAACAAATACAGGATGAAATGACAGACAGACAGACATACTTTATTGATCCCGAGGGAAATTGGGTTTTGTTACAGTCGCACCAACCAAGAATAGTAAAGAAATATAGCAATATAAAACCAGAAATAATTAAATAATAATAAGTTAATTATGCCAAGTGAAAATAAGTCCAGGACCAGCCTATTGGCTCAGGGTGTCTGACACTCCGAGGGAGGAGTTGTAAAGTTTGATGGCCACAGGCAGGACTGACTTCCTATGACGCTCAGTGTTACATCTCGGTGGAATGAGTCTTTGGCTGAATGTACTCCTGTGCCTAACCAGTACATTATGGAGTGGATGGGAGTCATTGTCCAAGATGGCATGCAACTTGGACAGCATCCTCTTTTCAGACACCACCGTCAGAGAGTCCAGTTCCACCCCCACAACATCACTGACCTTACAAATGAGTTTGTTGATTCTGTTGGTGTCTGCTACCCACAGCCTGCTGCCCCAGCACACAACAGCAAACATGATAGCACTGGCCACCACAGCCTTGTAGAACATCCTCAGCATCGTCTGGCAGATGTTAAAGGGCCTCAGTCTCCTCAGGAAGTAGAGACGGCTCTGACCTTTCTTGTAGACAGCCTCAGTGTCCTTTGACCAGTCCAGTTTATTGTCGATTCGTATCCCCAGGTATTTGTAATCCTCCACCATGTCCACACTGACTCCTTGGATGGAAACAGGGGTCACCGGTGCCTTAGCCCTCCTCAGGTCCACCACCAGCTCCTTTGTCTTTTCACATTAAGCTGCAGATGATTCTGCTCACACCATGTGACAAAGTTTCCCACCGTAGCCCTGTACTCTGCCTCATCTCCCCTGCTGATGATCTAACTATGGCTGAGTCATCAGAAAACTTCTGAAGATGGCAAGATTCTGTGTCTTCAGACTACCTTGCATGAGGGCACGTGATGGGAAGTTTCATTGAGCAGAGCTCCCAAACTCGCTTTCTTCATGAGTTTCATTGTGCAAGTTCCATATGCATGGCCTGCCTTGAAACACATGAACAATAGAAAATAACTGTCCAGGTGTCCCAGTCAAACCTGCTCTTTTCCCCACCCAGCACCATCTCTGGCACAGCATAGCTTCTGGTTCATAGTGATTTTAAAAAAAATTTGTTTGCCTCTGGTTACCAAATAATCAACATTGGTGTTTGTGTCAAATTGCATATGAAAATGACACACTCACCTTAAATGGTTGTCCTCTGATATTGGCCAGCCTAGGAGAAAGGTGCCAGCTGTCCACTCTGTCCATGCCTCTCATAAACTCATACACCTCAATCAAGTCACCTCTCATCCTTCTTTGCTCCAAAGAGAAAAACCCTAGTTCACTCAATCCTTCCTCCTAAAACATGCTCTCTAATCCAGGCAGCGTCCCAGTAAATCTCCTCTTCACCCTCTCTAAAGCTTCCTACAATGAGGCAACCTGAACTGAATACAGTACTCTGAGTGTGGTCTAACTATAGTTTTACACAAGTTGTGAACTCCGTGTCCTGACTAATGAAAGTCAACACACCATACACCTTCTTAGCCGCCCTAACAACTTGTATGGCAACTTTGTGTGATCTACGGAAGGGAATAACAGCTATCTTAACTATCTTTTCCAAACAGAATACAAGTTGGAGAGGTTGATTACGTTTGTCTTTTACAGTGAACGGAAAATGTAAAAGATATGGATTAAAAGAAAGGAAACCGGTGAACACTACAATCTCAAAGGAGCATTGCAAAACATTCATACAATGATACAGCAGGGAAATGGCCCCATTGGCCCAGCACATTCAAGCTAATTATGATGCCTATCTACGTTAATCCCATTTGCCTGCATTAGGCCCACATCCCTCTATATTTTGCTATCCAAGTATCTTTCTTTTAAGTGTTGTAATTGTGCTTCTGGCATCTTGTTCCTGACTGTGGCCACCCAGAGAATATCACGGTCCAGCTCTAACAGAGAGTATCACGGTCCAGCTCTAACAGAGAATTGCCATTTGAAATAACATACAGACATCTTTTTTTTCCCCAAAAGCTCTAAGATCTACTGAGTACTTCCTGTATTTTCTGTTCTGATTTAAGATAAAAATGTTTCTGAAACAAATCCAAATGATCCACGAAATGAGGATGTCTAAAAGATCATATTTCAACCTGACCACAAAATTGTTACTTGCATTTTTGGGACAAAATTAAAAAATCAACAAAGGTTATTCACAAAACTGAGATTGCATATCAGAAAGGTAAGCTTGTAGACACAACACTGCTTATCAGTAATCAGCAGAACAATTTTCCCATTTGTTATCCGAAGTATGCATTAGTGTTGAGCCTACTTGAGAAGCTCTGCAGTTTGCTACCTGGCACCACCTCTGGAGCTGCCCAGATGTTGAAGCTTATTCTGTCTACCTTTCTTTCATACTTGGGCAGAGCTTGCTGTTTAAACTCAGCTTTCTACTCTTCCCACCTGCAGATAAGCTGGGCTTTTGGTGTTTGTAAAATGCCAAATGAAAAGAAGAAAGAAAAATACAGTTGGATCAGTGATCTGTCACCCTCCATATTATGACACAGTACTGACATTTACTTTCAGCTGACTGGGATACAATTATACACTCTCCAGCCTTTCTGTGTTGACATCCATTGTGATTATTTGACTGAAATTTCATATTTCAGCACATCCTTTTAACTCTTAAAGTGTGATCAAAAATAATATCTCCCCTCATTGACAATCAACACAGGCACATCTCCAGGATGTGTGTTTAGCCCACTGCTCTACTCTCTCTACACTCATGACTGTGTGGCTAGGCATAGCTCAAATGCCATCTATAAATCCACAGCTGTTGTTTGCAGAATCTCAGATGGTAACAAGGAGGTGTCAAGGTCCGGTCCATGAAGACCGCGTTCCGGTTCACGGTCCGGTCTGTGGACTCCAGACTCTGGGTCTTCTGACTGTCCCTTGTTTCATTTGGGCTTAATCACAGGCACCTGATGCTCGTCTTGGAGCCGGGAATATAATTGGCACTGGGGTCGAGTGTAGGTGCTGGTTTGTCTTGTCAGTATCCTGTCCTCGCCTTTGTGGGGTAAGTCAGGCCAGCTTTGCTGTTACCCTGAGACTGGACTGTTCCCTTCCCTTCCAAACAACACACACAAAATGCTGGTGGAACACAGCAGGCCAGGCAGCATCTATAGGGAGAAGCACTGTTGACGTTTCGGGCCGAGACCCTTGTCAGGACCTGAAACGTTGACAGTTGACATCCTATAGATGCTGCTTGGCCTGCTGTGTTCCACCAGCATTTTGTGTGTGTTGTTTGAATTTCCAGCATCTGTAGATTTCCTCGTGTTTTCCCTTCCCTTCCCTTCCCCTTCTTTCTGTAGCCCTTGGCTGAAGCCTTCTCTGCTACCTTTCAGCTGGAGTCTTGCCTGTGTCCTTGCCTAATCTTGCTGTCAAGTTCTACTGCCAGAGCAAGACCAGAGCCTTGCTGTGTCCAGATAAGGAACTGTTTCTCGTTGCTTGGAACTGTCTCTTTGTGTCCTTGCCTTCGTTAGGTAGATCTGGCTGATTGCTGCTATCTAGTGTTGGGAACTGTCTTGTTGTGTTTGGCTTTCTGTGTTATGAGTCCTGGCCCTACATCCTGTTCCCAAGGAGGGGTCCCAGCTCTGTGTTCCACGTTCCCGTCTCCCAAGACCAAGGCTCTGTGTTCCGCGTTCCTGTCTCCCAAGACCAAGGCTCTGTGTACTGTGTTCCTGTTCTCCCTCGACCAAGGCTCTGTGTTCTGTGTTCCTGTCTCCCAAGACCAAGGCTCTGTGATCTGTGTTCCTGATCTCCCTCGACCAAGCCTCTGTGTTCTGTGTTCCTGTTCTCCCTCGACCAAGGCTTTGTTTTCTGTGTTCCTGTTCTCCCTCGACCAAGGCTCTGTGTTCTGTGTTCCTGTTCTTCCTCGACCAAGGCTCTGTGTTCTGTGTTCCTGTCTCCCAAGACCAAGGCTCTGTGTTCTGTGTTCCTGTTCTCCCTCGACCAAGGTTCTGTGTTCTGCGTTCCTGTCTCCCAAGACCAAGGCTCTGTGTTCTGTGTTCCTGTTCGCCGTCGACCAAGGCTCTGTGTTCTGCGTTCCTGTCTCCCAAGACCAAGGCTCTGTGTTCTGTGTTCCTGTTCGCCGTCGACCAAGGCTCTGTGTTCTGTGTTCCTGTTCTCCCTCGACCAAGGCTCTGTGTTCTGTGTTCCTGTTCTCCCTCGACCAAGCCTCTGTGTTCTGTGTTCCTGTACTCCTCGACCAAGGCTCTGTGTTCTGTGTTCCTGTTCTCCCTCGACCAAGGCTCTGTGTTCTGTGTTCCTGTTCTCCCTCGACCAAGGCTCTGTTCTGTGTTTCTGTTCTCCCTCGACCAAGGCTCTATGTTCTGTGTTCCTGTCTCCCAAGACCAAGGTTCTGTGTTCTGTGTTCCTGTTCTCCCTCAACCAAGGCTCTGTGATCTGTGTTCCTGTTCTCCCTCGACCAAGGCTCTGTGTTCTGTGTTCCTGTTCTCCCTCGACCAAGGCTCTGTGTTCTGTGTTCCTGTTCTTCCTCGACCAAGGCTCTGTGTTCTGTGTTCCTGTTCGCCGTCAACCAAGGCTCTGTGTTCTGTGTTCCTGTTCTCCCTCGACCAAGGCTCTGTGTTCTGTGTTCCTGTTCTCCCTCGACCAAGGCTCTGTGTTCTGTGCTCCTGTTCTCCCTCGACCAAGGCTCTGTGTTCTGTGTTCCTGTTCTCCCTCGACCAAGGCTCTGTGTTCTGTGTTCCTGTTCTCTCTCGACCAAGGCTCTGTGTTCTGTGTTCCTGTTCTCCCTCGACCAAGGCTCTGTGTTCTGTGTTCCTGTTCGCCGTCAACCAAGGCTCTGTGTTCTGTGTTCCTGTTCTCCCTCGACCAAGGTTCTGTGTTCTGTGTTCCTGTTCTCCCTCGACCAAGGCTCTGTGTTCTGTGTTCCTGTTCTCCCTCGACCAAGGTTCTGTGTTCTGTGTTCCTGTTCTCCCTCGACCAAGGCTCTGTGTTCTGTGTTCCTGTTCTTCCTCGACTAAGGCTCTGTGTTCTGTGTTCCTGTCTCCCAAGACCAAGGCTCTGTGTTCTGTGTTCCTGTTCTCCCTCGACCAAGGTTCTGTGTTCTGCGTTCCTGTCTCCCAAGACCAAGGCTCTGTGTTCTGTGTTCCTGTTCGCCGTCGACCAAGGCTCTGTGTTCTGCGTTCCTGTCTCACAAGACCAAGGCTCTGTGTTCTGTGTTCCTGTTCGCCGTCAACCAAGGCTCTGTGTTCTGTGTTCCTGTTCTCCCTCGACCAAGGCTCTGTGTTCTGTGTTCCTGTTCTCCCTCGACCATGCCTCTGTGTTCTGTGTTCCTGTACTCCTCGACCAAGGCTCTGTGTTCTGTGTTCCTGTTCTCCCTCGACCAAGGCTCTGTGTTCTGTGTTCCTGTTCTCCCTCGACCAAGGCTCTGTTCTGTGTTTCTGTTCTCCCTCGACCATGCCTCTGTGTTCTGTGTTCCTGTACTCCTCGACCAAGGCTCTGTGTTCTGTGTTCCTGTTCGCCGTCAACCAAGGCTCTGTGTTCTGTGTTCCTGTTCTCCCTCGACCAAGGCTCTGTGTTCTGTGTTCCTGTTCTCCCTCGACCAAGGCTCTGTGTTCTGTGCTCCTGTTCTCCCTCGACCAAGGCTCTGTGTTCTGTGTTCCTGTTCTCCCTCGACCAAGGCTCTGTGTTCTGTGTTCCTGTTCTCTCTCGACCAAGGCTCTGTGTTCTGTGTTCCTGTTCTCCCTCGACCAAGGCTCTGTGTTCTGTGTTCCTGTTCGCCGTCAACCAAGGCTCTGTGTTCTGTGTTCCTGTTCTCCCTCGACCAAGGTTCTGTGTTCTGTGTTCCTGTTCTCCCTCGACCAAGGCTCTGTGTTCTGTGTTCCTGTTCTCCCTCGACCAAGGTTCTGTGTTCTGTGTTCCTGTTCTCCCTCGACCAAGGCTCTGTGTTCTGTGTTCCTGTTCTTCCTCGACTAAGGCTCTGTGTTCTGTGTTCCTGTCTCCCAAGACCAAGGCTCTGTGTTCTGTGTTCCTGTTCTCCCTCGACCAAGGTTCTGTGTTCTGCGTTCCTGTCTCCCAAGACCAAGGCTCTGTGTTCTGTGTTCCTGTTCGCCGTCGACCAAGGCTCTGTGTTCTGCGTTCCTGTCTCACAAGACCAAGGCTCTGTGTTCTGTGTTCCTGTTCGCCGTCAACCAAGGCTCTGTGTTCTGTGTTCCTGTTCTCCCTCGACCAAGGCTCTGTGTTCTGTGTTCCTGTTCTCCCTCGACCATGCCTCTGTGTTCTGTGTTCCTGTACTCCTCGACCAAGGCTCTGTGTTCTGTGTTCCTGTTCTCCCTCGACCAAGGCTCTGTGTTCTGTGTTCCTGTTCTCCCTCGACCAAGGCTCTGTTCTGTGTTTCTGTTCTCCCTCGACCAAGGCTCTATGTTCTGTGTTCCTGTCTCCCAAGACCAAGGTTCTGTGTTCTGTGTTCCTGTTCTCCCTCAACCAAGGCTCTGTGATCTGTGTTCCTGTTCTCCCTCGACCAAGGCTCTGTGTTCTGTGTTCCTGTTCTCCCTCGACCAAGGCTCTGTGTTCTGTGTTCCTGTTCTTCCTCGACCAAGGCTCTGTGTTCTGTGTTCCTGTTCGCCGTCAACCAAGGCTCTGTGTTCTGTGTTCCTGTTCTCCCTCGACCAAGGCTCTGTGTTCTGTGTTCCTGTTCTCCCTCGACCAAGGCTCTGTGTTCTGTGTTCCTGTTCTCCCTCGACCAAGGCTCTGTGTTCTGTGTTCCTGTTCTCCCTCGACCAAGGCTCTGTGTTCTGTGTTCCTGTTCTCTCTCGACCAAGGCTCTGTGTTCTGTGTTCCTGTTCTCCCTCGACCAAGGCTCTGTGTTCTGTGTTCCTGTTCGCCGTCAACCAAGGCTCTGTGTTCTGTGTTCCTGTTCTCCCTCGACCAAGGTTCTGTGTTCTGTGTTCCTGTTCTCCCTCGACCAAGGCTCTGTGTTCTGTGTTCCTGTTCTCCCTCGACCAAGGCTCTGTGTTCTGTGTTCCTGTTCTCCCTCGACCAAGGCTCTGTGTTCTGTGTTCCTGTTCTCCCTCGACCAAGGCTCTGTGTTCTGTGTTCCTGTTCTCCCTCGACCAAGGCTCTGTGTTCTGTGTTCCTGTTCTCCCTCGACCAAGGCTCTGTGTTCTGTGTTCCTGTTCTCCCTCGACCAAGGCTCTGTGTTCTGTGTTCCTGTTCTCCCTCGACAAAGGCTGTGTGTTCTGTGTTCCTGTTCTCCCTCGACCAAGGCTCTGTGTTCTGTGTTCCTGTTCTCCTCGACCAAGGCTCTGTGTTCTGTGTTCTTGTTCTCCCAAGACCAAGGCTGTGTGTTCTGTGTTCCTGTTCTCCCTCGACCAAGGCTCTGTGTTCTGTGTTCCTGTTCTCCCTCGACCAAGGCTCTGTGTTCTGTGTTCCTGTTCTCTCTCGACCAAGGCTCTGTGTTCTGTGTTCCTGTTCTCCCTCGACCAAGGCTCTGTGTTCTGTGTTCCTGTTCGCCGTCAACCAAGGCTCTGTGTTCTGTGTTCCTGTTCTCCCTCGACCAAGGTTCTGTGTTCTGTGTTCCTGTTCTCCCTCGACCAAGGCTCTGTGTTCTGTGTTCCTGTTCTCCCTCGACCAAGGCTCTGTGTTCTGTGTTCCTGTTCTCCCTCGACCAAGGCTCTGTGTTCTGTGTTCCTGTTCTCCCTCGACCAAGGCTCTGTGTTCTGTGTTCCTGTTCTCCCTCGACCAAGGCTCTGTGTTCTGTGTTCCTGTTCTCCCTCGACCAAGGCTCTGTGTTCTGTGTTCCTGTTCTCCCTCGACCAAGGCTCTGTGTTCTGTGTTCCTGTTCTCCCTCGACCAAGGCTCTGTGTTCTGTGTTCCTGTTCTTCCTCGACCAAGGATCTGTGTTCTGTGTTCCTGTTCGCCATCAACCAAGGCTCTGTGTTCTGTGTTCCTGTTCTCCCTCGACCAAGGCTCTGTGTTCTGTGTTCCTGTTCTCCCTCGACCAAGGCTCTGTGTTCTGTGTTCCTGTTCTCCCTCGACCAAGGCTCTGTGTTCTGTGTTCCTGTTCTCCCTCGACCAAGGCTCTGTGTTCTGTGTTCCTGTTCTCTCTCGACCAAGGCTCTGTGTTCTGTGTTCCTGTTCTCCCTCGACCAAGGCTCTGTGTTCTGTGTTCCTGTTCGCCGTCAACCAAGGCTCTGTGTTCTGTGTTCCTGTTCTCCCTCGACCAAGGTTCTGTGTTCTGTGTTCCTGTTCTCCCTCGACCAAGGCTCTGTGTTCTGTGTTCCTGTTCTCCCTCGACCAAGGCTCTGTGTTCTGTGTTCCTGTTCTCCCTCGACCAAGGCTCTGTGTTCTGTGTTCCTGTCTCTCCCTCGACCAAGGCTCTGTGTTCTGCGTTCCTTTTCGCCCTCGACCAAAGCTCTGTGTTCTGCGTTCCTGTTCTCCCTCGACCAAGGCTCTGTGTTCTGTGTTCCTGTTCTCCCTCGACCAAGGTTCTGTGTTCTGTGTTCCTGTTCTCCCTCGACCAAGGCTCTGTGTTCTGTGTTCCTGTTCTCCCTCGACCAAGGCTCTGTGTTCTGTGTTCCTGTTCTCCCTCGACCAAGGCTCTGTGTTCTGTGTTCCTGCTCTCCCTCGACCAAGGCTCTGTGTTCTGTGTTCCTGTCTCCCTCGACCAAGGCTCTGTGTTTTGTGTTCCTGTTCTCCCTCAACCAAGGCTCTGTGTTCTGCGTTCCTGTCTCCCAATACCAAGACTCTGTGTTCTGCGTTCCTGTCTCCCAAGACCAAGGCTCTGTGTTCCATGTTCCCGTCTCCCAAGGCCAAGTCTGAGCTTTATGTCCTCATCCAACCCAGGATTCCTGCGTCCTGCCTCCACGTCCAGTCCTCGCCTAGATCCGGAGTCTGAGCCCAAGTCAAGACCCAAGTTCCGGGTCCCTGTCCAGGCTCTGGCTCAGAGTCCTTGGTCTCAGAGTTCCAAGTTCCAGGTCCAGGTCCCGCTTTCCTAGTCCATTCCTAGATCAGGCCCTGTATCCTAGTCTCATCCAGGGCCTGTGTCTTGTCCAGTGTCATTTCTTCCCTACTTCCCTGGCTTTCTTGACACACCTAGTCCTGTCCCTAGTACTTCAGTGTCTGTGTCTTGCACTTGGCTCTGCTCTGAACGCCCACCTTATGACAGGAGGTGTGCACGAGTGAAATAGATCAGCTGAATGAGAGGTGTCACAATGACAACCTTGCACTCAACTAGTAAGACCAAGGAACTGCTGGTGAACTTCAGGAAGGGGAAGTCAGGTGAACGCACACTGAGGGGTCAGCACACACCAAGTGCTGGAGGAACTCGGCAGCCCTTGCAGTACCTATCGGGAACAAGAGTACAGTCGATTTTTCGGGCCGAGACCCTTCGGTGAGGCCCCGGCAGGGTCTCGGCCTGAAACGTCGACTGTACTGTTTTCCGTTGATGCTGCCTGGCCTGCTGAGTTCCTCCGGCATTTTGTGCGTGTTGCTTGGATTTCCAGCATCTGCAGATTTTCTCTTGTTTATGATTGGAGAATATAAACCAGTTCTTTTCAAGCAGTGGAAAGGATGGGCAGCTTCAAATTCCTGGATGTCAACATCTCTGAAGATCTATTGTGGGCCCAAATATTGAAGCAATCATGAAGAAGGCATCCTGACACCTATTTTTCATCAGGATTTTGAGGAGATTTGGAATGGTACCAGAGGCTCCAGCAAACTTCTACAGATCCCTTGAAGAGCATTCTGACAGGTTGCCCACCATCTGGTATGGAGGCGCCAACACACAGGATCAGAAAGAGCTGCAGAAGGTTGTAAACTTGGCCAGTTCCATCATGGGCACTACCCTCCCGACCATTGAGGAAATCTTCACTGGGTAATGCCCATCATTAAAGACTCCCACATGCCCGCTACTATCAGGGAAGAGGTATAGAAGCTTGGAGGTGCACACTCAACATTTTAAAAACAGTTTCTTCCCCTCTGCCATCACATTTCTGAACAGCCAATGAATACATGAACACTACCTCATTTTTGTTCTCTTTTGTTCTAAAAAAACAGTTATTTTTAAAGTATTGGCACTGTTGCTGCAAAATGACAAATTTCATGACATTTGTCAGTTATAACAAACCTGATTCTTATTCTTATTCTGAAGTTATGACGTTGATGTCATGGTTCTCGGAACACACTTACATCATTGATTATGGAAATTAAAAATCATTTGTATTTGTATGGCACTGTCCCAGGGTATCCCAAAACTATAATCAGATTGTTCTGAGTGAATTATTACAGCTTTGTGGGTAAGTACTATACTACACAAAGATGTTCTGCAGACAGCAGTAAAAATAAATGATCAGTTTATTAGTTAGAGAATGACAGTGGAAGTCACCAGGAAGTAGATCTGTGGAATCTCAGGAGTTCTCATATATTTCAAATAGTAATTTCGAGACAATTAAAAAGAGACACAAGCAGAACAAAGAGATTTTAAGTACCTGCTATAGCTTCTGTATTTTTCAGTACTTTGATTTATGGGTTAATATCTAGAGTAGGCCCCTATAAAGATCAGATTAGTAGAGAGAAAAAAAAATTAAACTATACATGTTGCATCAATCAAAACTTGTTTTCAAGTAGCAGTTTTAATTTTATTTCTCTGTTACTGAGGCATGCTTGAATATATTTCACTTCTCTTAACTCACTAAAATTGCAATCTAATCTTGGGAGAGGCTATTTTTGTCTTTTTCAGTAAAACTTCACTGAGGTGTCTCACAAACATTAAACTATCATGTAATATTTCAATTGTTTGCATGACCTTGATTAAACAAAAGGAAAAGTTGGAGCAGTAATTTAGGAGATCTGAGACTGGCAAACAGGATTTCAGCATCAAAACAGAAGAGAAGCACTCTTTCTCCATTTGCAGATATGTTAACTCCATGACATCAGTCACCCCTTTGTGTTTTGAATTCAGCTGCCATGATGCAATCTCTGATTACCTGTGTGCTTGTCCTATCAATAGGCACTAGATTAGCGATGCATGGAAGAGTGAATCTCAAGAAGGAACTTGCTCAACAAATAAAAACATCAGATAGTAATCTATTCAAGCTGCAATGCTGGTATTGATATGCATCAGAAAACACATATACCGATTTCCAGAAGAGCAGTTTTTTTTCCCCACCCTTTTTGAAACCCAGTAATCTTAGGACCCTACATTGAAAGCAGGAGTTTTGCTCTTAGTGTCTGTAATCGTCCCTACTCCTACAACTCTCATACAAATCTATTCAAGCTCTCTCTTTATTCTATCCTTGATCACTGGTTATCCCTCCCTAAAATTCTGTTTCTTACTCCAAAGAAAAAGTTAACAATTTGGCTAACCATAAAACATAGGAACAGATTTAAGCCATTCAGAATATTGAGTCTGATTCCCCCAAACCATCATGGCTGATTTATTATCCTCCTCCACCTCATTCTCCTGCTTTCTCCCCATAAACTTTGATGCCTTGACTCATCAAGAACCTATTAACTTTTACTGTAAATATACCCAATGATTTGGCCTTTATAGCAACAAATTCCACAGATTCACCAGCTGCTGCCTAAAAAAATTCCTCCTTGTCTCTGTTCTAAAGGGGCATCTTTCTATTCTGAAGCTGTGGCCTCTGGTCCTAAACTCCTCTTCTATAGGAAACATCCTGTCTACATCCATTCTATTTAAGCCTTTCCATGTTCGACAGATTTCAATCAGGTCCTCCTCATTCCTCTAAACTCCAGTGAGTACAAGCTCAGAATCATCAAATGCTCCTCATATGTTAACCCTTTCATTCCAGGATCATTATCTTGAAGATCCTCTGGGCCCCCTCCAATGCCAGAACATCCTCTCAGATAAGTGGCCCAAAACTGCTCACGATGCTCCAAGAATGATCAGACCAGTAGAGGGCAAAACTAAAAAAGCCAAAGGGTGAGAATAGATGAAATATGAAGGGAATCAGGTCAATGACATAAAAGAGGATACCAAAAGTTTTCTCAAACATTTAAAGATTAAAAGATAGGTGAGAGTGGAATTTGGACCACTGGAAAGGAGATGCTGGAGAGGTAGCAGTGGAGGACAAGGAGGTGGCAGACAAATTAACTAAGTACTTTGCACTTGTAGTAGAAAGTAACAGTATGCTAGAGGTTCGAGAGTGTTGGGGCAGAAGTGAGCGCAGTTGCTATTATTAGGGAAAAGGTGCTTGAGAAGCTGAAAAGTGTGAAGGTAGAGAAGTCATCTGGACCAGACGGACTACAGTTCCGGTTTTTGAAAGAGGCAGCTGAAGAGATTATGGAGGCACTAGTTATGATCTTTCAAGAATCACTGGATTCTGGAATGATCCCGGAGGAATGGAAAGTTGCAAACGTCACTCCACTCTTCAAGAAGGGAGAGAGGCAGAAGGAAGTTATAGGTTATAAGTTATAGGCCAGTTAGCCCAACTTCTGTGGTTGGGAAGAGGTTGGAACCATTAAGGATGAGGTTTCTGAGTACTTGGAGGGACATGATAAAATAGGTCAAAGACAGCATGGTTTATTTAAGGGAAAATCTTGTCTGACAACACATGAATGTTATTTACTTGGATTTTTGGAAGGCTTTTGCAAGGTGTCACACATGAGGATGCTTAACAAGATAAGAAGCCATGGTATTATAGGAAAGATACTAGTGTGGCTAGATTGGCTATTTGCCAGGAGGCAAAGACTGAGAATAAATGGGGCCTTTCCTGATTGGCTGCCAGTAACTAGTGGTGTTTTGCAGGGGCAGTGTTAGGAACACTTCTTTTCACATTATAGTCAATCATTTGATGGCACAGTAGCCAAGTTTGCAGATGATACAAAGAAAGGTGGAGGGGCAGGTGTTGCTGAGCAAGGAGGGGATCTGTAGAAGGACTTAGAGTGATTAGGCAAAGAAGATGCAGATTGAATATAGTATAGGGAAGGAATAAAGGCAAAGACTTTTCTAAAAGGAAGAAAATTCAAAAATCAGAGGTGCAAAGTGTTGGGAGTCCTTGTGCAGGATTTCCGAAAGGTTAACTTACAGGTTGAGTCAGCGGGTCAGTGGTAAGGAAGGGAAATGTAATGTGGGTATTCAATTCTAGAGGACTACAATATAAGAGCAAGGTTATAGTGCTGAGGCTTCATAGGGCATTGGTCAGACTGCACGTGAAGTATTGAGCAGTTTTGGGCCCCTCACCTAAGAAAAGCTGTGCTAGCATTGGTGGGGGTCCAGAGGATGACAATAGAATGTTTCCAAGAATGAAAAGGTTAACATACTCTCTGGAGTTTTGTAGAATGCGTGGGGGGGGGGGGGGGGGGAATCTCATTGACACCTATCGAATATCTGGATTGAGTGGTGTAGAGAGGATGTTTCCTATAACGTAGGACCAGACTAGAGGGACATCCATTTAGAACAGAGATGAGAAATTCCTTTAGCCAGAGGTTAATAAATCAGTGGAATTCATTGCCACAAGTGGTTGTGGAGGCATAGTCATTGAGTATATTTAAAGCAGAGGTTGATAGGTTCTTCATTAGCCAAGGTGCCAAAGTTTATGGGGAGAAGAAGGAAGGAGTTGAGATTGATAATAAATCAACCATGATGGAATGGCCTATCACATTCCTTCTTCAGTCCTTAATCTTTCCCACCCTCCTGGCTTCACCTATCACCTCTGCTGTGTCCTCCATCCCCTCCCAGACATTATTATTATTCTGGCATCTTCACCCTTCCTTTCCAGTTTTGAAGAAGGGTCTCGGCACAAAACACTGCCTGTTTATTCATTTGCATAGATGCTGCTTGACCTGCTGAGCTCCTCCAGCATATTGTGTGTGTTTCTAAGGAAAGACACTTAAAGATATGGTTTTAAGTAACTGCAACATCAGTATTTCCTCAGTGCCCTTACCTCTCACTAGGTCCTACAAAAGACAAGGAACATTAATAGTAAATACAGAAGATTCTGTAGATGCTGGAAATCCAGAGCAACACACACAAAATGCTGGAAGAACTCAGCAGGTCAGGCAGCATCTATGCAAATGAATAAACAGGCAATGTTTTGGGCCAAGACCCTTCTTCAGAGCTGGAAAAGAAGGGTGAAGATGCCAGAATAATAATAATAATAATAATAATAATAATAATAATAATAATAATAATGAGATGGGGGGAGGAGATGGAGGGCAAGGTAGAGGTGACAGGTGAAACCAGGTGGGTGGGAAAGGTTAAGGGCTGAAGAAGGAATGTGATAGGAAAGGAAAGTGGTCCAAGGGAAAAAGAGAAGAAGGAAGATCACCAGGGGGAGGTGATAGGTAGGTGAGGAGAAGAGGTCAGAGTGGGGAAGAGGGCCAACATGTTCAAACGGGAATGAGGATAGGAATTAAAATGGTTGACAACTGGGAAATTCCGATTTTGGCAGATGGATTGGAGGTACTCAACAAAACAGTCCCCCAGTTTATGTCAGGTCTCATCAATGTAGAGTAGGTCACATTGGGAGCACTGGATAGATTAGACATTTGCAAATAAAGTGTTGCTTCACCAAGAAAGACTGCTTAGCATCCTGAATGGAGGACATGGATGGGCAGGTGTAGCATTTCTGTCTCTTGCAGGGGTAAGTGCCAGGAAGGAGTTAAGTGAGGAAGGTCAAATGGACGGGAATCATGGAGGGAGCTATCCCTGCAGAAAGTGGAGAGTTGGGGGGAGGTTAAGATGTTTTTGGAGGTAGGATCCCTTTGGAGATGGTGGAAGTCACAGAGAATGATGTGTTGGGTGTAGAAACTCATGCAGTGGTAGTAACTCTATTCCTGTTATTAACTCTATTCACATGGGGTGAACGCAGATGTCTGGGAAATGGAGAAAATACTGGTGAGGGCATCATCTATGTGGAGGAAGGGAAACCCCATTCTTTGAAGAAGGACATCTATGATGCTCTGTAAAGGAAAGCTCCATCCTGGGAACAGATTCAGCAGAGATGAAGGAACTGAGAAAAGGGAATAGCATTTCTACAGGAGACAGGTTTGGAAGAAGATTAGTCAAGATTACCATGGGAATCAGTATCTTAATAAAAGATGTCAGTGGACAGTTTGTCTCCACAGGAGACAGAAAGACCAAACAAAAGGAGAGTGGACCATGGACCATGGACTTAAGGGCAGGGTGGAGGTTAGAGGCAAAGGTGATGGATCAGGAAGCAGCACCAATGCAGTCATTAACATAGTGTAGGGAGAGTTGGGGAGCTTTACCAGGGAAGGTTTGGAACATGGAATGTTCTATGGGGCCAATGAACAGACAGACATAGATGTGGCCTTTGCAAGTGCCCTTGTGTTTGGAGTCAGTGGGAGGAGCCAAGGGAGAAATTGTTGAGGATGAAGACCAGTTCTGCCAGATGGAGGGACATGGTGGTAAAGGAGAATTGGGTGTGTATTTTGTTGAGAAAGAAGCAGAGAGCTTTAAGGCCTTCTTGATGGGATTGGGTGGATAGAAGTGTAAAGGGACTGGACATCCCATGGTGAAAACAAAGCAGTCAGAGCAGGGAGCTGAACGTTGTTGAGGAGATCACGATCATGGATGTAGTAGGAAGGAACTGAACCAAAGGGGATAGAATGGAAAGGTACACAGATAATGATGATGGCTGGTTGTTTGCTTGCAAAGGTCAGGAGGGAAGTCCATTGCTGAAGGACATTTTCCTGCCTGTGCTTGCGTGGGTTCGTTGTGAAAAATAGCGCGCAGGGACCAGTCCGCTCCTAAGGCCAGGGGACGTTCCACAATGGCACAGTGACTTGCAACGACTGCGGCAACTGCAAAGCTGTAGTGTGAGTCACTGGAGCCTCAGTTCCTGCTCTCCCTTCGATTTACCAAGACTCTGGTTCTTGCCCTTTCCCCTATTCTCTCGGATCCTCTCCCACTCACCATCTCCAGTTTGTTTCGTATGCTGTCTTGAAACTTTCCAGGGCCTTGTTTCCAGAGTCAACCTTAAGTTTGCTGAGTTAATTGGAGAATGTATTATCTTCTGTGAAATATCAAAAGTAAGGTGAATTGAAAGTGACTGAAAAGGCAAGAAGCAAGGTCCCATTAAATGGAAGGAAGAAGGAAGCCAGGCTCCAGTAACTGGAGGGCAAGAAACAGTGTCCTAGTGAACCATCAAAATTGTTTAATAGTTGGACCCAGCAACATCTGGGGTGCCTAGGGGTGACTCGTGTGGCATCAGAACTCTCGCTACAGCCTGGTACAGCTAAAAAGCACACTGCTTCCAAAGTCAGTAAGTCAACAAAGATCTCTTAAGGCATTTAAACCAACTGTTGCTGCTTAAAACTGATGGAAACAATACTGATTGTGGACGGATGCATCCTTGTAGGATTCCACGTGGGAAGTGTGGTAGCAGGTTAGGGATACAAGTGCGTTTAAGGAAATGGGTTTTAAACTCCCAATACAGACTATCTCACTGACAAATGTGCAGTCTCTGGTGCATAAAATCGATGATCTCAGCGCCAGAAGCTGAATCAAAGGGACATTAGGATCACGTGTGTCCTCTGTTTCACGGAATCCTGGTTAACCCCTTCTGTACCAGATGCAGCGATTTAGATCGACGGGTTTACTATACACCGTTGGGATAGATCTATAGAGTCTCTCAAAAGCAGAGGTGGAGGAGTATGCCTCATGATCAACTCCTCTTGGTGCACAAATATATTGGTGCTGTCCCAATTCTGCTCACCAGACCTGGAATATCTGGCAGTTAAGTGCCGTCATTTTTACCTACCATGAGAGATTTGCTGGATCCTTTCAGTAGGAGTATCCATTCCACCTCAAGCCAATGTCCATCAGGCTTTAGATGATCTGACCAATGGGATCAACTACATGAAACAGCACACCCTAACACCTTCACCATTGTTTTGGGGGATTTTAACCAGGCCAGTCTGAAAAAAGTCACTAAGCAATTACCATCAACAGATCACTTGCAATATCACTGGAAACAACACACTGTACCTTTGTTACACCATCATCAAGAATGTCTATCATGCTGTTCCACACCCTCACTTCAGGAAGTCTGATCACCTGGCTGGACTTCTACTCCCTGAGCATAGTCAGAGACTGAGGATGGTGGCACCAGTAGAGAAGACCGAGAAGGTACGGACAAGGGAAGCACAGGAGCACCTACAGAACTGCTTTGAATCTGTGGACTGGACTGTATTCAGGGATCCACCTTTGAACCTGGATGAGAATGCTGCAGTTGTTACTAACTTCATTAAAACCTGTGTGGATGAGTGTGTGTCTACAAAGACTTACTGTACATTCCCAAACCAAAAGCCGTGGATGAACCGGGAGGCACATCATCTGCTGAAGTCTAGGTCTGTGACATTCAAGTCTGGTGACCCAGGCCTGCACCAGAAAACCAGGTATGATTTCATGGGCAAAGAGACAATTTTGAACAAGGATGGAGGCAATATCAGATGCACGGCAACTCTGGCAGGGTCTGCACGACATTACTTCCTACAAAGTGAAACCCAATAGCATGAATGGCAGCAATGCTTCACTCCCAGATGAACTCAACGCCTTCCATGCCCACTTTGAAAGGGAGAATATAACTACCGCTACACCTGATGACCCTGTGATCTCTGTCTCTGAGGCCAATATTAGGCTGTCTTTAAACAGAGTGAACACTCGCAAGGTGAAAGGTCCCGATGGAGTACCTGGTCAGGCTTTGAAAACCTGTGTCAACCAACTGGTGGGAGTAATCAAGGACATTTTCAACCTCTTACTGCTTCAAAAAGGCAATAATTATACCAGTGCCCGAGAAGAATAATGTGAGCTGCCTTAATGACTATCGCCAGGAGCACTCACATCGACAGTGATGAAGTGCTTTGAGAGGTTGGTCATGACCAGACTGAACTCCTGCCTCAGCAAGGACCTGGGCCCATTGCAATTTGCCTATCGCCACAATAGGCAGATGCAATCTCAATGGCTCTTTGCACAGCTTTAGACCACCTGGACAACACAAACACCTATGTCAGGATGCTGTTCATCGACTATGGCTCAGCATTTAATACCATCATTCCCACAATCCTGACTGAGAAGTTGCAGAACCTGGGCCTCTGTACCTCCCTCTGCAATTGGATCTTCGACTTCCTAACTGGAAAACCACAATCTGTGGAGATTGGTGAAAACATCTCCTCCTCGCTGATGATAACACACCCCTCAGGATGTGTGCTTAGCCCATGGCTCTACTCTCTATACCCATGACTATGTGGCTAGGCATAGCTCAATTCCATCGATAAATTTGCTGATGATACAACTATTGTTGGTAGAATCTCAGGTGGTGACGAGAGGGCATACAGGAGTGAAATATGCCAACTAGTGGAGTGGTGCCGCAGCAACAACCTAGCACTCAACATCAGTGAGATGAAAGAGCTGATTATGGACTTCAGGAAGGGTAAGACAAAGGAACACATACCAATCCTCATACAGGAATCAGAAGTGGAGAGAGTGAGCAGTTTTAAGTTCCTGGGTGTCAAGATCTCTGAGGATCTAACCTATTCCCAACATATCAATGAAGTTATAAAGAAGGCAAGACAGTGACTATACTTTAGGAGTTTGAAGAGATTTGGTATGTCAACAAATACATGCAAAAACTTTTATAGATGTACCGTGGAGAACATTCTGAAATGCTGCACCACAGTCTGGTATGGGGAGTGGGGGTTGCTACTGCACAGGACCGAAAGAAGCTCAAGTCAAGTCACTTATATTGTCATTTCAACCATAACTGCTGGTACAGTACACAGTAAAAATGAGACAATGTTTTTTAGGACCGTGTTGTTACATGACACAGTACAAAAACTAGACTGAACTACGTAAAAAAAAACACAGAAAAAAAAACTACACTAGACTACAGACCTACCCAGGACTGCATAAAGTGCACAAAACAGTGCAGGCATTACAATAAATAATAAACAGGACAATAGGGCAGTAAGGTGTCAGTCCAGGCTCTGGGTATTGAGGAGTCTGATAGCTTGGGGGAAGAAACTGTTACAGAGTCTGGTTGTGAGAGCCCGAATGCTTCGGTGCCTTTTCCCAGATGGCAGGAGGGAGAAGAGATTGTATGAGGGGTGCGTGGGGTCCTTCATAATGCTGTTTGCTTTGCAGATGCAGCATGTAGTGTAAATGTCTGTGATGGCAGGAAGAGAGACCCCGATGATCTTCTCAGCTGACCTCACTATCCGCTGCAGGGTCTTGCTATCCAAAAAGGTGCAATTTCCGAACCAGGCAGTGATGCAGCTGCTCAGGATGTTCTCAATACAACCCCTGCAGAATGTGATGAGGATGGGGGGTGGGAGATGGACTTTCCTCAGCCTTCGCAGAAAGTAGAGATGCTGCTGAGCTTTCTTTGCTATGGAGCTGGTATTGAGGGACCAGGTGAGATTCTCCACCAGGTGAACACCAAGAAATTTGGTGCTCTTAACGATCTCTACCAAGGAGCCGTCAATGTTCAGCGGGGAGTGGTCGCTCCGTGCCCTCCTGAAGTTAACAACCATCTCTTTTGTTTTGTTCACATTCAGAGACAGCTGCAGAGGATTGTAAATTTAGTCGGCTTCATCTTGGGTTCTAGCCTACAAAGTACCCAGGACATCTTAAAGGAGCAGTGCCTCAGAAAGGCAGCATCTGTTATAATGACCTCCAGCACCCAGGGCATGCCCTTTTCTCACTGTTACCATCAGGTAGGAGATACAGAAGCCTGAAGGCACACACTCAGTGATTCAGGAACAGCTTCTTCCCCTCTGCTATTTGATTCTTTAGTGAATATTGAACACTTAAACACTATCTCACATTTTTAATATATATTATTTGTTTTTGCACAATTTTTAATCTATTCAATATATGTATACTGTAATTGATTTACTTATTTATTAATTATTTTGTTTTCTTTATTGCCTTATAACCATCTAACAATTACAGCACAGAAACAGACCATCTCTGCCCTTCTAGTCCGTGCCGAATGCTTACTCTCATCTAGTCCCACCGACCTGCACTCAGCACATAACTCTCCATTCCTTTCCTGTCCATATACCTATCCAAGCCTTGAACTGCTGCTGCTAAGTTAACAAATTTCACAACACATGCCGGTGATAATAAACCTGATTCTGGGGTACTGGAGTATTACTAGAAATAATTTATAATAACCAAGAAGGTCTGCTAGTCTAGCACACCAAAGTCCTGGTCCTAACTGGTCTGACCGTAATTGGTCATGAGAGTTTGCTCTGTGGGAATTGGCTGCCATGTTTCCTACATAACATCAATGGTGAGCTTTCTTTTGGCTACGCTGCATTTCGAAACATCCTGGAAAGGATTTGTACATTTCTATATAAGTGAAAGCACCATTTTAAACTTGATTTCTTGGAGGTTTGCAGAGCAAGAGAAAGTTATAAAGATAAGGACGTGAAAGAGATTCAAAACTACAAAAAATATGAATACCCTGAAATTGAAATGTTGTCAGAGCGTGAGCCATTTCAGATGTAGAGTAATTATAACCCAGATATGGGCAGCAGATCAACCATTCACCTGTGCCTGAGTTTTCAAAGTATTCACAGCTATGCTTCCATCCCCATGAAAAGTTATTGCCCTCATAAGTTCAGTAGGAGAAAGTCACCAGACCTCTTGAACCCAAAGGAACAGGACTATATACTTAATATTCTCTTCCTTTTCCTGGCCAGTGGTGTAATGACATCAGCACCAAACTTCAAGACAAGTGGTCCCAGGTTGAAATATGGCCAGATCCTTGCACACTTCCCATCTGGACTGGGCTGAGCATCGAGCTAGAAACTCAGACTTGTTAAAAAAATAGAAAAAACTGCTAAAGAAATGAATTTGTGAATATAGACAATGGGAAAGAAGCACTACGAAACAGCTGTACATAATTAATATGATTTATAGGTTTAATACATATTTTAAATGTAATATTAGTCCTAATCAGTCCAGGAATGTCCTGTTCTTTGCCTCTGTTTTACCGCCTTTGTTCGTTTGATGGTGATTTCCTTGAAGGCATTATTTGAGTGTATTTGAGTGTAAGGGTACTTGATCAAAAAGTACATAAAGAGCAAACACGAGGAAATCTGCAGATCCTGACGAAGGGTCTCGGCCCAAAACATCGACAGTGCTTCTCCCTATAGATGCTGCCTGGCCTACTGCGTTCCACCAGCATTTTGTGTGTGTTGCCTAAGTATATAAGCATCTGCCTTTTCAGAAATCTAATAGCTTAGAGGATATCAAAAGAGAGAGGTTTGCTGCTGATGCAGTTTTGAATTTAGGGGCAAACATGGTATCCTGTGCTCAATATTGTTATAACCAAAATAATTCATAGTGTCTTTGAAAAACTGGAGCCCTTCATAGAGATGGTAACCAGAGCAGTTCCAAGCACAATGCTTGCTTCCTTTGGTGTGCTCCCTGCAATAAATGCTGGGACGTGGTTCAATCTGAACTAATGCTCGTCAGCTTCTACAGTCTGAAGCCAGGTCATAAAGGTAAATTCAGCCCACTCCCTATTCTCACACCTGAACCATTTTCCATAAGGAGGATAAAACAATGTATATTACACAAGTTTACACTCCAAAATTCCGAATGCCATGAGAAAAAACAGATAGTTTATTTTTTGTCCAAGGATTACACTTGTTATTAATGTGCACAATATTTCTGTGTACAAAACATATGAGAATGAGAACAGATGTTCTGTTCCAATAACAAGCTTTATTGCAATCAATTAAATGTCAAAATATCTTAAACGGTCTACATTTTAAATAAAACTACCAATTACAAAGAACTAACTACCTTAATTGTATGTGTAGGGCTCTCAGTACCACTAACTGTGGTGTTAACTGTTCAGGCTAACAAAATGGCTTCTCTGTATTGTTATAATGAAATAGCTTCTCTGTAATGTTACTTAATGTTGAAATGGGTTTCTGTGTCTGGAATGTTTGGGTTATGACTGCAGATAAGGGGGGGAACTAACCAATGGAGAATTCTTATGCTATCTTGTCTGTGTAAGCTGAGCGGGAGTTTGCGGTCTTTTTCAGGAGGCGAGGGAGAAGGACGGAGATGTGAGGAGTGGACAGCGGTTCCAGGGCGGCGGATACTGGACGTCGCCGGTTCGGACAGTGGCCGAAAGCTCGGAAGATCGTTGTGGATGGAACCGGAGGCATGAGCTCCAACATATTAAAATATTATGTGTACAAACTGATAAACTTACTGACTTGGTGCCTTTAGGTTATCTGTTTCTACTAAACTATCACTAAGAAATAACTATAAAGTTGTAATTACTCACTCGACTTTGGTGCATTGTCTGGTATTTGTGTTGCGAGAGTGTACTGGGGGGCATTACACTGTATTTACACAGAAGTATCGCACTATTGGAGGGGCGATGGCAGTTCACCCTAGGTAAATGGGGGGTAAATTGGGGGTACAGATGCTACATTTGTGGGGGCTCATCTGGGATTTGAATTTGTCAGATACGGTGTAATCCGCCCCGGTTTAAACAAGGAGAGATGGATTCAGATAAGATTGAACTCTGGTGTGAGATCGAGGGAGTACCGGTTAATCATGGCTGTGTATTAAGTGGGGTGGACATGCGTACCTCGGATGAAGTGTTAATTTGATGTTTGAGTACAGTCAGAGCTATCGGTAAGGTCGAGATTGTAGGCAGAAAGATTGGTAAAATGGGGGATTTAGGATTTGTGTTAGCGCGGATTGGTGCTGACGTCTTGGTGGTGGGACTGCCACCGTCTATCGGTGACCTCAGTGACACGGGGCCATGGGACGTGCACATTGTCACAGAGCAAAGGTTTGATGGGTCTGATAGGACACCAGAGGAGTTGCCAGTCACTGGGGTGGAGATTTTCAAGAGCCGGTCCTACGTTTTTGAAGGATGAAGGAAGGGAGTGGTCAGATTTGGAAAATCTCATTGGTCCCTCTGTCCCATGGAAGGGGGAGGGTTCGGAGTTGGTATCAGCCATTAACTCCTTGGTGAACAAGTGGGCAGGTCCTCGTCAGAAGTTAAGAATTTTCTCAGGCCGGACTCCCACCCCCGAAGGGGAGGATGATTTTGAGACCTGGATAGAGCACGTCTCTCAGCTGCCGGGTGAGTGGCAGTGTTCTGAGGAAGAGAAGCGGCAGACATTGGTTGACAGTTTGTGAGGGGTGGCAGCTGAGGTAGTAAAAGGCAGAAAGGGCAGCAACCCCTTGGCTACCTGGAGGGAGTATCTAGAAGCATTAGAGGAGGCTTTTGGTCTGATTGGGGGCACGGTGGAGATTTTAGGGGGGCTTCGGAACCTACGCCAGGAGAAAGGGGAAAAGCTTTCAGAGTATCATTTCCAGGTAGAGCGAAGGATAAATTGTTTGAGGTGATGGGGGTCATTTCGGAATCAGAGGTGAATCAGATAAGGATAGACCGGGTAGCCCCGGAAGCCCAGAGGTATGATGTGATTGCTACGAGTCTCCGGCAATCCCGTTGATCGCGGCCCCCCCCCCCATCCTTTGTTCAGTTGCTCAGAGAGGTGAGGGAGGAGGAGGACGCATTGGAATCGAAAGAGGCTCCGTCAGTACGGTGCAGTCCTCTGTGGTAGCCTCTTGTAGTGAAGTGACCAGGGCCAGCTCCAATTGGGATATAGTGAGGGGGGTCGTTGCAGGTGGGGTCCCTCCGCATGAGGGGACTGGCAGAGAGGGCCCTTCCCTGAAGGGACGGACTGTACAGAGGCCCAGGGGAGGTCGAGGCCCGTGAGACGAGGTATGTAACTGTGGGGAAGACGGGCACTTCAGGCATGAATGTGACCAGCCAGGAGCCACTCGGGGGGAGACTCCATCGGTGTCCCAGCAGGAAGGGGGATCGGGAAACCCAGTGAGGGAATGGCCTGGAGTCTCTGGGAAAACATGCTCCCAGCAATGTGCCACGGGATCCCTGAGAGGAGAGGACCCTATCCTTGAAGGATTGGTGGGACCCCTATCCAGCGTGCTGATCCAGATAGGGGGAATAGATGCAAAAGCCATACTTGACACTGGGTCGCAGGTCATGCTATTGTACCGGTCGTTCTACGATCAGTATTTGTCGCATTTGCCCTTGACGCCCTTCAGTGCCCTGGAAATTTGGGGTATCAGTGCTGGTGATTACCCATACGATGGGTATTTGTCCGTGAGGCTGGTGTTCCTCGAGGCCGAGGTGGGAGTGTCTGAGGCTCATGAGGCCTTGGTGCTGGTTTGCCCAGACCCAGTTGCGACTGGAGGCCTGTCGATTCTGGTAGGGACAAACATCCTTATTGTGCTGAGACTGCTGGGGGCCTGCAAGGAGAAGGTGGGTGAGGACGTGTTGGAGACCCTGTTCGTGCACCCAGTGTTTCAAACTGCCTTGAAGGAGGTGTGTGGTCGCACGGGGCGGGACACGACATTGGAAATAGGAATTGTATGGTGTGCGAAGTCGAAGACCAGGGTGGCATGGCCGGTGAAGTAGCGAGAGTGATGGGGATCCCCAGATACTCCGGAGTGCCTGAGGGTGAAGCCATTTTAGTGGAAATCCCGGAGGATCCCGAGGGGGACTGGAGACTCCTGGCTGGGGTGCAGGTGTGACCCGAGCTGCCGAAGCTCTCGGTGGTACAGGCACGTCGGGTGGTGGTGAGACCCGAGCTGCCGAAGCTCTCGGTGGTACAGGCACGTTGGGTGGTGATGAGACCCGAGCTGCCGTAGCTCTCGGTGGTACAGGCACGTCGGGTAGTGATGAGACCCGAGCTGCCGAAGCTCTCGGTGGTGCAGGCACGTCGGGTGGTGGTGAGACCCGAGCTGCCGAACCTCTCGGTGGTACAGGCACGCCGGGTGTTGGTGAGACCCGAGCTGCCGAAGCTCTCGGTGGTACAGGCACGCCGGGTGCTGGTGAGACCTGAGCTGCCGAAGCTCTCGGTGGTACTGGCACGCCGGGTGCTGGTGAGACCCGAGCTGCCGAAGCTCTCGGTGGTACAGACACATCGGGTGGTGGTGAGACCCGAGCTGCCGAAGCTCTCGGTGGTACAGGCACGCCGGGTGGTGGTGTGATTCGAGCTGCCGAAGCTCTCGGTGGTACAGGCACGCCGGGTGCTGGTGAGACCCCAGCTGCTGAAGCTCTCGGTGGTACAGGCACGTCGGGTGGTGGTGAGACCCGAGCTGCCGAAGCTCTCGGTGGTACAGGCACGCCGGGTGGTGGTGAGACCCGAGCTGCCGAAGCTCTCGGTGGTACAGGCACGTCGGGTGGTGGTGAGACCTGAGCTGCCGAAGCTCTCGGTGGTACAGGCACGTCGGGTGGTGGTGAGACCCGAGCTGCCGAAGCTCTCGGTGGTACAGGCACGCCGGGTGCTGGTGAGACCTGAGCTGCCGAAGCTCTCGGTGGTACAGGCACGCTGGGTGGTGGTGAGACCCGAGCTGCCGAAGCTCTCAGTGGTACAGGCACGCCGGGTGGTGGTGAGACCCGAGCTGCCGAAGCTCTCGGTGGTACAGGCACGTCGGGTGGTGGTGAGACCCGAGCTGCCGAAGCTCTCGGTGGTACAGGCACGCCGGGTGCTGGTGAGACCCGAGCTGCCGAAGCTCTCGGTGGTACAGGCACGTCGGGTGGTGGTGAGACCCGAGCTGCCGAAGCTCTCGGTGGTACAGGCACGTCGGGTGGTGGTGAGACCTGAGCTGCCGAAGCTCTCGGTGGTACAGGCACGTTGGGTGCTGGTGAGACCTGAGCTGCCGAAGCTCTCGGTGGTACAGGCACGTCGGGTGGTGGTGAGACCTGAGCTGCCGAAGCTCTCGGTGGTACAGGCACGTCGGGTGGTGGTGAGACCCGAGCTGCCGAAGCTCTCGGTGGTACAGGCACACCGGGTGATGGTGAGACCCGAGCTGCCGAAGCTCTCGGTGGTACAGGCACGTCGGGTGGTTGTGAGACCCGAGCTGCCGAAGCTCTCGGTGGTACAGGCACGCCGGGTGGTGGTGAGACCTGAGCTGCCGAAGCTCTCGGTGGTACAGGCACGTCGGGTGGTGGTGAGACCCGAGCTGCCGAAGCTCTCGGTGGTACAGGCACGCCGGGTGGTGGTGAGACCCGAGCTGCCGAAGCTCTCGGTGGTACAGGCACGTCGGGTGGTGGTGAGACCCGAGCTGCCGAAGCTCTCGGTGGTACAGGCACGTCGGGTAGTGGTGAGACCCGAGCTGCCGAAGCTCTCGGTGGTACAGGCACGCCGGGTAGTGGTGAGACCTGAGCTGCCGAAGCTCTCGGTAGTACAGGCACGTCGGGTGGTGGTGTGACCGGAGTGGCCGAAGCTCTCGGTGGTACAGGCACGTCGGGTGGTGGTGAGACCCGAGCTGCCGAAGCTCTCGGTGGTACAGGCACATCGGGTGCTGGTGAGACCTGAGCTGCCGAAGCTCTCGGTTGTACAGGCACGTCGGGTGGTGGTGAGACCCGAGCTGCCGAAGCTCTCGGTGGTGCAGGCACGCCGGGTGATGGTGAGACCCGAGCTGCCGAAGCTCTCGGTGGTGCAGGCACGTCGGGTGCTGGTGAGACCTGAGCTGCCGAAGCTCTCGGTGGTACAGGCACGTCGGGTGGTGGTGTGACCTGAGCTGCAGAAGCTCTCGGTGGTACAGGCACGCCGGGTGCTGGTGAGACCCGAGCTGCCGAAGCTCTCGGTGGTACAGGCACGTCGGGTGGTGGTGAGACCCGAGCTGCCGAAGCTCTCGGTGGTACAGGCACGTCGGGTGGTGGTGAGACCTGAGCTGCCGAAGCTCTCGGTGGTACAGGCACGTTGGGTGCTGGTGAGACCTGAGCTGCCGAAGCTCTCGGTGGTACAGGCACGTCGGGTGGTGGTGAGACCTGAGCTGCCGAAGCTCTCGGTGGTACAGGCACGTCGGGTGGTGGTGAGACCCGAGCTGCCGAAGCTCTCGGTGGTACAGGCACACCGGGTGATGGTGAGACCCGAGCTGCCGAAGCTCTCGGTGGTACAGGCACGTCGGGTGGTTGTGAGACCCGAGCTGCCGAAGCTCTCGGTGGTACAGGCACGCCGGGTGGTGGTGAGACCTGAGCTGCCGAAGCTCTCGGTGGTACAGGCACGTCGGGTGGTGGTGAGACCCGAGCTGCCGAAGCTCTCGGTGGTACAGGCACGCCGGGTGGTGGTGAGACCCGAGCTGCCGAAGCTCTCGGTGGTACAGGCACGTCGGGTGGTGGTGAGACCCGAGCTGCCGAAGCTCTCGGTGGTACAGGCACGTCGGGTAGTGGTGAGACCCGAGCTGCCGAAGCTCTCGGTGGTACAGGCACGCCGGGTAGTGGTGAGACCTGAGCTGCCGAAGCTCTCGGTAGTACAGGCACGTCGGGTGGTGGTGTGACCGGAGTGGCCGAAGCTCTCGGTGGTACAGGCACGTCGGGTGGTGGTGAGACCCGAGCTGCCGAAGCTCTCGGTGGTACAGGCACATCGGGTGCTGGTGAGACCTGAGCTGCCGAAGCTCTCGGTTGTACAGGCACGTCGGGTGGTGGTGAGACCCGAGCTGCCGAAGCTCTCGGTGGTGCAGGCACACCGGGTGATGGTGAGACCCGAGCTGCCGAAGCTCTCGGTGGTGCAGGCACGTCGGGTGCTGGTGAGACCCGAGCTGCTGAAGCTCTCGGTGGTACAGGCACGTCGGGTGGTGGTGAGACCCGAGCTGCCGAAGCTCTCGGTGGTACAGGCACGTCGGGTGGTGGTGAGACCTGAGCTGCCGAAGCTCTCGGTGGTACAGGCACGTCGGGTGGTGGTGTGACCGGAGCGGCCGAAGCTCTCGGTGGTACAGGCACGTCGGGTGGTGGTGAGACCCGAGCTGCAGAAGCTCTCGGTGGTACAGGCACGTCGGGTGGTGGTGAGACCCGAGCTGCCGAAGCTCTCGGTGGTACAGGCACGCCGGGTGCTGGTGAGACCCGAGCTGCAGAAGCTCTCGGTGGTACAGGCACACCGGGTGATGGTGAGACCCGAGCTGCCGAAGCTCTCGGTGGTACAGGCATGCCGGGTGCTGGTGAGACCCGAGCTGCCGAAGCTCTCGGTGGTGCAGGCACGCCGGGTAGTGGTGATCGTCAGGAACACCACGCAGCGGGAGGTCACTTTTACACAAGGGATGCCCCTGGCGTATTTGTTCCCGGTGACGGTGATGCATAGTTCCCCCGTGAGGCTCGCGGGGGGAGGGCCTTTGGAAAACAGGGGTTAGTTGACCGCTGGGGCATTTAACTTTGGGGCCTTGTCTGTGCCGGAGAGTTGGAAGCAGAGGATGGTGGAGAAGATGTTGATGCTGAAAGATGTATTTTCCCTAGATGAGTTTGACGTGGGCTGTTCCAGGATCACTCGCCACACCATCTGGGTGACTGAAGACACCCTGTTTTGAGAAAGGTCACGGCGACTGGCCCCTGCAGAAATGGACGATGTGTGGCAGCATTTTAGTAAGTTGAAGGAAGCTGGGATAATTTCGGAGTCCTGCAGCCCTTATGCGTCCCCAATAGTCATGGCCAGGAAGAAAAATGGGAAGATTCGTATGTGTGTGGACTATAGGACCCTGAATAGGCACACCATCCCTGACCAGTATACGGTCCCCAGGGTCAAAGACGCACTGGCCTGTCTGAGTGGGGCGACGTGGTTCAGTGTGTTGGATTTGAGGAGTGGATATTACCAGATCCCGATGAGTGAGGCAGATAAGGAGAAGACGGCCTTCATATGCCCTCTGGGATTTTACCAGTTCGAAAGGATGCCCCAGGGCATATTGGGGGACCCTGCCACTTTCCAGAGGGTCATGGAGAAGACCATGGGGGATATGAACCTGCTCGAAGTGCTGGTATATTTGGACGACCTGATAGCATTTGGATCCTCCTTGGAAGAACACGAAGCGAGGCTAAAGAAGGTGCTCAACCGGCTGGAGGATGAAGGGTTAAAACTCTCCCTGGACAAGTGCCTGTTTTGCCAGATGTCTGTTAGCTGTGTTGAACATATAATCTTGCGGAACGGAGTAGCTACAGACCCGGCTAAGATCGAAGCAGTGACCACCTGGCTGAGACCCCAGACTGTGAGCGCTCTGCGCTCGTGTTTGGGGCTCTGTGGATACTACCGGAGATTCCTGAAGGGCTACGCCTAGGTGAGCCATCCCTTAAACCAGCTTCTGCCTGGCTACCCCCCTCTGGGACAGAAAGGGAGAAGAAGACAGGAGGCTGGAGGATATTTGAACCCATCAGATCCCTTCGGACAGAGATGGGATGACCAATGTGAAGTGGCTTTTCAGTCACTGAAGGAGATACTGACTCAGGCGCCGGTGCTGGCTTTTGCAGACACCCGATTGCCCTATGTGCTACACTCCGATGCCAGTCGGGAGGGGTTAGGGCCATCTTGTATCAGGATCAGGGCGTCGGGCTGAGGCAGATAGCATTTATCTTTCTTTCTTTTTCGATCTTTTTATTATTATTATTAATGTCAACATAATAAGATTGATACATAGATAATGGGATTACAAACATACACATTTCAACTGAACATGAAAGAATACATAAGCAATAGTCACAGTATAAATGAGTCTTCCCAAATCATGGACGATACAAGTAACAAATAAACAAGGCAAACCTAGGTATATCATAATATATATTAAAAAGAAACAGAAAAGAGAAAAAGAAAAAAAAATTATGCAAGAAAAACTAATTTAACAATCTAATAACTAATAAGGAAGAAAACGAAAAAAGAAAAAAGGGAAAAAGAAATTGAAAAAAAAGGGCTGTTTATAATATCTAACAAAAATACAAAATCATCAGTGTCGTCAACTCCGATCCTCTCAACATATGTAAAATCGAAACTGGAAAAACAAATAGGCTTGGAACAGGGTCACATTACCATCACATGAAAATATTGAATAAATGGTCTCCATATCTTTTCAAATTTAATAGAAGTATCAAATACAACACTTCTAATTTTTTCTAAATTTAGACATAACATAGTTTGAGAAAACCAATGAAATACGGTAGGAGGATTAATTTCTTTCCAATTCAACAAAATAGATCTTCTAGCCATTAATGTAAGAAATGCAATCATTCGACAAGCAGAAGAGGATAAATGGCCTGAATCCATCATTGGTGAACCAAAAATTGCAGTAATGGGGTGAGGTTGTAAATCAATGTTCAATACCGTGGAAATAATATCAAAAATGTCTTTCTAATATTTTTTCAAAAGCGGACAAGACCAGAACATATGAGTTAAAGACGCTATCTCAGAATGACATCTGTCACAAATAGGATTTATATAGGAATAAAAATGAGCCAATTTATCCTTGGACATATGAGCCCTATGCACAACTTTAAACTGTATTAATGAATGTTTAGCACATATAGATGATGTATTAACTAATTGAAGAATTTTATCCCAATTCTCAATAGGGATAGTAAGGTTAAGTTCTCTTTCCCAATCATTTTTAATCTTATAAAAGGGCTCTGAACGTATCTTCATAATTATATTGTAGAGTTTTGGTATTAGCCCTTTCTGAGAAGGATTTAGTTCAAACAAATTCTCCAAAATACCTGAAGACACAAGATTTGGAAAGGTAGGAAGTACAGTATTTAAGAAATTCCTAATCTGTAAATATCTAAAAAAATGAAATCTAGGCAAATTATATTTATTAGATAATTGTTCAAAAGACATAAAACAATTATCCAAAAATAAATCGGAAAATCGTAGTAATCCTTTAGTCTTCCAAGCTGAATAAGCTTGGTCTATAATAGAAGGATAAATAAAGCAATTGGATACACTAGGAATATTTAAAACAAACTGAGTCAACCCAAAAAATTTCTGAAATTTAAACCATATGCATAAAGTATGTTTAACTATTGGATTGTCAATTCGTTTCTGCAATTTAGAAAGAGCAAAGGGAAGAGAAGACCCTAAAATAGAACCCAATGAAAATCCTTGTACAGATTTAATTTCCAGGTTCACCCAATGAGGGCTAAAAGATAAATCCCAATCCTTTAACCAATATATCAAATATCGGATATTGACTGCCCAATAATAAAATCTAAAATTAGGCAATGCCAATCCACCTTCCTTCCTTGCCTTCTGTAAATATTTTTTACCTAATCTAGGATTTTTATTCTGCCATATTTATGAGGAAATTTTTGAATCAGCATTAGCCCAAAAAGATTTTGGAATAAAAATTGGTACCGCTTGAAATATATATAAAAACTTGGGTAAAATAACCATCTTAATAGCATTAATCCGACCTATCAGAGATAAAGATACTGGAGACCATTTATGATAGCATTTATCAGCCGGAGTTTGTCTCCCTCCGAGAGGAACTATCTCACCCACAAGTTGGAGTTCCTGGCATCGAAATGGGCAGTAGTGGATAAGTTGAGTGACTATCTCTGCAGGGCCAAGTTTGAGGTGCGGACGGACAACAATCCGCTCACCTACATCCTGACCTCGGCGAAACTGGACGCCACTGGTCATCGTTGGTTGGCCGACCTGTCTGCATATGCTTTTAGCCTGAAGTACTGGCCGGGGAGCCGGAATGTCGATGCGGATGCTCTGTCTCGACAGAAGATGAGGACGAGGAGTGGGAGAGCATTCCAACATCCGGGGTGAAGGCCACGTGTCAGTTTCCTATCACCCTGCAGGCCGAGGAAAAGGAGAGGCCAGGTCATGCAGTGGACCCATTGGGGGCGTCCGATGACACCCTACTCCTAGTTTACTGTGTCATGACTGCTCTGAAGACCCCGCAGCTGCCAGAGTTGAGTCCTGGGGAAATTGTAGCTGCTCAATGAGATGACCCTGGCATTGGCACTATTTGGTAAGCAGTTGAGAAGGGGGACGTGGCCCGGGTGGAGAAGACACAACAGGGCTCAGTGTCTCTGTTACTGAGGGAATGGCCTCGGCTGAGGTTGAAGAACCAAATGTTATACCGGGTAACGTCACCGACCTCAGCGTTGGCAGCTGGTCCTGCCTGAGAAGTATCGGAGGGTTGTGATAAAGTCACTGCACGATGACTCTGGACACTTGGGGGTGGATAGGACCTATGGGTTACTCAAGGACCGGTTTTATTGGCCCCGAATGAGGTCAGAGGTCGACGAGTATTGCAAGTCCTGCATACGTTGCATACGCCGGAAGACGCTGCCTGTGCAGGCTGCTCCGTTGTCACACTTGCAGAGTGCGGGGCCTTTGGATCTGGTGTGTATGGATTTCCTGGCCATAGAACCCGATACCAGCAACACAGCAAATGTCTTAGTCCTCATGGACCATTACACCAGGTATGCTCAAGCATTCCCCACCAAGGATCAGAGGGCGACTACAGTGGCAAGAGTGCTGTAGGAGAAGTCTTTTGTTCATTATGGCCTTCCCCGGCGGATACATAGTGACCAGGGACAGGTTTTCGAGAGTAAGCTCATCTATGAGTTACTGGATATGCTGGGAATTGAGAAATCGAGGACCACACCCTATCATCCGCAAGGTGACCCCCAACCGGAGAGGTTTAATCGGACCCTGCTAGACATGCTCAGGACGCTGGAGATCAGCAGAAAGAGTCAATGGAGTCAACATATTGGACATCTGGTTCACAGCTACAACTGTACATGCAATGACGCTACTGGGTACTCGCCCTATTATCTGATGTTCGGGTGCGAGGCAGGGTTGCCCATTGACCTCTGTTTCGGGACGGCCGCGGGTGAAGTATCGCCAAAACCTTACTTGAAGTAAGTGGCTGATGTGAAGAAGGAGCTGCAAAGGGCTTTTGAGTTGGCTGGGGAAGCAGCTGCCAAGCAGAATCGGGAAAATAAGAAGCGGTATGACCAGAAAGTGAAGTTCTTCCAGCTCCTGCCGGGGGACTGAGTCCTCATAAGGAATCTGGGATTGCCTGGAAAGCACAAGCTGGCTGATCTCTGGTCTATGGCTGATCTATGTGGTGGAGAATCATTTGCCCAACTTACTGGTTCTCCGAGTGTGACCCGAGGATGGGAAGGGGCCCGTCAGGATTCTCCACCGGAATCATCTGTTGCCCCTGGGGCAAGACGTACAAGTAGAGCAGGAGCCCGAGGTGCACCGGCTGCACCTCGTACCAGGACTTTGCGTCCACGCAGGGTAGAGGAAGAGCCCACACTGGGAGAGGCGGGCCCCGGCCCTGCCCCTGTGAGGGATACTGACTCAGAGGATGGTGCCTCGGATGATTGGTACAAGCTGCCGTTCGCTGATGCCCCTGTGATGGAGGGGGAGGCTCCTGGCCCTTCCCCCACTGGGTTAGATGGGGTAAAGAGGGCTAGTGATGGGCTTCGGGAGTACCACAGGGCATTGGAGAGGAGGATGGTGGGGCCCAAACAAGAGATGGAGGGTTCCGAGGTGCAGAGGGGTTTGGGTGACCTCTCACAGGAGGGTTTGCCTCATAGTTTCCATGAGTCTCCTGTAGTGTCCGAGGTGGAGGAGTTAGAAGAGGGAGTGCGCAGGTCTCAGAGAAGTAGGCACTCCCCAGATAGGTTGGCCTATGTAGCACCCAGGGAACAGGGTGTGATCTCCACTGTTTTGGGGAGTTATGTCACTGCTTTCTGCACTTGGGTTGGGCTTTGTGCTTTGCAGGAAGGGTTGGCAAATGATCTGAGCATCATGAGGGCATGACTATATTTGGTGGGGGAGGATGTAGGGATCCCAGTACCAGTAACTGTGGTGTTAACTGTTCAGGGTAACAAAATGGCTTCTCTGTAATGTTACTTAATGCTGTAATGTGTTTCTGTAGCTGCAATGTTTGGGTTATGACTACTGATAAGGGGGGAACTAACCAATGGAGAATTGTTATGCTATCTTGTCTGTGTGAGCTGAGCGGGAGTTTGCGGTCTTTTTCAGGAGGCGAGGGAGAAGGACGGACGTGTGAGGAGTGGACAGTGGTTCCAGTGCGGCGGATACTGGACGTCGCCGGTTCGGACAGTGGCTGAAGGCTCGGAATGTCGTTGTGGATGGAACCGGAGGCATGAGCTCCAACGTATTAAAATATTATGTGCACAAACTGACAAAATTACTGATTTGGCACCTTTAGGTTATCTATTTCTACTAACCTATCACTAAGTGATAACTATAAGGTTGTAATTATTTCCTCGCCTTTGGTGTATTGTCTGGTACTTGTGTTGTGAGCATGTACTGGGGTGGGGGATTACACCATATTTACACCGAAGTATTGCGCTATTGGCGGGGCAACAGCAGTTCACCCTAGACGAACGGGGGTAAATTGGGAGCACGGATGCTACATATGTACTCTCTCAAATTGGTGTTGTTTTGAATTTGGTGTTTAAAATCATTTTTATTCATGGCTTGGGGCTCCCTTATGAAGCAGACTCTGGAAATTCTACCTGAACCAATTGTTCTAATTCTCCTGCTATGAGGTAGTTTGTATTAACAGTTTTCTGTAAAAGCAGTGTCCCATGCTGGAACATGTGTATTTGCTTCAGCTAAGATAAGGACACATGTTGTCCAGCTTAGGGATGTGTTTCAGCCAATCAAGATTGTGGGCTGTGAAGAAAGGTTCTGGAGAGCTGTGGGGAAGAGTTTTCTGAAGAGCAGTAGTCTAGTTTGGGGTCTTTTATAATAGCACAGATAAAACTTCCAAGCAATTTGTTATCTCATTCAGATACAGCTATTGTACCTGCTTGTTGTGTAAGTTTGAATTACTTGTACCATATCTCTTCAAGCAATTGGCAAAATGCAGAAGAAGGGGAGCAGTTTCTGCACAGCATGCAGCAGAATCCAAAGCACCAACAACAGGTGCGTGGCCCTTTATCCATTGGACTTTATGCAAGTGCTGTTGTAACTGAAATAAAATGCCAGAGGTATTGATTTTTCAAATCAACTTCTGGAACAATAAAATAAAATATAAATACATGTGTTTTGTAAAGTGTCTACAAAGTCTAATGACATCAGACATTACATGAGAATTGTTACTTGTTATATATTTAATATTTGAGTCATATTGTAAATATATTGTTTGATTAAGCATTCATTGTTTGTTTAAACAATTGTTTAAATAATTTGTAACCAGTTATATGCAGAAATACGTGAGTAACATATGTCATTATGCCACCACATCATATGTGTGAACTTCAATAAAAATAAAAATGAAACATATATGTTTTCTGGGGCTCACATCTTTTTATTTCACTTAGTTCTATGTTTTGCAGTTACAAAATTAAATAGTGTCAATGAGGCAGTTTCAAGACAAATTCTAAGAAGCCTACCTACCTGGTGAAGCCCAGCAAGGGATTCAAGTTTAAAAGAAAACACAGCAAGACATTAGTTTTTAAAAAAATGGAGAGAACATTTTTTTCTTCAAAATGGCACATGTTCTTCGTAAGAGGAGAGAAATGTTTGAGTTTTAAAAAGACAGAAAGTGGACGAAACTCACGGGTTAAGAGTACTTGGTGATGATAATAATGATAAATCTGAAAAAGCAGAAATCGCCGCCTACGTTGAAAAGATAAATTGATAGATCTGTTTGTCTGCACCACATATAACTGGTTGATGTGTACTGGGACAATTGATAGATCTGTTTGTCTGCACCACATATAACTGGTTGATGTGTACTGGGACAATTGATAGATCTATTTGTCTGCACCACATATAACTGGTTGATGTGTACTGGGACAATTGATAGATCTATTTGTCTGCACCACATATAACTGGTTGATGTGTACTGGGACAATTGATAGATCTATTTGTCTGCACCACATATAACTGGTTGATGTGTACTGGGACAATTGATAGATCTATTTGTTTGCACCACATATAACTGGTTGATGTGTACTGGGACAATTGATAGATCTATTTGTCTGAACCACATATAACTGGTTGATGTGTACTGGGACAATTGATAGATCTATTTGTCTGCACCACATATAACTGGTTGATGTGTACTGGGACAATTGATAGATCTATTTGTCTGCACCACATATAACTGGTTGATGTGTACTGGGACAATTGATAGATCTATTTGTCTGCACCACATATAACTGGTTGATGTGTACTGGGACAATTGATAGATCTATTTGTCTGCACCACATATAACTGGTTGATGTGTACTGGGACAATTGATAGATCTATTTGTCTGCACCACATATAACTGGTTGATGTGTACTGGGACAATTGATAGATCTGTTTGTCTGCACCACATATAACTGGTTGATGTGTACTGGGACAATTGATAGATCTATTTGTCTGCACCATATATAACTGGTTGATGTGTACTGGGACAATTGATAGATCTATTTGTCTGCACCACATATAACTGGTTGATGTGTACTGGGACAATTGATAGATCTATTTGTCTGCACCACATATAACTGGTTGATGTGTACTGGGACAATTGATAGATCTATTTGTCTGCACCACATATAACTGGTTGATGTGTACTGGGACAATTGATAGATCTATTTGTCTGCACCACATATAACTGGTTGATGTGTACTGGGACAATTGATAGATCTATTTGTCTGCACCACATATAACTGGTTGATGTGTACTGGGACAATTGATAGATCTATTTGTCTGCACCACATATAACTGGTTGATGTGTACTGGGACAATTGATAGATCTATTTGTCTGCACCACATATAACTGGTTGATGTGTACTGGGACAATTGATAGATCTACTTGTCTGCACCACATATAACTGGTTGATGTGTACTGGGACAATTGATAGATCTATTTGTCTGCACCACATATAACTGGTTGATGTGTACTGGGACAATTGATAGATCTATTTGTCTGCACCACATATAACTGGTTGATGTGTACTGGGACAATTGATAGATCTACTTGTCTGCACCACATATAACTGGTTGATGTGTACTGGGACAATTGATAGATCTATTTGTCTGCACCACATATAACTGGTTGATGTGTACTGGGACAATTGATAGATCTATTTGTCTGCACCACATATAACTGGTTGATGTGTACTGGGACAATTGATAGATCTATTTGTCTGCACCACATATAACTGGTTGATGTGTACTGGGACAATTGATAGATCTATTTGTCTGCACCACATATAACTGGTTGATGTGTACTGGGACAATTGATAGATCTATTTGTCTGCACCACATATAACTGGTTGATGTGTACTGGGACAATTGATAGATCTGTTTGTCTGCACCACATATAACTGGTTGATGTGTACTGGGACAATTGATAGATCTATTTGTCTGCACCACATATAACTGGTTGATGTGTACTGGGACAATTGATAGATCTATTTGTCTGCACCACATATAACTGGTTGATGTGTACTGGGACAATTGATAGATCTATTTGTCTGCACCACATATAACTGGTTGATGTGTACTGGGACAATTGATAGATCTATTTGTCTGCACCACATATAACTGGTTGATGTGTACTGGGACAATTGATAGATCTATTTGTCTGCACCACATATAACTGGTTGATGTGTACTGGGACAATTGATAGATCTATTTGTCTGAACCACATATAACTGGTTGATGTGTACTGGGACAATTGATAGATCTATTTGTCTGCACCACATATAACTGGTTGATGTGTACTGGGACAATTGATAGATCTATTTGTCTGCACCACATATAACTGGTTGATGTGTACTGGGACAATTGATAGATCTATTTGTCTGCACCACATATAACTGGTTGATGTGTACTGGGACAATTGATAGATCTATTTGTCTGCACCACATATAACTGGTTGATGTGTACTGGGACAATTTATAGATCTATTTGTCTGCACCACATATAACTGGTTGATGTGTACTGGGACAATTGATAGATCTATTTGTCTGCACCACATATAACTGGTTGATGTGTACTGGGACAATTGATAGATCTATTTGTCTGCACCACATATAACTGGTTGATGTGTACTGGGACAATTGATAGATCTATTTGTCTGCACCACATATAACTGGTTGATGTGTACTGGGACAATTGATAGATCTATTTGTCTGCACCACATATAACTGGTTGATGTGTACTGGGACAATTGATAGATCTATTTGTCTGCACCACATATAACTGGTTGATGTGTACTGGGACAATTGATAGATCTATTTGTCTGCACCACATATAACTGGTTGATGTGTACTGGGACAATTGATAGATCTATTTGTCTGCACCACATATAACTGGTTGATGTGTACTGGGACAATTGGACAGTATTTCGAAGCAAATGAATTAACCACTGAAAAGTGAGGGCCAGTTTTGCTGAGTGAAATTCATGGAAGAACATAGAGTTTGTGTAGAGGCTTAACTGCTCCAGCCAAACCAGCTGAAATGAACTTTGCTAATACTGTGAAAGTAATACAGGGACATTTAGAACCAAAACCATTATTGATTGCAGGGCTCCAGGGCTCCGTGTTCAGGTGTCCCAAGATCGAGTCAAGACTTTGGGTTCTTGTCCTGCCAATGTGCCTCATCTTCTGCAGAAGTTCCATGTCTAGTCCTGCAGCCAAGCCTCGAAGAACCCAAGCCATGTCCAATCCTGTAGCTGCATCACATCCTTGCCTAGTTTTGGAGTCCTAGCCCAGGCTCCTAGTTCCCAGTTCCTCGTCCTGGTCCTGCTTTCCTAGCCAAAGTCCTAGCCCAAGTCTGTGTTCCTGTCCCAGCTCCTAGTCTGTGTCCAGTCCTGTCCCTAACGCTAGTCCAGTCCAGTTCCTAGTTCTTCAGTGTCTGTGTCTTGCATTTGGGTTTGCTCCCAGCGCCCACCTTATGACAAATTGTTAGTGCAGAATGGTGTCCAGAGCTGTTGGAACCCCTTCCTGCATTGCCAGAGTCAGCTCCTACAGCCATCATCGAAGAGTCACCAGAACCTAAGGTTATTTCAGAGCCACAAGCCTCACCTGCAAAGCAGAGTGACACCATCTTCCCCCCACCCACTTATCAGGAGAGACGTTATCCCACAAGAGTAAGAAATCCTCCACAGTGATTAATTCTTTAGGCCTGAATGGAACCATCTAAAGTTTGCTATGCTGTAGGTGTCTTTGTAGTAATACTGTGCATACAGTTGAGATGCATTCTATATAAAATTGGAGTTCATAGCTGTGCAAGGGTGAATGACAGGTGTTCAAGGTTTCAGTGATATTTGAATTCTAATTTAAATATTGTTTGAATAAGCATTCTTTATTTAAATAAATTCATGATGGATAATAGTTAAAAGTATAAAATGGCATATATAATTAAGCCACAATGTCATATGTACATGCCTCACTAAAATTAAAAGCACATTCTCCTGGGCTCCCATCTTTTTCTTACAATTATTTTTATGCTTTGTAGTTACAAAACATAACATTATCAACAATGGCAGAAGAAAGCCCTGCATTTCTGTCATGGTTTCACAATCCGGAGTACTTCACTGCCAATGAAGTGTAGTCACACTTCATTGTAAATGTAGGAAATGCAGTTGAGATGCATTACTATACAGCTCCACATATAGTAATATGATATCCAGTCCAGTTAAAAATCATCAAAGTAGCAAGGGATAGCTCTATTGCTCTCATTCCAAATCAAGCCATACGATCTTTCACCTACATGAATAGAGTGGTTTTGCTTGCATTTCTCAGCCATGACAGTGCAGACCTCAGCATGTCTTTTATCATAAGCTAGTTATAAGGAAGTCCTAATCTGATATGGCGGCATCCAGCAGCGTATTCCACATGCACCGTGAGGCCATTCAGCCCATCGAGTCTGCTCCGCCATTCAATCATGGGCTGATCCAACTCTTCCAGTCATTCCCACTCCCCTGCCTTCACCCCATACCCTTTGATGCCCTGGCTAATCAAGATGCTATCTATCTCTGCCTTAAATACACCCAATGACTTGGCCTCCACAGCCACTCATGGCAACAAATTCCACAGATTTACCACTCTCTGACTAAAGTAATTTCGCCGCATCCAGTTCTAAAAGGATGTCCTTCAATCCTGAAGTCGCTCCCTCTTGTCGTTAAATCCCCAACCATGGGAAATAACTTTGCCATATCTAATCTGTTCAGGCCTTTATGTATTTGGAATGTTTCTACGACATCCTCCCTCATTCTCCTGAACTCCAGGGAATACAGCCCAAGAGCTGCCAGATGTTCCTCATACAGTAACCCTTTCATTCCTGGAATCATTCTTGTGAATCTTCTCTGAACCCTCTCTAAAGTCAGTATATAGTTTCTAAAATAAGGAGCCCAAAACTGCACACAATACTCCGTGTGGTTTCACGAGTGCCTTATAGAGCCTCAACATCACATCCCTGCTCTTATATTCTATACTTCTAGAAATGAATACCAACATTGCATTCACCTTCTTCACAACCATCTCAACCTAGAGGCTAACCTTTAGGGTATATTGCACAAGGACTCCCAAGTCCCTTTGCATCTCTGCATATTGAATTCTCTCCCCATCTAAATAATAGTCTGCCCGTTTATTTCTTCCACCAAAGTGCATGACCATACACTTTCCAACATTGTATTTCATTTGCCACTTCTTTGCCCATTCCCCTAAACTATCTAGGTCTTTCTGCAGGCTCTCTGTCTCCTCAACACTACCTGCTCCTCCATCTATCTTCATATCATCAGCAAATTTAGCCACAAACCCATTAATCCCATAGTCCAAATCACTGACATACATCGTAAAAAGCAGCAGTCCCAACACCGACCCCTGTGGACCCCACTGGTAACCGGCAGCCAGCCAGAATAGGATCCCTTTATTTCCACTCTGTTTTCCACTGACCAGCCAATGCTCCACCCACACCAGTAACTTCCCTATAATTCTATGGGTGCTTATCTTGCTAAGCAGCCTCATGTGCGGCACCTTGTCAAAGGCCTTCTGAAAATCCAAGTACACCACATCTACTACATCTCCTTTGTCTACCCTGCTTGTAATTTCCTCAAAGAATTGTGGTAGGTTTGTCAGTCAGGATTTTCCTTTTAGGAAACCCTCCAGGAAACCCTCCAGGTACCCTGTAATCTCATCCCTGACAATTGATTCCAACAACTTCCCAACCACTGATGTCAGTCTAACAGGTTTATAGTTTCCTTTCTGCTGCCTCCCACCCTTCTTAATTAGCAGAGTAACATTTGCAATTTTCCAGTCCAGTCCATTTACAATTTTCCTAGTATCTTCTTTGATATTAGTCGCCAGCTTCCTTTCATAATTTATCTTTTCCTTTCTAATGACCTTCTTAGTTTCCTTCTGCAAGTTTTAAAAACTTCCCAATCCTTTATCTTCCATCTAGCTCTGGCTTCTTTTGCTTTTACTTTGGCTCTGACTTCACTTGTCAGCCATGGTAGTGTCCTTCTTCCCTTTGAAAATTTCTTCTTATTTGGAATATGTCTGTCTTGCACTTCCCTCATTTTTCACAGAAACTCCAGCTATTGCTGCTCTGCTGTCCTTCCTGCTAGTGTCCCTTTCCAGTCAACTTTGGCTGTTCCCATCTCATGCCATTGTAATTTCTTTTATTCCACTGAAATACTGACACAGTGGATTTTATTTTTTCAATATGAACTCGATCATATTGTGTTCATTGTTCCTTAAGGGCTCCTTAACCTTAAGCCCACCCACCCTCTATGTGGGAAAACTGCATCTCAGCTCTCCTTTAAATATTTCCCCTCACCTTAAACCCATATTATTGGGTTTTCAACTCTGCTTTCAATTGGAAAAAGGCTGGAATTGTGTACCCTATCAGAGAATTCATGAATTTATAAGCATCTGTAAGGATGCTTCTCAGCCTCCTGTGCTCCACTGAGAACAATTTCATCCCATCCAATCTTTCCTGCAACCACAGCTATTCCAGGCAACATCCTAATGGGTCACTTCTGCACTCCTTATGGTGCCACCACCATTTCATGGTGTGGTGACCACAGTCAGACACAATATTCCTAGTGTGGTCTAGCCAATCTCTTGCACAGCTGCAACATGATTCTCATGTTTTAATGCTTTTTCTCCCTTTTTTTTAAGTGATGGAACCATTTCAACTTAGTGAAAGTTTGGACAATGTCAGCAAGTGCATTCGTTATCTCCATCACTGTCAACTTTAAAACACAAGAATCAAAACAATTTCATTCCTGTTCATTTCTACAATACTTTTTTTATTCACAATTACATTGAGCTCCTCAGTCATCAAAAATCTGTAGTTCTCTATGATGGAGACAAAAGAGACTGCAGATGCTGTAATCTGGAGCAACACATGAGATGATTGAAGAACTCAGCAAGTTAGACAACTGGATACCAAATGAAGGGTCTTGACCCAAAGCATTGACTGTTTAGTTTCTTCCATTGATGCTGCCTGAATTCCTCCATCATCTGTGTGCAGCCTCTCCATTATGTCCACTGAGCTATAAATGTTAACGTAGCCTTTTGTCATCAGCACATACAGTGTGTCCACACTGCAAGTACTGTCTATATAAAGGTATTTATCCTGGTATACAATTTAATTGGGTCACAGAGGGTGAGAGATCCTGGAAACATTGTAGTTTATATCCACTTCTCCCTTTTGTAGACTGGAAGCAAAGGAAATATGTAGAAACAGGCTACAAGACTCTGCCATTGAGAAAGATCAGCTATTTACATCAGCTGCTTTCCTCATGTACTAGCATGTCCACTGATGAAAACATTCAATTTCAATCTATTCTTTTGACTTCATCTGTCAAAAACAGCCTGGGTTTTGTGAGCTAGAGATTAAGTGAAATATGCATTTTATGCAATGCCTTTGTTAGTCTGGTGTGAAACACCAAGCAACAATATTCTATTACCCATAAATCCCAAGTATCTTAGCAATACTTTTTGCCTGTTAAGTCCCTCATCTGCTATTTGTGCCACGGTGAAACTCATAGACAAAGTTAGTTGACCTGTAGATCATGAGGTGTGGAACCAGAGATTACAGGAGGGCAAACAAAGGTTCGAGCCCGAGACAGAGGGGCAAGAGTCAATCAGGAAGAGGAGTGAATCAGGATCAGTGAATAGACAGAAGAGGCAATCAAATTGGGCATACAGGAAGGCAGATTTGGATGGGTTATCAGAGTAGGATTGGTGGATAGATCAACATGAGGATGGGCCAGGATTCAGGGCAGATTATTGTAGGATGGTAGCAGAGATTTTGTTCAAGAGTAGAGCTAAGAGGCAATTATGAGGAAATCTGCAGATGCTGGAAATTCAAGCAACACACACAAAATACTGGTGGAACACAGCAGGCCAAGCAGCATCAATAGGAAGAAGCATGGTTGACGTTTCAGGCCGAGACCCTTCATCAGGACCATTTGTCCTGATAAAGGGTCTTGGCCCGAAACGTCGATGGTACTTCTTCCTATAGATGCTGCTTGGCCTGCTGTGTTCCACCAGCATTTTGTGTGTGTTTCTAAGAGGTTGAAGGTTACATGATGAAGTAGGGTGGAGCAGTGATCGAGAGCCTGAGGAGGTAGGGAGGGCTGGGAGCTGGTGGTGTGGTGAGTTGGTGATGACACTCCTTGGAAGACGATGGTCACCTCAAACTCTGCAGCAGGGGTCAAGTGGAGTCACTCATTAATGCCAAACATACAGTGAAGCCCTGTTTTATTGTGTGGGCTGGAGACCATTTAGGGTATGAATTAGAGAAAATAATTTTGTATTAGTGAAAATTGTAACCTTTGTTGAAATTGTTTGATAAATGCTGTGGCATTTTGCGTATTTGCATTTATTCACACAGAATATAGAACAAAATTTCAGAAGTGTTGTACTGGCATGCAAGAAGTTTTGATGAAATTGCACTTTCTATTATAGTAACATTTGAATTGTGTAAACAATGATTTTCTTTTGTGGACATTATTGCATATCAACCAACTTCCCAAGGAATTCAGACTCAGATCAGTCGACACTTCTTGTACGGCATAGAAATCAAATCTACAATTGTCCAATTCATCTTATTAAGACATCTGAATCTATATCATCTATATTTCTTGAAATACACCTAATATTTCAATAAACTGTCCATTAAAATATGCTGTTTCTTGTATCATGAACCTAAACCCTTAAATGCCTTCATTCCAACCTCTCATCAAACTTGTGGCACTCAAAGTTTAACAGCTGCATTTAATTTTTAAGCCACATCTACCACTTTACAGATATTAAACTCTATCTCCAATGTTTTTGAACATTCTACTGTCTGTCCAGTATTCCGTCTAGTTTCTTTTATAGTTACTACAATTCCTCTTTAGCATTATGTTCAAATTTAAACACTATTATTTCTATACAGTGAACAGACTAGTCCTAGACCCTGCTCTATGGGATTCAATATTGACTTACATTCTGAGAAACTGCTCTTAACTCCTAGTTTGCTTCTTGTCTTTCAAAGAGGTTTTGATCTTATTTTCAACATTCTACATGAATCTGGGTCCTCATATTGCACATTTCACCACAGACTTCTCTTTAACTCAGCTAAATACTGTGTTGTATAATTAATAGGGGGTGTAGTTGAAGGCAGTCAAAGACCATCTCTACAGGATAGTTTTGCGAAGGTGCAGCATTGTCCATGACAGATTCGTACAAGTAGAAAGCGTAGCGAAACCTGATGCTACTGTAGAGCAACCCCTGTGTTCTTTGTGTAAATGTGGACAACTGGTCTCTGCTATGTCGTGATCTTTGAGCTGAGTGAGAGTCTGGCCATATGTCTCCAGTATTATGAAAGCACCCTAAAGGAATATTAAGAACCAGAATTTATGAGATTATAAAGCTCTAAGACAATTATTATTCTTTTCATTGAAATCGATAAGGCTCAGCAAAATGAGTAGTTGCAGCAAACAAATCCTCATTTTTAAGTGTATTTTGTTTTTGAGGTATTGCAGAAGAAAGTTTAATGTATTAAATTGAAATTGATCGCTTTTTAATCTCCATTATATTGTCATTCTTGCTTTGGGTGTTAGAAGATCAGAACTAGCATCCACTTTAATGCTAACTGTAAATTGTCTCTCCAGATTTTGTGTGATTTCTGTTGGACAGATACCTCATATTGAAAGAATTTTTTTTTGCTGAATTGCATTTATAGCAATTTTAAGAAAAATATACAGCTCCAAACATTTCAGAAATATAGGAGACCAGTCATTCTGAGAGAGAAACACTAACATTTAGGGATGTGCCCCTTTATCAGAGTACTGAATGCTTGGATGAAATATCAGAACTGTGGAAATGTTCAGGCAAAGAAACTCTCAGGTGTAATTAAGAGCCATACAGCCATAATGTGTAGCATTACACTAAGGAAATTAATTATCCTCAACGATTAGCCTCTTTCAGAAGTTGATGGAACTGTACCAATCATTTTCTCATTTTAATGTAACGCATAATTTGAGAATAATTTTACTTTCATTTCCAAATGGCTTGTTAGTTAGATTAATCCAGAGCTGAACCTAGGAGCTGGGACCTAACAATCATTTTCTCTTCCATACAAATGCACATTTGTTGTTGTTAATAAAAATCCCAGGAATCTCCTTCTTTTCATCCTAATGTGGAATTCCAAACAACCAACTCATTTTCATGTTTTCTTTAGCTATCAAATTACAGAAAATAAAGCCCTGTTAAAATTCATGAATTGCAATAAGCTAGCTCTCTCTTCACATCAGTTCCCCTCCCATGCCGTGCTTAGTGACATAAGGTAAGCTTCCATTTCAGCAGATTCTTCCATTAAAGCCTTGGACAAATGGTTCCAAAGGTGCAGATGTCTTCTTAACATAATTTGGGCCTTTGCTGCAAATATCATGTTTCAGTTTAGCTCCATAGACAATTCCTCCAAATGCAAAAGTTCAGAATGCAACAGCGATTTGCAATTATATTGCACCTTTAATTAAGTAACAATCCCAAAGCTCTTCATAAAAGCAAAATAGAAAAAGAAATCAGTCCCAAGTCACATAAGGACAAGTTAAGCTCAAGGTAGAATTTAAGATGATCCATGAGAAGATGAGAAATTTAAATATAATTTAACATTTGGAATTGCATGGATTTGTTGAAGCAAGGCAGTGTCCAACTAACTTAATCCAATGTTTTGAGGAGGTAACAAAGAGGATCGAAGAAAGTAGTAGATTTAATGTATTTCATATAATTTTAATATGGTGCTTAAAATCATATATGGCAGAATTGACTACAAATATTGGAAGTCAAAGGAATCCAAGGGAAAGCAGCAGATTGGATGAAAAGCAACACACACAAAATGCTGGTGGAACACAGCAGGCCAGGCAGCATCTATAGGGAGAAGCACTGTCGACGTTTCAGGCCGAGACCCTTCTCAGCCCGAAACGTCGACAGTGCTTCTCCTTATAGATGCTCCCTGGCTTGCTGCATTCCACCAGCATTTTGTGTGTGTTGCTTGAATTTCCAGCATCTGCAGATTTCCTTGTGTTTGATTGGATTAAAAATTAGCTTAATGGGAGAAAACAAAGGGTTATAGTTAAGGGCTCCAAGCAAGTAGCTCCAGATTAATTCCCTTTCATTTTGTCATATATATTAAAGGCATAAATTTAAAATGATAGATGATAGATAGTGCCAAAGTGTTTCCGTGATTCCAAATTAGCAGCATGATTGATAATATTTCAGCTGCAGAGGTGCTCCCAACATCCCTATCATTTGCTGTATATGCCTCACTAAAATTTCACCTTCCAAAATCCACTACCTCATACTTGTCTAGACTAAATTCCATCTGTCACCATTACATCTAACTTTCCAGCTGATCTGCGTCCTACTGTATCCTTAGACAACCACCTTCTCTGGTCAGAGTCCACGAATTTTCAAGTCACCTGTAAACTTAGTTAATTAGACTATCGACATTCTCATTTGCATATATTACAAACAACGAAGGTCCCAGTACTGAGCCATGCCTTACACCATGTTACAGATTTGCAGTTAAAAGCAGCTCTCCACCACTACCTCCTATCACTGTTAAAATCTTCCTTGTATTTACAATGCATTAATGAGCACACGAAGAGCTGAACAATACAAGATAGTGGACTGTAAGCAGAGAAGTGAGAATTGCCAACATTGCTCCATTTTTGGTGGACATTGTAAATTCACATGATTTTTGATTCTATCTATTGTTCAACTTTTATGACTGTGCAAACTCTTAGAAAAGACTTAAACAATTGACCTAATCCCAGGCTTTACATCGAACAGTTTTGGCTTTTTCAGGAGTGTATCCAATTCACCTTTCAAAGTTGTACTATTAAACTGTCCCACCACTCTTTTAAACTGTGAAGTTAATACCATAATAGTTCATTGTGTCAAAAAGAACTTCCCTTTTTTCCTCAGATGCTTTTGCTATTTACATATTGTACAAAATCTCAAACATCAAACCTTCTAATTACTTGCATGAGACCAAATTCCATTCCATTCTTATTCATACAAACTCTCAATGATCCAACTCTCATTGTCATCGTCTATATAATGTGAGTATCTATCCATTACAATTATATATAATTCTAAATCCATTTCCCACTCATTCAGTTTGTGTTACAATGCTTGTCAATGTGTGTGTTTCTTCTATCTAATTTAATGCCTTAACAGTAATAGCAACATTTCCAAAGTGATTCATACTTCTAGGTTTCAATGGATTTAAAATTCTAATAATTTTGTTTCAAAAGTATATTTTTACTGAGTGCATTACTAAGTGACTCAAATCAATATTAAGTGGCCTATACCAAAGATATTTGCCAATTGATCATTGATATCTATAGGTCTCTCTAATTGCTATCTATAGGTCTGAAGTTACCTGGTACTGGAATTAGATGTTTTGACAGATTAGTTATGGATTATAGAAATTTGGGCTATTTTCTATATTTCCTAAAGCTTTTTTTTGAGGGGTAAACTATTTTGGTCCTGATATTTTGCAGTTAACAAGCTAACTACACAACATATTTAGTTATTGATAGATAACTACCTGGAACAGGAACAACTGCTTTACTTTTTCCTTGATTTCTTTATAAAAAAAATTGAGCAAAGGAATCGGAACGAGTTTATGGATTTTGAGTGATGTCACTGAACTATAGCTGCAAAGTAGTTCCCTTAAATTGATCTGGTGTTACTAAAGTTTAGGGCAAATATCAGATGATAAATAGTTAGTGATTCTTTTAAAAATGATGAAACCCAGATGTAAATTTATTGTTTATTCTGATAGTTAGCATTAATGAGTGGCTTCAATCCATATAACAATAGAAGTAAAAATGACAACACTTTGGCATTGGATCTTACAAAATTTGGAGTAGCTATGTAAAATTGTTTTTAGCTTTAACCTTTTAGCAATAAACACTTCTGGGGGTTAGTAGAGAATATCCTTCATGTTGAGTGCTCCCTTTTAGGATATTCAATTATTAATAACAGTGATCTCTCGTACTCAGCATAAATATGATTAGAATTAGCACTAATCATGTCATATTGAGTGCCTCTTATGTCAGCTATTCAGCACAGTCATATCCACCATGACATCATCTCTCGAGGTCACAGACAACTCTGACCTTTTCCTCATGCACAGTTTTTCTACTGCCTTGGAAGCTCTCCTGAATTGATTTGAAATGTTGACTCTTCTCTTTATGAGGCAGTAAAATTGATAATTATTCAGATGGGAGCTGACTGTTGAGTGAAAAATCAATGCCACCAGCTCTCTGTTGTGTATAAAATTACTTCTGAGATTCTGGATGGAATGGATGTGCAAGCTAAAAGCAGCAGGCAGGGGATCATAGAGAGGATTAGATGGACAGCATTATAAGCCCCGAGGGCAGATTTTCAGTGGGTGGGAGCACACCGGCAGGGGGTCATTACCAGCAATGATATGACTCAGTGATCATCTGTTTACATTACTTTGCCATCAGGTTATAAATCTGAAATGTATGGAGATGGAACTCAGGGCTTCACACTGCACCAGCACCGTGGATGATTAGATTTACTCTCATTGTCACACTGAGATAAAAAGAAGAATGTTATTGATTATTCATCTGTTAGTCATCAAGTATGTTTTTAAAGACAATTAAACCTTATTGAACACAATGGCTGTTAATAGTCACTGATTAATCTTTTAGCATGTTGATAAGTAATATTTCTGAATGACTTGCAAATTGTTTAATAGCTCTGATAAGACTCTAATGACTAATACCACAGTTTAGTGAGAATATATCAACTTCTTAAGTTTAGTGTCTGGTACCCTACTAAACACCATGATATGGAAGGCTCCACTAAGCCAACTAAGGGTGTAGCAGAAAAGACTGCAGTGAGCCTTAACAAAGTGACTAAAAAAAACTGGAGAAATAAATGTGTGATCCTATTCTAAAGCACATCCCTCTATTCTGAGGCTGTTTCCCTTGGTCCTAGATTCCCCCACTATAGGAAACATCTGCTCCACATTAACTCTACATAGTCCTTTCAACATTCAATAGGTTTCAATGAGATCTTCCTCAATTCTTCTACATTCCAGTGAGTACAGGCTCAGAGTTATCAATCGCTCCTCATTTGATAAGCCTTTCAATCCCAGAAACATTCTTGTGAATATCCTTTCAACCATTTCCAATGTCAGCATATCCTTTCTTAAATAAGACTACTCACAATATTCCAAGTGAGACCTCACCAGTCCTCAGCATTACATCCTTGTTTTTATATTCTAGTTCTCTTGAAATGAATGCTAAAATTGCAGTGGTCTTCCTCACTACCAACTCAACCCAGATTTTTGAAACTTCTCCCCATGTGGAAGATAATCGATGCTTTTTCTCCTTCTACCAAAGTACATGACCATACATGACCATACATGACCATACATGACCTCAGCACTATATTCCATCTACTTCTTTGCCCAGTCTCCTAATCTGTCGAAGTCCTTCTACAGACTCCCTGCTTCCTCAGCCCCTCCACCTATAGTGTCTATAAGAAGTATTCCCCCCTTTTTTCATGTTTTATTGTTTTACAACAGGAATCACAATGGATTTAATTTGACTTTTTTTAACAGTAACCTACAGAAAAATTTGTTTGCGTCAGTGAAAGCAGATTTTGACAGTGATCTAAATTAAGTACAAATATAAAACACAAAATAATTGATTCACCCCGTTCAAGTCAATATTTAGTAAATGCACATTGCCCCTCCACCTATAGTGCCTATAAAAAGTATTTAACACCCCCCCTTGGAAGTTTTCATGTTTTATTGTTTTACAACATGGAATCACAGTGGATTTAATTTGACTTTTTTTGCACTAAACAGAAAAGTATTTGTTTGTGTCAGTGAAAACAGCTCTCTACAAAGTGATTCAAATTAAATACAAATATAACACAAAATAATTGATTACATAAGTTTTCATCCCATCAAGTCAGTAGTTAATAGATTCACCTTTGGCAGCAATTACAGCCTTGAGTCTGTGTGGATAGGTCTCTATCAGCTTTGCACATCTGGACACTGCAATTTTTCCCCCATTCTTCTTTACAAAACTGCTCAAGCTCTGTCAGATTGCAGAGGGATCATGAGTGAACAGCACTTTTCAAGTCCAGCCATAAATTCTCAATTGGACTGAAGTCTGGACTCTGACTTGGCCACTCCAGGACATTAACTTTGTTGTTTTCAAGCTATTTTTGAGTAGCTTTGGCTTTATACTTGGGGTCATTGTCTTGCTGGAAAACAAATCTTCTCCCAAGTCACAGTTCTCATGCAGACTGCAACAGGTTTTCCTCCAGGATTTCCCTGTATTTTGCTGCATTCATTTTACCCTCTACCTTCACAAGCCTTCCAGGGCCTGGTGCAGTGAAGCATCCCCACAACATGATGCAGCCACCACCATTCTTCACTGTAAGAATGGTGTGTTTTTGATGATGTGCGGTGTTTGACTTGTACCAAACATAACATTTAGTTTGATGGCCAGAAGCTCAGTTGTGGTTCATCAGACCATAGGACCTTCCAGTTGACTTCAGAGTCTCCCACATGACTTCTGGTGAACTCTAGTCAAGATTTCATGTGAATTTCTCAACAGTGGCTTTCTCTTTGCCACTCTCCCACAAAGACGCAACTGGTGAAGTGCCCGGGCAACAGTTGTAAGCCTAGTCTCTCCCATCTCAGCCACTGAAGCTTGTAACTCCTCCAGAGTTGTCATAAGTCTCTTGGTGCCCTTCTGTGCTAGTCCCCTTCTTGCACAGTCACTCCATTTTTGAGGACAGGAATTTACAGAGGCACCATATTCTTTCCATTTCCTGATGATTGACTTAACTGTACTCCAAGGGATATTCAGTGACTTGGAAATTTTCCTGTATCCATCTCCTGAACTGTGCTTTTCAATAATTTTTTTGCAAAGTTCCTTGAAGTGTTCTTGTGTCTTTATGGTGTGGTTTTGCTAGAATACTGATTAACCAGCAGTTGATATAGATGCATTTTTACTACAATCAATTGAAACACCTTGATTGCACATGGTGATCTCCATTTAACTAATTATGTGACTTCTAAAATCAATTGGCTGCATTAGTGATGGTATGGTGTGTCATATTAAAGGGGGTGAATACTTATGTGATCAATTATTTTGTGCTTTATATTTGTAATTAATTTAGATCACTTTATAGAGATCTGTTTCATTTTGACACAAAATAGTCTTTTTCTATTGATCAGTGTCAAAAAACACCACATTAAATCTACTGTGATTCATTGTTGTTAAGCAATAAAACATAAAAACTTCCAGGGGGAGGATAAAAACATTTTATAGGCATATCGTCCACAAATCCAGCCACAAATCCATCAATTCCATCATCCAGATCATTGACATGCAACATAAAAAGAAACACTAAACCCTGAGAATTAACACTAGTCACCAGCTGCCAACCAGAAAGGGCTCCGTTTATTCCCACTGTTTGCATCCTGCCAATCAGTGAATCCTCTATCCATGCTAGTATCTTTCCTATAATACCATGAGCTTCTAGCTTGTTAAGCAGCCTCATGCGCAGCACCTTCTCAAAGTACTTCTGAAAAGCCAAGTACACAACATCCACCATATCTCCTTCGTCTTTCCAGCTTGTTGTTTCCTCAAAGAATTCCAACATATTTGTCAGGCAAGATTTTCCCTTAAGGAAACCATGCTGACTTCGGCCTATTTTATCATGTGCCTCCAAGAACCCTGTGATCTCGTACTTGCCAATCAACTCCAACATCTTCCCAACCACTGAAGTCAGACTAAATGGCATATAATTTCCTTTCTTCTCTCTTCCTCCCTCCTTGAAGAGTGGAGTGACATTTACAGTTTTCCAATCCTCCAGAACCATGCCAGAATCTAATGACTCTTGAACAATCATTACTAATGCCTCCACAATCTCTTCAGCTACCTTTTTCAGAACCCTGGCATGTAGTCCATCTGTTCCATTTGACAGGATAAGGTCTATCATATTATGATCACTGTCACCTAATGGGTTTCTGGGCCTTCAATTCCCTAATCAAATTTGGTTCATTACACAACACCCGATCCCGAATAGCCTTTCCCCTCCTGGCTTTCATGACAAGCTGTTCTAAAAAGTCGTTTTGTAGGCATTCTACTAATTCTCTCATAATATTGCCTTTTTGAAATGCTTTTTCTATCTCCCATTATAATTTGTTGCTCACATCCTATCTACTTTTTGGAGGTTTGTATATAACTCCCATCAGGGTCTTTTTACCCTTAACATGCTTAACACTACCCACAAGGATTCTACATCTTCCAATCCTATGTCACCTCTTTCTAAGTATTTGATTTCATTTTTTACCAACAAAGCCATCCACCTCCTCTGTCTACCTGCCTGTCCTTATGTTACAATGTGTATCCTTGGGAGTTAAGCTCCCAACTATGATCTTCTTTCTGCCACAGCTCAGTGATGCCCTCAACATCATACCTGCCAATCTCTAGATAGATAGATAGATAGATAGATAGATAGATAGATAGATAGATACTTTATTCATCCCCATGGGAAAATTCAACTTTTTTTTCCAATGTCCCATACACTTGTTGTAGCAAAACTAATTACATACAATACTTAACTCAGTAAAAAATATGATATGCATCTAAATCACTATCTCAAAAAGCATTAATAATAGCTTTTAAAAAGTTCTTAAGTCCTGGCGGTTGAATTGTAAAGCCTAATGGCATTGGGGAGTATTGACCTCTTCATCCTGTCTGAGGAGCATTGCATCGATAGTAACCTGTCGCTGAAACTGCTTCTCTGTCTCTGGATGGTGCTATGTAGAGGATGTTCAGAGTTTTTCATAATTGACCGTAGCCTACTCAGCGCCCTTCACTCAGCTACCGATGTTAAACTCTCCAGTACTTCGCCCACGACAGAGCCCGCCTTCCTTACCAGCTTATTAAGACGTGAGGCGTCCCTCTTCTTAATGCTTCCTCCCCAACACGCCACCACAAAGAAGAGGGCGCTCTCCACAACTGACCTATAGAACATCTTCAGCATCTCACTACAGACATTGAATGACGCCAACCTTCTAAGGAAGTACAGTCGACTCTGTGCCTTCCTGCACAAGGCATCTGTGTTGGCAGTCCAGTCTAGCTTCTCATCTAACTGTACTCCCAGATACTTGTAGGTCTTTACCTGCTCCACACATTCTCCATTAATGATCACTGGCTCCATATGAGGCCTAGATCTCCTAAAGTCCACCACCATCTCCTTGGTCTTGGTGATATTGAGACGCAGGTAGTTTGAGTTGCACCATATCACAAAGTCCTGTATCAGTTTCCTATACTCCTCCTCCTGTCCATTCCTGACTACAAGATCTGCACTACAAGATCATCTATCTTATTCTGCATACTGTGTGCTTTCAAATACTGTATAACACATTCAGTATTGTATTTGTCATCCTTTTCAATCTTGTCCCCATGTTACACTGCAACTCATCCCATGAGGGGGAATTTCTTTACTCAGAGAGTGGTAGCTGTGTGGAATGAGCTTCCAGTAGAAGTGGTAGAGGCAGGTTCGGTTTTGTCATTTAAAGTAAAATTGGATAGGTATATGGACAGGAAAAGAATGGAGGGTTATGGGCTGAGTGCAGGTCGGTGGGACTAAATGAGAGTAAGTGTTCGGCACGGACTAGAAGGGCCGAGATGGCCTGTTTCTGTGCTGTAATTGTTATATGGTTATATATGACTGCTATTTTACCCTTTCATCTGCCGTTCCTTTCTGACAGTTTCACTGTACACTACATCTACCTGCATACCAACTGTCCCAAATCACCCTATTCTTACCCTCACTGGCACATGGCACAGGCTGAAATCCAAAGAATTATTTGTCTACGTAACTCCCTAAGTTCCCTCTTCAGAAGCTCTTTCCTTTTCCTACCTATGTCATTGGTGCCGATACACACCAGGACGACCAGCTGCTCATCCCCCATCTTTAACATGCCACAGACCTGATCTGAGACATCCCTGATCTTGGTAACATACCACCCTGGTGTCTCTTTCCCATTTCCATAGAATCTCATGGCTACTCTTCCACTCCCATATCACTACTGAAGTCCTCTTTTCCATCCGTTCCTTTCTGAGCCAAGGCGCCAGACTCAATGCCAGAGACCCAGTAATTGTGACTCCCTCTTGGTACCCTCCCAACAGTACCCGAAATGGTATAATCCCTTTAGTGTGAGGGTCCAGGATTGGAGGGCCTCTGAATAAAGGGACATGCCTTTAAAATAGAGATGAGGAAAATTTTCTTCAGCCAGAGGTTGGTGAATCTCAAAGTCATACAGTTATACAGCATGGAAACAACCACAATGTCCCATCCAAGCTGGTTCCTTTGCTAGTGCTTAGTCCATAACCTTTTAAACATTGCCAATTCTTGTCATTGTCCAACTACCTTTTATATGTTGTTCATGCCTCAGCCACTTCCTGTGGCAACACACTCCATGTAGATACGACCCTTCCTGAAGATCCGATTTAATCTTTAACCACTTACATTAAACCTATGGCATCTTGTTCTTCATTACCCAAATCTCCAAAAAAGACTCAGTGCATTCATCCTATTTATGTCTGTCATGATTTCATACACATCCACTATATTATCTCTTAGTCTGCTACGCTCCAACGAATGAAGTCCTACCTATCCAATCTCTCCTTGTAACTCACTCCCTTAAGTCCTTGTAAAATCTTTGTAAATATTTTCTGCACTCTTTCAAATTAAATAACATCTTTCCGACAGCAGAGTGGCCCAAACTAAACATAATGCTCCAAATGCAGCTTCACCATCATCCTGTACAATTGGACCATGAGCTCTCAACACTTACATCAGTATCCTTCAGCACTCTGTCTACCATTGGTTTCAGTGAAGCAGCCGTTTGTAATCTAAGGTCTCTGCATTCTGCAACACTCTCTGGGGCTCTGCCATTCACTAAGAATACCCTGCAATATCTTACATTTAGCTGAATTAAATTCCATTTGCCATTCCTTGGCCCATTCATTCAGCTGATCAAGATCACCTTGTAATGTTTGATAACCACTTTCATTGCCCATTATACCACCTATTTTAGTGTCATCTGCAAACTTACTAATCATGCCTTGTACCTTCTTAGCCAAATAATTGATATAGATGACAAGCAATAGGCCCAGCAATGACTCCTGAGGTGCACAACTAAGGATAGACATCCAGTCCAAGAAACAATGTCCACTAACACTCTTTGCTTTTTAACCATTTGGCCAGCTCTCCCTGGATTTCATGTGACCTAACCTTCCAGAGCAGCCTGCCATATGAAACATTATTAAAGCCCTTAAAGCCCATATGAACCACACCTACTACCCTGTCCTCCTCGAATGTCTTAGTCATATTAATAAACAACTCAATCCAGTTTATAAGATGTGATCTCCCATGTGCAAAGCCATGCTGACTACCCCTAATCAATCCCTGTATTATCCTTAAATCCTCTTCGGTAACTACCCACCACAAATGTTGGATTTACTGGTTTATAGTTCCCAGGCTTTTCTTTGCATCCATTCTTAATAAAGGCACAATACTTTGCTACCTCCAGTCTAATGGCACCTTAGCTGTGGGTAATGATGATGAAACATCTCAGCCAGGCTTCCCACAGTGTTCTTGGACATCCATAATCAGACCCCGGAGACTTGTCTACCTTCATACCATAAGAGATAGGAGCAGAATTAGAAGTACAATTTGGCCTATTGAGTCTGTTCCGCTATTTCATCATGGGTGATCCAATTTTTCTCTCACTCTCAATCTCCAACATTTTAAGACATCCAGCAAATCCTATAACCATATAACAATTACAGCACGGAAACAGGCCATCTCGGCCCTTCTAGTCCGTGCCGAATGCTTACTCTCACCTAGTCTCACTGGCCCGCACTCAGCCCATAACCCTCCATTCCTTTCCTGTCTATATACCTATCTGATTTTGCTTTAAATGACAATACCAAACCTGCCTCTACCACTTCTACTGGAAGCTCATTCCACACAGCTACCACTCTCTGAGTAAAGAAATTCCCCCTCATGTTACCCTTAAACTTTTGCCCCCTAAGTCTCAACTCATGTCCTCTTGTTTGAATCTCCCCTACTCTCAATGGAAAAAGCCTATCCACGTCAACTCTATCTATCCCCCTCATAATTTTAAATACCTCTATCAAGTCCCCCCTCAAACTTCTATGCTCCAAAGAATAAAGACCTAACTTGTTCAATCTTCCACTGTAACTTAGGTGCTGAAACCCAGGTAGCGTTCTAGTAAATCTTCCCTGTACTCTCTCTATTTTGTTGACATCTTTCCTATAATTCGGTGATCAGAACTGTGCACAATACTCCAAACTCGGCCTTACCAATGCCTTGTACAATTTTAATATTACATCCCAACTCCTATACTCAATGCTCTGATTTATAAAGGCTAACATACCAAAAGCTTTCTTCACCACCCTATCCACATGAGATTCCACCTTCAGGGAACTAGGCACCATTATTCCTAGATCACTCTGTTCTACTACATTCTTCAATGCTCTACCATTTACCATGTATGTCCTATTTGGATTATTCCTACCAAAATATAGCACCTCACGCTTATCAGCATTAAACTCCATCTGCCATCACTGAGCCCACTCTTCTAACTGGCCTTAATCTCTCTGCAAACTTTGAAAACCTACTTCATTATCCACTACGCCACCTATCTTAGTATCATCTGCATACTTACTAAACCAATTTACCACCCCATTATCCAGATCATTAATGTATTTGACAAACAACATTGGACCCAGTACAGATCCCTGAGGCACACCACTAGTCACCGGCCTCCAACCTGACAAACAGTTATCCACCACTACTCTCTGGCATCTCCCATCCAGCCCACTGTTGAATCCATTTTACTACTTCAATATTAGTACCTAACGATTGAACCTTCCTAACTAACCTTCCGTGCGGAACCTTGTCAAAGGCCTTACTGAAGTCCATATTGACAACATCCACTGCTTTGCCCTCGTCAGCTTTCCTTGTAACCTCTTCAAAAAATTCAGTAAGATTTGTCAAACATGACCTTCCACGCACAAATCCATGTTGACTCTTCCTAATCAGACACTGTCTATCCAGATAATTATATATACCATCTCTGAGAATACTTTCCATTAATTTACCCACCACTGACGTCAAACTGACAGGCATATAATTGCTAGGTTTACTCTTAGAACCCTTTTTAAACAATGGAATCCTGTATTAAATCCTGTATTATAATATCGACTATCACCAATACCTCCCCATTTATTGTTTTAGTTCCAAGCTCTTCATGTCTTTCTCCATCATAAAAAATAGAAGAAAAAAATCATGAAGGACCTTTCACATCTTCTGGGGCTCCATGCAAGATTGCCTGTTTTGGTCTTTGAGGGGATCCAATTCTTTCTCTAGCTCTCTATTTTTCTCTTATGTGAGTGGAATTTGTTGACACAAAAGGCTGCAATGGTCAAGTCATTAGGTGTAGTTAAGGCAGAGATCAGAATCAATATTAAAATCAGGTTTATTATCACTATTGTGAAATCTGTTTTGTGACAGCAGCACAGTGCAAAGATCAGGATTAGATCGTGGGAGCATTGGTAAAGTTGGGGGGTAGGGTGGGGGAGCAGGGCTGCACAGGTACTGTTCATAGTTTTCACTTTGCTTGGATCAATCCTTTTGCTTGAGCCAAAATGGATGGCCCAAATTCAGCTTTAAATTTAGAGTTCGAGTTTGAAATCTATTTGCCATAGTTTGTCTCTGTTTATGAAGTTATAATTTGTTTGCTTCAGAGAGAATGTTTGAATGGAAGAGAGCTCAGCTCACCCTGTGAGAGTACAATTTCTTGTGATGTTGCTCCATGTTTAGTGATTCTTTCAACTAGCAGAGGCAGTTTGAGCTATTTCCAATCACATTTTCCAAATGGTGACCCTGCCAGTCTCCTGCTTCCCCAGTATACAAAACCTGTTTCTTGGCCTAAATTTTGCCAGACTATTTGATCTCAGTACGTTCTGAAGTTCTCTTTTCCTCCCCAGCAACCAGTCTCTCTTCCATGGAAGATATAACATATGTTATGCTATTTGGCTGCTGTTGGAGTTGGTCTTCGGGGCTGAAGCCCTTCTCAGATTACTGTGCTACAAATTAGCTTTAGCTGTGTTTTTTTGACTGTTGATTCTGGGTGAAAGCCACTTAAAAGCTATTTCACATGTTTGAGACCACCTTCATAATTTTTTGCAGAAGACCTGAATGAGTTTCAGCACTAGTGGTGGCACCCGTTTACTGCTCCAGAAATAGGTGAAATCCAGCTTCAAAGAAAAGTGATCTATTTTCTTTTATTTCAAAATGAACAGATGCTGTCTTTGTCTCACAACATCAACTTTTTTTAAATGACATCCAGCTTAATTAATTAAACCTATTTGTAAAATACTTGGTTGTAATATTTCATCCCATTTATATGCTTTGTACATAGTTTCTTGACTTTTAATTTCTGATGGATGGAATGATAATGGAGTGAATGGAAAAGACAATTTGCATTGCTGGTACAATGATCGTGCCTGGAGGCTAAACAGCTGGTGTGTGTCACTCTAGTTATATTCTGCCAGCTTAATGGAGTTTGGGTGGCGAGGGAAAAGCTCTCAGATAGGGTCAGATTTTGGTCAGAAGGATGGATATGTTATGAAAAAAAGGTTGAGTAAGAAGACATTGCAGTCATAACTTCAAGACAGCTGGCACCTGCTACTGGTGCACAGTGGGGAAGGAACAGAGGTCAGGAGGCATTTGTTCAGCACTCCAGTCAAAGTGCAATGTGACCTGAAGATTAATCAACATTAACTATTTTCTGTATTTTGTTTAAAGAAGACTGCTTTTTGTCATTAACTCCATCACCCAGTCTGTATAATGTACAAATGCAAATGTATCTTTGTTCCCATGACTTTTATTGTGCTTTCAACAGATTTTGGCAAAAGTTCATGAAATGTAATGTGATTTAGCAACTCCCAATAGAAGCTGATATAACATTATTTGGGCTCTTATCTTAAAAGGATTTCAAAGCTTATTGCAAATTTGAGAATATTCACTGATTACATCACTTGGTAAAGATCGATCCTTAGCTTAACACATCTCTAGGAAATGGTGGGACGATTAGCCTTTGTGCTCCTGGAGCAAGGGAGATATCTTGGCTGACGGTATTGTGGTGCGAGCAAAGAAGGACTTTTCAGTGTCCATTGTGTACAGAATCCATCTTAGTTGCGATTTTCCTCAGGCATAGAAGTGGGTCTCACAATGACAATGAGCTTGATGGTTGTAAAACTCACCCTCACAAAAATCAATGTTTCAGAATAAGGGTGGAATTGCTCTTCAGCAGCTACTTCTCATACTTCTTGTGAGGCGTTTGACCCATCGTCCACACTGGCTCTCGGAGAAGTCCCATCAATCCTCAATCACACACACAAAATGCTGGAGGCACTCAGCGGGCCAGGCAACACCTATGGAAAAGAGTAAAGAATCAATGTTTCTTCAGGACTGGACAGGAAGGAAAGAAGTCGGAGTAAGAAGTAGGGGTGAGGGGGCTGTCCCCCTTCACGTGCCCATTAATACTCCTCATTCTGTCACCAGTCACCGACACGAGGAGTGATTTACCGTGCCCAGTTAACCTGCCAAGCAGTGCTTTAGAGATGCGGGAGTAAATCCGAGCACGCCTGAAGAGACTGCAGTCAGAAGGAGAATGTGTAAACTATGTACTGACAACACTAAAGGTCAGGACCTAAGTCACCAAAGCTGTCAGTCAATAGCACGACACGCGATACAACTAGGCTGACTTTTATTGCTTCTTAAAATATTTAACCATACGGTTTCTACTATGTTCTAAAAAGAGAAATAACAGGTCATGGGAAACTCAGTGTTCTTCGGTTATGGATATTTATTTATTTAGTGAGATACAATGGTGACCAGGCCCTTTGGCTCTTCGAGCTGTGCCTCCCAGCAACCTCCAGTTTAACTCTAGCCTAATCATGGGACAACTTACAATGACCAATTAACCTAATAACTAGTGCATCTTTGGACTATGGGGCGAAACCAGAGCACCCGGAAGAATCCCACACAGTCACGGGTAGAACATACAATCCCTTTCAGGCAGCAGTGGGAATTGAACCTGGGTCACCGGTACTGTAAAGTGTTGTGCTAACCACTACACTACCGTGTTGTCCTTTTGATGGAGAATGTGCTGTTTCACTGTATACTACATGTGTTTTCAGTGTTATAACTAAGTTCCTTTAAAGACATGAAGTATTAAAATGGAGCAAACTTTGAAGAAAGTGAAAGGGGAAATGAGATAAACTGAAAGTAAGCATATCTCAGAATTATTTTGCCCATACAAAGCAAACTCATGCTAGTGCAGTAGTTATACTGTAAGAAACTAAAACAAAGATGTTGGAAATATTCAACATTACAAGCAGCATCTGTGGCCAGTGAAACAGAACTAACATTTTAGGGAGAAGCTACCTGACTTAGTACTCTGATCCTGGCCTGATCTGATGGACTGCATAAAACAGTAGAGCCATGCTATTCTTTGTTCTCACTTTGACAGCTGGTTTACAGGGTACAAAGAGAGGCTTGTGAGGCTGAAAATAATGTCTTCCTAGTAAAGTTTTTAAAATAGTGGGTGAAACTCTGAGAAGCATAAAGACATGGAAGGAAGATAGTGATGAAAATGGTCATCGATGGGTCTTTCCCAACACCATGAAACCTGGCTCTAATCTGCACTTCTCAATTACCTGGGACTTCGGCGTTCTGTTCAAAGTTTATTATATATATATTGATAATATATTACCATATAGCATCCTAAGAATTATTTTCCTTTCAGAATTCTCAGTAAATACAAAGAAACACAATAGCATCAATGAAAAAAAACTGCACACAAATATGGACAAATAATCGATGTACAGAAATCAACAAATTATGCAACTACAAAATTGAAAAAAAAAGAATGAAGTGAAGTTGCCCACTTTGGATCAGAAACCTGGTGGTTCAGGGATAATAACTGTTTCTGAATCTGTGGTGTGAGACTCTTGATGGCAGTAGTGAGAAGAAAGCAAGGTCTGCATGGTGGGGATCCTTGATGATAACCTCTGCTTTCCTGCAACAGTGCTCCTCCAAGATGTGCTCAGTGGTGGGGAGGACTTCATCTGCGCTGAATCCACTATGTTTTTTACAGCCCTTTCCATTCAAGGGCATTGGTGTGACTGTGATTTGGAGTTAAGTGTAGTCTAGAATGACTGGACAATTCTTTTGCTCATCTTTACATTTTGGTCTCAATGGACCTGAGAGAGCCATCAGGCTGTCAATCTCATGCCTTGTGTGTAAGTTAGCACCTCTGATATTGCAGCACTTCTCCAGAATTATCTGATGAGTCATCCAAAACATTCTTATGTCACTGGGGCAGAGATTGAAACCATTATGTCCTCAATTAGAAGTAGAAATGGTTATATCTGGACACTTGCTGACACGTCTGCTCACATTTAAATATATTTCCAAATAAATTTTTCACCATATGCAGAAAATATTTGAGCAAGTTTTATATTTCCCACTGCCATAAAACCCTAAGACACTGGAGCAGAATTAGACCATTTGGCCCACCATTTCATCATGGATGATTCATTTCATTCTTCAGCCTTCTCTCTTTCCGTCTTCCCATAACCTTTCATACACTACCGACCTCCACCTTAAATGCAGCCAGAGATGTGGTCCCCACGGCTTCCTGTGGCATCACTCTCTGGCTAAAGAACATCCTCTTCATCTCTGTTCTAAATGAATGTCCCTTTAGTCCTAGGAAAGGAAACATCAAAAGAAATATCCTCTTTGCATCCACTCCAACTAGGATTTTCAACATTCAATAGGTTTCAATGAGATCCCTGCTCATTCTTCTAAATTCCAGTGAGTAAAGGCCTAGAGTCATCAAATACTGCTCATATGATAACTCTTTCATTCTCGTGAATCCACTCTGAACCCTCTCTAATGTCAGCATATCTGTTCTTAAATACAGGGCCCAAAACTGCTCACAATACTCCAAGTGAGGCCTCACCAGTGCCTTAAACAGCCTCAGCTTTACATCCTTGCTTTATATCATAGCCCTCTTGAATGTGGTCAGATATTCACATAAGTCTTAAAACTAGATAAAGAGAAACCAATTAAATAAATAACACAAAACATTGTTGATTTATTGAGAAAAATGATCCAATATTACATGTATTTGTTGAAAAATGTATGCAAACCTTTGCTTTTAGTAACTGGTGTGACTCCATTATGCAGCAATAACTTCAACCAAATATTTCCAATAACTGTTGATCTGTCCTATACATTGTCTTAGAGGAATTTTAGGCCATTTCTCCTTACAAAACTACTTCAAATCTGGGATGTTGGTGGGTTTCCTTGCATGAACTATTTGCTTCAGGTCCTTCCAGATTGCTATAGGATTAAAGTCAGGACTTTGACTCTGCCTTCCAAGACACAAATTTTCTTCTTTTTAAACCATTCTGTTGTTGATTTACTCCTGTCTTTCGTATCACTGTCTTGTTGCATTATCCAACTTCTATTAAGCTTCAGGTGATGGACTGCTACCCCGGCATTCTCTTGTAAACTGTCTTGGTACAATTTTGGATTCATTGTTCCCTCAACAATCGTAAACTGCCCAGGCCCTGAGACAGCAAACCAGCCCCAGACTTTTGTCTCATCTGTCCATAGATTATTATCCCAGAAGCATTGTAGAATATCCAGGTAGTCTTTTTCAAACTTGACACATGCAGCAATGTTTTTGTTTGGAGAGCAGTGGGTTCCTCTCTGGTGTCCTTCCATGAACACCATTCTTGTTCAGTGTTTTTCTTATAGTGGACATGTGAACAGACTTTAGCAAGTTCTAGAGGTTTCTACAGGTCTTTTGCTGTTACCCTTTAGTTCTTTTTCCCATTATTCAGCATTGCACATTATGTTCTTGGTGTGATCTTTGCAGGACACCCACTCCTAGGGACAGTAACAACAGTACTGAGTTTCCTCCATTTGTAGACAATTTTTCTAATTGTACACTGATGAACACTCAGGTCTTTAGAAAAGCTTTTGTAGCCTTTTCCAGCTTCATGCATCTCTATAATTCTTCCCCTAAGGTCCTCTGAAAATTATTTTGATTGAGGCATGGTGCACATAAATAGATCTTTGTTGAGTAGAACAGGATTTCAGTAACCTGACTTTGTGGGCCTTTTGTGGGCAGGGCAACTCTACAACCCACACCTCCAATCTCATCTCATTGATTGGAACACCTGACTTCAAATAGCTTTTGTAGAAGACATTACCCCAGAGATTCACATACCTTTTCCAACAAATACATGCAATATTGGATCATTAATGATCTGGATGATGGGGTGGTAAATTGGATTAGTAAGTATGTAGATGTTACTAAGGTAGGTAGCGTTGTGGATAATGAAGTAGGTTTTCAACGCTTGCAGAGAGATTTAGGCCAGTTAGAAGAGTGGGCTGAAAGTTGGTAGATGGAGTTTAATGCTGATAAGTGTGAGGTGCTACATTTTGGTAGGAATAATCAAAATAGGACATACATGGTAAATAGTAGGGCATTGAAGAATGCAGTAGAACAGAGTGATCTAGGAATAATGGTGCATAGTTCCCTGAAGGTGGAATCTCATGTGGATAGGGTGGTGAAGAAAGCTTTTGGTATGCTGGCCTTTATAAATCAGAGCATTGAGTATAGGAGTTGGAATGTAATGCTAAAATTGTACAGGACATTGGTAAGGCTGAATTTGGAGTATTGTGCACAGTTCTGGTCACCGAATTACAGGAAAGATGTCAACAAAATAGAGAGTACAGTGAAGATTTACTAGAATGTTACCTGGGTTTCAGCACCTAAGTTACAGGGAAAGGTTGAACAAGTTAGGTCTTTATTCTTTGGAGTGTAGAAGGTTGAGGGGGGATTCAAACAAGAGGACATGAGTTGAGAGTTAGGGGGCAAAAGTTTAGGGATAACACGAGGGGGAACTTCTTTACTCAGAGAGTGGTAGCTGTGTGGAACGAGCTTCCAGTAGAAGTGGTAGAGGCAGGTTTGATATTGTCATTTAAAGTAAAATTGGATAGGTATATGGACAGGAAAGGAATGGAGGGTTATGGGCTGAGTGCAGGTTGGTGGGACTAGGTGAGAGTAAGCATTTGGCACTGACTAGAAGGGCCGAGATGGCCTGTTTCCGTGCTGTAATTGTTATATGATTATATGGTTATATATTTTTTATCAATAAATAAATGAACGAGTATAATGTTTTTGGCATTATTTATTTAATTGGGTTTTCTTTATCTAGTTTTAGGACTTACATGAAGACCTGATCACATTTTAGGTCATATTTATGCAGAAATAGAAAAAATTCTACAGGGTTCACAAACTTTCTAACACCACTGTATAGATCTATTTCTTTAAGAGCAATGACACCCCCCCCCCACCACCACTAGCACAATGTATTCATCTGTTGTCTGTGCTTGCACATTGTTCTCTCTCTCTGCGATGTGAATACACCAGTTAAAGCCATTTCCCATGTGCGTGCTTTCAGTTAATATATACGTAGCTGTGCATACACACACAACAAATTAGCAATGAGTATGACCCTGAATTTCAGAGAATATCACCAACTGCACAGACAGTTACAGGACAAAACAGTGAGAATAAAACAGAGCGAGAAGGCCATCACTGATGCCAACAAACGCATCAGTAACAGTGAAAGACCCACTGAACTTAAAGTCAGAATAATGTGATGATGGCTTCATTTGGGCAAGTTAACAAATTTGATTGCGCTATTGAAGGTTGGAAGTCATATATTGAGACAGTTGAACTGTATGGTGAAGCGGACAATGTTGTGGAGCAAAAGAAAGCGCACTCTTAGTTGAAAGGGTGCAAGACGTACAGACTCTTACACTACCTAGCAACCCCTGAATCTTACAAAGTCACTTGAGTCCTAAACCACTGCTAATAGCTGACAGATTTAGATTTTACAAAAGAAGCCAGTCAAAAGAAGAAAGCATTTAAAAATATAGAAAACCTACAGCAAAATACAAGCCCGTTGGCCCACAAAGTTGTGCCGAACATGTCCCTACCTCAGAAATTACCATGCTCACCCATAGCCCTCTATATTTCTAAGCTCCATGTACCTATCTGAAAGCCTTTTAAAAGACCCTATCGTATCTGCCTCCACCACCATTGCTGGCAGCCCATTCCACACACTCACTACTCTCTGAGTAAAAAACTTACCCCTGACATCTCTGTACCTACTCCCCAGCACCTTAAACCTGTGTCCTCTTGTAGCAACCATTTCAGCCCTGGGAAAAAGCCTCTGACTATCCACACGATCAAAGCCTCTCATCATCTTATACACCTCTATCAGGTCACCTCTCATCCTCTGTCGTTTCAAGGAGAAAAAGCCAAGTTCACTCAACCTGTTTTCATAAGGCATGCTCCCCAGTCCAGGCAACATCCTTGTAAATCTCCTCTGCACCCTTTCTATGGCTTCCACATCCTTCCTGTAGTGAGGCGACCAGACCCAAGCACAGTACTCCAAGTGGGGTCTGACTAGGGTCCTATATAGCTGCAACATTACCTCTCAGCTGATAAATTAAATTCCACGATTGATGAAGGCCAATACACCGTCCGCCTTCTTAACCACAGAGTCAACCTGCGCAGCTGCTGAATACATTGCAGAACTCACAAACTTTCCCAGTCCTGTGACTTTCTGATGCATTGAGGGACAGGATTTCATGTGGTATACATAGTCAAAGCACTTTAAAGAGGCTTCTATCCAAAAGAGACCAAATTTTAGAATGGGCATTGACCATTTCAATGTTGTTCGAGACTGCAGCAAAGGATGCAGCAGAACTACAGAAAAGGTTAGAATGTGAAATGCACAAAATTTCCCTGAATGGTGCAAAAACACAAAGATGTTATCGATGTGGCAAATCCTCCCATGATGCAAACGATTGCTGGTTCAAAAATAAAAGTCTGCAGAAAGTCACAGACAAGGTCACATAGAGAGAGTGTTCAAGGCAGACAAAAAGCACAATCGAGTGAAAGATCTCAAAAACAAAACTAAGCAAATGCATAAAGTTATCAAATATAAAACAAAATCAGACAACATAGAGTCTGACAAAGGAGAACTGTCATGCCTAGAACTGCAGAGTATAACTGAAGCAGATCACAAAATCATCTGGATCACAATAGATGGGTGTGTATAGTGTAAAACTGAAAATGGAGCTGGATACAGGGTCAGCTTTGCCCATAATTCCAGAGGCTGACTACAACAGACTGTTTTCTAAGATGCCATAAGAGAAGACCTCAGTGGTGCTAAAGACTTACACAGGTGAAAAAGTGTCTCCCAAAGGCAAACTGGAAGTGAATGTGACGTAGAGGCTAAACACAACAATTAGAGCTTTATGTATTAAAAGTGGAGAACCAGCACTTTTTGGATGTGAATGGTTGAGAAAAATCCAACTAGACTGGCAAATGATCAAAGCTGCCAGTGAGACATCAGCGGGCAATGGCAGCACTAACCAGAGACTGGCACAGCTGCTTCATGCTACTGAGAAGGTGTTTGAGAAAGGAATTGGTAAACTCAGAGGCATGAAACAATAACACTGAGATTCCATAAAGGGTGTCTAGTGCCTTATGCACTAAGTCCTAAAGTGGATGCAGAACTGCAGAGGTTGAAAGCATCTGGAATTCTCTCCAAGGCTGAGTGGAGTGATTGGACCTTGCCCATTGTCCCAGTGGTCAAGAAAGGGAAGGCTGGAACCATTTGCCTAGGTGGGCATTTCAAGGTGAGCATCAGCCCAGTGCTGTATACTATGCAGTATCTCTGCCACAAGTAGAAGACATTTTTGCATCTTTGGCAGGCAGGGAGAGATTTTCAAAGATTGACTGTCATGGTTCTGGTTGGCTGTTCCCCTTTAACACTTCTTTCTCCCTGATCATGCCCCAATTTCAGTCAATTGCTGCTAGTTGTCCAATAATCGTACACCTGGCTTTCATCAGATTCTGGGAAATAAATACGAGGACAACTCTATCACAGGTTGCCAGTTCATTGGTCAATTCTCGTGTGATACTTCCTTCCCTGTTCCGATTAAAACCGTTAGTTCTCTGCTCTAGTTTCTAGAGAGTCCCTGTGAATCTCATCTCCTTGTCAAGATCCCTCTGGTTTCCTGCTCTACGCCAGCCTCCCCAACTGAGTCGATGTGCCAGTCTCCCGCACTTGGGTTCTCCTCCGTCGCCTCTGTGTAACATTGACTGATCAAAAGCCTATCTGCAAATGCAGATTAAGGAGTCAAGAAGGAAGTTCCTCACAATCAACACTTACAAGGGACTGTTTCAGTATAATCATCTCATGTTTGGTGTTGCATCAGCTCCAGCAATTTAGCAAAGAGCAATGGGCCAAGTGCCGTAAGATTTCCCAGCAATACAATGTTACCGGCAACAATGATGAAGAGCACCTTCAGAACTTTGGTAAAGTGCTTACCAGGCTGAATAAGTATGGTCTGTGAGCAAAGAGAGAAATCTGAGTTCTTCAAGAATGAAATCTCATTGTGGACATGTTATTGACAAGCATAGCTTAAATCTCAAGAAAAGATTGAAGCAGTGCTATAGGCAAAATGTGTCACAACTCAGGTCATACTTGGACCTCGTATACTACTACCACCGGTTTCTCCTAAACACTGCTAAAGTGCTACGTGCATTGAACATACTGTTACAGACAGAAGCAAAGTGGGAATGGTCAGATAGATGTGTAAAAGCATTCAAGGAAACCAAGAGACTAATAACATCTGATGAACTGCTCACATATTATGACCCATGCCTGCCCATCAGACTGGCGTGCAATGCATCCCCTTATGGCATTGGAGCTGTTTTGTCACACATCATGAAAGATGGATCTGAATGCTCGATTGCATTTGCTTCAAGATCACTGATGAGCTCAGAGTGCAACTATGCACAGGTCAACCCAGACGCCCTTAGACTAGTATGGGGAGTAAAGAAGTTCCACCTCTACCTCCTATGGACAAAAGTTTATGCTAATGACAGATCACCAGCCATTTTCAATCCCAGGAAAGGAATTCCAGTGATGACTGCTACCTGGTTACAACATTGGGCACTATTCCTAGGAGCCCACTCTTATGACATAGAGTTCAAGGTATCAAACAACAACAATTCTGATGGCTTATCATGTCTTCCACTATTGGCAGCTGAAGAAGAAAAGTATTCTTACTGTGACTCAGCAGAAGTGATCCAGACCACATTGGTGGGCCAGTTGTTGGCAACAAATTCCAAGGTACAAAGGGAAACGAGGAATGACCTGACATTGTCAAAAGTCTGTGAAATCACCATGCAAGGATGGTGAGCTCATAGTAACTTTGTTTCTGGAATTCTCAGTGAGACAAAACCAACTGTCTATATGTCAAAGAACACAAATGTGTGGATCTCATGCTGGAGTTCCCTCCAAACCACACACCAGAGTGTTAGAATCTGTACAAAGGACACCTGGGTACAGTCAAGCTGAAGATCCTCACCTGGATTGTGATGGCTGAGAATAGATAAACAAATTGAAGACTTGGCCAAAAGTTGTTGAGGATGCACTCCCACTGGCACTGTTACACATGTGGGAGTAGTCGTGGTCACCATGGCAAAGAGTGAATATTGACTTTGTTGGGCTATTCATGGACTGCATGCTCCTGATTGCTCTGGCTGCTCCTTCAAAGTGGCCGTAGTCAATCACCTCAGCAAAGACTGTCTGTGCTCTGAGGAATATCTTTGCCAGAAATGGCTTATCATAACAAATTGTGAGTGACAACGGACCACAGTACATGTCAGAAGCATTCATGAAGAAATTTCAATTCATCTCCTTACCACCCAGCAATGAATGGGTTAGCTGAAAGGTTTATCCAAACCTTCAAGAAGTCCATTAGAGTAATGGACAGGGAGAATATTTCTCTACAGTACAAGGTGGATTTCTTTTAGTGTATCGAAACTCTGTTCATGCAACAACAAATCAAACAGCTGAAATATTGTTCATGAACAGGAATCTGAGATCTCGCATAGACCTGCTGAAACCAGATCTGCAGAAGGAAGTGCAAAATAAACACTTAAGCCAGTTGCCAAGTGAAGCACAAGGAGCTTCAAGGTGGGGAGGAAGTTCTGGTGTGTGATTACTGAGAAGACAAGTAGATTAGCTGCAAGAACTGGACCACTGATGTACACAGTGTATGTTGGAGATCAGACGTGATGTGGACCGGATACTGGATGCTCAACCAAAGAACACACCTGAGTGGATTGCTTCCAACAAGACAGGCCCATTACAGTCACTGGACCTGCCTCTCAGAGATGGTGTCACCAACAGCATTAACACTGGGAACCGAGAATATTGTCTTAGAGAAGACACCTGCCAAACCTGATGTCACTTCACAGGTCCAGAGGCACTATCTTGAAAGAAACAGGATCCTGAAACATTAGAACTGTGTAGTTATGGACTGTTATTGTGAAAGCGTGTTTATTTGTAATATAGGTTTATGAAAGGGAAATTGAATATTTTGCACATCTATAGTTTTATGTTGCATTAACCAAAAGGGGGAGGAAGTGTAATGTATGGATCTATTTCTTTCAGAACAATGAATTCCCCCCTCCCTCTTAGCACTACATATAGATTTAATATCTGTGAATTCGCTGTTTTCCCTCTCCCTCTCCACCTTGGATTTTTGAATTTTCTCTCCATTTGGAAAATAGTCTATGCTTTTATTCCTTCTACCAAAGTGCATGACCATACACTTCCCAAGACTATATCCCATCTGCCACTTTGCCCATTCTTCTAATCTATCTGAGTCCTTCTGTAACCTCTTTGTTTCCTCAACACTACCTACCCTTCCACCTATCTCTGTATGATCAGCAAACTTGGCCATAAATCCACCAATTTCATCTTCAAATCATAGGCATACAACATAAAAATAATCGGTCCCATCACAGACCACTGTGGCCAACCTGTAAAGAATCCCTTTATTGCCACTCTTTGCCTCATTCAATCAACCAATGCTCTATCTATGCTGATACCTTTCCTGTAATACAATGGCTCTTGTTAAGTAGCCTCATGTGTGACACCTTCTGAAAATCTAAGTGCACAACATCAATCAATTTTCTTTTGTCTATTCTGCTTGTTATTTATTCAAAGCATTCCAGCTGATATGTCAGGCAAGATTTTCCCTTAAGGAAACCATGTTGACTTTGGCCTATTTTGCTATTTTTGACTTCAACATCTTCCCAACCAGTAAGGTCAGACTAACTGGCTGATAATTTCCTTTCTTCTGCCTTCCTCCATTCTTCAAGAATGGAGTGACATTTGCAAAGTTCCATTCCTCCAGAACCTTGGCAGACTCTATTGATTTTTGAAAGATCATTACTAATGCCTCCAAGATCTCTTCAGCTACCTCTTTTAAAGCCTTGGGGTGTAGTTCATCAGATCCAAGTGACTTATCTACCTTCAGACCTATCAGTTTCCTGAGCACCATCTCCCTGGTAATAGCAGCTGCACTGACTCTGCCCCTTGACTCCCTCAAACAACTTCCACAGTGATGCAAAATACTTTTTTCAGCTCATCAGCATTTTTTGTCCCCATTATGATCTCTCCAGTGTCATTTTCTAGTGATCCAATATCTACACTCATCTTTTACTCTTTATATATCCAAAAAAACACTTATGGTATCATTTTTGATATTATTGGCTAGCTTACCTTCTTATTTTATCTTTCCCTCTTTGTGGTTTTTTCATTGCTTCCTGTTGGTTTTTAAGAATTTCAAATCCTCTAACTTCCCACTAACTTTTCCTCTACTATATGACCACTCATTCATTTTCATGTTGGCTTTTGCTTCCCTTATCAGCCACAATTGTGTCATCATGCCTTTAAAATACTTCCTCTTCTTTGGATGTATCTATCCTGCAGATTCTGAATTGTTCCAGAAACTCCAGCTATTGCTGCTCTCCCGACATCCCTACTAGTGTTCCCTTCCAAGCAACATTGGCCAGCTCCTCTCTCATGCCTCTGTAATTTCCTTTCCTCCACTGTCATACTGATACATCTAACTTTGGCTTCTCCCTCTCAAATTGCAGGGTGAATTCTATCATATTATGAGTCTTGTTACCGAAGAGTTTCATTACCTTAAGCTCCCTAATCATATCCGGCTCATTATACAACACCCAATCCAGAATTGCTAATCCCCTCGTGAGCTCAACCACAAGCTGCTCTAAGAAGCCATCTCAGAGGCATTCCACAAATTTTCTCTTAGCATCCAGTATCAACTTGATTTTCCTATTCTATCTGTATATTGAAAACCTTCATGACTAACAGAACATTGTCTTTTTAACATTTTTTCTATCTCCAGCTTTAATTTGTAGACCACATCCTGGCTACTGTTGGGAGGTCTGTATATAACTCCAATCAGGCTCTTCTTACACTTGCAGTTTCTTAACTTTACCCACAGGGATTCTACATCTTCCAATTCCATGTCACCTCTTTCTAAATTGATTCCATTTTTTTTTAAATCAGCAGTCACTCCCTCCTTTGCCTACCTGCCTGTCAGGTATTATAAAGGATATTAATCTCTACTTCCATCCCTCTGCCAAATTAGTTTAAACGCTCCCCAAAAGCTCTAGCAAACAATTCCTGAAAGGACATTGGTCTCCTCAGGACACATCCAACACCACATAAGGGAACCCAAGCTTGTATTTTTGATGAGGCCCAACCAAGGTCTTGTACAAGGATGCTAATGTACAGGAAGTTTCATTTAACTGTATAGTTGGTTTCCACAACAACATATCCCATTATTTTGTTTGTTTTCAACATTTTTTTGCAACATTGATAGTGAATGTTTTGAGATGCCCACAGCATTGCACATTGGTCACTTTATTCTCATCTGGGGTAAATTTAGAATCTTATGCGCTATATATTGGCTTGGTATTATTGTTACCCACATGCATTTGATGGTCATTATATTAAATGCTTATTGTATATCTAAATTAATTATAATCTTTTTATGTAAATCCATTCCTCCATCTAATCTAGATCCATTGTAATTTCTTTTTCTCCTCAAGAGTGCTGACATTGACATGCATTCGTGTCATCCATGAACTTGCAGACAATACCCTAATCACTTTCATCCATGTCATTAATATAATTCATGAGAATCAACAGTCCTAACACCGATCCCTGTGGAACTCCACTAATATTCAGTTTCCTTCTTCAGTACCATGCCTATTAATAATAGTTGTCTTCCTTTGAATGTCCAGCAGTTCCTTATCCAGTCAAGGATCTTTGCTTATTCAGGACTGTAAAATAAATGAATCTATTATTTTATACTATGTCAAAAATCTTTATGACAATCATAATATTCAGAAACTTAAAAACCTCAGAAGATTCAACTAGTTAATAGACAGAATTTTCAGTTAAATTCAGAATTCTCAGTTAAAAATTACTGAGAGGTGCAAATTTACATTACTTTGAGTATTTCAGGTGACTTCAAGTTGATATTTGATGGATTTCAAAAAGTAACAATTTTGTCAATTTATGCAATATGAAAAATCTTTTGATTTTCATAGCTTGATATATATATATAAATAGTACAAACTGTCACATTCTACATTTTCATTAAAGTATTTTTATGACATAAGCAGGCTCAATTGATCCATAGTAATTTTTCTGCAAATCATTTCAATATAGGGATGGGTAGATTATTATCAGGAAATATGAAGCAATTTGGGTAAATGGATTTGAAGGATAGTGTGTGCTTAATCTAATACAATCCTAGTACAGGCAAAGATATTCTGTTCTCATGTTTCCTGAAAATGTCAATTGATGTTTATGATCACAGGATTAACATTGGAGCATTTCCCCATTCTTGGATTATTCAACATAATATTCCTAAAAAAATCTTTTTCTTTCTACTTAGATTAGCAATGTGCCTAAACTTGTAACTGGTAATGAAACAGTACAACAGATAAATTTACATCATCTCCAGTGCCTTTATAAATATGTCATTATCGATGACACAGCCTATATTTTCTGTGAGTAATAGGCCTTCTGGGTAGGGTTCTGTTACATGAATTAAGTACCAAGTTACTTACTCTTTATCTTCAAACAGGTTCCATAGTGCAAAACAATAGCTTCTAATTACTCCTTAAGGTATTGGGGCTATCGAGTGATACATAGTTTTTTAACCATATCAAGACCTAGCCAGATTAAAACCAGCCCTTGGAAGAATTTGCCTGTAGCTGTTAACTCTAATTTTCATTCTTTGGTTTCATCTCTCTTTGCCCTGTCATTGATAACTAATAGTATTGTTCCTAAATGTGGACAATAGTGGAGCATAGAGATGTCAATTCCTTTCTTCACTTTGAATTGACTTTGTTGATTTTTATCTGAGCTGTGATCTAGCAGAAAAAATTGACCTCATTGGAATGATGAATGGTGATGTCATTAAGGATTCATTAGATGATTTGATTTGTTTTCATCCAGGTAATATGCTGCCAGAAGGTCTCATTAAACCAGAAGCTGGGGAACCTGAAGCCAACTGTAACATTCTACTGGCTAGATCAGGAGTTGGCCCACGGACTGCTCAGTTAATGGTATGGCTCCAAGACATAAAAAAGGTTGGGAACCCTTCTTTAGGATCACCTTTTAGAGCATAAAATGTGAACCTAGAGATTCTGATCTTTATGATCAAGTACGATGCAAGTCAAAGCTTTGATCTACCAGGTTACCAAATAAAACAAAGGACAAAGTCATTGTAGTTGGGGTTTTCACTTGGCTAACAGTTTACAGATGAAGTGCTGGGAAATAGGATTAATATAGAAGGGTACTTGAAGATTAGCATGGAGATGGTGGGTCACCAGGTCTGTTTCTGTTCTCTGTGACTCTAACAAGTATTGAAAATACAGAAGTTGCAATAAGAATTGGAAGGAAAAGTAGAAGCACATTCTATATAAGGATTGGTGGGAAGCATAAAAATATTAAAGTATTTTATAAACATACCTCGAGAAAAGTATCGTCAACAGAAAGATGGAGTCAGGTAAGAAGAAATTAATCTAGTGGAGGGCAGCAGCCTGACTGGGAAATTAATGAGTCTTCACAAAATAGTGGAAGATACTAATGTTACCACAGAAGGGAGGAGATCATGTAGAAAAATCACCACGTCCACAAAAATGCATAGCAAGCTGATTTTTTTAACATTTCATTTGTGAGATATGAACATTGAGTAAAGGCCACATTCATTGTCCATCCCTCATTGTCCTTCAGCTGGATGATTAAAGACCATAAAACCATAAGACATGAGAGTAGAATTAAACCATTCAGCCCATTGAGTCTGCTCCACCATTCCATCATGGCTGACCCCGGATCTCACTCAACCCCATACACCTGCCTTCTCCAATCCCTGACCAAGCTGGGAACTATCAACTTCCACCTTAAATATATGCACGGACTTGGCCTCCAGCACAGTCTGTGGCAGAGCATTCCACAGATTCACTACTTTCTGGCTAAAAAATATTCCTCCTTACCTCTCTCCTGAAAGGTCACCCCTCAACTTTGAGGCTCTTCCCTCCAGTTCACCTTTGGAAACATCCTCTCCATATCCACCCTATCTTGTCCTTTCAACATTTGGTAGGTTTCAATGAGATTCTCCTGCATTCTTCTAAATTCCAGTGAATACAGGCCCGAAGCTGCCAAAAGCTTCTCATGTTAACCCCTTCATTCCCAGAATCATCCTATTGCACTTCTTCTGGACTCTCACCAATGTCAACACATCCTTTCTGAGATATGGGGCCCAAAACTGTTGACAATACTTCAAGTGTGGCCCGACTAGTGTCTTATAAAGCTTCAACATTACCTCCTTGCTTTTATATTCTATTCCCCTTGATATAAATGCTAATGTTGCATTTATCTTCTTTACCACAGACTCAACCTGTAAATTAACCTACTGGGAGTCTTGCAAGAGGACTCCTAAGTCCCTCTGCACCTCTGACATTTGAACTTTTGCCCTATTTAAATAATAGTTTGCACTATTGTTCCTTTTACCAAAATGCATTATCACACAATGGTGTATTCCATCGGCCACTTTTTTGCCCATTCTTCATATTGTTTCCTCAGCACTATCTACCGCTCCATCTATCTTCATATCATCTGCAAACTTTACCACAAAGCCATCAATTTCACTTTCTAAATCATTGACAAATAATGTGAAAAGTAGCAGTCCCAACACTGACCCCTGAGGAACACACTTAGTCACTGGCAGGCAAACAGAAACGGCCCCCTTTATTCTCTCTCATTGCCTCCTACCTGTCAGCTATTGCTCTATCCATGACCGTCTCTCCCCTGTAACACCACAGGATTTTATTTTGTTAAGCAGCCTCATGTCAGAAAGGCAATGTCAAGATAATCATTGGGGATTTTAACATGAAAGTGGATTGGGAAAACCAGGTCAGTATTGGACCTCAAGAGAGAATTTGTAGAATGTCTAAGGGATGGCTTTTTAGAACAGGTTGTTGTTGAGCCCACTAGGGGATCGGCTGTGCTGGATTAGGTGTTCTGCAATGATCTGGAGATGATAAGAGAGCTTAAGGTTAAGGAACCCTTAGGGAACAGAGATCACAATATGATCAAGTTCACATTGAAATTTGAGAGGGAAAAAGTGTGTGTCGGTATTTCAAAAGAATTAAAGGACATTACAATAGCATGTGAGGGGAACTGGCCGAAGTTGACTGGAAAGGGACATTTGCAGGAAGGACAGCAGAGCAGCAATAGCTGGAGTTTCTGTGAAAAATGAGGGAAGTGCAAGACAGACATATTCCAAAGAAGAAATTTTCAAAGGGAAGAAGGACGCTACCATGGCTGACAAGTGAAGTCAGAGCCAAAGTAAAAACAAAAGAGAGTGCATACAAAGAAGCCAAAGCTAGTGGGAAGATAAAGGATTGGGAAGCTTCTAAAAACTTGCAGAAAGAAACTAAGAAGGTCATTCGGAAGGAAAAGATGAATTACGAGAGGAAGCTGGCAACTAATATCAAAGAAGATACTAAAAGCTTTTTTTAAGTACATAAAGGGTAAAAGAGAGCCATGGATAGATATAGGACCAATACAAAATGATGCTGGAGATATTGTAATGAGAGGTGCAGAGATGGCAGAGGAAGTGAATGCATATTTTACATCAGTCTTCACAGTGGAAGACGTCTGCAGTATATCGGACAATGAACAGTGTCAGGGAAGTGAAGTTTGTGCAGTGAAATTTACAACTAAGAATGTGCTCAGGAAGCTTAATGGTCTGAGGGTGGATAAGTCTCCTGGACCTGATGGAATGCACCCTTGGGTTCTGAAGGAAGTAGGTGGAGAGATTGCGGAGACATTAACAATGACCTTTCAAGAATCGATAGATTCTGGCATTGCAGCAGAAAACTGAAAAATTGCAAATGTTACTCTGCTATTTAAGAAGGGTGGGAGGCAGCAGAAAGGAAACTATAGACCTGTTAGCATGACATCAGTGGTTGGGAAATTGTTGGAATCAATTGTTGGGGATGAGATTACAGAGTATCTGGAGGCACGTGACAAGGTAGACCAAAGCCAGCATGGTTTCCTGAAAGGAAAATCCTGCCTGACAAACCTACTGCAATTCTTTGAAGAAATTACAAGCAGGGTAGACAAAGGAGATGCAGTAGACATGGTGTACTTGAATTTTCAGAAGGCCTTTGACAAGGTGCTACACATGAGGCTGCTTAACAAAATAAGATCCTATGAAATTACAGGGACGTTACTAGCATGGGTGGAGCATTGGTTGGTCGGCAGAAAACAGAGAGTGAGAATAAAGGGATCCTATTCTGGCTGGCTGCCAATTACCAGTGGAGCTCCATGGGGGTCAGTGTTGGGACCGCTGGTTTTTACGATGTATGTCATTGACTTGAACTATGGTATTAATGGATTTGTGGCTAAGTTTGCCAATGATACAAAGATAGGTGGAGGAGCAGGTAGCGTTGAGGAGACTTAGATAGTTTAGGGGAATGGGCAAAGAAGTGGCAAATGAAATACAATGTTGGAAAGTGTATGGTCATGCACTTTGGTGGAAGAAATAAACAGGCAGACTATTATTTAGATGGGGAGAGAATTCAAAATGCAGAGATGCAAAGGGACTTGGGAGTCCTTGTGCAGGATACCCTAAAGGCTAACCTCCAGGTTGAGTTGGTTGTGAAGAAGGCAAATGCAATATTGGCAGAGGTATAGAATATAAGAGCAGGGATGTGATGTTTAGGCTCTATAAGGCACTCTTGAGACCACACGAAGTATTCTGTGCAGTTTCAGGCTCCTTATTTTAGAAAGGATATACTGACATTAGAGGGGTCAGAGAAGATTCACAAGAATGATTCCAGAAATGAAAGGTTTACCTTGGAATTCAGGAGAATGGAGGGGGGGGGGGGGGGATCTCATAGAAACATCCCAAATGTTAAAAGGCCTGAGCAGATTAGATATGGCGAAGTTATTTCCTATGGTCCGGGATTCTAGGACAAGACTTCAGGATTGAAGGACGTCCATGTAGAACAGAGTGGTGGAGAAATTACTTTAGTCAGAGGATGGTAAATCTGTGGAATTTGTTGACATGAATGGCTGTGGAGGCCAAGCACTGTGTGTATTTAAGGCAGCGATGGATAGGTTCTTGATTAGTCAGGGCATCAAAGGGTATGGGGAGAAGGCAGGGGAGTGGGGATGACTGGAAGAATTGGATCAGCCCATGATTGAATGGCAGGGCAGACTCGATGGGCGAAATGGCCCACTTCTGCTCTTATATCTTATGGTCTTCTGAGTCGCACCTTATCTGAAAATCCAAGTAAATGACATATTCTGTTTCTCTACTCAGCTTGTTACTTCTTTAAAGAATTCCAACGGATTTATTAGGCAAGATTTCCCTTTACAGAAACCCTCCTGACTGACTTATTTTATCATTAGTCTCTGAGTACCCCAAAACCTCATCCTTAATAATAGACTCCAACACTTTCTCTACCACCGAGGTTAGGTTAAATGGCTATAATTTCCTTTCTTTTACCTTCTTCCCTTTCTAAAGTGCGGTGACATTTTGTCAGGACACTGAAGCAGGGATCCAATCGCAGACTTAGTACTGGGCACACTGTGATATTAGTTGAGTAAGAAATTGAGGTGCAAATAGAGTCAGTGTCAAAGTTCAGACAGATCAAAACATCTGGAGTGTGAAAGACCAGGGTAAGCATAAAACTGGGAAAAAAATAGTGGTTTTATTTACCCAAAATGTTTACAAACTCAACAGAACTGTTCTAGAGTCCAAACTTGAATCAGCTAAACAGAACTTGATTACAACAACATAGTAAATACTTCTCAAACCAAGAGACACCACTCATCTCCTGACTGGGTTTATATTCGATGCTGGCCAGTCCATAGTAAATTGCAGGGGAGGGAAAACATTCCTCTCGTTAAAAAGATACGGCATAAATGAAGTAGCTCCAGAGAACAGCCCTCTGGCTGTAGCAGAATGGCACAATCCAATTATCCAGCCCTCTCTACTTAGGCTGGTGTAACGCAACAGCTCAGTCCTTTGCCAGATTATCAGGAGGATGAGCGGCTACAGGACACTTTAATATGCCCGGTTGATGGTGTGGCTGGTAATTGCAGCTGCCACACAGTGAAATCCAAAAACCAGAATTAGGAAACAGGCAGAGTCAATATTTAGGCTGACTGACTGACTTCAGATATGAATGCTGGAAAGGCTCAGGAAAACTCACTGGCACAATCTGGCAACAAACAGGTGAAAACACAGGACTGAAATACACTGAGCAATAAACAGAGAGGCAGATGATAGGTGGAGCACAATGAGACACAGGTGGCAGCAATACAGGTAATAATGAGAAACAGGTGAGAGACGGAGTACTCAGTAACACAGGGGCCAGAGTAGAGCAGGAGCAGGGACAGGAGCACGTGGAATACAAAACCACAGACTGACGGCTAGGGGGAAACACACAAAAAGACAGAGTTCAACTGGAGGTACTGACGCATTTGCAATCTTCCAGTACTCCAGGACCACGCCAGAATCAAGAGATTCTTGAAAGATCATGACCAATGCATCTGTTATCTCTTCAGCAACCTCCTTCAGGATTCTGGGATGTAGTCCAGCTGTTCCAGGTGACTTATACACCTTGACCTTTAAGTTTGTCCAGCACTTTTTCCTTTGTAATAGCAATGACACTCACTCCTGCTCCCTGACTCTCATGGACCTCTGACACACTGCTAGTGCCTTCCACAGTGAAGACTGATGTCAAGTGCCCATTAAGTTCATCTGCCATTTCTTTGTCCCCCATTACTACCTCACCAGCATCATTGCCCAGTGGTCCAATATCAGCTCTCACCTCCCTTTTACTTTTTATATGACAGAAAAGAACTTCTGCTATTCTGTTTTATATTATTGACTAGTCTGCCCTCATATTTCATCTTTTCCCTTCTTGAAGCTTTTTTAGTTGCCTTTGATTTTAAAAGCTTCCCAATCATCCAACTTTCCACTCACTTTTGCTACCTTATATGCCCTTTCCTTGGCTTTCGAGCAGTCTTTAATTTCCCTTGGCAGCCACGGTTGACTGCCCCTACACTGGCACCTTGCAAACTATTCCCAGAAACTTCAGCCATCTCTACTCTGCCATCACCCCTACCAGTATCCTTCTCTAATCCACCTGAGCAAGCTCCTCTCTCATGCCTCTGTGATTCTCTTTATTCCACTCTGATACTGATACATGTGACTTGTGCTTCTCCCTCTCACATTGCAGAATGAATTCAATCATATCGTGATCACTGCCTCCTATGGGCTCCTTTACATTAAGCTTCCTCATAAGATCTGGCTTATTTCACAACACCCAATCTAAGATGGCTTTTTCCCAAGTAGGCTCAAGCACAAGCTGCTCTAAAAAGCTCTCTCATAGGCATTCAACAAATTCCCTCTCTTGTGATCTGACACCAACCTGATTTTCCCAATCCCCTTGCATTTTGAAGTCCCCCATTACAATTACCCTTATTACATGTCCTTTGCAGCTCCCCTTGCAATCTCAGCCCTGCATCTTGGCTACTATTAGGGAGGCCCATATATGATTCCCATAATGTTTTTTTACCCTTGCAGTTTCTTAACTCCACCCACAAAGATTCAAAATTTTCTGACTCTTTGTCACCCCTCTCTAAAGATATAATTCCATCTCTTAACAACAGAGCCACACCACCACCTTTGCCTTCCTCCCTGTCCTTTCAATACAAAGTATATCCTTTGTTTTAAACATCAAAGTTCCTAGCTATGGCCTTCTTTCAGTCATGACTCATTGATGTCCACAATGTCATACCAACCAATCTCTAACTGTACAATGAGTTTGTCCACATTATTCTAAATGTTAGGCACATTTAAATACAGTGCCTTCAGTCCAGCACTCTTTGTCCATTTGAATTTTGCCCTGTGGTACAATTTAACTATTTGCTCTGCCTGCTTTTGTACCCAATCATTGACTTGTCCACCCTTACATTTATGCTACATCCATCATCTATTTGTAAACCTGCTGGCTCATCTTTAGCTCTCTTATACTGGTTCCCATCTTCCTGTCATAAACCTCTCCCATCAGCTTTCGAGAATAGGTGAGAGTCAGTCACTTTGGTGTGTCCTGGCATCACAAAAGGCCTATTGGGTAATGCAGGTACAACTGGAACAAGACTTTGGTCACAGTTTGCCATAAGACTTCAGGAGGGCACGGAGCGACCACTCCCCGCTGAACATCGACGGCTCCTCAGTAGAGATCGTTAAGAGCACCAAATTTCTTGGTGTTCACCTGGCGGAGAATCTCACCTGGTCCCTCAACACCAGATCCATAGCAAAGAAAGCCCAGCAGTGTCTCTACTTTCTGTCCATCTCCCACCCCTCATCCTCATCACATTCTACAGGGGTTGTATTGAGAGCATCCTGAGCAGCTGCATCACTGCCTGGTTCGGAAATTGCACCTTTTTGGATCGCAAGACCCTGCAGCGGATAGTGAGTTCAGCTGAGAAGATCATTGGGGTCTCTCTTCCCGCCATCATGGACATTTACACTACACGCTGCATCCGCAAAGGAAACAGCATTATGAAGGACCCCATGCACCCCTCATACAATCTCTTCTCCCTTCTGCCCTCTGGGAAAAGGCTCCAAAGCATTAGGGTTCTCACGACCAGACTATGTAACAGTTTCTTCCCCAAGCTATCAGACTCCTCAACACCCAGAGCCTGGACTGACACCTTACTGCCCTTTTGCCCTGTTTATTATTTATTGTAGTGTCTGCACAGTTTTTTATGCACTTTACGCAGTCCTGTGTAAGTCTGTAGTCTAGTGTAGCTTTCTCTGTGTTGTTTTTTACATAGTTCAGTCTAGTTTTTGTACTGCGTCATGTAACACCATGGCCCTGAAAAAAGCTGTCTCATTTTTACTATGTACTGTAGCAGCAGTTATGGTCGAAATGACAATAAAAGTGACTTGACTTGATAAGCTGTTTATTTTGAATTGTACTTATTTACTTCAGTTTAAATTCCCTGGATGAATTTTTGGAATTCAAAATAATTGTTGAAGATCATTTGATATCAATAATTCTGCTACATAACCACCCCATACCTCATAATCCCAAATTTGAGGTGCAAAAATATAAAGGAATTGTGCACATGATTGAGGGATCCAGTACTTACATCATAGTGTCTGCATATTGAGAGAAATGATCTTTAAGTTCTGTGATGAACAGCCTAAATTACAGGCATAAGACTCATTGGGTAACCGAACAGTGTGATCAAGGCTTCACCCATGGTCCTTAGATTAGGTAATAACATGATGCAGGCTTCCATCAAAAAGAGAAAAATGTGACAGCCCTGACAGGGGACTCTGCTTCTCACGTTCTCCGTGATTGGGGACTCCCCAGCTCACTATGACAATGGAATATTTGGCTCACCTTCTTTGGGAAAACTCAACCACATGGTCTCCATAACTGGGGACTCTCTGCCTCTTATTCTCCATAACTGGGGACTCTCTGACTCACATTCTCCAGAACTGGGGACTCTCTGCCTCACATTCTCCATAACTGGGGACACTCAGCCTCACATTCTCCATAAATGGGGACTCTCTGCCTCACGTTCTCCATAACTGGGGTCTCTCTGCCTCTTATTCTCCAGAACTGGGGACTCTCTGCCACACGTTCTCCATAACTGGGGACTCTCTGCCTCGCCTCACGTTCTCCATAACTGGGGACTCTCTGCCTCTTATTCTCCATAACTGGGGACTCTCTGTCTCACGTTCTCCATAACTGGGGACCCTCTCCCTCACATTCTCCATAACTGGGGACTCTCTGTCTCACATTCTCCATAACTGGGGACTCTCTGCCTCAGGTTCTCCATAACTGGGGACCGTCTGCCTCAGGTTCTCCATAACTGGGGACTCTCAGTCTCACATTCTCCATAACTGGGGACTCTCTGTCTCACATTCTCCATAACTGGGGACTCTCTGCCTCACATTCTCCATAACTGGGGACTCTCTGCCTCACATTCTCCATAACTGGGGACTCTCTGTCTCACATTCTCCATAACTGGGGACTCTCTCCCTCACATTCTCCATAACTGGGGACTCTCTGTCTCACATTCTCCATAACTGGGGACTCTCTGCCTCACATTCTCCATAACTGGGGACTCTCTGCCTCAGGTTCTCCATAACTGGGGACCGTCTGCCTCAGGTTCTCCATAACTGGGGACTCTCAGTCTCACATTCTCCATAACTGGGGACTCTCTGTCTCACATTCTCCATAACTGGGGACTCTCTGCCTCACATTCTCCATAACTGGGGACTCTCTGTCTCACATTCTCCATAACTGGGGACTCTCTGTCTCACATTCTCCATAACTGGGGACTCTCTGCCTCACATTCTCCATAACTGGGGACTCTCTGTCTCACATTCTCCATAACTGGGGACTCTCTGCCTCACATTCTCCATAACTGGGAACTCTCTGCATCACATTCTCCATAACTGGGGACTCTCTGTCTCACATTCTCCATAACTGGGGACTCTCTGTCTCACATTCTCCATAACTGGGGACTCTCTGCCTCACATTCTCCATAACTGGGGACTCTCTGTCTCACATTCTCCATAACTGGGGACTCTCTGCCTCACATTCTCCATAACTGGGAACACTCTGCATCACATTCTCCATAACTGGGGACTCTCTGCCTCACATTCTCCATAACTGGGGACTCTCTATCTCACATTCTCCATAACTGGGGACCCTAAGCCTCACAGTCTCCATAACTGGGGACTCTCTGTCTCACATTCTCCATAACTGGGGACTCTCTCCCTCACATTCTCCATAACTGGGGACTCTCTGCCTCACATTCTCCATAACTGGGAACTCTCTGCATCACATTCTCCATAACTGGGGACTCTCTCCCTCACATTCTCCATAACTGGGAACTCTCTGCATCATATTCTCCATAACTGGGGACCCTCTGCCTCACGTTCTCCAAAACTGGGGATGCTCTGTCTCACATTCTCCATAACTGGGAACTCTCTGCATCATATTCTCCATAACTGGGGACCCTCTGCCTCACGTTCTCCAAAACTGGGGATGCTCTGTCTCACATTCTCCATAACTGGGGACTCCCTGTCTCACATTCTCCATAACTGGGAACTCTCTGCATCACATTCTCCATAACTGGGGACTCTCTGTCTCACATTCTCCATAACTGGGGACTCTCCGCCTCACATTCTCCATAACTGGGGACTCTCTGTCTCACATTCCCCATAACTGGGGACTCTCTGTCTCACATTCTCCATAACTGGGGACTCTCTGCCTCACATTCTCCATAACTGGGGACTCTCTGCCTCACATTCTCCATACCTGGGGACACTCTGCCTCATATTCTCCATAACTGGGGACTCTCTATCTCACATTCTCCATAACTGGGGACCCTCAGCCTCACAGTCTCCATAACTGGGGACTCTCTGTCTCACATTCTCCATAACTGGGGACTCTCTCCCTCACATTCTCCATAACTGGGGACTCTCTGCCTCACATTCTCCATAACTGGGAACTCTCTGCATCACATTCTCCATAACTGGGGACCCTCTGCCTCACGTTCTCCATAACTGGGGATGCTCTGTCTCACTTTCTCCATAACTGGGGTCACTCTGTCTCACATTCTCCATAACTGGGGACTCCCTGTCTCACATTCTCCATAACTGGGAACTCTCTGCATCACATTCTCCATAACTGGGGACTCTCTGTCTCACATTCTCCATAACTGGGGACTCTCTGCCTCACATTCTCCATAACTGGGGACTCTCTGCCTCACATTCTCCATAACTGGGAACTCTCTGCATCACATTCTCCATAACTGGGGACTCTCTGCCTCACATTCTCCATAACTGGGGACTCTCTGCCTCACATTCTCCATAATTGGGACCCTCAGCCTCACAGTCTCCATAACTGGGGACTCTCTGTCTCACATTCTCCATAACTGGGGACTCTCTCCCTCACATTCTCCATAACTGGGGTCACTCTGTCTCACATTCTCCATAACTGGGCACTCTCTGTCTCACATTCTCGATAACTGGGGACTCTCTGCCTCACATTCTCCATAACTGGGGTCTCTATGTCTCACATTCTCCATAATTTGGGATTCTCTGTCTCACATTCTCGATAACTGTGGACTCACTGTCTCACATTCTCCATAACTGGGGACTCTCTGTCTCACATTCTCCATAACTGGGACTCTCTGTCTCACGTTCTCCATAACTGGGGGCTCTCAGCCTCACATTCTCCATCACTGGGGAATCTCTGTCTCACGTTCTCCATAAATGGGGACACTCTGTCTCACGTTCTCCATAACTGTGGTCTCTCTGCCTCACTTTCTCCATAACTAGAGACTCTCTATCTCACATTCACCTTAACTTGGAACGCTCTGTCTCACATTCTCCATAGCTTGGGACTCCCTGCCTCACGTTCTCCATGACTGGGGACCCTCTGACTCACATTCTCCATAACTGTGGAATCTCTGTCTCACGTTCTCCATAACTGGGAACACTCTGCGTCACATTCTCCATAACTGGGGAATCTCTGTCTCACGTTCTCCATAACTTGGGTCTATCTGTCTCACATTCTCCATAACTGGGGACCCTCTGCCTCACGTTCTCCATAACTGGGGACCCTCTGTCTCACATTCTCCATAACTGGGGACATTCTGTCTCACATTCTCGATAATTGGGGACTCTCTGTCTCACGTTCTCCATAACTGGGGACTCTCTGTCTCACATTCTCGATAACTGGGGACTCTCTGTCTCACATTCTCGATAACTGGCGACTCTCTGTCTCACATTCTTCATACCTGGGGACTCTCTGTCTCACATTCTCCATAACTGGGGACGCTCTGTCTCACGTTCTCCATAACTGTGGTCTCTCTGCCTCACTTTCTCCATAACTAGAGACTCTCTATCTCACATTCACCTTAACTTGGAACGCTCTGTCTCACATTCTCCATAGCTTGGGACTCTCTGCCTCACATTCTCCATAACTGGGGACTCTCTGCCTCACATTCTCCATAACTGGGGTCTCTATGTCTCACATTCTCCATAATTTGGGATTCTCTGTCTCACATTCTCGATAACTGTGGACTCACTGTCTCACATTCTCCATAACTGGGGACTCTCTGTCTCATATTCTCCATAACTGGGACTCTCTGTCTCACATTCTCCATAACTGGGCACTCTCTGTCTCACATTCTCGATAACTGGAGATTCTCTGTCTCACGTTCTCCATAACTGGGGACCCTCTGCCTCACGTTCTCCATAAGTGGGAACTCTCAGCTTCACGTTCTCCATAACTGGGGACTCTCAGTCTCACGTTCTCCATAACTGGGGGCTCTCAGCCTCACATTCTCCATCACTGGGGAATCTCTGTCTCACGTTCTCCATAAATGGGGACACTCTGTCTCACGTTCTCCATAACTGTGGTCTCTCTGCCTCACTTTCTCCATAACTAGAGACTCTCTATCTCACATTCTCCATAACTGGGAACTCTCTGCATCACATTCTCCATAACTGGGGACTCTCTGTCTCACATTCTCCATAACTGGGGACTCTCTGCCTCACATTCTCCATAACTGGGGACTCTCTGCCTCACATTCTCCATAACTGGGGACTCTCTGCCTCACATTCTCCATAACTGGGGACCCTCAGCCTCACAGTCTCCATAACTGGGGACTCTCTGTCTCACATTCTCCATAACTGGGGACTCTCTCCCTCACATTCTCCATAACTGGGGTCACTCTGTCTCACATTCTCCATAACTGGGGACTCCCTGTCTCACGTTCTCCATAACTGTGGACACTCTGCCTCACGTTCCCCATAACTGGAGACCCTCTGTCTCACATTCTCCATAACTGGGGACACTCTGTCACACATTCTCCATAACTGGGGACTCTCTGTCTCACATTCTCCATAACTGCGGACTCTCTGCCTCACATTCTCCATAACTGGGGACTCTCTGCCTCACATTCTCCATAACTGGGAACTCTCTGCATCACATTCTCCATAACTGGGGACTCTCTGCCTCACATTCTCCATAACTGGGTACTCTCTGCATCACATTCTCCATAACTGGGGACTCTCTGCCTCACATTCTCCATAACTGGGGACTCTCTGCCTCACATTCTCCATAACTGGGGACCCTCAGCCTCACAGTCTCCATAACTGGGGTCACTCTGTCTCACATTCTCCATAACTGGGGACTCCCTGTCTCACGTTCTCCATAACTGGGGACACTCTGCCTCACGTTCCCCATAACTGGAGACCCTCTGTCTCACATTCTCCATAACTGGGGACACTCTGTCACACATTCTCCATAACTGGGGACTCTCTGTCTCACGTTTTCCGTAACTGGGGACTCTCTGTCTCACATTCTCCAGAACTGGGGACTCTCTGCCTCACATTCTCCATAACTGGGGACTCTCTGTCTCATGTTCTCCATTACTGCGGACCCTCTGCCTCAGGTTCTCCATAACTGGGGACACTCTGCCTCACATTCACCATAACTGGGGACTCTCTGTCTCACGTTCTCCATAACTGGGGACACTCTGTCACACATTCTCCATTACTGGGGTCTCTCTGCCTCACATTCTCCATAACTGGGGACTCTCTGTCTCACATTCTCCATTACTGGGGTCTCTCTGCCTCACCTTCTCCATAACTGTGGTCTCTCTGCCTCACTTTCTCCATAACTAGAGACTCTCTATCTCACATTCTCCATAACTGGGAACTCTCTGCATCACATTCTCCTTAACTTGGAACGCTCTGTCTCACATTCTCCATAGCTTGGGACTCTCTGCCTCACGTTCGCCATGACTGGGGACCCTCTGACTCACATTCTCCATAACTGTGGTATCTCTGTCTCATGTTCTCCATAACTGGGGACACTCTGCGTCACATTCTCTATAACTGGGGACCCTCTGTCTCACATTCTCCATAACTGCGGACCCTCTGCCTCAGGTTCTCCATAACTGGGGACTCTCTGTCACACATTCTCCATAACTGGGGACTCTGCTGCTCACGTTCTCCGAGATTGGGGACTCCCCAGCTCACTATGACTATGGAATATTTGGCTCAACTTCTTTGGGAAAACTCAAGCACATGGTCTCCGTGACAGGGGACTGTTCTCCTCACGTTCTCTCCACGTCACGTCATCTGTGAATATGGACTCTATTGCTCATGGTCTCTGTCACTAGGAACTCTCCGCCTCACGTTCTCCATAACTGGGGACTCTCTGCCTCACATTTTCCATAACTGGGGACTCTCTGTCTCACATTCTCCTTAGCTGTGGACTCTCTGTCTCACATTCTCCATAACTGGGGACTCTCAGTCTCACATCCTCCATAACTGGGGACTCTCTGTCTCACATTCTCCATAACTGGGGACTCTCAGTTTCACATTCTCCATAACTGGGGACTCTCTGCCTCACATTCTCCATAGCTGGGGACTCTCTTTCTCACATTCTCCATAACTAGAGACTCTCTATCTCACATTCTCCATAACTGGGAACTCTCTGCATCACATTCTCCATAACTGGGGACTCTCTGTCTCACATTCTCCATAACTGGGGACTCTCTGCCTCACATTCTCCATAACTGGGGACTCTCTGCCTCACATTCTCCATAACTGGGAACTCTCTGCATCACATTCTCCATAACTGGGGACTCTCTGCCTCACATTCTCCATAACTGGGGACTCTCTGCCTCACATTCTCCATAACTGGGGACTCTCTGCCTCACATTCTCCATAACTGGGGACCCTCAGCCTCACAGTCTCCATAACTGGGGTCTCTCTGTCTCACATTCTCCATAACTGGGGACTCTCTCCCTCACATTCTCCATAACTGGGGTCACTCTGTCTCACATTCTCCATAACTGGGGACTCCCTGTCTCACGTTCTCCATAACTGGGGACACTCTGCCTCACGTTCCCCATAACTGGAGACCCTCTGTCTCACATTCTCCATAACTGGGGACTCTCTGTCTCACATTCTCCATAACTGTGGACTCTCTGCCTCACATTCTCCATAACTGGGGACTCTCTGCCTCACATTCTCCATAACTGGGAACTCTCTGCATCACATTCTCCATAACTGGGGACTCTCTGCCTCACATTCTCCATAACTGGGAACTCTCTGCATCACATTCTCCATAACTGGGGACTCTCTGCCTCACATTCTCCATAACTGGGGACACTCTGCCTCACATTCTCCATAACTGGGGACTCTCTGCCTCACATTCTCCATAACTGGGGACCCTCAACCTCACAGTCTCCATAACTGGGGACTCTCTGTCTCACATTCTCCATAACTGGGGACTCTCTCCCTCACATTCTCCATAACTGGGACTCTCTGTCTCACATTCTCCATAACTGGGCACTCTCTGTCTCACATTCTCGATAACTGGGGACTCTCTGCCTCACATTCTCCATAACTGGGGTCTCTATGTCTCACATTCTCCATAATTTGGGATTCTCTGTCTCACATTCTCGATAACTGTGGACTCACTGTCTCACATTCTCCATAACTGGGGACTCTCTGTCTCACATTCTCCATAACTGGGACTCTCTGTCTCACATTCTCCATAACTGGGCACTCTCTGTCTCACATTCTCGATAACTGGAGATTCTCTGTCTCACGTTCTCCATAACTGGGGACCCTCTGCCTCACGTTCTCCATAACTGGGAACTCTCAGTCTCACGTTCTCCATAACTGGGGACTCTCAGCCTCACATTCTCCATCACTGGGGAAGCTTTGTCTCACGTTCTCCATAAATGGGGACACTCTGTCTCACGTTCTCCATAACTGTGGTCTCTCTGCCTCACTTTCTCCATAACTAGAGACTCTCTATCTCACATTCACCTTAACTTGGAACGCTCTGTCTCACATTCTCCATAGCTTGGGACTCTCTACCTCACGTTCTCCATGACTGGGGACCCTCTGACTCACATTCTCCATAACTGTGGAATCTCTGTCTCACGTTCTCCATAACTGGGAACACTCTGCGTCACATTCTCCATAACTGGGGAATCTCTGTCTCACGTTCTCCATAACTTGGGTCTATCTGTCTCACATTCTCCATAACTGGGGACCCTCTGCCTCACGTTCTCCATAACTGGGGACCCTCTGTCTCACATTCTCCATAACTGGGGACATTCTGTCTCACATTCTCGATAATTGGGGACTCTCTGTCTCACGTTCTCCATAACTGGGGACTCTCTGTCTCACATTCTCGATAACAGGGGACTCTCTGTCTCACATTCTCGATAACTGGCGACTCTCTGTCTCACATTCTTCATACCTGGGGACTCTCTGTCTCACATTCTCCATAACTGGGGACGCTCTGTCTCACGTTCTCCATAACTGTGGTCTCTCTGCCTCACTTTCTCCATAACTAGAGACTCTCTATCTCACATTCACCTTAACTTGGAACGCTCTGTCTCACATTCTCCATAGCTTGGGACTCTCTGCCTCACATTCTCCATAACTGCGGACCCTCTGCCTCAGGTTCTCCATAACTGGGGACTCTCTGTCACACATTCTCCATAACTGGGGACTCTGCTGCTCACGTTCTCCGAGATTGGGGACTCCCCAGCTCACTATGACTATGGAATATTTGGCTCAACTTCTTTGGGAAAACTCAAGCACATGGTCTCCGTGACAGGGGACTGTTCTCCTCACGTTCTCTCCACGTCACGTCATCTGTGAATATGGACTCTATTGCTCATGGTCTCTGTCACTAGGGACTCTCCGCCTCACGTTCTCCATAACTGGGGACTCTCTGCCTCACATTTTCCATAACTGGGGACTCTCTGTCTCACATTCTCCTTAGCTGTGGACTCTCTGTCTCACATTCTCCATAACTGGGGACTCTCAGTCTCACATCCTCCATAACTGGGGACTCTCTGTCTCACATCCTCCATAACTGGGGACTCTCTGTCTCACATTCTCCATAACTGGGGACTCTCAGTCTCACATTCTCCATAACTGGGGACTCTCTGCCTCACATTCTCCATAGCTGGGGACTCTCTTTCTCACATTCTCCATAACTAGAGACTCTCTATCTCACATTCTCCATAACTGGGAACTCTCTGCATCACATTCTCCATAACTGGGGACTCTCTGCCTCACATTCTCCATAACTGGGGACTCTCTGCCTCACATTCTCCATAACTGGGAACTCTCTGCATCACATTCTCCATAACTGGGGACTCTCTGCCTCACATTCTCCATAACTGGGGACTCTCTGCCTCACATTCTCCATAACTGGGGACTCTCTGCCTCACATTCTCCATAACTGGGGACCCTCAGCCTCACAGTCTCCATAACTGGGGTCTCTCTGTCTCACATTCTCCATAACTGGGGACTCTCTCCCTCACATTCTCCATAACTGGGGTCACTCTGTCTCACATTCTCCATAACTGGGGACTCCCTGTCTCACGTTCTCCATAACTGGGGACACTCTGCCTCACGTTCCCCATAACTGGAGACCCTCTGTCTCACATTCTCCATAACTGGGGACTCTCTGTCTCACATTCTCCATAACTGCGGACTCTCTGCCTCACATTCTCCATAACTGGGGACTCTCTGCCTCACATTCTCCATAACTGGGAACTCTCTGCATCACATTCTCCATAACTGGGGACTCTCTGCCTCACATTCTCCATAACTGGGGACTCTCTGTCTCACATTCTCCATAACTGGGCACTCTCTGTCTCACATTCTCGATAACTGGGGACTCTCTGCCTCACATTCTCCATAACTGGGGTCTCTATGTCTCACATTCTCCATAATTTGGGATTCTCTGTCTCACATTCTCGATAACTGTGGACTCACTGTCTCACATTCTCCATAACTGGGGACTCTCTGTCTCACATTCTCCATAACTGGGACTCTCTGTCTCACATTCTCCATAACTGGGCACTCTCTGTCTCACATTCTCGATAACTGGAGATTCTCTGTCTCACGTTCTCCATAACTGGGGACCCTCTGCCTCACGTTCTCCATAACTGGGAACTCTCAGTCTCACGTTCTCCATAACTGGGGGCTCTCAGCCTCACATTCTCCATCACTGGGGAATCTTTGTCTCACGTTCTCCATAAATGGGGACACTCTGTCTCACGTTCTCCATAACTGTGGTCTCTCTGCCTCACTTTCTCCATAACTAGAGACTCTCTATCTCACATTCACCTTAACTTGGAACGCTCTGTCTCACATTCTCCATAGCTTGGGACTCTCTGCCTCACGTTCTCCATGACTGGGGACCCTCTGACTCACATTCTCCATAACTGTGGAATCTCTGTCTCACGTTCTCCATAACTGGGAACACTCTGCGTCACATTCTCCATAACTGGGGAATCTCTGTCTCACGTTCTCCATAACTTGGGTCTATCTGTCTCACATTCTCCATAACTGGGGACCCTCTGCCTCACGTTCTCCATAACTGGGGACCCTCTGTCTCACATTCTCCATAACTGGGGACATTCTGTCTCACATTCTCGATAATTGGGGACTCTCTGTCTCACGTTCTCCATAACTGGGGACTCTCTGTCTCACATTCTCGATAACAGGGGACTCTCTGTCTCACATTCTCGATAACTGGCGACTCTCTGTCTCACATTCTTCATACCTGGGGACTCTCTGTCTCACATTCTCCATAACTGGGGACGCTCTGTCTCACGTTCTCCATAACTGTGGTCTCTCTGCCTCACTTTCTCCATAACTAGAGACTCTCTATCTCACATTCACCTTAACTTGGAACGCTCTGTCTCACATTCTCCATAGCTTGGGACTCTCTGCCTCACATTCTCCATAACTGGGGACTCTCTGCCTCACATTCTCCATAACTGGGGTCTCTATGTCTCACATTCTCCATAATTTGGGATTCTCTGTCTCACATTCTCGATAACTGTGGACTCACTGTCTCACATTCTCCATAACTGGGGACTCTCTGTCTCACATTCTCCATAACTGGGACTCTCTGTCTCACATTCTCCATAACTGGGCACTCTCTGTCTCACATTCTCGATAACTGGAGAATCTCTGTCTCACGTTCTCCATAACTGGGGACCCTCTGCCTCACGTTCTCCATAAGTGGGAACTCTCAGCATCACGTTCTCCATAACTGGGGACTCTCAGTCTCACGTTCTCCATAACTGGGGGCTCTCAGCCTCACATTCTCCATCACTGGGGAATCTCTGTCTCACGTTCTCCATAAATGGGGACACTCTGTCTCACGTTCTCCATAACTGTGGTCTCTCTGCCTCACTTTCTCCATAACTAGAGACTCTCTATCTCACATTCTCCATAACTGGGAACTCTCTGCATCACATTCTCCATAACTGGGGACTCTCTGTCTCACATTCTCCATAACTGGGGACTCTCTGCCTCACATTTTCCATAACTGGGGACACTCTGCCTCACATTCTCCATAACTGGGAACTCTCTGCATCACATTCTCCATAACTGGGGACTCTCTGCCTCACATTCTCCATAACTGGGGACTCTCTGCCTCACATTCTCCATAACTGGGAACTCTCTGCATCACATTCTCCATAACTGGGGACTCTCTGCCTAACATTCTCCATAACTGGGGACTCTCTGCCCCACATTCTCCATAACTGGGGACTCTCTGCCTCACATTCTCCATAACTGGGGACCCTCAGCCTCACAGTCTCCATAACTGGGGTCTCTCTGTCTCACATTCTCCATAACTGGGGACTCTCTCCCTCACATTCTCCATAACTGGGGTCACTCTGTCTCACATTCTCCATAACTGGGGACTCCCTGTCTCACGTTCTCCATAACTGGGGACACTCTGCCTCACGTTCCCCATAACTGGAGACCCTCTGTCTCACATTCTCCATAACTGGGGACTCTCTGTCTCACATTCTCCATAACTGCGGACTCTCTGCCTCACATTCTCCATAACTGGGGACTCTCTGCCTCACATTCTCCATAACTGGGAACTCTCTGCATCACATTCTCCATAACTGGGAACTCTCTGCATCACATTCTCCATAACTGGGGACTCTCTGCCTCACATTCTCCATAACTGGGGACTCTCTGCCTCACATTCTCCATAACTGGGGACTCTCTGCCTCACATTCTCCATAACTGGGGACTCTCTGCCTCACGTTCTCCATAAATGGGGACACTCTGTCTCACGTTCTCCATAACTGTGGTCTCTCTGCCTCACTTTCTCCATAACTAGAGACTCTCTATCTCACATTCACCTTAACTTGGAACGCTCTGTCTCACATTCTCCATAGCTTGGGACTCCCTGTCTCACGTTCTCCATAACTGGGGACACTCTGCCTCACGTTCCCCATAACTAGAGACCCTCTGTCTCACATTCTCCATAACTGGGGACTCTCTGTCTCACATTCTCCATAACTGCGGACTCTCTGCCTCACATTCTCCATAACTGGGGACTCTCTGCCTCACATTCTCCATAACTGGGAACTCTCTGCCTCACATTCTCCATAACTGGGAACTCTCTGCATCACATTCTCCATAACTGGGGACTCTCTGCCTCACATTCTCCATAACTGGGGACTCTCTGCCTCACATTCTCCATAACTGGGGACTCTCTGCCTCACATTCTCCATAACTGGGGACTCTCTGCCTCACGTTCTCCATAAATGGGGACACTCTGTCTCACGTTCTCCATAACTGTGGTCTCTCTGCCTCACTTTCTCCATAACTAGAGACTCTCTATCTCACATTCACCTTAACTTGGAACGCTCTGTCTCACATTCTCCATAGCTTGGGACTCTCTGCCTCACGTTCTCCATGACTGGGGACCCTCTGACTCACATTCTCCATAACTGTGGAATCTCTGTCTCACGTTCTCCATAACTGGGAACACTCTGCGTCACATTCTCCATAACTGGGGAATCTCTGTCTCACGTTCTCCATAACTTGGGTCTATCTGTCTCACATTCTCCATAACTGGGGACCCTCTGCCTCACGTTCTCCATAACTGGGGACCCTCTGTCTCACATTCTCCATAACTGGGGACATTCTGTCTCACATTCTCGATAATTGGGGACTCTCTGTCTCACGTTCTCCATAACTGGGGACTCTCTGTCTCACATTCTCGATAACAGGGGACTCTCTGTCTCACATTCTCGATAACTGGCGACTCTCTGTCTCACATTCTTCATACCTGGGGACTCTCTGTCTCACATTCTCCATAACTGGGGACGCTCTGTCTCACGTTCTCCATAACTGTGGTCTCTCTGCCTCACTTTCTCCATAACTAGAGACTCTCTATCTCACATTCACCTTAACTTGGAACGCTCTGTCTCACATTCTCCATAGCTTGGGACTCTCTGCCTCACATTCTCCATAACTGGGGACTCTCTGCCTCACATTCTCCATAACTGGGGTCTCTATGTCTCACATTCTCCATAATTTGGGATTCTCTGTCTCACATTCTCGATAACTGTGGACTCACTGTCTCACATTCTCCATAACTGGGGACTCTCTGTCTCACATTCTCCATAACTGGGACTCTCTGTCTCACATTCTCCATAACTGGGCACTCTCTGTCTCACATTCTCGATAACTGGAGAATCTCTGTCTCACGTTCTCCATAACTGGGGACCCTCTGCCTCACGTTCTCCATAAGTGGGAACTCTCAGCTTCACGTTCTCCATAACTGGGGACTCTCAGTCTCACGTTCTCCATAACTGGGGGCTCTCAGCCTCACATTCTCCATCATTGGGGAATCTCTGTCTCACGTTCTCCATAAATGGGGACACTCTGTCTCACGTTCTCCATAACTGTGGTCTCTCTGCCTCACTTTCTCCATAACTAGAGACTCTCTATCTCACATTCTCCATAACTGGGAACTCTCTGCATCACATTCTCCATAACTGGGGACTCTCTGTCTCACATTCTCCATAACTGGGGACTCTCTGCCTCACATTTTCCATAACTGGGGACACTCTGCCTCACATTCTCCATAACTGGGAACTCTCTGCATCACATTCTCCATAACTGGGGACTCTCTGCCTCACATTCTCCATAACTGGGGACTCTCTGCCTCACATTCTCCATAACTGGGAACTCTCTGCATCACATTCTCCATAACTGGGGACTCTCTGCCTCACATTCTCCATAACTGGGGACTCTCTGCCTCACATTCTCCATAACTGGGGACTCTCTGCCTCACATTCTCCATAACTGGGGACCCTCAGCCTCACAGTCTCCATAACTGGGGTCTCTCTGTCTCACATTCTCCATAACTGGGGACTCTCTCCCTCACATTCTCCATAACTGGGGTCACTCTGTCTCACATTCTCCATAACTGGGGACTCCCTGTCTCACGTTCTCCATAACTGGGGACACTCTGCCTCACGTTCCCCATAACTGGAGACCCTCTGTCTCACATTCTCCATAACTGGGGACTCTCTGTCTCACATTCTCCATAACTGCGGACTCTCTGCCTCACATTCTCCATAACTGGGGACTCTCTGCCTCACATTCTCCATAACTGGGAACTCTCTGCATCACATTCTCCATAACTGGGGACTCTCTGCCTCACATTCTCCATAACTGGAAACTCTCTGCATCACATTCTCCATAACTGGGGACTCTCTGCCTCACATTCTCCATAACTGGGGACTCTCTGCCTCACATTCTCCATAACTGGGGACTCTCTGCCTCACATTCTCCATAACTGGGGACCCTCAGCCTCACAGTCTCCATAACTGGGGACTCTCTGTCTCACATTCTCCATAACTGGGGACTCTCTCCCTCACATTCTCCATAACTGGGACTCTCTGTCCCACATTCTCCATAACTGGGCACTCTCTGTCTCACATTCTCGATAACTGGGGTCTCTCTGCCTCACATTCTCCATAACTGGGGTCTCTATGTCTCACATTCTCCATAATTTGGGATTCTCTGTCTCACATTCTCGATAACTGTGGACTCACTGTCTCACATTCTCCATAACTGGGGACTCTCTGTCTCACATTCTCCATAACTGGGACTCTCTGTCTCACATTCTCCATAACTGGGCACTCTCTGTCTCACATTCTCGATAACTGGAGATTCTCTGTCTCACGTTCTCCATAACTGGGGACCCTCTGCCTCACGTTCTCCATAACTGGGAACTCTCAGTCTCACGTTCTCCATAACTGGGGGCTCTCAGCCTCACATTCTCCATCACTGGGGAATCTTTGTCTCACGTTCTCCATAAATGGGGACACTCTGTCTCACGTTCTCCATAACTGTGGTCTCTCTGCCTCACTTTCTCCATAACTAGAGACTCTCTATCTCACATTCACCTTAACTTGGAACGCTCTGTCTCACAATCTCCATAGCTTGGGACTCTCTGCCTCACGTTCTCCATGACTGGGGACCCTCTGACTCACATTCTCCATAACTGTGGAATCTCTGTCTCACGTTCTCCATAACTGGGAACACTCTGCGTCACATTCTCCATAACTGGGGAATCTCTGTCTCACGTTCTCCATAACTTGGGTCTATCTGTCTCACATTCTCCATAACTGGGGACCCTCTGCCTCACGTTCTCCATAACTGGGGACCCTCTGTCTCACATTCTCCATAACTGGGGACATTCTGTCTCACATTCTCGATAATTGGGGACTCTCTGTCTCACCTTCTCCATAACTGGGGACTCTCTGTCTCACATTCTCGATAACAGGGGACTCTCTGTCTCACATTCTCGATAACTGGCGACTCTCTGTCTCACATTCTTCATACCTGGGGACTCTCTGTCTCACATTCTCCATAACTGGGGACGCTCTGTCTCACGTTCTCCATAACTGTGGTCTCTCTGCCTCACTTTCTCCATAACTAGAGACTCTCTATCTCACATTCACCTTAACTTGGAACGCTCTGTCTCACATTCTCCATAGCTTGGGACTCTCTGCCTCACATTCTCCATAACTGGGGACTCTCTGCCTCACATTCTCCATAACTGGGGTCTCTATGTCTCACATTCTCCATAATTTGGGATTCTCTGTCTCACATTCTCGATAACTGTGGACTCACTGTCTCACATTCTCCATAACTGGGGACTCTCTGTCTCACATTCTCCATAACTGGGACTCTCTGTCTCACATTCTCCATAACTGGGCACTCTCTGTCTCACATTCTCGATAACTGGAGAATCTCTGTCTCACGTTCTCCATAACTGGGGACCCTCTGCCTCACGTTCTCCATAAGTGGGAACTCTCAGCTTCACGTTCTCCATAACTGGGGACTCTCAGTCTCACGTTCTCCATAACTGGGGGCTCTCAGCCTCACATTCTCCATCACTGGGGAATCTCTGTCTCACGTTCTCCATAAATGGGGACACTCTGTCTCACGTTCTCCATAACTGTGGTCTCTCTGCCTCACTTTCTCCATAACTAGAGACTCTCTATCTCACATTCTCCATAACTGGGAACTCTCTGCATCACATTCTCCATAACTGGGGACTCTCTGTCTCACATTCTCCATAACTGGGGACTCTCTGCCTCACATTTTCCATAACTGGGGACACTCTGCATCACATTCTCCATAACTGGGGACTCTCTGCCTCACATTCTCCATAACTTGGGACTCTCTGCCTCACATTCTCCATAACTGGGGACTCTCTGCCTCACATTCTCCATAACTGGGGACCCTCAGCCTCACAGTCTCCATAACTGGGGACTCTCTGTCTCACATTCTCCATAACTGGGGACTCTCTCCCTCACATTCTCCATAACTGGGGTCACTCTGTCTCACATTCTCCATAACTGGGGACTCCCTGTCTCACGTTCTCCATAACTGTGGACACTCTGCCTCACGTTCCCCATAACTGGAGACCCTCTGTCTCACATTCTCTATAACTGGGGACACTCTGTCACACATTCTCCATAACTGGGGACTCTCTGTCTCACATTCTCCATAACTGCGGACTCTCTGCCTCACATTCTCCATAACTGGGGACTCTCTGTCTCACATTCTCCATAACTGGGGACACTCTGCCTCACATTCTCCATAACTGGGGACTCTCTGCCTCACATTCTCCATAACTGGGTACTCTCTGCATCACATTCTCCATAACTGGGGACTCTCTGCCTCACATTCTCCATAACTGGGGACCCTCAGCCTCACAGTCTCCATAACTGGGGACTCTCTGTCTCACATTCTCCATAACTGGGGACTCTCTCCCTCACATTCTCCATAACTGGGGTCACTCTGTCTCACATTCTCCATAACTGGGGACTCCCTGTCTCACGTTCTCCATAACTGGGGACACTCTGCCTCACGTTCCCCATAACTGGAGACCCTCTGTCTCACATTCTCCATAACTGGGGACACTCTGTCACACATTCTCCATAACTGGGGACTCTCTGTCTCACGTTTTCCGTAACTGGGGACTCTCTGTCTCACATTCTCCAGAACTGGGGACTCTCTGCCTCACATTCTCCATAACTGGGGACTCTCTGTCTCATGTTCTCCATTACTGCGGACCCTCTGCCTCAGGTTCTCCATAACTGGGGACACTCTGCCTCACATTCACCATAACTGGGGACTCTCTGTCTCACGTTCTCCATAACTGGGGACACTCTGTCACACATTCTCCATTACTGGGGTCTCTCTGCCTCACATTCTCCATAACTGGGGACTCTCTGTCTCACATTCTCCATTACTGGGGTCTCTCTGCCTCAACTTCTCCATAACTGTGGTCTCTCTGCCTCACTTTCTCCATAACTAGAGACTCTCTATCTCACATTCTCCATAACTGGGAACTCTCTGCATCACATTCTCCTTAACTTGGAACGCTCTGTCTCACATTCTCCATAGCTTGGGACTCTCTGCCTCACGTTCGCCATGACTGGGGACCCTCTGACTCACATTCTCCATAACTGTGGAATCTCTGTCTCATGTTCTCCATAACTGGGGACACTCTGCGTCACATTCTCTATAACTGGGGACCCTCTGTCTCACATTCTCCATAACTGGGGACTCTCTGTCACACATTCTCCATAACTGGGGACCCTCAGCCTCACATTCTCAATAACTGGGGACTCTCTGTCTCACATTCTCCATCACTGGGGAATCTTTGTCTCACGTTCTCCATAAATGGGGACACTCTGTCTCACGTTCTCCATAACTGTGGTCTCTCTGCCTCACTTTCTCCATAACTAGAGACTCTCTATCTCACATTCACCTTAACTTGGAACGCTCTGTCTCACATTCTCCATAGCTTGGGACTCTCTGCCTCATGTTCTCCATGACTGGGGACCCTCTGACTCACATTCTCCATAACTGTGGAATCTCTGTCTCACGTTCTCCATAACTGGGAACACTCTGCGTCACATTCTCCATAACTGGGGAATCTCTGTCTCACGTTCTCCATAACTTGGGTCTATCTGTCTCACATTCTCCATAACTGGGGACCCTCTGCCTCACGTTCTCCATAACTGGGGACCCTCTGTCTCACATTCTCCATAACTGGGGACATTCTGTCTCACATTCTCGATAATTGGGGACTCTCTGTCTCACGTTCTCCATAACTGGGGACTCTCTGTCTCACATTCTCGATAACAGGGGACTCTCTGTCTCACATTCTCGATAACTGGCGACTCTCTGTCTCACATTCTTCATACCTGGGGACTCTCTGTCTCACATTCTCCATAACTGGGGACGCTCTGTCTCACGTTCTCCATAACTGTGGTCTCTCTGCCTCACTTTCTCCATAACTAGAGACTCTCTATCTCACATTCACCTTAACTTGGAACGCTCTGTCTCACATTCTCCATAGCTTGGGACTCTCTGCCTCACATTCTCCATAACTGGGGACTCTCTGCCTCACATTCTCCATAACTGGGGTCTCTATGTCTCACATTCTCCATAATTTGGGATTCTCTGTCTCACATTCTCGATAACTGTGGACTCACTGTCTCACATTCTCCATAACTGGGGACTCTCTGTCTCACATTCTCCATAACTGGGACTCTCTGTCTCACATTCTCCATAACTGGGCACTCTCTGTCTCACATTCTCGATAACTGGAGAATCTCTGTCTCACGTTCTCCATAACTGGGGACCCTCTGCCTCACGTTCTCCATAAGTGGGAACTCTCAGCTTCACGTTCTCCATAACTGGGGACTCTCAGTCTCACGTTCTCCATAACTGGGGGCTCTCAGCCTCACATTCTCCATCACTGGGGAATCTCTGTCTCACGTTCTCCATAAATGGGGACACTCTGTCTCACGTTCTCCATAACTGTGGTCTCTCTGCCTCACTTTCTCCATAACTAGAGACTCTCTATCTCACATTCTCCATAACTGGGAACTCTCTGCATCACATTCTCCATAACTGGGGACTCTCTGTCTCACATTCTCCATAACTGGGGACTCTCTGCCTCACATTTTCCATAACTGGGGACACTCTGCATCACATTCTCCATAACTGGGGACTCTCTGCCTCACATTCTCCATAACTTGGGACTCTCTGCCTCACATTCTCCATAACTGGGGACTCTCTGCCTCACATTCTCCATAACTGGGGACCCTCAGCCTCACAGTCTCCATAACTGGGGACTCTCTGTCTCACATTCTCCATAACTGGGGTCACTCTGTCTCACATTCTCCATAACTGGGGACTCCCTGTCTCACGTTCTCCATAACTGTGGACACTCTGCCTCACGTTCCCCATAACTGGAGACCCTCTGTCTCACATTCTCTATAACTGGGGACACTCTGTCACACATTCTCCATAACTGGGGACTCTCTGTCTCACATTCTCCATAACTGCGGACTCTCTGCCTCACATTCTCCATAACTGGGGACTCTCTGTCTCACATTCTCCATAACTGGGGACACTCTGCCTCACATTCTCCATAACTGGGGACTCTCTGCCTCACATTCTCCATAACTGGGTACTCTCTGCATCACATTCTCCATAACTGGGGACTCTCTGCCTCACATTCTCCATAACTGGGGACCCTCAGCCTCACAGTCTCCATAACTGGGGACTCTCTGTCTCACATTCTCCATAACTGGGGACTCTCTCCCTCACATTCTCCATAACTGGGGTCACTCTGTCTCACATTCTCCATAACTGGGGACTCCCTGTCTCACGTTCTCCATAACTGGGGACACTCTGCCTCACGTTCCCCATAACTGGAGACCCTCTGTCTCACATTCTCCATAACTGGGGACACTCTGTCACACATTCTCCATAACTGGGGACTCTCTGTCTCACGTTTTCCGTAACTGGGGACTCTCTGTCTCACATTCTCCAGAACTGGGGACTCTCTGCCTCACATTCTCCATAACTGGGGACTCTCTGTCTCATGTTCTCCATTACTGCGGACCCTCTGCCTCAGGTTCTCCATAACTGGGGACACTCTGCCTCACATTCACCATAACTGGGGACTCTCTGTCTCACGTTCTCCATAACTGGGGACACTCTGTCACACATTCTCCATTACTGGGGTCTCTCTGCCTCACATTCTCCATAACTGGGGACTCTCTGTCTCACATTCTCCATTACTGGGGTCTCTCTGCCTCACCTTCTCCATAACTGTGGTCTCTCTGCCTCACTTTCTCCATAACTAGAGACTCTCTATCTCACATTCTCCTTAACTTGGAACGCTCTGTCTCACATTCTCCATAGCTTGGGACTCTCTGCCTCACGTTCGCCATGACTGGGGACCCTCTGACTCACATTCTCCATAACTGTGGAATCTCTGTCTCATGTTCTCCATAACTGGGGACACTCTGCGTCACATTCTCTATAACTGGGGACCCTCTGTCTCACATTCTCCATAACTGGGGACTCTCTGTCACACATTCTCCATAACTGGGGACCCTCAGCCTCACATTCTCCATAACTGGGGACTCTCTGTCTCACATTCTACATAACTGGGGACTCTCTCCCTCACATTCTCCATAACTGGGGACCCTCTGCCTCACATTCTCCATAACTGGGGTCACTCTGTCTCACATTCTCCACAACTGGGGCCTCTCTGTCTCACATTCTCCATAACTGGGGACACTCTGCCTCACTTTCTCCATAACTGGGGACCCTCTGTCTCACATTCTCCATAACTGGGGACACTCTGTCACACATTCTCCATAACTGGGGACTCTCTGTCTCACATTCTCCAGAACTGGGGACGCTCTGCCTCACATTCTCCATAACTGGTGACTCTCTGTCTCACGTTCTCCATTACTGCAGACCCTCTGCCTCAGGTTCTCCATAACTGGGGACACTCTGCCTCACGTTCTCCATAACTGGGGACCCTCTGCCTCACGTTCTCCATAACTGGGGACTCTCAGTCACACATTTTCCATCACTGAGGAATCTCTGTCTTAAGTTCTCCATAACTGATGACACTCTGTCTCACATTCTCCATTACTGGGGTCTCTCAGTCTCACGTTCTCCATAACTGGGGAATCTTTGTCTCACGTTCTCCATGACTGGGAACCCTCTGTCTCACATTCTCTATAACTGGGGACACTCTACCTCACATTCTCCATAACTGTGGACCCTCTGTCTCACATTCTCCATTACTGGGGTCTCTCTGCCTCACATTCTCCATAACTGGGGACTCTCTGTCTCACATTCTCCATTACTGGGGTCTCTCTGCCTCACCTTCTCCATAACTGGGGACTCTCAGTCTCACATTCTCCATAACTGGGGACTCTCTGTCTCACATTCTCCATAACTGGTGACTCTCTGCCTCACATTCTCCATAACTGGGGACTCTCTGCCTCACATTCTCCATAACTGGGGACTCTCTGCCTCACATTCTCCATAACTGGGGACCCTCAGCCTCACAGTCTCCATAACTGGGGACTCTCTGTCTCACATTCTCCATAACTGGGGACTCTCTCCCTCACATTCTCCATAACTGGGGTCACTCTGTCTCACATTCTCCATAACTGGGGACTCCCTGTCTCACGTTCTCCATAACTGTGGACACTCTGCCTCACGTTCCCCATAACTGGAGACCCTCTGTCTCACATTCTCTATAACTGGGGACACTCTGTCACACATTCTCCATAACTGGGGACTCTCTGTCTCACATTCTCCATAACTGGGGACTCTCTGCCTCACATTCTCCATAACTGGGTACTCTCTGCATCACATTCTCCATAACTGGGGACTCTCTGCCTCACATTCTCCATAACTGGGGACCCTCAGCCTCACAGTCTCCATAACTGGGGACTCTCTGTCTCACATTCTCCATAACTGGGGACTCTCTCCCTCACATTCTCCATAACTGGGGTCACTCTGTCTCACATTCTCCATAACTGGGGACTCCCTGTCTCACGTTCTCCATAACTGGGGACACTCTGCCTCACGTTCCCCATAACTGGAGACCCTCTGTCTCACATTCTCCATAACTGGGGACACTCTGTCACACATTCTCCATAACTGGGGACTCTCTGTCTCACGTTTTCCGTAACTGGGGACTCTCTGTCTCACATTCTCCAGAACTGGGGACTCTCTGCCTCACATTCTCCATAACTGGGGACTCTCTGTCTCATGTTCTCCATTACTGCGGACCCTCTGCCTCAGGTTCTCCATAACTGGGGACACTCTGCCTCACATTCACCATAACTGGGGACTCTCTGTCTCACGTTCTCCATAACTGGGGACACTCTGTCACACATTCTCCATTACTGGGGTCTCTCTGCCTCACATTCTCCATAACTGGGGACTCTCTGTCTCACATTCTCCATTACTGGGGTCTCTCTGCCTCACCTTCTCCATAACTGTGGTCTCTCTGCCTCACTTTCTCCATAACTAGAGACTCTCTATCTCACATTCTCCATAACTGGGAACTCTCTGCATCACATTCTCCTTAACTTGGAACGCTCTGTCTCACATTCTCCATAGCTTGGGACTCTCTGCCTCACGTTCGCCATGACTGGGGACCCTCTGACTCACATTCTCCATAACTGTGGAATCTCTGTCTCATGTTCTCCATAACTGGGGACACTCTGCGTCACATTCTCTATAACTGGGGACCCTCTGTCTCACATTCTCCATAACTGGGGACTCTCTGTCACACATTCTCCATAACTGGGGACCCTCAGCCTCACATTCTCAATAACTGGGGACTCTCTGTCTCACATTCTCCATCACTGGGGAATCTTTGTCTCACGTTCTCCATAAATGGGGACACTCTGTCTCACGTTCTCCATAACTGTGGTCTCTCTGCCTCACTTTCTCCATAACTAGAGACTCTCTATCTCACATTCACCTTAACTTGGAACGCTCTGTCTCACATTCTCCATAGCTTGGGACTCTCTGCCTCACGTTCTCCATGACTGGGGACCCTCTGACTCACATTCTCCATAACTGTGGAATCTCTGTCTCACGTTCTCCATAACTGGGAACACTCTGCGTCACATTCTCCATAACTGGGGAATCTCTGTCTCACGTTCTCCATAACTTGGGTCTATCTGTCTCACATTCTCCATAACTGGGACTCTCTGTCTCACATTCTCCATAACTGGGGTCCCTCTGCCTCACGTTCTCCATAACTGGGGACCCTCTGTCTCACATTCTCCATAACTGGGGACATTCTGTCTCACATTCTCGATAATTGGGGACTCTCTGTCTCACGTTCTCCATAACTGGGGACTCTCTGTCTCACATTCTCGATAACAGGGGACTCTCTGTCTCACATTCTCGATAACTGGCGACTCTCTGTCTCACATTCTTCATACCTGGGGACTCTCTGTCTCACATTCTCCATAACTGGGGACGCTCTGTCTCACGTTCTCCATAACTGTGGTCTCTCTGCCTCACTTTCTCCATAACTAGAGACTCTCTATCTCACATTCACCTTAACTTGGAACGCTCTGTCTCACATTCTCCATAGCTTGGGACTCTCTGCCTCACATTCTCCATAACTGGGGACTCTCTGCCTCACATTCTCCATAACTGGGGTCTCTATGTCTCACATTCTCCATAATTTGGGATTCTCTGTCTCACATTCTCGATAACTGTGGACTCACTGTCTCACATTCTCCATAACTGGGGACTCTCTGTCTCACATTCTCCATAACTGGGACTCTCTGTCTCACATTCTCCATAACTGGGCACTCTCTGTCTCACATTCTCGATAACTGGAGAATCTCTGTCTCACGTTCTCCATAACTGGGGACCCTCTGCCTCACGTTCTCCATAAGTGGGAACTCTCAGCTTCACGTTCTCCATAACTGGGGACTCTCAGTCTCACGTTCTCCATAACTGGGGGCTCTCAGCCTCACATTCTCCATCACTGGGGAATCTCTGTCTCACGTTCTCCATAAATGGGGACACTCTGTCTCACGTTCTCCATAACTGTGGTCTCTCTGCCTCACTTTCTCCATAACTAGAGACTCTCTATCTCACATTCTCCATAACTGGGAACTCTCTGCATCACATTCTCCATAACTGGGGACTCTCTGTCTCACATTCTCCATAACTGGGGACTCTCTGCCTCACATTTTCCATAACTGGGGACACTCTGCATCACATTCTCCATAACTGGGGACTCTCTGCCTCACATTCTCCATAACTTGGGACTCTCTGCCTCACATTCTCCATAACTGGGGACTCTCTGCCTCACATTCTCCATAACTGGGGACCCTCAGCCTCACAGTCTCCATTACTGGGGACTCTCTGTCTCACATTCTCCATAACTGGGGACTCTCTCCCTCACATTCTCCATAACTGGGGTCACTCTGTCTCACATTCTCCATAACTGGGGACTCCCTGTCTCACGTTCTCCATAACTGTGGACACTCTGCCTCACGTTCCCCATAACTGGAGACCCTCTGTCTCACATTCTCTATAACTGGGGACACTCTGTCACACATTCTCCATAACTGGGGACTCTCTGTCTCACATTCTCCATAACTGCGGACTCTCTGCCTCACATTCTCCATAACTGGGGACTCTCTGTCTCACATTCTCCATAACTGGGGACACTCTGCCTCACATTCTCCATAACTGGGGACTCTCTGCCTCACATTCTCCATAACTGGGTACTCTCTGCATCACATTCTCCATAACTGGGGACTCTCTGCCTCACATTCTCCATAACTGGGGACCCTCAGCCTCACAGTCTCCATAACTGGGGACTCTCTGTCTCACATTCTCCATAACTGGGGACTCTCTCCCTCACATTCTCCATAACTGGGGTCACTCTGTCTCACATTCTCCATAACTGGGGACTCCCTGTCTCACGTTCTCCATAACTGGGGACACTCTGCCTCACGTTCCCCATAACTGGAGACCCTCTGTCTCACATTCTCCATAACTGGGGACACTCTGTCACACATTCTCCATAACTGGGGACTCTCTGTCTCACGTTTTCCGTAACTGGGGACTCTCTGTCTCACATTCTCCAGAACTGGGGACTCTCTGCCTCACATTCTCCATAACTGGGGACTCTCTGTCTCATGTTCTCCATTACTGCGGACCCTCTGCCTCAGGTTCTCCATAACTGGGGACACTCTGCCTCACATTCACCATAACTGGGGACTCTCTGTCTCACGTTCTCCATAACTGGGGACACTCTGTCACACATTCTCCATTACTGGGGTCTCTCTGCCTCACATTCTCCATAACTGGGGACTCTCTGTCTCACATTCTCCATTACTGGGGTCTCTCTGCCTCACCTTCTCCATAACTGTGGTCTCTCTGCCTCACTTTCTCCATAACTAGAGACTCTCTATCTCACATTCTCCATAACTGGGAACTCTCTGCATCACATTCTCCTTAACTTGGAACGCTCTGTCTCACATTCTCCATAGCTTGGGACTCTCTGCCTCACGTTCGCCATGACTGGGGACCCTCTGACTCACATTCTCCATAACTGTGGAATCTCTGTCTCATGTTCTCCATAACTGGGGACACTCTGCGTCACATTCTCTATAACTGGGGACCCTCTGTCTCACATTCTCCATAACTGGGGACTCTCTGTCACACATTCTCCATAACTGGGGACCCTCAGCCTCACATTCTCCATAACTGGGGACTCTCTGTCTCACATTCTACATAACTGGGGACTCTCTCCCTCACATTCTCCATAACTGGGGACCCTCTGCCTCACATTCTCCATAACTGGGGTCACTCTGTCTCACATTCTCCACAACTGGGGCCTCTCTGTCTCACATTCTCCATAACTGGGGACACTCTGCCTCACTTTCTCCATAACTGGGGACCCTCTGTCTCACATTCTCCATAACTGGGGACACTCTGTCACACATTCTCCATAACTGGGGACTCTCTGTCTCACATTCTCCAGAACTGGGGACGCTCTGCCTCACATTCTCCATAACTGGTGACTCTCTGTCTCACGTTCTCCATTACTGCAGACCCTCTGCCTCAGGTTCTCCATAACTGGGGACACTCTGCCTCACGTTCTCCATAACTGGGGACCCTCTGCCTCACGTTCTCCATAACTGGGGACTCTCAGTCACACATTTTCCATCACTGAGGAATCTCTGTCTTAAGTTCTCCATAACTGATGACACTCTGTCTCACATTCTCCATTACTGGGGTCTCTCAGTCTCACGTTCTCCATAACTGGGGAATCTTTGTCTCACGTTCTCCATGACTGGGAACCCTCTGTCTCACATTCTCTATAACTGGGGACACTCTACCTCACATTCTCCATAACTGTGGACCCTCTGTCTCACATTCTCCATTACTGGGGTCTCTCTGCCTCACATTCTCCATAACTGGGGACTCTCTGTCTCACATTCTCCATTACTGGGGTCTCTCTGCCTCACCTTCTCCATAACTGGGGACTCTCAGTCTCACATTCTCCATAACTGGGGACTCTCTGTCTCACATTCTCCATAACTGGGGACTCTCTGCCTCACATTCTCCATAACTGGGGGCTCTCAGCCTCACATTCTCCATCACTGGGTCTATCTGTCTCACGTTCTCCATAACTGGGAACTCTCAGCCTCACATTCTCCATAACTGGGGACCCTCTAGCCTCACGTTCTCCATAACTGGGGACCCTCTGTCTCACATTCTCCATAACTGGGGACATTCTGTCTCACATTCTCGATAATTGGGGACTCTCTGTCTCACGTTCTCCATAACTGGGGACTCTCTGTCTCACATTCTCGATAACTGGGGACTCTCTGTCTCCAATTCTCGATAACTGGCGACTCTCTGTCTCACATTCTTCATACCTGGGGACTCTCTGTCTCACATTCTCCATAACTGGGGACGCTCTGCCTCACATTCTCCATAACTGGGGACACTCAGCCTCACAGTCTCCATAACTGGGGACTCTCTGTCTCACATTCTCCATAACTGGGGACTCTCTCCCTCACATTCTCCATAACTGGGGTCACTCTGTCTCACATTCTCCATAACTGGGGAATCCCTGTCTCACGTTCTCCATAACTGGGGACACTCTGCCTCACGTTCGCCATAACTGGAGACCCTCTGTCTCACATTCTCCATAACTGGGGACACTCTGTCACACATTCTCCATAACTGGGGACTCTCTGTCTCACGTTTTCCGTAACTGGGGACTCTCTGTCTCACATTCTCCAGAACTGGGGACTCTCTGCCTCACATTCTACATAACTGGGGACTCTCTGTCTCACATTCTCCATAACTGGGGACTCTCTGTCTCACATTCTCCATAACTGGGACTCTCTGTCTCACATTCTCCATAACTGGGCACTCTCTGTCTCACATTCTCGATAACTGGAGATTCTCTGTCTCACGTTCTCCATAACTGGGGACCCTCTGCCTCACGTTCTCCATAACTGGGAACTCTCAGCTTCACGTTCTCCATAACTGGGGACTCTCAGTCTCACGTTCTCCATAACTGGGGGCTCTCAGCCCCACATTCTCCATCACTGGGGAATCTCTGTCTCACGTTCTCCATTACTGCAGACCCTCTGCCTCAGGTTCTCCATAACTGGGGACACTCTGCCTCACGTTCTCCATAACTGGGGACCCTCTGCCTCACGTTCTCCATAACTGGGGACTCTCAGTCACACATTTTCCATCACTGAGGAATCTCTGTCTTAAGTTCTCCATAACTGATGACACTCTGTCTCACATTCTCCATTACTGGGGTCTCTCAGTCTCACGTTCTCCATAACTGGGGAATCTTTGTCTCACATTCTCCATGACTGGGAACCCTCTGTCTCACATTCTCCATAACTGGGGACTCTCTGTCTCACATTCTCCATAACTGGGGACTCTCCGCCTCACATTCTCGAAAACTGGCGACTCTCTGTCTCACATTCTCCATAACTGGGACTCTCTGTCTCACATTCTCCATAACTGGGCACTCTCTGTCTCACATTCTCGATAACTGGGGACTCTCTGCCTCACATTCTCCATAACTGGGGTCTCTATGTCTCACATTCTCCATAATTTGGGATTCTCTGTCTCACATTCTCGATAACTGTGGACTCACTGTCTCACATTCTCCATAACTGGGGACTCTCTGTCTCACATTCTCCATAACTGGGACTCTCTGTCTCACATTCTCCATAACTGGGCACTCTCTGTCTCACATTCTCGATAACTGGAGATTCTCTGTCTCACGTTCTCCATAACTGGGGACCCTCTGCCTCACGTTCTCCATAACTGGGAACTCTCAGCTTCACGTTCTCCATAACTGGGGACTCTCAGTCTCACGTTCTCCATAAATGGGAACTCTCTGCATCACATTCTCCATAACTGGGGACTCTCTGCCTCACATTCTCCATAACTGGGGACATTCTGTCTCACATTCTCGATAATTGGGGACTCTCTGTCTCACGTTCTCCATAACTGGGGACTCTCTGTCTCACATTCTCGATAACTGGGGACTCTCTGTCTCACGTTCTCCATAACTGGGGACGCTCTGTCTCACGTTCTCCATAACTGTGGTCTCTCTGCCTCACTTTCTCCATAACTAGAGACTCTCTATCTCACATTCACCTTAACTTGGAACGCTCTGTCTCACATTCTCCATAGCTTGGGACTCTCTGCCTCACATTCTCCATAACTGGGGACTCTCTGCCTCACATTCTCCATAACTGGGGTCTCTATGTCTCACATTCTCCATAATTTGGGATTCTCTGTCTCACATTCTCGATAACTGTGGACTCACTGTCTCACATTCTCTATAACTGGGGACTCTCTGTCTCACATTCTCCATAACTGGGACTCTCTGTCTCACATTCTCCATAACTGGGCACTCTCTGTCTCACATTCTCGATAACTGGAGAATCTCTGTCTCACGTTCTCCATAACTGGGGACCCTCTGCCTCACGTTCTCCATAAGTGGGAACTCTCAGCTTCACGTTCTCCATAACTGGGGACTCTCAGTCTCACGTTCTCCATAACTGGGGGCTCTCAGCCTCACATTCTCCATCACTGGGGAATCTCTGTCTCACGTTCTCCATAAATGGGGACACTCTGTCTCACGTTCTCCATAACTGTGGTCTCTCTGCCTCACTTTCTCCATAACTAGAGACTCTCTATCTCACATTCTCCATAACTGGGAACTCTCTGCATCACATTCTCCATAACTGGGGACTCTCTGTCTCACATTCTCCATAACTGGGGACTCTCTGCCTCACATTTTCCATAACTGGGGACACTCTGCATCACATTCTCCATAACTGGGGACTCTCTGCCTCACATTCTCCATAACTTGGGACTCTCTGCCTCACATTCTCCATAACTGGGGACTCTCTGCCTCACATTCTCCATAACTGGGGACCCTCAGCCTCACAGTCTCCATAACTGGGGACTCTCTGTCTCACATTCTCCATAACTGGGGACTCTCTCCCTCACATTCTCCATAACTGGGGTCACTCTGTCTCACATTCTCCATAACTGGGGACTCCCTGTCTCACGTTCTCCATAACTGTGGACACTCTGCCTCACGTTCCCCATAACTGGAGACCCTCTGTCTCACATTCTCTATAACTGGGGACACTCTGTCACACATTCTCCATAACTGGGGACTCTCTGTCTCACATTCTCCATAACTGCGGACTCTCTGCCTCACATTCTCCATAACTGGGGACTCTCTGTCTCACATTCTCCATAACTGGGGACACTCTGCCTCACATTCTCCATAACTGGGGACTCTCTGCCTCACATTCTCCATAACTGGGTACTCTCTGCATCACATTCTCCATAACTGGGGACTCTCTGCCTCACATTCTCCATAACTGGGGACCCTCAGCCTCACAGTCTCCATAACTGGGGACTCTCTGTCTCACATTCTCCATAACTGGGGACTCTCTCCCTCACATTCTCCATAACTGGGGTCACTCTGTCTCACATTCTCCATAACTGGGGACTCCCTGTCTCACGTTCTCCATAACTGGGGACACTCTGCCTCACGTTCCCCATAACTGGAGACCCTCTGTCTCACATTCTCCATAACTGGGGACACTCTGTCACACATTCTCCATAACTGGGGACTCTCTGTCTCACGTTTTCCGTAACTGGGGACTCTCTGTCTCACATTCTCCAGAACTGGGGACTCTCTGCTTCACATTCTCCATAACTGGGGACTCTCTGTCTCATGTTCTCCATTACTGCGGACCCTCTGCCTCAGGTTCTCCATAACTGGGGACACTCTGCCTCACATTCACCATAACTGGGGACTCTCTGTCTCACGTTCTCCATAACTGGGGACACTCTGTCACACATTCTCCATTACTGGGGTCTCTCTGCCTCACATTCTCCATAACTGGGGACTCTCTGTCTCACATTCTCCATTACTGGGGTCTCTCTGCCTCACCTTCTCCATAACTGTGGTCTCTCTGCCTCACTTTCTCCATTGTTACGTACCCGTGACACGTGACAGTGGTACCCTTGTCACGTGACTGGGGTTGAAGTTATACTGGACATGAGGTAATGGTGGAGTGATGTCATTTTCCCGCCAGTAGAGGTCAAGTGACAGGTTTTTTCTACAGGGTATAAAAGGAAGACCCACCCTGTCAGGTGGGGCAGTTCGTGGCTGGATTTGCCAAGATGACTTCATGTTACTGTGTGATTTAATGTGATGACGCAGTTTAGTTAAAAATGAAGTTTTATATAATGCCTAAAGTTTAAAAGGTCAGAGCCAACGGTTTCTTTGCTAATGGAGAGTGAAGTTTGGAGATCAAGAAGAATCGATTTTCGATGGATTGACTTCGACCTTGTTTGATCCTCATTCGGAAGGATTTCGTTGACTATTCTCGCTGTTGACCCCTGGGATGACCAGAAAGGGTTTGAGAATAGTGTGGAAGAGAGGTCAGTCACTTTAAGTTGTTATATTTAATAAAATTCGACGTGGGAGTTCGACGCTGGGAATCGAAGGACATCGACGTGGAAGAGAATTTAAATCGCTTTAAAAAGTCTCTCCTTTTAAAAGTACCGTGAGCTTTTGAACTGTCGGCATATCGTTTTAAAATACTGCTTTCATTCGGCATATCGCTTTGGAGAACTGAGTTTTTTTCAATACTACTTTAAAGACTGTTTGAGACTGCAAAGCTATTAAGGACTGTTTGAGCAGCTGAGCTCGGATCATTGTTTGGGTTTGTTTACATTTGAAGGGGGTTTGTTATCAGTGTTTAATAAACGTGTTATTCGTTATAAAACCCCTTGCCTAACTCATCTATATTATTGTTGCCCGAATACGTAACACCATAACTAGAGACTCTCTATCTCACATTCTCCATAACTGGGAACTCTCTGCATCACATTCTCCTTAACTTGGAACGCTCTGTCTCACATTCTCCATAGCTTGGGACTCTCTGCCTCACGTTCGCCATGACTGGGGACCCTCTGACTCACATTCTCCATAACTGTGGAATCTCTGTCTCATGTTCTCCATAACTGGGGACCCTCTGACTCACATTCTCCATAACTGTGGAATCTCTGTCTCATGTTCTCCATAACTGGGGACCCTCAGCCTCACAGTCTCCATAACTGGGGACACTCTGCCTCACATTCTCCATAACTGGGGACTCTCTGCCTCACATTCTCCATAACTGGGTACTCTCTGCATCACATTCTCCATAACTGGGGACTCTCTGCCTCACATTCTCCATAACTGGGGACCCTCAGCCTCACAGTCTCCATAACTGGGGACTCTCTGTCTCACATTCTCCATAACTGGGGACTCTCTCCCTCACATTCTCCATAACTGGGGTCACTCTGTCTCACATTCTCCATAACTGGGGACTCCCTGTCTCACGTTCTCCATAACTGGGGACACTCTGCCTCACGTTCCCCATAACTGGAGACCCTCTGTCTCACATTCTCCATAACTGGGGACACTCTGTCACACATTCTCCATAACTGGGGACTCTCTGTCTCACGTTTTCCGTAACTGGGGACTCTCTGTCTCACATTCTCCAGAACTGGGGACTCTCTGCTTCACATTCTCCATAACTGGGGACTCTCTGTCTCATGTTCTCCATTACTGCGGACCCTCTGCCTCAGGTTCTCCATAACTGGGGACACTCTGCCTCACATTCACCATAACTGGGGACTCTCTGTCTCACGTTCTCCATAACTGGGGACACTCTGTCACACATTCTCCATTACTGGGGTCTCTCTGCCTCACATTCTCCATAACTGGGGACTCTCTGTCTCACATTCTCCATTACTGGGGTCTCTCTGCCTCACCTTCTCCATAACTGTGGTCTCTCTGCCTCACTTTCTCCATTGTTACGTACCCGTGACACGTGACAGTGGTACCCTTGTCACGTGACTGGGGTTGAAGTTATACTGGACATGAGGTAATGGTGGAGTGATGTCATTTTCCCGCCAGTAGAGGTCAAGTGACAGGTTTTTTCTACAGGGTATAAAAGGAAGACCCACCCTGTCAGGTGGGGCAGTTCGTGGCTGGATTTGCCAAGATGACTTCATGTTACTGTGTGATTTAATGTGATGACGCAGTTTAGTTAAAAATGAAGTTTTATATAATGCCTAAAGTTTAAAAGGTCAGAGCCAACGGTTTCTTTGCTAATGGAGAGTGAAGTTTGGAGATCAAGAAGAATCGATTTTCGATGGATTGACTTCGACCTTGTTTGATCCTCATTCGGAAGGATTTCGTTGACTATTCTCGCTGTTGACCCCTGGGATGACCAGAAAGGGTTTGAGAATAGTGTGGAAGAGAGGTCAGTCACTTTAAGTTGTTATATTTAATAAAATTCGACGTGGGAGTTCGACGCTGGGAATCGAAGGACATCGACGTGGAAGAGAATTTAAATCGCTTTAAAAAGTCTCTCCTTTTAAAAGTACCGTGAGCTTTTGAACTGTCGGCATATCGTTTTAAAATACTGCTTTCATTCGGCATATCGCTTTGGAGAACTGAGTTTTTTTCAATACTACTTTAAAGACTGTTTGAGACTGCAAAGCTATTAAGGACTGTTTGAGCAGCTGAGCTCGGATCATTGTTTGGGTTTGTTTACATTTGAAGGGGGTTTGTTATCAGTGTTTAATAAACGTGTTATTCGTTATAAAACCCCTTGCCTAACTCATCTATATTATTGTTGCCCGAATACGTAACATAATTATGGGGGCTCGTCCGGGATTGAATTGTTTGTGTTTAAAAAGTTTTTTGAATTTTGAATCGGTGTTTTGGTAACGGGGATTGCTCGATTTTTTTTTGTTTGATTGGCTTGTGAGTGGTATTCGGCAACGATGAATATTGATGAGTTTCTGGATTCGCCAGTCGCGGATTTGTTAGCGAAGGCGAAAAAAACTGAAGTCTCTGAACTTGCTAATCGGTTGCATCTGAAAGGGATTCTGCCAACTACTTCAAAAGCTGTAATACAGAGAAAGATCGCGTCTCACTATGTGGCTTCGGGTCATTTTGAAGAATCGATTTTAGAATCGTTTCCAATAAGTAATCTGGAGATGCAGTTGCAAATTGAACAAATGATGTTAGAAAGGTGTAAATTGGAATCTGAGCAGAAGAAAAGAGATTTTGAATATGCAATGGCGAAATTAAGGTCTGTAGAACAGTCTGCTGGTTCTAAAAAACCGTTTGTTGCTAGCCAAGAAATTAAATTGGTCCCTCCATTTAGTGAAACTGAAGTGGAGAGATATTTTCAACATTTTGAAACTATTGCTCGGATGTCAGAGTGGCCGAAAGATAAATGGTCAGTGTTATTACAGAGTGTAATCAAAGGCAAGGCACGACACGTTTACACAGCTTTAACTGCTGCGCAAGCATTAGATTATGATATTGTGAAAGAAAATATTTTCAAATCGTATGAGTTGGTCCCAGAAGCGTACAGGGAAAGATTCAGGAGTTTGAAAAAGTCTGTGGAAAAGACTTATGTGGAATTTGCCTATGATAAAGCTATGTGTTTTGAGAGATGGGTTTCTTCTAAAAATGTAAATGAGGACTATGAGACATTGAGAGAGCTGATTTTGATGGAGGAATTTAAAAGAAGCATTCCTGTTGAAGTAAGGACCTACTTAAATGAGAGGGATACTGATAAATTGCAGGACTGTGCTAGATTAGCTGATGAGTATGTTTTAATCCATAAGAATAAATTTCCTCAGGGTAGAATTTTTAAGAGGAAAAATAATATGGAGACTCAAGGTAAATCAGAAATTAAATTAGAGGTTAATGAGAGAGGTAAGGAGGAAGGAAAACCTGTGAAGGAAAAACAGTTTGGTCTTATTTGTAACTATTGTAAGAAGCCTGGCCATGTAATAGCTAACTGTTTCAAATTGAAAAAGAAAGAGAAGGAAGCAGTTCCGGATGCTTGTGTGCAACATACTAAAGCACCTGTAAAGTTACAGGGTTTGGTAAACACAAATGAGGATTTGTTAGAGTCTGACAAAGTTAGAAAGGGATATGATCATTTTATAACTGAAGGGTTTGTATCCTTGAAAGAAGGATCTACTCTGGTGCCAATAAAAATTCTTAGGGATACTGGAGCTTCTCAATCACTGATGTTAGATAGTGTGTTGAAGTTTAATGAAGAGAGTGATACTGGTGAGGTAAATTACATAAGAGGTGTTGGAAGTGATTTTATGCCTGTACGTTTACATGAAGTAAATTTAAAGTCAGGGTTAGTTACAGGATTTGTTAAGGTAGGTCTACAGCATAGCTTACCTGTGAGGGGTATTTCTTTATTGTTAGGTAATGACTTGGCAGGTGGACAAGTTTTTCCTGAAGTGCATTTGACAATGGAATCAGAGGAACCAGAGGTGAATTCTAACACAGATTTTTCTTGTGTTGTGACTAGAGCTATGGCTAAAAAAATTGATGTGCAGAATGAGGTTGTTACTCATGACTGTTCAACTCAGGATTTGAGTTTTGAGGATGTGTCAGAAACTTTCTTACCTTCGTTGTTTGAACAAGATTCTGGGAGTAAGTCTGACTATGAAGATTTATCTCTGTCTCGGAAGGAGATGATAGCAGAGCAGAATAGAGATCCTGAGATTGTAAAATTAAGGGAACAAGCTTTACTAGGTAGTGAAATTGAGAAGGTGTCAGTAGGATATTACTTGGAAAAAGGAGTGTTGATGAGGAAGTGGAGGTCGCCTACAATTCCTGCAAGTGAGGAATGGAATGTTGTTTACCAGGTAGTTGTTCCTAAAGTTTATCGGAATGAGATTTTGACTTTAGCTCATAGTGTGCCTTTAGGTGGACATCAAGGGGTAAGGAAAACTGTGGACAAGATTTTAAAACATTTTTACTGGCCTGGTTTAAGAAAAGATGTGGCGATGTTTTGTAAGACGTGCCATACTTGTCAAATTGTGGGTAAACCAAATCAGGTTACACCAGTAGCTCCATTACAACCTATTCCAGCATTCGGTGAACCGTTTTCTAAAGTTATTGTAGATTGTGTTGGTCCATTACCAAAGACAAAAACTGGTTATCAGTATTTGTTGACTATCATGTGTACTTCGTCTAGGTTTCCAGAGGCAGTACCACTTAGGAATATAAAAGCTAAAACTGTGACGAAGGCTCTTATAAAATTCTTTACTTATTTTGGATTGCCTAAGGAAATACAAACTGATCAAGGTAGTAATTTTATGTCTGGATTGTTTCAACAGATAGTTTATAAATTGGGAGCTAAGCAAATTACTTCGTCTGCATACCATCCAGAATCGCAAGGTGCCTTGGAGAGGTTTCATTCTACTCTCAAGAATATGATTAGGACATATTGTGTGGAGAATGAAGGTGACTGGGATGAGAGTATAAACTTACTTTTATTTGCAGTAAGGGAATCGGTACAGGAATCTTTAGGGTTTAGTCCATTTGAACTTGTGTTTGGACATAGAGTTAGAGGACCTTTAGCTTTATTGAAGGAACAGTGGATTAGTAAGGAAGTGCATACTAATTTGTTGGACTATGTTTTGAAATTTAAGGACAGGTTACATAGAGCTTGTAGCTTAGCCAAGGAAAATTTGAAGTTGGCTCAGGAGAAAATGAAGGCTTGGTATGATAAGGAAGCTAGGATGAGGATGTTTAAGCCTGGAGATAAGGTGTTGGTTCTTTTCCCAGTGCAGACAAATCCTTTACAAGCTAGATTTCATGGACCTTATGAAATTGTGTCTAGAGTTAATGATGTGGATTATGTAATAAAAACTCCAGATCGTAGAAGGTCAACACAACTTTGCCACATAAATATGATTAAACCATATTTTGAGAAACAATCTGATACTGTGACTGTTGTGGTTAGGGAGAATGAGTTGGATTTAACTGGGAACATGATAGATGATTCATCTGACTTTCATTCTAAATCTAACATTGTTTCTGTTAGGTTACCTAATTCGACTATTTTGGAAAATATGGATGAGAAATTAGCACATTTACAGCTAGAGCAGAAACAACAGATGAAGGAATTGATTTTTAAGTATAAGGATTTGTTTCCAGATGTTCCGAGAAGGACTACTATAGCTTCACATGATGTAGATGTTGGAGATGCCAAACCTATTAAACAACATCCATATAGGATGAACATGGAAAAATGTGAACTTGCTGAGAAAGAAATTGAATACATGTTAGAGAATGATATTATTAGACATTCTAACTCGAATTGGAGTTCGCCATGTGTAATGGTGCCAAAACCTGATGGTAGTATTAGGTTTTGTACGGACTATAGGAAGGTGAATGCTGTAACGAAAACAGATGCATATCCAATTCCTAGAGTAGATGATTGTGTAGATAAAGTTGGAAAAGCAAAGTTCCTTACAAAGATTGATTTATTGAAAGGGTATTGGTGTGTTCCATTGACGGACAGAGGTAGAGAGATTTCTGCATTTGTAACTCCATCTGGGTTATATGAGTATAATGTTCTTCCATTTGGGATGAAGAATGCCCCAGGTACTTTTCAGAGGATGATTAATTCTGTGATTCAGGGTTTGAAAAATACTGATGCTTATATTGATGATTTAGTGACAGGAAATGATACTTGGGAAGCACACATAATTGCGGTGGAGAAATTGTTTGAAAAGCTTTCAAAAGCTAACTTGACTATTAATTTAGCCAAGAGTGAATTTGGACATGCCACTGTGACTTACCTTGGTTATGTTGTAGGTCAAGGTAAGGTAGCTCCTGTTCAGGCAAAAGTTCAGGCAATTTTGGAAATTCCCACTCCGACGGGGAAAAAAACTCTCAGAAGGTTTTTGGGAATGGTAGGATATTATCGAAAATTTTGTAAGAATTTTGCTAATGTTGCCCTTCCATTAACTAACCTTCTGCAGAAGAATGTGAAGTTTGTGTGGACAGTGTTTTGTCAGGAAGCATTTGAAAAATTGAAAACAATGATATGTGAACAACCTGTGCTTAAGGCACCTGACTTTGAAAAACCTTTTTCATTAGCTGTGGATGCTAGTGATGAAGCTGCGGGAGCAGTATTGATGCAAAGGAATGAGGGTGATGAGGTTGATCATCCAGTAGCTTACTTTTCTAAGAAATTTAATAAGCATCAAAGAAACTATTCAACAATAGAGAAAGAATTGTTATCTCTTGTTTTAGCTTTGGAATATTTTGAGGTATATGTTGGTACAATTCAAAAACCACTTATTGTTTACACTGATCATAATCCGTTAGTTTTTCTGAGTAAGATGAAAAACAAAAACAGAAGATTGTTAAATTGGAGTTTGATGTTACAAGAGTACAATATTGTGATAACTCATATTAAAGGTAAAGATAATGTGGTTGCTGATTGTCTATCTCGATGTTGAATGTACAATGTAATTTTTTTTTTGGAGTGGTTTTTTTTATTGTAACACTCCTACTGTATTGTATATTGTGTATGTTATGTAATTTATACATTTGTTTTTTTTTTGTAAGTAATTGTTAAAAATTTTTGTTCTTGTCAGACCAAAAATGTTTTTTTGGAGGGAGGTGTTACGTACCCGTGACACGTGACAGTGGTACCCTTGTCACGTGACTGGGGTTGAAGTTATACTGGACATGAGGTAATGGTGGAGTGATGTCATTTTCCCGCCAGTAGAGGTCAAGTGACAGGTTTTTTCTACAGGGTATAAAAGGAAGACCCACCCTGTCAGGTGGGGCAGTTCGTGGCTGGATTTGCCAAGATGACTTCATGTTACTGTGTGATTTAATGTGATGACGCAGTTTAGTTAAAAATGAAGTTTTATATAATGCCTAAAGTTTAAAAGGTCAGAGCCAACGGTTTCTTTGCTAATGGAGAGTGAAGTTTGGAGATCAAGAAGAATCGATTTTCGATGGATTGACTTCGACCTTGTTTGATCCTCATTCGGAAGGATTTCGTTGACTATTCTCGCTGTTGACCCCTGGGATGACCAGAAAGGGTTTGAGAATAGTGTGGAAGAGAGGTCAGTCACTTTAAGTTGTTATATTTAATAAAATTCGACGTGGGAGTTCGACGCTGGGAATCGAAGGACATCGACGTGGAAGAGAATTTAAATCGCTTTAAAAAGTCTCTCCTTTTAAAAGTACCGTGAGCTTTTGAACTGTCGGCATATCGTTTTAAAATACTGCTTTCATTCGGCATATCGCTTTGGAGAACTGAGTTTTTTTCAATACTACTTTAAAGACTGTTTGAGACTGCAAAGCTATTAAGGACTGTTTGAGCAGCTGAGCTCGGATCATTGTTTGGGTTTGTTTACATTTGAAGGGGGTTTGTTATCAGTGTTTAATAAACGTGTTATTCGTTATAAAACCCCTTGCCTAACTCATCTATATTATTGTTGCCCGAATACGTAACACCATAACTAGAGACTCTCTATCTCACATTCTCCATAACTGGGAACTCTCTGCATCACATTCTCCTTAACTTGGAACGCTCTGTCTCACATTCTCCATAGCTTGGGACTCTCTGCCTCACGTTCGCCATGACTGGGGACCCTCTGACTCACATTCTCCATAACTGTGGAATCTCTGTCTCATGTTCTCCATAACTGGGGACACTCTGCGTCACATTCTCTATAACTGGGGACCCTCTGTCTCACATTCTCCATAACTGGGGACTCTCTGTCACACATTCTCCATAACTGGGGACCCTCAGCCTCACATTCTCCATAACTGGGGACTCTCTGTCTCACATTCTACATAACTGGGGACTCTCTCCCTCACATTCTCCATAACTGGGGACCCTCTGCCTCACATTCTCCATAACTGGGGTCACTCTGTCTCACATTCTCCACAACTGGGGCCTCTCTGTCTCACATTCTCCATAACTGGGGACACTCTGCCTCACTTTCTCCATAACTGGGGACCCTCTGTCTCACATTCTCCATAACTGGGGACACTCTGTCACACATTCTCCATAACTGGGGACTCTCTGTCTCACATTCTCCAGAACTGGGGACGCTCTGCCTCACATTCTCCATAACTGGTGACTCTCTGTCTCACGTTCTCCATTACTGCAGACCCTCTGCCTCAGGTTCTCCATAACTGGGGACACTCTGCCTCACGTTCTCCATAACTGGGGACCCTCTGCCTCACGTTCTCCATAACTGGGGACTCTCAGTCACACATTTTCCATCACTGAGGAATCTCTGTCTTAAGTTCTCCATAACTGATGACACTCTGTCTCACATTCTCCATTACTGGGGTCTCTCAGTCTCACGTTCTCCATAACTGGGGAATCTTTGTCTCACGTTCTCCATGACTGGGAACCCTCTGTCTCACATTCTCTATAACTGGGGACACTCTACCTCACATTCTCCATAACTGTGGACCCTCTGTCTCACATTCTCCATTACTGGGGTCTCTCTGCCTCACATTCTCCATAACTGGGGACTCTCTGTCTCACATTCTCCATTACTGGGGTCTCTCTGCCTCACCTTCTCCATAACTGGGGACTCTCAGTCTCACATTCTCCATAACTGGGGACTCTCTGTCTCACATTCTCCATAACTGGGGACTCTCTGCCTCACATTCTCCATAACTGGGGGCTCTCAGCCTCACATTCTCCATCACTGGGTCTATCTGTCTCACGTTCTCCATAACTGGGAACTCTCAGCCTCACATTCTCCATAACTGGGGACCCTCTAGCCTCACGTTCTCCATAACTGGGGACCCTCTGTCTCACATTCTCCATAACTGGGGACATTCTGTCTCACATTCTCGATAATTGGGGACACTCTGTCTCACGTTCTCCATAACTGGGGACTCTCTGTCTCACATTCTCGATAACTGGGGACTCTCTGTCTCACATTCTCGATAACTGGCGACTCTCTGTCTCACATTCTTCATACCTGGGGACTCTCTGTCTCACATTCTCCATAACTGGGGACGCTCTGCCTCACATTCTCCATAACTGGGGACACTCAGCCTCACAGTCTCCATAACTGGGGACTCTCTGTCTCACATTCTCCATAACTGGGGACTCTCTCCCTCACATTCTCCATAACTGGGGTCACTCGGTCTCACATTCTCCATAACTGGGGAATCCCTGTCTCACGTTCTCCATAACTGGGGACACTCTGCCTCACGTTCGCCATAACTGGAGACCCTCTGTCTCACATTCTCCATAACTGGGGACACTCTGTCACACATTCTCCATAACTGGGGACTCTCTGTCTCACGTTTTCCGTAACTGGGGACTCTCTGTCTCACATTCTCCAGAACTGGGGACTCTCTGCCTCACATTCTACATAACTGGGGACTCTCTGTCTCACATTCTCCATAACTGGGGACTCTCTGTCTCACATTCTCCATAACTGGGACTCTCTGTCTCACATTCTCCATAACTGGGCACTCTCTGTCTCACATTCTCGATAACTGGAGATTCTCTGTCTCACGTTCTCCATAACTGGGGACCCTCTGCCTCACGTTCTCCATAACTGGGGACACTCTGCCTCACGTTCTCCATAACTGGGGACCCTCTGCCTCACGTTCTCCATAACTGGGGACTCTCAGTCACACATTTTCCATCACTGAGGAATCTCTGTCTTAAGTTCTCCATAACTGATGACACTCTGTCTCACATTCTCCATTACTGGGGTCTCTCAGTCTCACGTTCTCCATAACTGGGGAATCTTTGTCTCACATTCTCCATGACTGGGAACCCTCTGTCTCACATTCTCCATAACTGGGGACTCTCTGTCTCACATTCTCCATAACTGGGGACTCTCCGCCTCACATTCTCGAAAACTGGCGACTCTCTGTCTCACATTCTCCATAACTGGGACTCTCTGTCTCACATTCTCCATAACTGGGCACTCTCTGTCTCACATTCTCGATAACTGGGGACTCTCTGCCTCACATTCTCCATAACTGGGGTCTCTATGTCTCACATTCTCCATAATTTGGGATTCTCTGTCTCACATTCTCGATAACTGTGGACTCACTGTCTCACATTCTCCATAACTGGGGACTCTCTGTCTCACATTCTCCATAACTGGGACTCTCTGTCTCACATTCTCCATAACTGGGCACTCTCTGTCTCACATTCTCGATAACTGGAGATTCTCTGTCTCACGTTCTCCATAACTGGGGACCCTCTGCCTCACGTTCTCCATAACTGGGAACTCTCAGCTTCACGTTCTCCATAACTGGGGACTCTCAGTCTCACGTTCTCCATAAATGGGAACTCTCTGCATCACATTCTCCATAACTGGGGACTCTCTGCCTCACATTCTCCATAACTGGGGACATTCTGTCTCACATTCTCGATAATTGGGGACTCTCTGTCTCACGTTCTCCATAACTGGGGACTCTCTGTATCACATTCTCGATAACAGGGGACTCTCTGTCTCACATTCTCGATAACTGGCGACTCTCTGTCTCACATTCTTCATACCTGAGGACTCTCTGTCTCACATTCTCCATAACTGGGGACGCTCTGTCTCACGTTCTCCATAACTGTGGTCTCTCTGCCTCACTTTCTCCATAACTAGAGACTCTCTATCTCACATTCACCTTAACTTGGAACGCTCTGTCTCACATTCTCCATAGCTTGGGACTCTCTGCCTCACATTCTCCATAACTGGGGACTGTCAGCCTCACATTCTCCATAACTGGGGTCTCTATGTCTCACATTCTCCATAATTTGGGATTCTCTGTCTCACATTCTCGATAACTGTGGACTCACTGTCTCACATTCTCCATAACTGGGGACTCTCTGTCTCACATTCTCCATAACTGGGACTCTCTGTCTCACATTCTCCATAACTGGGCACTCTCTGTCTCACATTCTCGATAACTGGAGAATCTCTGTCTCACGTTCTCCATAACTGGGGACCCTCTGCCTCACGTTCTCCATAAGTGGGAACTCTCAGCTTCACGTTCTCCATAACTGGGGACTCTCAGTCTCACGTTCTCCATAACTGGGGGCTCTCAGCCTCACATTCTCCATCACTGGGGAATCTCTGTCTCACGTTCTCCATAAATGGGGACACTCTGTCTCACGTTCTCCATAACTGTGGTCTCTCTGCCTCACTTTCTCCATAACTAGAGACTCTCTATCTCACATTCTCCATAACTGGGAACTCTCTGCATCACATTCTCCATAACTGGGGACTCTCTGTCTCACATTCTCCATAACTGGGGACTCTCTGCCTCACATTTTCCATAACTGGGGACACTCTGCATCACATTCTCCATAACTGGGGACTCTCTGCCTCACATTCTCCATAACTTGGGACTCTCTGCCTCACATTCTCCATAACTGGGGACTCTCTGCCTCACATTCTCCATAACTGGGGACCCTCAGCCTCACAGTCTCCATAACTGGGGACTCTCTGTCTCACATTCTCCATAACTGGGGACTCTCTCACTCACATTCTCCATAACTGGGGTCACTCTGTCTCACATTCTCCATAACTGGGGACTCCCTGTCTCACGTTCTCCATAACTGTGGACACTCTGCCTCACGTTCCCCATAACTGGAGACCCTCTGTCTCACATTCTCTATAACTGGGGACACTCTGTTACACATTCTCCATAACTGGGGACTCTCTGTCTCACATTCTCCATAACTGCGGACTCTCTGCCTCACATTCTCCATAACTGGGGACTCTCTGTCTCACATTCTCCATAACTGGGGACACTCTGTCTCACATTCTCCATTACTGGGGTCTCTCAGTCTCACGTTCTCCATAACTGGGGAATCTTTGTCTCACATTCTCCATGACTGGGAACCCTCTGTCTCACATTCTCCATAACTGGGGACTCTCTGTCTCACATTCTCCATAACTGGGGACTCTCCGCCTCACATTCTCGAAAACTGGCGACTCTCTGTCTCACATTCTCCATAACTGGGACTCTCTGTCTCACATTCTCCATAACTGGGCACTCTCTGTCTCACATTCTCGATAACTGGGGACTCTCTGCCTCACATTCTCCATAACTGGGGTCTCTATGTCTCACATTCTCCATAATTTGGGATTCTCTGTCTCACATTCTCGATAACTGTGGACTCACTGTCTCACATTCTCCATAACTGGGGACTCTCTGTCTCACATTCTCCATAACTGGGACTCTCTGTCTCACATTCTCCATAACTGGGCACTCTCTGTCTCACATTCTCGATAACTGGAGATTCTCTGTCTCACGTTCTCCATAACTGGGGACCCTCTGCCTCACGTTCTCCATAACTGGGAACTCTCAGCTTCACGTTCTCCATAACTGGGGACTCTCAGTCTCACGTTCTCCATAAATGGGAACTCTCTGCATCACATTCTCCATAACTGGGGACTCTCTGCCTCACATTCTCCATAACTGGGAACTCTCTGCATCACATTCTCCATAACTGGGGACTCTCTGCCTCACATTCTCCATAACTGGGGACTCTCTGCCTCACATTCTCCATAACTGGGGACTCTCTGCCTCACATTCTCCATAACTGGGGACCCTCCGCCTCACAGTCTCCATAACTGGGGACTCTCTGTCTCACATTTTCTATAACTGTGGACTCTCTCCCTCACATTCTCCATAACTGGGGTCACTCTGTCTCACATTCTCCATAACTGGGGACTCCCTGTCTCACGTTCTCCATAACTGGGGACACTCTGCCTCACGTTCCCCATAACTGGAGACCCTCTGTCTCACATTCTCCATAAATGGGGACACTCTGTCACACATTCTCCATAACTGGGGACTCTCTGTCTCACGTTTTCCGTAACTGGGGACTCTCTGTCTCACATTCTCCAGAACTGGGGACTCTCTGCCTCACATTCTCCATAACTGGGGACTCTCTGTCTCATGTTCTCCATTACTGCGGACCCTCTGCCTCAGGTTCTCCATAACTGGGGACACTCTGCCTCACATTCTCCATAACTGGGGACTCTCTGTCTCACGTTCTCCATAACTGGGGACACTCTGTCACACATTCTCCATTACTGGGGTCTCTCTGCCTCACATTCTCCATAACTGGGGACTCTCTGTCTCACATTCTCCATTACTGGGGTCTCTCTGCCTCACCTTCTCCATAACTGGGGACTCTCAGTCTCACATTCTCCATAACTGGGGACTCTCTGTCTCACATTCTCCATAACTGGGGACTCTCTGCCTCACATTCTCCATAACTGGGGGCTCTCAGCCTCACATTCTCCATCACTGGGTCTATCTGTCTCACGTTCTCCATAACTGGGAACTCTCAGCCTCACATTCTCCATAACTGGGGACCCTCTAGCCTCACGTTCTCCATAACTGGGGACCCTCTGTCTCACATTCTCCATAACTGGGGACACTCTGTCTCACATTCTCGATAATTGGGGACTCTCTGTCTCACGTTCTCCATAACTGGGGACTCTCTGTCTCACATTCTCGATAACTGGGGACTCTCTGTCTCACATTCTCGATAACTGGCGACTCTCTGTCTCACATTCTTCATACCTGGGGACTCTCTGTCTCACATTCTCCATAACTGGGGACGCTCTGCCTCACATTCTCCATAACTGGGGACCCTCAGCCTCACAGTCTCCATAACTGGGGATTCTCTGTCTCACATTCTCCATAACTGGGGACTCTCTCCCTCACATTCTCCATAACTGGGGTTACTCTGTCTCACATTCTCCATAACTGGGGAATCCCTGTCTCACGTTTTCCATAACTGGGGACACTCTGCCTCACGTTCGCCATAACTGGAGACCCTCTGTCCCACATTCTCCATCACTGGGGAATCTCTGTCTCACGTTCTCCATTACTGCAGACCCTCTGCCTCAGGTTCTCCATAACTGGGGACACTCTGCCTCACGTTCTCCATAACTGGGGACCCTCTGCCTCACGTTCTCCATAACTGGGGACTCTCAGTCACACATTTTCCATCACTGAGGAATCTCTGTCTTATGTTCTCCATAACTGATGACACTCTGTCTCACATTCTCCATTACTGGGGTCTCTCAGTCTAACGTTCTCCATAACTGGGGAATCTTTGTCTCACGTTCTACATGACTGGGAACCCTCTGTCTCACATTCTCTATAACTGGGGACACTCTACCTCACATTCTCCATAACTGTGGACCCTCTGTCTCACATTCTCCATAACTGGGGACTCTCCGCCTCACATTCTCGAAAACTGGCGACTCTCTGTCTCACATTCTCCATAACTGGGACTCTCTGTCTCACATTCTCCATAACTGGGCACTCTCTGTCTCACATTCTCGATAACTGGGGACTCTCTGCCTCACATTCTCCATAACTGGGGTCTCTATGTCTCACATTCTCCATAACTGGGGACTCTCTGTCTCACATTCTCAATAACTGTGGACTCACTGTCTCACATTGTCCATAACTGGGGACTCTCTGTCTCACATTCTCCATAACTGGGACTCTCTGTCTCACATTCTCCATAACTGGGCACTCTCTGTCTCACATTCTCGATAACTGGAGATTCTCTGTCTCACGTTCTCCATAACTGGGGACCCTCTGCCTCACGTTCTCCATAACTGGGAACTCTCAGCTTCACGTTCTCCATAACTGGGGACTCTCTGTCTCACGTTCTCCATAACTGGGAACTCTCTGCATCACATTCTCCATAACTGGGGACTCTCTGCCTCACATTCTCCATAACTGGGGACTCTCTGCCTCACATTCTCCATAACTGGGGACTCTCTGCCTCACATTCTCCATAACTGGGGACCCTCAGCCTCACAGTCTCCATAACTGGGGACTCTTTGTCTCACATTCTCCATAACTGTGGACTCTCTCCCTCACATTCTCCATAACTGGGGTCACTCTGTCACACATTCTCCATAACTGGGGACTCCCTGTCTCACGTTCTCCATAACTGGGGACACTCTGCCTCACGTTCCCCATAACTGGAGACCCTCTGTCTCACATTCTCCATAACTGGGGACACTCTGTCACACATTCTCCATAACTGGGGACTCTCTGTCTCACGTTTTCCGTAACTGGGGACTCTCTGTCTCACATTCTCCAGAACTGGGGACTCTCTGCCTCACATTCTCCATAACTGGGGACTCTCTGTCTCATGTTCTCCATTACTGCGGACCCTCTGCCTCAGGTTCTCCATAACTGGGGACACTCTGCCTCACATTCTCCATAACTGGGGACTCTCTGTCTCACATTCTCCATTACTGGGGTCTCTCTGCCTCACCTTCTCCATAACTGGGGACTCTCAGTCTCACATTCTCCATAACTGGGGACTCTCTGTCTCACATTCTCCATAACTGGGGACTCTCTGCCTCACATTCTCCATAACTGGGGGCTCTCAGCCTCACATTCTCCATCACTGGGTCTATCTGTCTCACGTTCTCCATAACTGGGAACTCTCAGCCTCACATTCTCCATAACTGGGGACCCTCTAGCCTCACGTTCTCCATAACTGGGGACCCTCTGTCTCACATTCTCCATAACTGGGGACACTCTGTCTCACATTCTCGATAATTGGGGACTCTCTGTCTCACGTTCTCCATAACTGGGGACTCTCTGTCTCACATTCTCGATAACTGGGGACTCTCTGTCTCACATTCTCGATAACTGGCGACTCTCTGTCTCACATTCTCCATAACTGGGGACGCTCTGCCTCACATTCTCCATAACTGGGGACCCTCAGCCTCACAGTCTCCATAACTGGGGACTCTCTGTCTCACATTCTCCATAACTGGGGACTCTCTCCCTCACATTCTCCATAACTGGGGTCACTCTGTCTCACATTCTCCATAACTGGGGAATCCCTGTCTCACGTTCTCCATAACTGGGGACACTCTGCCTCACGTTCGCCATAACTGGAGACCCTCTGTCTCACATTCTCCATAACTGGGGACACTCTGTCACACATTCTCCATAACTGGGGACTCTCTGTCTCACGTTTTCCGTAACTGGGGACTCTCTGTCTCACATTCTCCAGAACTGGGGACTCTCTGCCTCACATTCTACATAACTGGGGACTCTCTGTCTCACATTCTCCATAACTGGGACTCTCTGTCTCACATTCTCCATAACTGGGCACTCTCTGTCTCACATTCTCGATAACTGGAGATTCTCTGTCTCACGTTCTCCATAACTGGGGACCCTCTGCCTCACGTTCTCCATAACTGGGAACTCTCAGCTTCACGTTCTCCATAACCGGGGACTCTCAGTCTCACGTTCTCCATAACTGGGGGCTCTCAGCCCCACATTCTCCATCACTGGGGAATCTCTGTCTCACGTTCTCCATTACTGCAGACCCTCTGCCTCAGGTTCTCCATAACTGGGGACACTCTGCCTCACGTTCTCCATAACTGGGGACCCTCTGCCTCACGTTCTCCATAACTGGGGACTCTCAGTCACACATTTTCCATCACTGAGGAATCTCTGTCTTAAGTTCTCCATAACTGATGACACTCTGTCTCACATTCTCCATTACTGGGGTCTCTCAGTCTCACGTTCTCCATAACTGGGGAATCTTTGTCTCACATTCTCCATGACTGGGAACCCTCTGTCTCACATTCTCTATAACTGGGGACACTCTACCTCACATTCTCCATAACTGTGGACCCTCTGTCTCACATTCTCCATAACTGGGGACTCTCCGCCTCACATTCTCGAAAACTGGCGACTCTCTGTCTCACATTCTCCATAACTTTGACTCTCTGTCTCACATTCTCCATAACTGGGCTCTCTCTGTCTCACATTCTCGATAACTGGGGACTCTCTGCCTCACATTCTCCATAACTGGGGACTCTCTGCCTCACATTCTCCATAACTGGGGACTCTCTGTCTCATGTTCTCCATTACTGCGGACCCTCTGCCTCAGGTTCTCCATAACTGGGGACACTCTGCCTCACATTCTCCATAACTGGGGACACTCTGTCTCACATTCTCCATTACTGGGGTCTCACTGCCTCACCTTTTCCATAACTGGGGACTCTCAGTCTCACATTCTCCATAACTGGGTACTCTCTGTCTCACATTCTCCATAACTGGGGACTCTCGGCCTCACATTCTCCATAACTGGGGGCTCTCAGCCTCACATTCTCCATCACTGGGTCTATCTGTCTCACGTTTTCCATAACTGGGAACTCTCAGCCTCACATTCTCCATAACTGGGGACCCTCTAGCCTCACGTTCTCCATAACTGGGGACCCTCTGTCTCACATTCTCCATAACTGGGGACACTCTGTCTCACATTCTCGATAATTGGGGACTCTCTGTCTCACGTTCTCCATAACTGGGGACTCTCTGTCTCACATTCTCGATAACTGGGGACTCTCTGTCTCACATTCTCGATAACTGGCGACTCTCTGTCTCACATTCTCCATAACTGGGGACGCTCTGCCTCACATTCTCCATAACTGGGGACCCTCAGCCTCACAGTCTCCATAACTGGGGACTCTCTGTCTCACATTCTCCATAACTGGGGACTCTCTCCCTCACATTCTCCATAACTGGGGTCACTCTGTCTCACATTCTCCATAACTGGGGAATCCCTGTCTCACGTTCTCCATAACGGGGGACACTCTGCCTCACGTTCGCCATAACTGGAGACCCTCTGTCTCACATTCTCCATAACTGAGGACACTCTGTCACACATTCTCCATAACTGGGGACTCTCTGTCTCACGTTTTCCGTAACTGGGGACTCTCTGCTTCACATTCTCCATAACTGGGGACTCTCTGTCTCACATTCTCCATAACTGGGGACTCTCTGTCTCACATTCTCCATAACTGGGACTCTCTGTCTCACATTCTCCATAACTGGGCACTCTCTGTCTCACATTCTCGATAACTGGAGATTCTCTGTCTCACGTTCTCCATAACTGGGGACCCTCTGCCTCACGTTCTCCATAACTGGGAACTCTCAGCTTCACGTTCTCCATAACTGGGGACTCTCAGTCTCACGTTCTCCATAACTGGGGGCTCTCAGCCCCACATTCTCCATCACTGGGGAATCTCTGTCTCACGTTCTCCATTACTGCAGACCCTCTGCCTCAGTTTCTCCATAACTGGGGACACTCTGCCTCACGTTCTCCATAACTGGGGACCCTCTGCCTCACGTTCTCCATAACTGGGGACTCTCAGTCACACATTTTCCATCACTGAGGAATCTCTGTCTTAAGTTCTCCATAACTGATGACACTCTGTCTCACATTCTCCATTACTGGGGTCTCTCAGTCTCACGTTCTCCATAACTGGGGAATCTTTGTCTCACGTTCTCCATGACTGGGAACCCTCTGTCTCACATTCTCTATAACTGGGGACACTCTACCTCACATTCTCCATAACTGTGGACCCTCTGTCTCACATTCTCCATAACTGGGGACTCTCCGCCTCACATTCTCGAAAACTGGCGACTCTCTGTCTCACATTCTCCATAACTTTGACTCTCTGTCTCACATTCTCCATAACTGGGCACTCTCTGTCTCACATTCTCGATAACTGGGGACTCTCTGCCTCACATTCTCCATAACTGGGCACTCTCTGTCTCACATTCTCGATAACTGTGGACTCACTGTCTCACATTCTCCATAACTGGGACTCTCTGTCTCACATTCTCCATAACTGGGCACTCTCTGTCTCACATTCTCGATAACTGGAGATTCTCTGTCTCACGTTCTCCATAACTGGGGACCCTCTGCCTCACGTTCTCCATAACTGGGAACTCTCAGCTTCACGTTCTCCATAACTGGGGACTCTCAGTCTCACGTTCTCCATAAATGGGAACTCTCTGCATCACATTCTCCATAACTGGGGACTCTCTGCCTCACATTCTCCATAACTGGGAACTCTCTGCATCACATTCTCCATAACTGGGGACTCTCTGCCTCACATTCTCCATAACTGGGGACTCTCTGCCTCACATTCTCCATAACTGGGGACCCTCAGCCTCACAGTCTCCATAACTGGGGACTCTCTGTCTCACATTTTCCATAACTGTGGACTCTCTCCCTCACATTCTCCATAACTGGGGACACTCTGCCTCACGTTCCCCATAACTGGAGACCCTCTGTCTCACATTCTCCATAACTGGGGACACTCTGTCACACATTCTCCATAACTGGGGACTCTCTGTCTCACGTTTTCCGTAACTGGGGACTCTCTGTCTCACATTCTCCAGAACTGTGGACTCTCTGTCTCATGTTCTCCATTACTGCGGACCCTCTGCCTCAGGTTCTCCATAACTGGGGACACTCTGCCTCACATTCTCCATAACTGGGGACTCTCTGTCTCACGTTCTCCATAACTGGGGACACTCTGTCACACATTCTCCATTACTGGGGTCTCTCTGCCTCACATTCTCCATAACTGGGGACTCTCTGTCTCACATTCTCCATTACTGGGATCTCTCTGCCTCACCTTCTCCATAACTGGGGACTCTCAGTCTCACATTCTCCATAACTGGGGACTCTCTGTCTCACATTCTCCATAACTGGGGACTCTCTGCCTCACATTCTCCATAACTGGGGACTCTCTGTCTCACATTCTCCATAACTGGGGACTCTCAGTCTCACATTCTCCATAACTGGGGACTCTCTGTCTCACATTCTCCATAACTGGGGACTCTCTGCCTCACATTCTCCATAACTGGGGACCCGCAGCCTCACATTCTCCATGACTGGGGACTCTCAGTCTCACGTTCTCCATAACTGGGGAATCTTTGTCTCACATTCTCCATGACTGGGAACCCTCTGTCTCACATTCTCTATAACTGGGGACACTCTACCTCACATTCTCCATAACTGTGGACCCTCTGTCTCACATTCTCCATAACTGGGGACTCTCCGCCTCACATTCTCGAAAACTGGCGAATCTCTGTCTCACATTCTCCATAACTGGGCACTCTCTGTCTCACATTCTCCATAACTGGGCACTCTCTGTCTCACATTCTCCATAACTGGGCACTCTCTGTCTCACATTCTCGATAACTGGGGACACTCTGCCTCACATTCTCCATAACTGGGGTCTCTATGTCTCACATTCTCCATAATTTGGGATTCTCTGTCTCACATTCTCGATAACTGTGGACTCACTGTCTCACATTGTCCATAACTGGGGACTCTCTGTCTCACATTCTCCATAACTGGGACTCTCTGTCTCACATTCTCCATAACTGGGCACTCTCTGTCTCACATTCTCGATAACTGGAGATTCTCTGTCTCACGTTCTCCATAACTGGGGACCCTCTGCCTCACGTTCTCCATAACTGGGAACTCTCAGCTTCACGTTCTCCATAACAGGGGACTCTCAGTCTCACGTTCTCCATAAATGGGAACTCTCTGCATCACATTCTCCATAACTGGGGACTCTCTGCCTCACATTCTCCATAACTGGGAACTCTCTGCATCACATTCTCCATAACTGGGGACTCTCTGCCTCACATTCTCCATAACTGGGGACTCTCTGCCTCACATTCTCCATAACTGGGGACCCTCAGCCTCACTGTCTCCATAACTGGGGACTCTCTGTCAAACATTTTCCATAACTGTGGACTCACTCCCTCACATTCTCCATAACTGGGGTCACTCTGTCTCACATTCTCCATAACTGGGGACTCCCTGTCTCACGTTCTCCATAACTGGGGACACTCTGCCTCACGTTCCCCATAACTGGAGACCCTCTGTCTCACATTCTCCATAACTGGGGACACTCTGTCACACATTCTCCATAACTGGGGACTCTCTGTCTCACGTTTTCCGTAACTGGGGACTCTCTGTCTCACATTCTCCAGAACTGGGGACTCTCTGCCTCACATTCTCCATAACTGGGGACTCTCTGTCTCATGTTCTCCATTACTGCGGACCCTCTGCCTCAGGTTCTCCATAACTGGGGACACTCTGCCTCACATTCTCCATAACTGGGGACTCTCTGTCTCACGTTCTCCATAACTGGGGACACTCTGTCACACATTCTCCATTACTGGGGTCTCTCTGCCTCACATTCTCCATAACTGGGGACTCTCTGTCTCACATTCTCCATTACTGGGGTCTCTCTGCCTCACCTTCTCCATAACTGGGGACTCTCTGCCTCACATTCTCCATAACTGGGGACTCTCTGCCTCACATTCTCCATAACTGGGGACCCGCAGCCTCACATTCTCCATGACTGGGGACTCTCAGTCTCACGTTCTCCATAACTGGGGAATCTTTGTCTCACATTCTCCATGACTGGGTACCCTCTGTCTCACATTCTCTATAACTGGGGACACTCTACCTCACATTCTCCATAACTGTGGACCCTCTGTCTCACATTCTCCATAACTGGGGACTCTCCGCCTCACATTCTCGAAAACTGGCGACTCTCTGTCTCACATTCTCCATAACTGGGCACTCTCTGTCTCACATTCTCCATAACTGGGCACTCTCTGTCTCACATTCTCCATAACTGGGCACTCTCTGTCTCACATTCTCGATAACTGGGGACACTCTGCCTCACATTCTCCATAACTGGGGTCTCTATGTCTCACATTCTCCATAATTTGGGATTCTCTGTCTCACATTCTCGATAACTGTGGACTCACTGTCTCACATTGTCCATAACTGGGGACTCTCTGTCTCACATTCTCCATAACTGGGACTCTCTGTCTCACATTCTCCATAACTGGGCACTCTCTGTCTCACATTCTCGATAACTGGAGATTCTCTGTCTCACGTTCTCCATAACTGGGGACCCTCTGCCTCACGTTCTCCATAACTGGGAACTCTCAGCTTCACGTTCTCCATAACTGGGGACTCTCAGTCTCACGTTCTCCATAAATGGGAACTCTCTGCATCACATTCTCCATAACTGGGGACTCTCTGCCTCACATTCTCCATAACTGGGAACTCTCTGCATCACATTCTCCATAACTGGGGACTCTCTGCCTCACATTCTCCATAACTGGGGACTCTCTGCCTCACATTCTCCATAACTGGGGACCCTCAGCCTCACAGTCTCCATAACAGGGGACTCTCTGTCTCACATTTTCCATAACTGTGGACTCTCTCCCTCACATTCTCCATAACTGGGGTCACTCTGTCTCACATTCTCCATAACTGGGGACTCCCTGTCTCACGTTCTCCATAACTGGGGACACTCTGCCTCACGTTCCCCATAACTGGAGACCCTCTGTCTCACATTCTCCATAACTGGGGACACTCTGTCACACATTCTCCATAACTGGGGACTCTCTGTCTCACGTTTTCCGTAACTGGGGACTCTCTGTCTCACATTCTCCAGAACTGGGGACTCTCTGCCTCACATTCTCCATAACTGGGGACTCTCTGTCTCATGTTCTCCATTACTGCGGACCCTCTGCCTCAGGTTCTCCATAACTGGGGACACTCTGCCTCACATTCTCCATAACTGGGGACTCTCTGTCTCACGTTCTCCATAACTGGGGACACTCTGTCACACATTCTCCATTACTGGGGTCTCTCTGCCTCACATTCTCCATAACTGGGGACTCTCTGTCTCACATTCTCCATTACTGGGGTCTCTCTGCCTCACCTTCTCCATAACTGGGGACTCTCAGTCTCACATTCTCCATAACTGGGGACTCTCTGTCTCACATTCTCCATAACTGGGGACTCTCTGCCTCACATTCTCCATAACTGGGGGCTCTCAGCCTCACATTCTCCATCACTGGGTCTATCTGTCTCACGTTCTCCATAACTGGGAACTCTCAGCCTCACATTCTCCATAACTGGGGACCCTCTAGCCTCACGTTCTCCATAACTGGGGACCCTCTGTCTCACATTCTCCATAACTGGGGACACTCTGTCTCACATTCTCGATAATTGGGGACTCTCTGTCTCACGTTCTCCATAACTGGGGACTCTCTGTCTCACATTCTCGATAACTGGGGACTCTCTGTCTCACATTCTCGATAACTGGCGACTCTCTGTCTCACAGTCTTCATACCTGGGGACTCTGTCTCACATTCTCCATAACTGGGGACGCTCTGCCTCACATTCTCCATAACTGGGGACCCTCAGCCTCACAGTCTCCATAACTGGGGACTCTCTGTCTCACATTCTCCATAACTGGGGACTCTCTCCCTCACATTCTCCATAACTGGCGTCACTCTGTCTCACATTCTCCATAACTGGGGAATCCCTGTCTCACGTTCTCCATAACTGGGGACACTCTGCCTCACGTTCGCCATAACTGGAGACCCTCTGTCTCACATTCTCCATAACTGGGGACACTCTGTCACACATTCTCCATAACTGGGGACACTCTGTCTCACGTTTTCCGTAACTGGGGACTCTCTGTCTCACATTCTCCAGAACTGGGGACTCTCTGCCTCACATTCTACATAACTGGGGACTCTCTGTCTCACATTCTCCATAACTGGGGACTCTCTGTCTCACATTCTCCATAACTGGGACTCTCTGTCTCACATTCTCCATAACTGGGCACTCTCTGTCTCACATTCTCGATAACTGGAGATTCTCTGTCTCACGTTCTCCATAACTCGGGACCCTCTGCCTCACGTTCTCCATAACTGGGAACTCTCAGCTTCACGTTCTCCATAACTGGGGACTCTCAGTCTCACGTTCTCCATAACTGGGGGCTCTCAGCCCCACATTCTCCATCACTGGGGAATCTCTGTCTCACGTTCTCCATTACTGCAGACCCTCTGCCTCAGGTTCTCCATAACTGGGGACACTCTGCCTCACGTTCTCCATAACTGGGGACCCTCTGCCTCACGTTCTCCATAACTGGGGACTCTCAGTCACACATTTTCCATCACTGAGGAATCTCTGTCTTAAGTTCTCCATAACTGATGACACTCTGTCTCACATTCTCCATTACTGGGGTCTCTCAGTCTCACGTTCTCCATAACTGGGGAATCTTTGTCTCACGTTCTCCATGACTGGGAAACCTCTGTCTCACATTCTCTATAACTGGGGACACTCTACCTCACATTCTCCATAACTGTGGACCCTCTGTCTCACATTCTCCATAACTGGGGACTCTCCGCCTCACATTCTCGAAAACTGGCGACTCTCTGTCTCACATTCTCCATAACTTTGACTCTCTGTCTCACATTCTCCATAACTGGGCACTCTCTGTCTCACATTCTCGATAACTGGGGACTCTCTGCCTCACATTCTCCATACCTGGGCACTCTCTGTCTCACATTCTCGATAACTGTGGACTCACTGTCTCACATTCTCCATAACTGGGACTCTCTGTCTCACATTCTCCATAACTGGGCACTCTCTGTCTCACATTCTCGATAACTGGAGATTCTCTGTCTCACGTTCTCCATAACTGGGGACCCTCTGCCTCACGTTCTCCATAACTGGGAACTCTCAGCTTCACGTTCTCCATAACTGGGGACTCTCAGTCTCACGTTCTCCATAAATGGGAACTCTCTGCATCACATTCTCCATAACTGGGGACTCTCTGCCTCACATTCTCCATAACTGGGAACTCTCTGCATCACATTCTCCATAACTGGGGACTCTCTGCCTCACATTCTCCATAACTGGGGACTCTCTGCCTCACATTCTCCATAACTGGGGACCCTCAGCCTCACAGTCTCCATAACTGGGGACTCTCTGTCTCACATTTTCCATAACTGTGGACTCTCTCCCTCACATTCTCCATAACTGGGGACACTCTGCCTCACGTTCCCCATAACTGGAGACCCTCTGTCTCACATTCTCCATAACTGGGGACACTCTGTCACACATTCTCCATAACTGGGGACTCTCTGTCTCACGTTTTCCGTAACTGGGGACTCTCTGTCTCACATTCTCCAGAACTGTGGACTCTCTGTCTCATGTTCTCCATTACTGCGGACTCTCTGCCTCAGGTTCTCCATAACTGGGGACACTCTGCCTCACATTCTCCATAACTGGGGACTCTCTGTCTCACGTTCTCCATAACTGGGGACACTCTGTCACACATTCTCCATTACTGGGGTCTCTCTGCCTCACATTCTCCATAACTGGGGACTCTCTGTCTCACATTCTCCATTACTGGGATCTCTCTGCCTCACCTTCTCCATAACTGGGGACTCTCAGTCTCACGTTCTCCATAAATGGGAACTCTCTGCATCACATTCTCCATAACTGGGGACTCTCTGCCTCACATTCTCCATAACTGGGAACTCTCTGCATCACATTCTCCATAACTGGGGACTCTCTGCCTCACATTCTCCATAACTGGGGACTCTCTGCCTCACATTCTCCATAACTGGGGACCCTCAGCCTCACAGTCTCCATAACTGGGGACTCTCTGTCTCACATTTTCCATAACTGTGGACTCTCTCCCTCACATTCTCCATAACTGGGGACACTCTGCCTCACGTTCCCCATAACTGGAGACCCTCTGTCTCACATTCTCCATAACTGGGGACACTCTGTCACACATTCTCCATAACTGGGGACTCTCTGTATCACGTTTTCCGTAACTGGGGACTCTCTGTCTCACATTCTCCAGAACTGTGGACTCTCTGTCTCATGTTCTCCATTACTGCGGACCCTCTGCCTCAGGTTCTCCATAACTGGGGACACTCTGCCTCACATTCTCCATAACTGGGGACTCTCTGTCTCACGTTCTCCATAACTGGGGACACTCTGTCACACATTCTCCATTACTGGGGTCTCTCTGCCTCACATTCTCCATAACTGGGGACTCTCTGTCTCACATTCTCCATTACTGGGATCTCTCTGCCTCACCTTCTCCATAACTGGGGACTCTCTGTCTCACATTCTCCATAACTGGGGACTCTCTGCCTCACATTCTCCATAACTGGGGACCCGCAGCCTCACATTCTCCATGACTGGGGACTCTCAGTCTCACGTTCTCCATAACTGGGGAATCTTTGTCTCACATTCTCCATGACTGGGAACCCTCTGTCTCACATTCTCTATAACTGGGGACACTCTACCTCACATTCTCCATAACTGTGGACCCTCTGTCTCACATTCTCCATAACTGGGGACTCTCCGCCTCACATTCTCGAAAACTGGCGACTCTCTGTCTCACATTCTCCATAACTGGGCACTCTCTGTCTCACATTCTCCATAACTGGGCACTCTCTGTCTCACATTCTCCATAACTGGGCACTCTCTGTCTCACATTCTCGATAACTGGGGACACTCTGCCTCACATTCTCCATAACTGGGGTCTCTATGTCTCACATTCTCCATAATTTGGGATTCTCTGTCTCACATTCTCGATAACTGTGGACTCACTGTCTCACATTGTCCATAACTGGGGACTCTCTGTCTCACATTCTCCATAACTGGGACTCTCTGTCTCACATTCTCCATAACTGGGCACTCTCTGTCTCACATTCTCGATAACTGGAGATTCTCTGTCTCACGTTCTCCATAACTGGGGACCCTCTGCCTCACGTTCTCCATAACTGGGAACTCTCAGCTTCACGTTCTCCATAACTGGGGACTCTCAGTCTCACGTTCTCCATAAATGGGAACTCTCTGCATCACATTCTCCATAACTGGGGACTCTCTGCCTCACATTCTCCATAACTGGGAACTCTCTGCATCACATTCTCCATAACTGGGGACTCTCTGCCTCACATTCTCCATAACTGGGGACTCTCTGCCTCACATTCTCCATAACTGGGGACCCTCAGCCTCACTGTCTCCATAACTGGGGACTCTCTGTCTCACATTTTCCATAACTGTGGACTCTCTCCCTCACATTCTCCATAACTGGGGTCACTCTGTCTCACATTCTCCATAACTGGGGACTCCCTGTCTCACGTTCTCCATAACTGGGGACACTCTGCCTCACGTTCCCCATAACTGGAGACCCTCTGTCTCACATTCTCCATAACTGGGGACACTCTGTCACACATTCTCCATAACTGGGGACTCTCTGTCTCACGTTTTCCGTAACTGGGGACTCTCTGTCTCACATTCTCCAGAACTGGGGACTCTCTGCCTCACATTCTCCATAACTGGGGACTCTCTGTCTCATGTTCTCCATTACTGCGGACCCTCTGCCTCAGGTTCTCCATAACTGGGGACACTCTGCCTCACATTCTCCATAACTGGGGACTCTCTGTCTCACGTTCTCCATAACTGGGGACACTCTGTCACACATTCTCCATTACTGGGGTCTCTCTGCCTCACATTCTCCATAACTGGGGACTCTCTGTCTCACATTCTCCATTACTGGGGTCTCTCTGCCTCACCTTCTCCATAACTGGGGACTCTCTGCCTCACATTCTCCATAACTGGGGACTCTCTGCCTCACATTCTCCATAACTGGGGACCCGCAGCCTCACATTCTCCATGACTGGGGACTCTCAGTCTCACGTTCTCCATAACTGGGGAATCTTTGTCTCACATTCTCCATGACTGGGTACCCTCTGTCTCACATTCTCTATAACTGGGGACACTCTACCTCACATTCTCCATAACTGTGGACCCTCTGTCTCACATTCTCCATAACTGGGGACTCTCCGCCTCACATTCTCGAAAACTGGCGACTCTCTGTCTCACATTCTCCATAACTGGGCACTCTCTGTCTCACATTCTCCATAACTGGGCACTCTCTGTCTCACATTCTCCATAACTGGGCACTCTCTGTCTCACATTCTCGATAACTGGGGACACTCTGCCTCACATTCTCCATAACTGGGGTCTCTATGTCTCACATTCTCCATAATTTGGGATTCTCTGTCTCACATTCTCGATAACTGTGGACTCACTGTCTCACATTGTCCATAACTGGGGACTCTCTGTCTCACATTCTCCATAACTGGGACTCTCTGTCTCACATTCTCCATAACTGGGCACTCTCTGTCTCACATTCTCGATAACTGGAGATTCTCTGTCTCACGTTCTCCATAACTGGGGACCCTCTGCCTCACGTTCTCCATAACTGGGAACTCTCAGCTTCACGTTCTCCATAACTGGGGACTCTCAGTCTCACGTTCTCCATAAATGGGAACTCTCTGCATCACATTCTCCATAACTGGGGACTCTCTGCCTCACATTCTCCATAACTGGGAACTCTCTGCATCACATTCTCCATAACTGGGGACTCTCTGCCTCACATTCTCCATAACTGGGGACTCTCTGCCTCACATTCTCCATAACTGGGGACCCTCAGCCTCACAGTCTCCATAACAGGGGACTCTCTGTCTCACATTTTCCATAACTGTGGACTCTCTCCCTCACATTCTCCATAACTGGGGTCACTCTGTCTCACATTCTCCATAACTGGGGACTCCCTGTCTCACGTTCTCCATAACTGGGGACACTCTGCCTCACGTTCCCCATAACTGGAGACCCTCTGTCTCACATTCTCCATAACTGGGGACACTCTGTCACACATTCTCCATAACTGGGGACTCTCTGTCTCACGTTTTCCGTAACTGGGGACTCTCTGTCTCACATTCTCCAGAACTGGGGACTCTCTGCCTCACATTCTCCATAACTGGGGACTCTCTGTCTCATGTTCTCCATTACTGCGGACCCTCTGCCTCAGGTTCTCCATAACTGGGGACACTCTGCCTCACATTCTCCATAACTGGGGACTCTCTGTCTCACGTTCTCCATAACTGGGGACACTCTGTCACACATTCTCCATTACTGGGGTCTCTCTGCCTCACATTCTCCATAACTGGGGACTCTCTGTCTCACATTCTCCATTACTGGGGTCTCTCTGCCTCACCTTCTCCATAACTGGGGACTCTCAGTCTCACATTCTCCATAACTGGGGACTCTCTGTCTCACATTCTCCATAACTGGGGACTCTCTGCCTCACATTCTCCATAACTGGGGGCTCTCAGCCTCACATTCTCCATCACTGGGTCTATCTGTCTCACGTTCTCCATAACTGGGAACTCTCAGCCTCACATTCTCCATAACTGGGGACCCTCTAGCCTCACGTTCTCCATAACTGGGGACCCTCTGTCTCACATTCTCCATAACTGGGGACACTCTGTCTCACATTCTCGATAATTGGGGACTCTCTGTCTCACGTTCTCCATAACTGGGGACTCTCTGTCTCACATTCTCGATAACTGGGGACTCTCTGTCTCACATTCTCGATAACTGGCGACTCTCTGTCTCACAGTCTTCATACCTGGGGACTCTCTGTCTCACATTCTCCATAACTGGGGACGCTCTGCCTCACATTCTCCATAACTGGGGACCCTCAGCCTCACAGTCTCCATAACTGGGGACTCTCTGTCTCACATTCTCCATAACTGGGGACTCTCTCCCTCACATTCTCCATAACTGGGGTCACTCTGTCTCACATTCTCCATAACTGGGGAATCCCTGTCTCACGTTCTCCATAACTGGGGACACTCTGCCTCACGTTCGCCATAACTGGAGACCCTCTGTCTCACATTCTCCATAACTGGGGACACTCTGTCACACATTCTCCATAACTGGGGACACTCTGTCTCACGTTTTCCGTAACTGGGGACTCTCTGTCTCACATTCTCCAGAACTGGGGACTCTCTGCCTCACATTCTACATAACTGGGGACTCTCTGTCTCACATTCTCCATAACTGGGGACTCTCTGTCTCACATTCTCCATAACTGGGACTCTCTGTCTCACATTCTCCATAACTGGGCACTCTCTGTCTCACATTCTCGATAACTGGAGATTCTCTGTCTCACGTTCTCCATAACTCGGGACCCTCTGCCTCACGTTCTCCATAACAGGGAACTCTCAGCTTCACGTTCTCCATAACTGGGGACTCTCAGTCTCACGTTCTCCATAACTGGGGGCTCTCAGCCCCACATTCTCCATCACTGGGGAATCTCTGTCTCACGTTCTCCATTACTGCAGACCCTCTGCCTCAGGTTCTCCATAACTGGGGACACTCTGCCTCACGTTCTCCATAACTGGGGACCCTCTGCCTCACGTTCTCCATAACTGGGGACTCTCAGTCACACATTTTCCATCACTGAGGAATCTCTGTCTTAAGTTCTCCATAACTGATGACACTCTGTCTCACATTCTCCATTACTGGGGGCTCTCAGTCTCACGTTCTCCATAACTGGGGAATCTTTGTCTCACGTTCTCCATGACTGGGAACCCTCTGTCTCACATTCTCTATAACTGGGGACACTCTACCTCACATTCTCCATAACTGTGGACCCTCTGTCTCACATTCTCCATAACTGGGGACTCTCCGCCTCACATTCTCGAAAACTGGCGACTCTCTGTCTCACATTCTCCATAACTGGGACTCTCTGTCTCACATTCTCCATAACTGGGCACTCTCTGTCTCACATTCTCGATAACTGGGGACTCTCTGCCTCACATTCTCCATAACTGGGGTCTCTATGTCTCACATTCTCCATAACTGGGGACTCTCTGTCTCACATTCTCGATAACTGTGGACTCACTGTCTCACATTCTCCATAACTGGGGACTCTCTGTCTCACATTCTCCATAACTGGGACTCTCTGTCTCACATTCTTCATAACTGGGCACTCTCTGTCTCACATTCTCGATAACTGGAGATTCTCTGTCTCACGTTCTCCATAACTGGGGACGCTCTGCCTCACGTTCTCCATAACTGGGAACTCTCAGCTTCACGTTCTCCATAACTGGGGACTCTCAGTCTCACGTTCTCCATAACTGGGAACTCTCTGCATCACATTCTCCATAACTGGGGACTCTCTGCCTCACATTCTCCATAACTGGGGACTCTCTGCCTCACATTCTCCCTAACTGGGGACTCTCTGCCTCACATTCTCCATAACTGGGGACCCTCAGCCTCACAGTCTCCATAACTGGGGACTCTCTGTCTCACATTCTCCATAACTGTGGACTCTCTCCCTCACATTCTCCATAACTGGGGTCACTCTGTCTCACGTTTTCCGTAACTGGGGACTCTCTGTCTCACATTCTCCAGAACTGGGGACTCTCTGCCTCACATTCTCCATAACTGGGGACTCTCTGTCTCATGTTCTCCATTACTGCGGACCCTCTGCCTCAGGTTCTCCATAACTGGGGACACTCTGCCTCACATTCTCCATAACTGGGGACTCTCTGTCTCACGTTCTCCATAACTGGGGACACTCTGTCACACATTCTCCATTACTGGGGTCTCTCTGCCTCACATTCTCCATAACTGGGGACTCTCTGTCTCACATTCTCCATTACTGGGGTCTCTCTGCCTCACCTTCTCCATAACTGGGGACTCTCAGTCTCACATTCTCCATAACTGGGGACTCTCTGTCTCACATTCTCCATAACTGGGGACTCTCTGCCTCACATTCTCCATAACTGGGGGCTCTCAGCCTCACATTCTCCATCACTGGGTCTATCTGTCTCACGTTCTCCATAACTGGGAACTCTCAGCCTCACATTCTCCATAACTGGGGACCCTCTAGCCTCACGTTCTACATAACTGGGGACCCTCTGTCTCACATTCTCCATAACTGGGGACACTCTGTCTCACATTCTCGATAATTGGGGACTCTCTGTCTCACATTCTCCATAACTGGGGACTCTCTGTCTCACATTCTCGATAACTGGGGACTCTCTGTCTCACATTATCGATAACTGGCGACTCTCTGTCTCACATTCTTCATACCTGGGGACTCTCTGTCTCACATTCTCCATAACTGGGGACGCTCTGCCTCACATTCTCCATAACTGGGGACCCTCAGCCTCACAGTCTCCATAACTGGGGACTCTCTGTCTCACATTCTCCATAACTGGGGACTCTCTCCCTCACATTCTCCATAACTGGGGTCACTCTGTCTCACATTCTCCATAACTGGGGAATCCCTGTCTCACGTTCTCCATAACTGGGGACACTCTGCCTCACGTTCGCCATAACTGGAGACCCTCTGTCTCACATTCTCCATAACTGGGGACACTCTGTCACACATTCTCCATAACTGGGGACTCTCTGTCTCACGTTTTCCGTAACTGGGGACTCACTGTCTCACATTCTCCAGAACTGGGGACTCTCTGCCTCACATTCTACATAACTGGGGACTCTCTGTCTCACATTCTCCATAACTGGGGACTCTCTGTCTCACATTCTCCATAACTGGGACTCTCTGTCTCACATTCTCCATAACTGGGCACTCTCTGTCTCACATTCTCGATAACTGGAGATTCTCTGTCTCACGTTCTCCATAACTGGGGACCCTCTGCCTCACGTTCTCCATAACTGGGAACTCTCAGCTTCACGTTCTCCATAACTGGGGACTCTCAGTCTCACGTTCTCCATAACTGGGGGCTCTCAGCCCCACATTCTCCATCACTGGGGAATCTCTGTCTCACGTTCTCCATTACTGCAGACCCTCTGCCTCAGGTTCTCCATAACTGGGGACACTCTGCCTCACGTTCTCCATAACTGGGGACCCTCTGCCTCACGTTCTCCATAACTGGGGACTCTCAGTCACACATTTTCCATCACTGAGGAATCTCTGTCTTAAGTTCTCCATAACTGATGACACTCTGTCTCACATTCTCCATTACTGAGGTCTCTCAGTCTCACGTTCTCCATAACTGGGGAATCTTTGTCTCACGTTCTCCATGACTGGGAACCCTCTGTCTCACATTCTCTATAACTGGGGACACTCTACCTCACATTCTCCATAACTGTGGACCCTCTGTCTCACATTCTCCATAACTGGGGACTCTCCGCCTCACATTCTCGAAAACTGGCGACTCTCTGTCTCACATTCTCCATAACTGGGACTCTCTGTCTCACATTTTCCGTAACTGGGGACTCTCTGTCTCACATTCTCCAGAACTGGGGACTCTCTGCCTCACATTCTACATAACTGGGGACTCTCTGTCTCACATTCTCCATAACTGGGGACTCTCTGTCTCACATTCTCCATAACTGGGACTCTCGGTCTCACATTCTCCATAACTGGGCACTCTCTGTCTCACATTCTCGATAACTGGAGATTCTCTGTCTCACGTTCTCCATAACTGGGGACCCTCTGCCTCACGTTCTCCATAACTGGGAACTCTCAGCTTCACGTTCTCCATAACTGGGGACTCTCAGTCTCACGTTCTCCATAACTGGGGGCTCTCAGCCCCACATTCTCCATCACTGGGGAATCTCTGTCTCACGTTCTCCATTACTGCAGACCCTCTGCCTCAGGTTCTCCATAACTGGGGACACTCTGCCTCACGTTCTCCATAACTGGGGACCCTCTGCCTCACGTTCTCCATAACTGGGGACTCTCAGTCACACATTTTCCATCACTGAGGAATCTCTGTCTTAAGTTCTCCATAACTGATGACACTCTGTCTCACATTCTCCATTACTGGGGTCTCTCAGTCTCACGTTCTCCATAACTGGGGAATCTTTGTCTCACATTCTCTATAACTGGGGACACTCTACCTCACATTCTCCATAACTGTGGACCCTCTGTCTCACATTCTCCATAACTGGGGACTCTCCGCCTCACATTCTCGAAAACTGGCGACTCTCTGTCTCACATTCTCCATAACTTTGACTCTCTGTCTCACATTCTCCATAACTGGGCACTCTCTGTCTCACATTCTCGATAACTGGGGACTCTCTGCCTCACATTCTCCATAACTGGGGTCTCTATGTCTCACATTCTCCATAATTTGGGATTCTCTGTCTCTCATTCTCGATAACTGTGGACTCACTGTCTCACATTCTCCATAACTGGGGACTCTCTGTCTCACATTCTCCATAACTGGGACTCTCTGTCTCACATTCTCCATAACTGGGCACTCTCTGTCTCACATTCTCGATAACTGGAGATTCTCTGTCTCACGTTCTCCATTACTGGGGACCCTCTGCCTCACGTTCTCCATAACTGGGAACTCTCAGCTTCACGTTCTCCATAACTGGGGACTCTCAGTCTCACGTTCTCCATAAATGGGAACTCTCTGCATCACATTCTCCATAACTGGGGACTCTCTGCCTCACATTCTCCATAACTGGGAACTCTCTGCATCACATTCTCCATAACTGGGGACTCTCTGCCTCACATTCTCCATAACTGGGGTCTCTATGTCTCACATTCTCCATAATTTGGGATTCTCTGTCTCTCATTCTCGATAACTGTGGACTCACTGTCTCACATTCTCCATAACTGGGGACTCTCTGTCTCACATTCTCCATAACTGGGACTCTCTGTCTCACATTCTCCATAACTGGGCACTCTCTGTCTCACATTCTCGATAACTGGAGATTCTCTGTCTCACGTTCTCCATTACTGGGGACCCTCTGCCTCACGTTCTCCATAACTGGGAACTCTCAGCTTCACGTTCTCCATAACTGTGGACTCTCAGTCTCACGTTCTCCATAAATGGGAACTCTCTGCATCACATTCTCCATAACTGGGGACTCTCTGCCTCACATTCTCCATAACTGGGAACTCTCTGCATCACATTCTCCATAACTGGGGACTCTCTGCCTCACATTCTCCATAACTGGGGACTCTCTGCCTCACATTCTCCATAACTGGGGACCCTCAGCCTCACAGTCTCCATAACTGGGGACTCTCTGTCTCACATTTTCCATAACTGGGGACACTCTGTCACACATTCTCCATTACTGGGGTCTCTCTGCCTCACATTCTCCATAACTGGGGACTCTCTGTCTCACATTCTCCATTACTGGGGTCTCTCTGCCTCACCTTCTCCATAACTGGGGACTCTCAGTCTCACATTCTCCATAACTGGGGACTCTCTGTCTCACATTCTCCATAACTGGGGACTCTCTGCCTCACATTCTCCATAACTGGGGGCTCTCAGCCTCACATTCTCCATCACTGGGTCTATCTGTCTCACGTTCTCCATAACTGGGAACTCTCAGCCTCACATTCTCCATAACTGGGGACCCTCTAGCCTCACGTTCTACATAACTGGGGACCCTCTGTCTCACATTCTCCATAACTGGGGACACTCTGTCTCACATTCTCGATAATTGGGGACTCTCTGTCTCACATTCTCCATAACTGGGGACTCTCTGTCTCACATTCTCGATAACTGGGGACTCTCTGTCTCACATTATCGATAACTGGCGACTCTCTGTCTCACATTCTTCATACCTGGGGACTCTCTGTCTCACATTCTCCATAACTGGGGACGCTCTGCCTCACATTCTCCATAACTGGGGACCCTCAGCCTCACAGTCTCCATAACTGGGGACTCTCTGTCTCACATTCTCCATAACTGGGGACTCTCTCCCTCACATTCTCCATAACTGGGGTCACTCTGTCTCACATTCTCCATAACTGGGGAATCCCTGTCTCACGTTCTCCATAACTGGGGACACTCTGCCTCACGTTCGCCATAACTGGAGACCCTCTGTCTCACATTCTCCATAACTGGGGACACTCTGTCACACATTCTCCATAACTGGGGACTCTCTGTCTCACGTTTTCCGTAACTGGGGACTCACTGTCTCACATTCTCCAGAACTTGGGACTCTCTGCCTCACATTCTACATAACTGGGGACTCTCTGTCTCACATTCTCCATAACTGGGGACTCTCTGTCTCACATTCTCCATAACTGGGACTCTCTGTCTCACATTCTCCATAACTGGGCACTCTCTGTCTCACATTCTCGATAACTGGAGATTCTCTGTCTCACGTTCTCCATAACTGGGGACCCTCTGCCTCACGTTCTCCATAACTGGGAACTCTCAGCTTCACGTTCTCCATAACTGGGGACTCTCAGTCTCACGTTCTCCATAACTGGGGGCTCTCAGCCCCACATTCTCCATCACTGGGGAATCTCTGTCTCACGTTCTCCATTACTGCAGACCCTCTGCCTCAAGTTCTCCATAACTGGGGACACTCTGCCTCACGTTCTCCATAACTGGGGACCCTCTGCCTCACGTTCTCCATAACTGGGGACTCTCAGTCACACATTTTCCATCACTGAGGAATCTCTGTCTTAAGTTCTCCATAACTGATGACACTCTGTCTCACATTCTCCATTACTGAGGTCTCTCAGTCTCACGTTCTCCATAACTGGGGAATCTTTGTCTCACGTTCTCCATGACTGGGAACCCTCTGTCTCACATTCTCTATAACTGGGGACACTCTACCTCACATTCTCCATAACTGTGGACCCTCTGTCTCACATTCTCCATAACTGTGGACTCTCCGCCTCACATTCTCGAAAACTGGCGACTCTCTGTCTCACATTCTCCATAACTGGGACTCTCTGTCTCACATTTTCCGTAACTGGGGACTCTCTGTCTCACATTCTCCAGAACTGGGGACTCTCTGCCTCACATTCTACATAACTGGGGACTCTCTGTCTCACATTCTCCATAACTGGGGACTCTCTGTCTCACATTCTCCATAACTGGGACTCTCTGTCTCACATTCTCCATAACTGGGCACTCTCTGTCTCACATTCTCGATAACTGGAGATTCTCTGTCTCACGTTCTCCATAACTGGGGACCCTCTGCCTCACGTTCTCCATAACTGGGAACTCTCAGCTTCACGTTCTCCATAACTGGGGACTCTCAGTCTCACGTTCTCCATAACTGGGGGCTCTCAGCCCCACATTCTCCATCACTGGGGAATCTCTGTCTCACGTTCTCCATTACTGCAGACCCTCTGCCTCAGGTTCTCCATAACTGGGGACACTCTGCCTCACGTTCTCCATAACTGGGGACCCTCTGCCTCACGTTCAGCATAACTGGGGACTCTCAGTCACACATTTTCCATCACTGAGGAATCTCTGTCTTAAGTTCTCCATAACTGATGACACTCTGTCTCACATTCTCCATTACTGGGGTCTCTCAGTCTCACGTTCTCCATAACTGGGGAATCTTTGTCTCACATTCTCCATGACTGGGAACCCTCTGTCTCACATTCTCTATAACTGGGGACACTCTACCTCACATTCTCCATAACTGTGGACCCTCTGTCTCACATTCTCCATAACTGGGGACTCTCCGCCTCACATTCTCGAAAACTGGCGACTCTCTGTCTCACATTCTCCATAACTTTGACTCTCTGTCTCACATTCTCCATAACTGGGCACTCTCTGTCTCACATTCTCGATAACTGGGGACTCTCTGCCTCACATTCTCCATAACTGGGGTCTCTATGTCTCACATTCTCCATAATTTGGGATTCTCTGTCTCTCATTCTCGATAACTGTGGACTCACTGTCTCACATTCTCCATAACTGGGGACTCTCTGTCTCACATTCTCCATAACTGGGACTCTCTGTCTCACATTCTCCATAACTGGGCACTCTCTGTCTCACATTCTCGATAACTGGAGATTCTCTGTCTCACGTTCTCCATTACTGGGGACCCTCTGCCTCACGTTCTCCATAACTGGGAACTCTCAGCTTCACGTTCTCCATAACTGGGGACTCTCAGTCTCACGTTCTCCATAAATGGGAACTCTCTGCATCACATTCTCCATAACTGGGGACTCTCTGCCTCACATTCTCCATAACTGGGAACTCTCTGCATCACATTCTCCATAACTGGGGACTCTCTGCCTCACATTCTCCATAACTGGGGTCTCTATGTCTCACATTCTCCATAATTTGGGATTCTCTGTCTCTCATTCTCGATAACTGTGGACTCACTGTCTCACATTCTCCATAACTGGGGACTCTCTGTCTCACATTCTCCATAACTGGGACTCTCTGTCTCACATTCTCCATAACTGGGCACTCTCTGTCTCACATTCTCGATAACTGGAGATTCTCTGTCTCACGTTCTCCATTACTGGGGACCCTCTGCCTCACGTTCTCCATAACTGGGAACTCTCAGCTTCACGTTCTCCATAACTGGGGACTCTCAGTCTCACGTTCTCCATAAATGGGAACTCTCTGCATCACATTCTCCATAACTGGGGACTCTCTGCCTCACATTCTCCATAACTGGGAACTCTCTGCATCACATTCTCCATAACTGGGGACTCTCTGCCTCACATTCTCCATAACTGGGGACTCTCTGCCTCACATTCTCCATAACTGGGGACCCTCAGCCTCACAGTCTCCATAACTGGGGACTCTCTGTCTCACATTTTCCATAACTGTGGACTCTCTCCCTCACATTCTCCATAACTGGGGACACTCTGCCTCACGTTCCCCATAACTGGAGACCCTCTGTCTCACATTCTCCATAACTGGGGACACTCTGTCACACATTCTCCATAACTGGGGACTCTCTGTCTCACGTTTTCCGTAACTGGGGACTCTCTGTCTCACATTCTCCAGAACTGGGGACTTTCTGTCTCATGTTCTCCATTACTGCGGACCCTCTGCCTCAGGTTCTCCATAACTGGGGACACTCTGCCTCACATTCTCCATAACTGGGGACTCTCTGTCTCACGTTCTCCATAACTGGGGACACTCTGTCACACATTCTCCATTACTGGGGTCTCTCTGCCTCACATTCTCCATAACTGGGGACTCTCTGTCTCACATTCTCCATTACTGGGGTCTCTCTGCCTCACCTTCTCCATAACTGGGGACTCTCAGTCTCACATTCTCCATAACTGGGGACTCTCTGTCTCACATTCTCCATAACTGGGGACTCTCTGCCTCACATTCTCCATAACTGGGGACTCTCTGTCTCACATTCTCCATAACTGGGGACTCTCAGTCTCACATTCTCCATAACTGGGGACCCTCTGTCTCACATTCTCCATAATTGGGGACTCTCTGTCTCACGTTCTCCATAACTGGGGACTCTCTGTCTCACATTCTCGATAACTGGGGACTCTCTGTCTCACATTCTCGATAACTGGCGACTCTCTGTCTCACAGTCTTCATACCTGGGGACTCTCTGTCTCACATTCTCCATAACTGGGGACTCTCTGTCTCACATTCTCCAGAACTGGGGACTCTCTGCCTCACATTCTACATAACTGGGGACTCTCTGTCTCACATTCTCCATAACTGGGGACTCTCTGTCTCACATTCTCCATAACTGGGACTCTCTGTCTCACATTCTCCATAACTGGGCACTCTCTGTCTCACATTCTCGATAACTGGAGATTCTCTGTCTCACGTTCTCGATAACTGGAGATTCTCTGTCTCACGTTCTCCATAACTGGGGACCCTCTGCCTCACGTTCTCCATAACTGGGAACTCTCTGCCTCACATTCTCCATAACTGGGAACTCTCTGCATCACATTCTCCATAACTGGGGAATCCCTGTCTCACGTTCTCCATAACTGGGGACACTCTGCCTCACGTTCGCCATAACTGGAGACCCTCTGTCTCACATTCTCCATAACTGGGACTCTCTGTCTCACATTCTCCATAACTGGGCACTCTCTGTCTCACATTCTCGATAACTGGAGATTCTCTGTCTCACGTTCTCCATAACTGGGGACCCTCTGCCTCACGTTCTCCATAACTGGGAACTCTCAGCTTCACGTTCTCCATAACTGGGGACTCTCAGTCTCACGTTCTCCATAACTGGGGGCTCTCAGCCCCACATTCTCCATCACTGGGGAATCTCTGTCTCACGTTCTCCATTACTGCAGACCCTCTGCCTCAGGTTCTCCATAACTGGGGACACTCTGCCTCACGTTCTCCATAACTGGGGACCCTCTGCCTCACGTTCTCCATAACTGGGGACTCTCAGTCACACATTTTCCATCACTGAGGAATCTCTGTCTTAAGTTCTCCATAACTGATGACACTCTGTCTCACATTCTCCATTACTGGGGTCTCTCAGTCTCACGTTCTCCATAACTGGGGAATCTTTGTCTCACGTTCTCCATGACTGGGAACCCTCTGTCTCACATTCTCTATAACTGGGGACACTCTACCTCACATTCTCCATAACTGTGGACCCTCTGTCTCACATTCTCCATAACTGGGGACTCTCCGCCTCACATTCTCGAAAACTGGCGACTCTCTGTCTCACATTCTCCATAACTGGGACTCTCTGTCTCACATTCTCCATAACTGGGCACTCTCTGTCTCACATTCTCGATAACTGGGGACTCTCTGCCTCACATTCTCCATAACTGGGGTCTCTATGTCTCACATTCTCCATAACTGGGGACTCTCTGTCTCACATTCTCGATAACTGTGTACTCACTGTCTCATATTCTCCATAACTGGGGACTCTCTGTCTCACATTCTCCATAACTGGGACTCTCTGTCTCACATTCTCCATAACTGGGCACTCTCTGTCTCACATTCTCGATAACTGGAGATTCTCTGTCTCACGTTCTCCATAACTGGGGACCCTCTGCCTCACGTTCTCCATAACTGGGAACTCTCAGCTTCACGTTCTCCATAACTGGGGACTCTCAGTCTCACGTTCTCCATAACTGGGAACTCTCTGCATCACATTCTCCATAACTGGGGACTCTCTGCCTCACATTCTCCATAACTGGGGACTCTCTGCCTCACATTCTCCATAACTGGGGACTCTCTGCCTCACATTCTCCATAACTGGGGACCCTCAGCCTCACAGTCTCCATAACTGGGGACTCTCTGTCTCACATTCTCCATAACTGTGGACTCTCTCCCTCACATTCTCCATAACTGGGGTCACTCTGTCTCACATTCTCCATAACTGGGGACTCCCTGTCTCACGTTCTCCATAACTGGGGACAATCTGCCTCACGTTCCCCATAACTGGAGACCCTCTGTCTCACATTCTCCATAACTGGGGACACTCTGTCACACATTCTCCATAACTGGGGACTCTCTGTCTCACGTTTTCCGTAACTGGGGACTCTCTGTCTCACATTCTCCAGAACTGGGGACTCTCTGCCTCACATTCTCCATAACTGGGGACTCTCTGTCTCATGTTCTCCATTACTGCGGACCCTCTGCCTCAGGTTCTCCATAACTGGGGACACTCTGCCTCACATTCTCCATAACTGGGGACTCTCTGTCTCACATTCTCCATAACTGGGGACACTCTGTCACACATTCTCCATTACTGGGGTCTCTCTGCCTCACATTCTCCATAACTGGGGACTCTCTGTCTCACATTCTCCATTACTGGGGTCTCTCTGCCTCACCTTCTCCATAACTGGGGACTCTCAGTCTCACATTCTCCATAACTGGGGACTCTCTGTCTCACATTCTCCATAACTGGGGACTCTCTGCCTCACATTCTCCATAACTGGGGGCTCTCAGCCTCACATTCTCCATCACTGGGTCTATCTGTCTCACGTTCTCCATAACTGGGAACTCTCAGCCTCATATTCTCCATAACTGGGGACCCTCTAGCCTCACGTTCTACATAACTGGGGACCCTCTGTCTCACATTCTCCATAACTGGGGACACTCTGTCTCACATTCTCGATAATTGGGGACTCTCTGTCTCACGTTCTCCATAACTGGGGACTCTCTGTCTCACATTCTCGATAACTGGGGTCTCTCTGTCTCACATTCTCGATAACTGGCGACTCTCTGTCTCACATTCTTCATACCTGGGGACTCTCTGTCTCACATTCTCCATAACTGGGGACGCTCTGCCTCACATTCTCCATAACTGGGGACCCTCAGCCTCACAGTCTCCATAACTGGGGACTCTCTGTCTCACATTCTCCATAACTGGGGACTCTCTCCCTCACATTCTCCATAACTGGGGTCACTCTGTCTCACATTCTCCATAACTGGGGAATCCCTGTCTCACGTTCTCCATAACTGGGGACACTCTGCCTCACGTTCGCCATAACTGGAGACCCTCTGTCTCACATTCTCCATAACTGGGGACACTCTGTCACACATTCTCCATAACTGGGGACTCTCTGTCTCACGTTTTCCGTAACTGGGGACTCACTGTCTCACATTCTCCAGAACTGGGGACTCTCTGCCTCACATTCTACATAACTGGGGACTCTCTGTCTCACATTCTCCATAACTGGGGACTCTCTGTCTCACATTCTCCATAACTGGGACTCTCTGTCTCACATTCTCCATAACTGGGCACTCTCTGTCTCACATTCTCGATAACTGGAGATTCTCTGTCTCACGTTCTCCATAACTGGGGACCCTCTGCCTCACGTTCTCCATAACTGGGAACTCTCAGCTTCACGTTCTCCATAACTGGGGACTCTCAGTCTCACGTTCTCCATAACTGGGGGCTCTCAGCCCCACATTCTCCATCACTGGGGAATCTCTGTCTCACGTTCTCCATTACTGCAGACCCTCTGCCTCAGGTTCTCCATAACTGGGGACACTCTGCCTCACGTTCTCCATAACTGGGGACCCTCTGCCTCACGTTCTCCATAACTGGGGACTCTCAGTCACACATTTTCCATCACTGAGGAATCTCTGTCTTAAGTTCTCCATAACTGATGACACTCTGTCTCACATTCTCCATTACTGGGGTCTCTCAGTCTCACGTTCTCCATAACTGGGGAATCTTTGTCTCACGTTCTCCATGACTGGGAACCCTCTGTCTCACATTCTCTATAACTGGGGACACTCTACCTCACATTCTCCATAACTGTGGACCCTCTGTCTCACATTCTCCATAACTGGGGACTCTCCGCCTCACATTCTCGAAAACTGGCGACTCTCTGTCTCACATTCTCCATAACTGGGACTCTCTGTCTCACATTCTCCATAACTGGGGTCACTCTGTCTCACATTCTCCATAACTGGGGACTCCCTGTCTCACGTTCTCCATAACTGGGGACACTCTGCCTCACGTTCCCCATAACTGGAGACCCTCTGTCTCACATTCTCCATAACTGGGGACACTCTGTCACACATTCTCCATAACTGGGGACTCTCTGTCTCACATTCTCCATAACTGCGGACTCTCTGCCTCACATTCTCCATAACTGGGGACTCTCTGCCTCACATTCTCCATAACTGGGAACTCTCTGCATCACATTCTCCATAACTGGGGACTCTCTGTCTCACGTTCTCCATAACTGTGGTCTCTCTGCCTCACTTTCTCCATAACTAGAGACTCTCTATCTCACATTCACCTGAACTTGGAACGCTCTGTCTCACATTCTCCATAGCTTGGGACTCTCTGCCTCACGTTCTCCATGACTGGGGACCCTCTGACTCACATTCTCCATAACTGTGGAATCTCTGTCTCACGTTCTCCATAACTGGGGACACTCTGCGTCACATTCTCCATAACTGGGGAATCTCTGTCTCACGTTCTCCATAACTTGGGTCTATCTGTCTCACGTTCTCCATAACTGGGAACTCTCAGCCTCACATTCGCCATAACTGGGGTCTTTCTGGCTCACATTCTCCAGAACTGGGGACTCTCTGCCTCACATTCTCCATAACTGGGGACTCTCTGCGTCACGTTCTCCATAACTGGGGACTCTCTGTCTCACGTTCTCCATAACTGGGGAATCTTTGTCTCACGTTCTCCATGACTGGGAACCCTCTGTCTCACATTCTCTATAACTGGGGACCCTCTACCTCACATTCTCCATAACTGGGGACCCTCTGTCTCACATTCTCCATAACTGGGGACCCTCAGCCTCACATTCTCCATAACTGGGGATTCTCTGTCTCACATTCTCCATAACTGGGGACTCTCTCCCTCACATTCTCCATAACTGGGGACCCTCTGCCTCACATTCTCCATAACTGGGGTCACTCTGTCTCACATTCTCCATAACTGGGGACTCTCTGCCTCACATTCTCCATAACTGGGGTCTCTATGTCTCACATTCTCCATAATTTGGGATTCTCTGTCTCACATTCTCGATAACTGTGGACTCTCTGTCTCACATTCTCCATAACAGGAGACTCTCTGTCTCACATTCTCCATAACTGGGGACACTCTGTCACACATTCTCTATAACTGGGGACTCTGCTGCTCACGTTCTCCGTGATTGGGGACTCCCCAGCTCACTATGACTATGGAATGTTTGGCTCACCTTCTTTGGGAAAACTCAACCACATGGTCTCCGTGACAGGGGACTGTTCTTCTCACGTTCTCTCCACGTCACGTCATCTGTGAATATGGACTCTATTGCTCATGGTCTCTGTCACTAGGGACTCTCCGCCTCACGTTCTCCATGACTGGGGACCCTCTGACTCACATTCTCCATAACTGTGGAATCTCTGTCTCACGTTCTCCATAACTGGGGACACTCTGCGTCACATTCTCCATAACTGGGGAATCTCTGTCTCACGTTCTCCATAACTTGGGTCTATCTGTCTCACGTTCTCCATAACTGGGAACTCTCAGCCTCACATTCGCCATAACTGGGGTCTTTCTGGCTCACATTCTCCTTAGCTGTGGACTCTCTGTCTCAGGTTCTCCATAACTGGGGACCCTCTGTCTCATGTTCTCCATAACTGGGGAATCTCTGTCTCACATTCTCCATAACTGGGGACTCTCAGTCTCACATTTTCCATCACTGAGGAATCTCTGTCTTAAGTTCTCGATAACTGATGACACACTGTCTCACGTTCTCCATAACTGGGGACTCTCTGCCTCACATTCCCCATAATTGGGGACTCTCTGTCTCACGTTCTCCATAACTGGGGACTCTCTGTCTCACATTCTCCATAACTGGGGACTCTCTGCCTCACATTCTCCATAACTGGGGTCTCTATGTCTCACATTCTCCATAATTTGGGATTCTCTGTCTCACATTCTCGATAACTGTGGACTCACTGTCTCACATTCTCCATAACTGGGGACTCTCTGCCTCACATTCTCCATAGCTGGGGACTCTCTGTCTCACATTCTCCATAACTGGGGACTCTCTGCCTCACATTCTCCATAATTGGGGACTCTCTGTCTCACGTTCTCCATAACTGGGGTCCCTCTGTCTCACATTCTCCATAACTGGGGACTCTCTGCCTCACATTCTCCATAACTGGGGTCTCTATGTCTCACATTCTCCATAATTTGGGATTCTCTGTCTCACATTCACGATAACTGTGGACTCACTGTCTCACATTCTCCATAACTGGGGACTCTCTGTCTCACATTCTCCATAACTGGGACTCTCTGTCTCACATTCTCCATAACTGGGCACTCTCTGTCTCACATTCTCGATAACTGGAGATTCTCTGTCTCACGTTCTCCATAACTGGGGACCCTCTGCCTCACGTTCTCCATAACTGGGAACTCTCAGCTTCACGTTCTCCATAACTGGGGACTCTCAGTCTCACGTTCTCCATAACTGGGGGCTCTCAGCCTCACATTCTACATCACTAGGGAATCTCTGTCTCACGTTCTCCATAAATGGGGACACTCTGTCTCACGTTCTCCATAACTGTGGTCTCTCTGCCTCACTTTCTCCATAACTAGAGACTCTCTATCTCACATTCACCTTAACTTGGAACGCTCTGTCTCACATTCTCCATAGCTTGGGACTCTCTGCCTCACGTTCTCCATGACTGGGGACCCTCTGACTCACATTCTCCATAACTGTGGAATCTCTGTCTCACGTTCTCCATAACTGGGGACACTCTGCGTCACATTCTCCATAACTGGGGAATCTCTGTCTCACGTTCTCCATAACTTGGGTCTATCTGTCTCACGTTCTCCATAACTGGGAACTCTCAGCCTCACATTCTCCATAACTGGGGTCTCTCTGGCTCACATTCTCCAGAACTGGGGACTCTCTGCCTCACATTCTCCATAACTGGGGACTCTCTGCGTCACGTTCTACATAACTGGGGACTCTCTGTCTCACGTTCTCCATAACTGGGGAATCTTTGTCTCACGTTCCCCATGACTGGGAACCCTCTGTCTCACATTCTCTATAACTGGGGACCCTCTACCTCACATTCTCCATAACTGGGGACCCTCTGTCTCACATTCTCCATAACTGGGGACCCTCAGCCTCACATTCTCCATAACTGGGGACTCTCTGTCTCACATTCTCCATAACTGGGGACTCTCTCCCTCACATTCTCCATAACTGGGGACCCTCTGCCTCACATTCTCCATAACTGGGGTCACTCTGTCTCACATTCTCCATAACTGGGGACTCTCTGCCTCACATTCTCCATAACTGGGGAATCTCTGTCTCACGTTCTCCATAACTTGGGTCTATCTGTCTCACGTTCTCCATAACTGGGAACTCTCAGCCTCACATTCTCCATAACTGGGGTCTCTCTGGCTCACATTCTCCAGAACTGGGGACTCTCTGCCTCACATTCTCCATAACTGGGGACTCTCTGCATCACGTTCTCCATAACTGGGGACTCTCTGTCTCACGTTCTCCATAACTGGGGAATCTTTGTCTCACGTTCTCCATGACTGGGAACCTTCTGTCTCACATTCTCTATAACTGGGGACCCTCTACCTCACATTCTCCATAACTGGGGACCCTCTGTCTCACATTCTCCATAACTGGGGAACCTCAGCCTCACATTCTCCATAACTGGGGACTCTCTGTCTCACATTCTCCATAACTGGGGACTCTCTCCCTCACATTCTCCATAACTGGGGACCCTCTGCCTCACATTCTCCATAACTGGGGTCACTCTGTCTCACATTCTCCATAACTGGGGACTCTCTGCCTCACATTCTCCATAACTGGGGTCTCTATGTCTCACATTCTCCATAATTTGGGATTCTCTGTCTCACATTCTCGATAACTGTGGACTCTCTGTCTCACATTCTCCATAACAGGAGACTCTCTGTCTCACGTTCTCCATAACTGGGGACACTCTGCGTCACATTCTCCATAACTGGGGAATCTCTGTCTCACGTTCTCCATAACTTGGGTCTATCTGTCTCACGTTCTCCATAACTGGGAACTCTCAGCCTCACATTCGCCATAACTGGGGTCTTTCTGGCTCACATTCTCCTTAGCTGTGGACTCTCTGTCTCAGGTTCTCCATAACTGGGGACCCTCTGTCTCATGTTCTCCATAACTGGGGAATCTCTGTCTCACATTCTCCATAACTGGGGACTCTCAGTCTCACATTTTCCATCACTGAGGAATCTCTGTCTTAAGTTCTCGATAACTGATGACACACTGTCTCACGTTCTCCATAACTGGGGACTCTCTGCCTCACATTCCCCATAATTGGGGACTCTCTGTCTCACGTTCTCCATAACTGGGGACTCTCTGTCTCACATTCTCCATAACTGGGGACTCTCTGCCTCACATTCTCCATAACTGGGGTCTCTATGTCTCACATTCTCCATAATTTGGGATTCTCTGTCTCACATTCTCGATAACTGTGGACTCACTGTCTCACATTCTCCATAACTGGGGACTCTCTGCCTCACATTCTCCATAGCTGGGGACTCTCTGTCTCACATTCTCCATAACTGGGGACTCTCTGCCTCACATTCTCCATAATTGGGGACTCTCTGTCTCACGTTCTCCATAACTGGGGTCCCTCTGTCTCACATTCTCCATAACTGGGGACTCTCTGCCTCACATTCTCCATAACTGGGGTCTCTATGTCTCACATTCTCCATAATTTGGGATTCTCTGTCTCACATTCTCGATAACTGTGGACTCACTGTCTCACATTCTCCATAACTGGGGACTCTCTGTCTCACATTCTCCATAACTGGGACTCTCTGTCTCACATTCTCCATAACTGGGCACTCTCTGTCTCACATTCTCGATAACTGGAGATTCTCTGTCTCACGTTCTCCATAACTGGGGACCCTCTGCCTCACGTTCTCCATAACTGGGAACTCTCAGCTTCACGTTCTCCATAACTGGGGACTCTCAGTCTCACGTTCTCCATAACTGGGGGCTCTCAGCCTCACATTCTCCATCACTAGGGAATCTCTGTCTCACGTTCTCCATAAATGGGGACACTCTGTCTCACGTTCTCCATAACTGTGGTCTCTCTGCCTCACTTTCTCCATAACTAGAGACTCTCTAACTCACATTCACCTTAACTTGGAACGCTCTGTCTCACATTCTCCATAGCTTGGGACTCTCTGCCTCACGTTCTCCATGACTGGGGACCCTCTGACTCACATTCTCCATAACTGTGGAATCTCTGTCTCACGTTCTCCATAACTGGGGACACTCTGCGTCACATTCTCCATAACTGGGGAATCTCTGTCTCACGTTCTCCATAACTTGGGTCTATCTGTCTCACGTTCTCCATAACTGGGAACTCTCAGCCTCACATTCTCCATAACTGGGGTCTCTCTGGCTCACATTCTCCAGAACTGGGGACTCTCTGCCTCACATTCTCCATAACTGGGGACTCTCTGCGTCACGTTCTACATAACTGGGGACTCTCTGTCTCACGTTCTCCATAACTGGGGAATCTTTGTCTCACGTTCTCCATGACTGGGAACCCTCTGTCTCACATTCTCTATAACTGGGGACCCTCTACCTCACATTCTCCATAACTGGGGACCCTCTGTCTCACATTCTCCATAACTGGGGACCCTCAGCCTCACATTCTCCATAACTGGGGACTCTCTGTCTCACATTCTCCATAACTGGGGACTCTCTCCCTCACATTCTCCATAACTGGGGACCCTCTGCCTCACATTCTCCATAACTGGGGTCACTCTGTCTCACATTCTCCATAACTGGGGACTCTCTGCCTCACATTCTCCATAACTGGGGAATCTCTGTCTCACGTTCTCCATAACTTGGGTCTATCTGTCTCACGTTCTCCATAACTGGGAACTCTCAGCCTCACATTCTCCATAACTGGGGTCTCTCTGGCTCACATTCTCCAGAACTGGGGACTCTCTGCCTCACATTCTCCATAACTGGGGACTCTCTGCATCACGTTCTCCATAACTGGGGACTCTCTGTCTCACGTTCTCCATAACTGGGGAATCTTTGTCTCACGTTCTCCATGACTGGGAACCTTCTGTCTCACATTCTCTATAACTGGGGACCCTCTACCTCACATTCTCCATAACTGGGGACCCTCTGTCTCACATTCTCCATAACTGGGGAACCTCAGCCTCACATTCTCCATAACTGGGGACTCTCTGTCTCACATTCTCCATAACTGGGGACTCTCTCCCTCACATTCTCCATAACTGGGGACCCTCTGCCTCACATTCTCCATAACTGGGGTCACTCTGTCTCACATTCTCCATAACTGGGGACTCTCTGCCTCACATTCTCCATAACTGGGGTCTCTATGTCTCACATTCTCCATAATTTGGGATTCTCTGTCTCACATTCTCGATAACTGTGGACTCTCTGTCTCACATTCTCCATAACAGGAGACTCTCTGTCTCACATTCTCCATAACTGGGGACACTCTGTCACACATTCTCCATAACTGGGGACTCTGCTGCTCACGTTCTCCTTGATTGGGGACTCCCCAGCTCACTATGACTATGGAATATTTGGCTCACCTTCTTTGGGAAAACTCAACCACATGGTCTCCGTGACAGGGGACTGTTCTCCTCACGTTCTCTCCACGTCACGTCATCTGTGAATATGGACTCTATTGCTCATGGTCTCTGTCACTAGGGACTCTCCGCCTCACGTTCTCCATAACTGGGGAATCTCTGTCTCACGTTCTCCATAACTGTGGTCTCTCTGCCTCACTTTCTCCATAACTAGAGACTCTCTATCTCACATTCACCTTAACTTGGAACGCTCTGTCTCACATTCTCCATAGCTTGGGACTCTCTGCCTCACGTTCTCCATGACTGGGAACCCTCTGACTCACATTCTCCATAACTGTGGAATCTCTGTCTCACGTTCTCCATAACTGGGGACACTCTGCGTCACATTCTCCATAACTGGGGAATCTCTGTCTCACGTTCTCCATAACTTGGGTCTATCTGTCTCACGTTCTCCATAACTGGGAACTCTCAGCCTCACATTCTCCATAACTGGGGTCTTTCTGGCTCACATTCTCCAGAACTGGGGACTCTCTGCCTCACATTCTCCATAACTGGGGACTCTCTGCGTCACGTTCTCCATAACTGGGGACTCTCTGTCTCACGTTCTCCATAACTGGGGAATCTTTGTCTCACGTTCTCCATGACTGGGAACCCTCTGTCTCACATTCTCTATAACTGGGGACCCTCTACCTCACATTCTCCATAACTGGGGACCCTCTGTCTCACATTCTCCATAACTGGGGACCCTCAGCCTCACATTCTCCATAACTGGGGACTCTCTGTCTCACATTCTCCATAACTGGGGACTCTCTCCCTCAAATTCTCCATAATTTGGGATTCTCTGTCTCACATTCTCGATAACTGTGGACTCTCTGTCTCACATTCTCCATAACAGGAGATTCTCTGTCTCACATTCTCCATAACTGGGGACACTCTGTCTCACATTCTCCATAACTGGGGACTCTGCTGCTCACGTTCTCCGTGATTGGGGACTCCCCAGCTCACTATGACTATGGAATATTTGGCTCACCTTCTTTGGGAAAACTCAACCACATGGTCTCCGTGACAGGGGACTGTTCTCCTCACGTTCTCTCCACGTCACGTCATCTGTGAATATGGACTCTATTGCTCATGGTCTCTGTCACTAGGGACTCTCCGCCTCACGTTCTCCATAACTGGGGACTCTCTGCCTCACATTTTCCATAACTGGGGACTCTCTGTCTCACATTCTCCTTAGCTGTGGACTCTCTGTCTCAGGTTCTCCATAACTGGGGACCCTCTGTCTCATGTTCTCCATAACTGGGGAATCTCTGTCTCACATTCTCCATAACTGGGGACTCTCAGTCTCACATTTTCCATCACTGAGGAATCTCTGTCTTAAGTTCTCGATAACTGATGACACACTGTCTCACGTTCTCCATAACTGGGGACTCTCTGCCTCACATTCTCCATAATTGGGGACTCTCTGTCTCACGTTCACCATAACTGGGGACGCTCTGTCTCACATTCTCCATAACTGGGGACTCTCTGCCTCACATTCTCCATAACTGGGGTCTCTATGTCTCACATTCTCCATAATTTGGGATTCTCTGTCTCACATTCTCGATAACTGTGGACTCACTGTCTCACATTCTCCATAACTGGGGACTCTCTGCCTCACATTCTCCATAGCTGGGGACTCTCTGTCTCACATTCTCCATAACTGGGGACTCTCTGCCTCACATTCTCCATAATTGGGGACTCTCTGTCTCACGTTCTCCATAACTGGGGTCCCTCTGTCTCACATTCTCCATAACTGGGGACTCTCTGCCTCACATTCTCCATAACTGGGGTCTCTATGTCTCACATTCTCCATAATTTGGGATTCTCTGTCTCACATTCTCGATAACTGTGGACTCACTGTCTCACATTCTCCATAACTGGGGACTCTCTGTCTCACATTCTCGATAACTGGAGATTCTCTGTCTCACGTTCTCCATAACTGGGGACCCTCTGCCTCACGTTCTCCATAACTGGGAACTCTCAGCTTCACGTTCTCCATAACTGGGGACTCTCAGTCTCACGTTCTCCATAACTGGGGGCTCTCAGCCTCACATTCTCCATCACTAGGGAATCTCTGTCTCACGTTCTCCATAAATGGGGACACTCTGTCTCACGTTCTCCATAACTGTGGTCTCTCTGCCTCACTTTCTCCATAACTAGAGACTCTCTATCTCACATTCACCTTAACTTGGAACGCTCTGTCTCACATTCTCCATAGCTTGGGACTCTCTGCCTCACGTTCTCCATGACTGGGGACCCTCTGACTCACATTCTCCATAACTGTGGAATCTCTGTCTCACGTTCTCCATAACTGGGGACACTCTGCGTCACATTCTCCATAACTGGGGAATCTCTGTCTCACGTTCTCCATAACTTGGGTCTATCTGTCTCACGTTCTCCATAACTGGGAACTCTCAGCCTCACATTCTCCATAACTGGGATCTCTCTGGCTCACATTCTCCAGAACTGGGGACTCTCTGCCTCACATTCTCCATAACTGGGGACTCTCTGCGTCACGTTCTCCATAACTTGGGACTCTCTGTCTCACGTTCTCCATAACTGGGGAATCTTTGTCTCACGTTCTCCATGACTGGGAACCCTCTGTCTCACATTCTCTATAACTGGGGACCCTCTACCTCACATTCTCCATAACTGGGGACCCTCTGTCTCACATTCTCCATAACTGGGGCCCTCAGCCTCACATTCTCCATAACTGGGGACTCTCTGTCTCACATTCTCCATAACTGGGGACACTCTGCCTCACATTCTCCATAACTGGGGTCACTCTGTCTCACATTCTCCATAACTGGGGACTCTCTGCCTCACATTCTCCATAACTGGGGTCTCTATGTCTCACATTCTCAATAATTTGGGATTCTCTGTCTCACATTCTCGATAACTGGGTACTCTCAGCCTCACATTCTACATAACAGGAGACTCTCTGTCTCACATTCTCCATAACTGGGGACACTCTGTCACACATTCTCCATAACTGGGGACTCTGCTGCTCACGTTCTCCGTGATTGGGGGCTCCCCAGCTCACTATGACTATGGAATATTTGGCTCACCTTCTTTGGGAAAACTCAACCACATGGTCTCCGTGACAGGGGACTGTTCTCCTCACGTTCTCTCCACGTCACGTCATCTGTGAATATGGACTCTATTGCTCATGGTCTCTGTCACTAGGGACGCTCCGTCTCAGGTTCTCCATAACTGGGGACCCTCTGTCTCATGTTCTCCATAACTGGGGAATCTCTGTCTCACATTCTCCATAACTGGGGACTCTCAGTCTCACATTTTCCATCACTGAGGAATCTCTGTCTTAAGTTCTCCATAACTGATGACACTCTGTCTCACGTTCTCCATAACTGGGGAATCTCTGTCTCACGTTTTTCATAAATGGGGTCTCTCTGCCTCACATTCTCCATGACTGGGGACTCTCAGTCTCACGTTCTCCATAACTGGGGAATCTTTGTCTCACGTTCTCCATGACTGGGAACCCTCTGTCTCACATTCTCTATAACTGGGGACACTCTACCTCACATTCTCCATAACTGTGGACCCTCTGTCTCACATTCTCCATAACTGGGGACTCTCTGCCTCACATTCTCCATAACTGGGGTCTCTATGTCTCACATTCTCCATAATTTGGGATTCTCTGTCTCACATTCTCGATAACTGTGGACTCACTGTCTCACATTCTCCATAACTGGGGACTCTCTGTCTCACATTCTCCATAACTGGGTCTCTCTGTCTCACATTCTCCATAACTGGGCACTCTCTGTCTCACATTCTCGATAACTGGAGATTCTCTGTCTCACGTTCTCCATAACTGGGGACCCTCTGCCTCACGTTCTCCATAACTGGGAACTCTCAGCTTCACGTTCTCCATAACTGGGGACTCTCAGTCTCACGTTCTCCATAACTGGGGGCTCTCAGCCTCACATTCTCCATCACTAGGGAATCTCTGTCTCACGTTCTCCATAAATGGGGACACTCTGTCTCACGTTCTCCATAACTGTGGTCTCTCTGCCTCACTTTCTCCATAACTAGAGACTCTCTATCTCACATTCACCTTAACTTGGAACGCTCTGTCTCACATTCTCCATAGCTTGGGACTCTCTGCCTCACGTTCTCCATGACTGGGGACCCTCTGACTCACATTCTCCATAACTGTGGAATCTCTGTCTCACGTTCTCCATAACTGGGGACACTCTGCGTCACATTCTCCATAACTGGGGAATCTCTGTCTCACGTTCTCCATAACGTGGGTCTATCTGTCTCACGTTCTCCATAACTGGGAACTCTCAGCCTCACATTCTCCATAACTGGGATCTCTCTGGCTCACATTCTCCAGAACTGGGGACTCTCTGCCTCACATTCTCCATAACTGGGGACTCTCTGCGTCACGTTCTCCATAACTGGGGACTCTCTGTCTCACGTTCTCCATAACTGGGGAATCTTTGTCTCACGTTCTCCATGACTGGGAACACTCTGTCTCACATTCTCTATAACTGGGGACCCTCTACCTCACATTCTCCATAACTGGGGACCCTCTGTCTCACATTCTCCATAACTGGGGACCCTCAGCCTCACATTCTCCATAACTGGGGACTCTCTGTCTCACATTCTTCATAACTGGGGACTCTCTCCCTCACATTCTCCATAACTGGGGACACTCTGCCTCACATTCTCCATAACTGGGGTCACTCTGTCTCACATTCTCCATAACTGGGGACTCTCTGCCTCACATTCTCCATAACTGGGGTCTCTATGTCTCACATTCTCAATAATTTGGGATTCTCTGTCTCACATTCTCGATAACTGGGTACTCTCAGCCTCACATTCTACATAACAGGAGACTCTCTGTCTCACATTCTCCATAACTGGGGACACTCTGTCACACATTCTCCATAACTGGGGACTCTGCTACTCACGTTCTCCGTGATTGGGGGCTCCCCAGCTCACTATGACTATGGAATATTTGGCTCACCTTCTTTGGGAAAACTCAACCACATGGTCTCCGTGACAGGGGACTGTTCTCCTCACGTTCTCTCCACGTCACGTCATCTGTGAATATAGACTCTATTGCTCATGGTCTCTGTCACTAGGGACGCTCCGTCTCAGGTTCTCCATAACTGGGGACCCTCTGTCTCATGTTCTCCATAACTGGGGAATCTCTGTCTCACATTCTCCATAACTGGGGACTCTCAGTCTCACATTTTCCATCACTGAGGAATCTCTGTCTTAAGTTCTCCATAACTGATGACACTCTGTCTCACGTTCTCCATGACTGGGGACCCTCTGACTCACATTCTCCATAACTGTGGAATCTCTGTCTCAGGTTCTCCATAACTGGGGACCCTCTGTCTCATGTTCTCCATAACTGGGGAATCTCTGTCTCACATTCTCCATAACTGGGGACTCTCAGTCTCACATTTTCCATCACTGAGGAATCTCTGTCTTAAGTTCTCCATAACTGATGACACTCTGTCTCACGTTCTCCATAACTGGGGAATCTCTGTCTCACGTTTTTCATAAATGGGGTCTCTCTGCCTCACATTCTCCATGACTGGGGACTCTCAGTCTCACGTTCTCCATAACAGGGGAATCTTTGTCTCACGTTCTCCATGACTGGGAACCCTCTGTCTCACATTCTCTATAACTGGGGACACTCTACCTCACATTCTCCATAACTGTGGACCCTCTGTCTCACATTCTCCATAACTGGGACTCTCTGTCTCACATTCTCCATAACTGGGACTCTCTGCCTCACATTCTCCATAATTGGGGACTCTCTGTCTCACGTTCTCCATAACTGGGGACTCTCTGTCTCACATTCTCCATAACTGGGGACTCTCTGCCTCACATTCTCCGTAGCTGGGGACTCTCTGTCTCACATTCTCCATAACTGGTGACTCTCTGCCTCACATTCTCCATAACTGGGGACTCTGCCTCACATTCTCCATAACTGGGGAATCTCTGCCTCACTTTCTCCATAGCTGGGGACTCTCTGTCTCACGTTCTCCATAACTGGGGACTCTCTGCCTCACATTCTCCATAACTGGGGACCCTCTGCCTCACGTTCTCCATAACTGGGGACCCTCTGTCTCAAATTCTCCATAACTGGGGACACTCTGTCTCACATTCTCGATAATTGGGGACTCTCTGTCTCACGTTCTCCATAACTGGGGTCTCTTTGGCTCACATTCTCGATAACTGGGGACTCTCTGTCTCACATTCTCGATAACTGGCGACTCTCTGTCTCACATTCTTCATACCTGGGGACTCTCTGTCTCACATTCTCCATAACTGGGGACGCTCTGTCTCACATTCTCCATAACTGGGGACTCTCTGTCTCACATTCTCCATAACTGGGGACTCTCTGTCTCACATTCTCCATAACTGGGGACTCTCTCCCTCACATTCTCCATAACTGGGGACCCTCTGCCTCACATTCTCCATAACTGGGGTCACTCTGTCTCACATTCTCCATAACTGGGGACTCTCTGCCTCACATTCTCCATAACTGGGGTCTCTATGTCTCACATTCTCCATAATTTGGGATTCTCTGTCTCACATTCTCGATAACTGTGGACTCTCTGTCTCACATTCTCCATAACTGGGGACACTCTGTCACACATTCTCCATAACTGGGGACTCTGCTGCTCACGTTCTCCGTGATTGGGGAATCCACAGCTCACTATGACTATGGAATATTTGGCTCACCTTCTTTGGGAAAACTCAACCACATGGTCTCCGTGACAGGGGACTGTTCTCCTCACGTTCTCTCCACGTCACGTCATCTGTGAATATGGACTCTATTGCTCATGGTCTCTGTCACTAGGGACTCTCCGCCTCACGTTCTCCATAACTGGGGACTCTCAGCCTCACATTTTCCATAACTGGGGACTCTCTGTCTCACATTCTCCTTAGCTGTGGACTCTCTGTCTCAGGTTCTCCATAACTGGGGACCCTCTGTCTCATGTTCTCCATAACTGGGGAATCTCTGTCTCACATTCTCCATAACTGGGGACTCTCAGTCTCACATTTTCCATCACTGAGGAATCTCTGTCTTAAGTTCTCGATAACTGATGACACACTGTCTCACGTTCTCCATAACTGGGGACTCTCTGCCTCACATTCTCCATAATTGGGGACTCTCTGTCTCACGTTCTCCATAACTGGGGACTCTCTGTCTCACATTCTCCATAACTGGGGACTCTCTGCCTCACATTCTCCATAACTGGGGTCTCTATGTCTCACATTCTCCATAATTTGGGATTCTCTGTCTCACATTCTCGATAACTGTGGACTCACTGTCTCACATTCTCCATAACTGGGGACTCTCTGCCTCACATTCTCCATAGCTGGGGACTCTCTGTCTCACATTCTCCATAACTGGGGACTCTCTGCCTCACATTCTCCATAATTGGGGACTCTCTGTCTCACGTTCTCCATAACTGGGGTCCCTCTGTCTCACATTCTCCATAACTGGGGACTCTCTGCCTCACATTCTCCATAACTGGGGACTCTCTGTCTCACATTCTCCATAACTGGCACTCTCTGTCTCACATTCTCCATAACTGGGCACTCTCTGTCTCACATTCTCGATAACTGGAGATTCTCTGTCTCACGTTCTCCATAACTGGGGACCCTCTGCCTCACGTTCTCCATAACTGGGAACTCTCAGCTTCACGTTCTCCATAACTGGGGACTCTCAGTCTCACGTTCTCCATAACTGGGGGCTCTCAGCCTCACATTCTCCATCACTGGGGAATCTCTGTCTCACGTTCTCCATAAATGGGGACACTCTGTCTCACGTTCTCCATAACTGTGGTCTCTCTGCCTCACTTTCTCCATAACTAGAGACTCTCTATCTCACATTCACCTTAACTTGGAACGCTCTGTCTCACATTCTCCATAGCTTGGGACTCTCTGCCTCACGTTCTCCATGACTGGGGACCCTCTGACTCACATTCTCCATAACTGTGGAATCTCTGTCTCACGTTCTCCATAACTGGGGACACTCTGCGTCACATTCTCCATAACTGGGGAATCTCTGTCTCACGTTCTCCATAACTTGGGTCTATCTGTCTCACGTTCTCCATAACTGGGAACTCTCAGCCTCACATTGTCCATAACTGGGGTCTCTCTGGCTCACATTCTCCAGAACTGGGGACTCTCTGCCTCACATTCTCCATAACTGGGGACTATCTGCGTCACGTTCTCCATAACTGGGGTCTCTCTGTCTCACGTTCTCATAACTGGGGAATATTTGTCTCACGTTCTCCATGACTGGGAACCCTCTGTCTCACATTCTCTATAACTGGGGACCCTCTACCTCACATTCTCCATAACTGGGGACCCTCTGTCTCACATTCTCCATAACTGGGGACCGTCAGCCTCACATTCTCCATAACTGGGGACTCTCTGTCTCACATTCCCCATAACTGGGGACTCTCTCCCTCACATTCTCCATAACTGGGGTCTCTATGTCTCACATTCTCCATAATTTGGGATTCTCTGTCTCACATTCTCCATAACTGGGGACTCTCTGTCTCACATTCTCGAAAACTGCGGACTCTCTGTCTCACAATTCCCATAACTGGGTACTCTGTGTCTCACATTCTCGTTAACTGGCGACTCTCTGTCTCACATTCTCCATAATTGGGACTCTCTGTCTCACATTCTCCATAACTGGGCACTCTCTGTCTCACATTCTCGATAACTGGAGATTCTCTGTCTCACATTCTCCATAACTGGAGTCTCTCCGCCTCACATTCTCGATAACTGCGGACTCTCTGTCTCATGTTCTCGATAACTGGGGACTCTCTGTCTCACATTCTCCATAACTGGGGACCCTCTGCCTCACGTTCTCCATAACTGGGGACCCTCTGTCTCACATTCTCCATAACTGGGGACACTCTGTCTCACATTCTCGATAATTGGGGACTCTCTGTCTCACGTTCTCCATAACTGTGGACTCTCTGCCTCACATTCTCCATAACTGGGGACCCTCTGCCTCACATTCTCCATAACTGGGGACATTCTGTCTCACATTCTCGATAATTGGGGACTCTCTGTCTCACGTTCTCCCTAACTGGGGACTCTCTGTCTCACATTCTCGATAACTGGGGACTCTCTGTCTCACATTCTCGATAACTGGCGACTCTCTGTCTCACATTCTTCATACCTGGGGACTCTCTGTCTCACATTCTCCATAACTGGGGACGCTCTGTCTCACATTCTCTATAACTGGGGACTCTCTGTCTCACATTCTCCATAACTGGGGTCTCTATGTCTCACATTCTCCATAATTTGGGATTCTCTGTCTCACATTCTCCATAACTGGGGACTCTCTGTCTCACATTCTCGATAACTGTGGATTCTCTGTCTCATATTCTCGATCACTGGGGACTCTCTGTCTCACATTCTCGATAACTGGGGATTCTCTGTCTCACATTCTCCATAACTGGGGATTCTCTGTCTCACATTCTCTATAACTGGGGACTCTCTGTCTCACATTCTCGATAACTGGGTATTCTCTGTCTCACATTCTCGATAACTGAGGCCTCTATGTCTCACATTCTCCGTAACTGGGGACCCACTGCCTCACATTCTCCATAACTGCGGACCCTCTGCCTCATGTTCTCCTGAACTGGGGATTCTCTGTCTCACATTCTCCATAACTGGGGATTCTCTGTCTCACATTCTCGATAATTGGGGACTCTCTGTCTCACGTTCTCCATAACTGGGGACTCTCTGTCTCACATTCTCGATAACTGGGGACTCTCTGTCTTACATTCTCCATAACTGGGACTCTCTGTCTCACATTCTCCATAACTGGGCACTCTCTGTCTCACATTCTCGATAACTGGAGATTCTCTGTCTCACATTCTCCATAACTGGAGTTTCTCCGCCTCACGTTCTACATAAATGGGGATGCACTGCCTCACGTTCTCCATAACTGGCGACTCTCTGTCACACATTCTCCATAACTGGGACTCTCTGTCTCACATTCTCCATAACTGGGCACTCTCTGTCTCACATTCTCGATAACTGGAGATTCACTGTCTCACATTCTCCATAACTGGAGTCTCACCGCCTCACGTTCTCCATAACTGGGGTCTCTCTGCCTCACATTCTCCATAACTGGGGACTCTCTGCCTCACATTCTCCATAGCTGGGGACTCTCTGTCTCACATTCTCCATAACTGGGGACTCTCTGCCTCACATTCTCCATAATTGGGGACTCTCTGTCTCACGTTCTCCATAACTGGGGACTCTCTGTCTCACATTCTCCATAACTGGGGACTCTCTGCCTCACATTCTCCGTAGCTGGGGACTCTCTGTCTCACATTCTCCATAACTGGTGTCTCTCTGCCTCACATTCTCCATAACTGGGGACTCTCTGCCTCACTTTCTCCATAGCTGGGGACTCTCTGTCTCACGTTCTCCATAACTGGGGACTCTCTGCCTCACATTCTCCATAACTGGGGACCCTCTGCCTCACGTTCTCCAAAACTGGGGACCCTCTGTCTCAAATTCTCCATAACTGGGGACACTCTGTCTCACATTCTCGATAATTGGGGACTCTCTGTCTCACGTTCTCCATAACTGGGGTCTCTCTGGCTCACATTCTCGATAACTGGGGACTCTCTGTCTCACATTCTCGATAACTGGCGACTCTCTGTCTCACATTCTTCATACCTGGGGACTCTCTGTCTCACATTCTCCATAACTGGGGACGCTCTGTCTCACATTCTCCATAACTGGGGACTCTCTGTCTCACATTCTCCATAACTGGGGACTCTCTGTCTCACATTCTCCATAACTGGGGACTCTCTCCCTCACATTCTCCATAACTGGGGACACTCTGCCTCACATTCTCCATAACTGGGGTCACTCTGTCTCACATTCTCCATAACTGGGGACTCTCTGCCTCACATTCTCCATAACTGGGGTCTCTATGTCTCACATTCTCCATAATTTGGGATTCTCTGTCTCACATTCTCGATAACTGTGGACTCTCTGTCTCACATTCTCCATAACTGGGGACACTCTGTCACACATTCTCCATAACTGGGGATCTGCTGCTCACGTTCTCCGTGATTGGGGAATCCCCAGCTCACTATGACTATGGAATATTTGGCTCACCTTCTTTGGGAAAACTCAACCACATGGTCTCCGTGACAGGGGACTGTTCTCCTCACGTTCTGTCCACGTCACGTCATCTGTGAATATGGACTCTATTGCTCATGGTCTCTGTCACTAGGGACTCTCCGCCTCACGTTCTCCATAACTGGGGACTCTCTGCCTCACATTTTCCATAACTGGGGACTCTCTGTCTCACATTCTCCTTAGCTGTGGACTCTCTGTCTCAGGTTCTCCATAACTGGGGACCCTCTGTCTCATGTTCTCCATAACTGGGGAATCTCTGTCTCACATTCTCCATAACTGGGGACTCTCAGTCTCACATTTTCCATCACTGAGGAATCTCTGTCTTAAGTTCTCGATAACTGATGACACACTGTCTCACGTTCTCCATAACTGGGGACTCTCTGCCTCACATTCTCCATAATTGGGGACTCTCTGTCTCACGTTCTCCATAACTGGGGACTCTCTGTCTCACATTCTCCATAACTGTGGAATCTCTGTCTCACGTTCTCCATAACTGGGGACACTCTGCGTCACATTCTCCATAACTGGGGAATCTCTGTCTCACGTTCTCCATAACTTGGGTCTATCTGTCTCACGTTCTCCATAACTGGGAACTCTCAGCCTCACATTGTCCATAACTGGGGTCTCTCTGGCTCACATTCTCCAGAACTGGGGACTCTCTGCCTCACATTCTCCATAACTGGGGACTATCTGCGTCACGTTCTCCATAACTGGGGACTCTCTGTCTCACGTTCTCCATAACTGGGGAATATTTGTCTCACGTTCTCCATGACTGGGAACCCTCTGTCTCACATTCTCTATAACTGGGGACCCTCTACCTCACATTCTCCATAACTGGGGACCCTCTGTCTCACATTCTCCATAACTGGGGACCGTCAGCCTCACATTCTCCATAACTGGGGACTCTCTGTCTCACATTCCCCATAACTGGGGACTCTCTCCCTCACATTCTCCATAACTGGGGTCTCTATGTCTCACATTCTCCATAATTTGGGATTCTCTGTCTCACATTCTCCATAACTGGGGACTCTCTGTCTCACATTCTCGAAAACTGCGGACTCTCTGTCTCACAATTCCCATAACTGGGTACTCTGTGTCTCACATTCTCGTTAACTGGCGACTCTCTGTCTCACATTCTCCATAATTGGGACTCTCTGTCTCACATTCTCCATAACTGGGCACTCTCTGTCTCACATTCTCGATAACTGGAGATTCTCTGTCTCACATTCTCCATAACTGGAGTCTCTCCGCCTCACATTCTCGATAACTGCGGACTCTCTGTCTCATGTTCTCGATAACTGGGGACTCTCTGTCTCACATTCTCCATAACTGGGGACCCTCTGCCTCACGTTCTCCATAACTGGGGACCCTCTGTCTCACATTCTCCATAACTGGGGACACTCTGTCTCACATTCTCGATAATTGGGGACTCTCTGTCTCACGTTCTCCATAACTGTGGACTCTCTGCCTCACATTCTCCATAACTGGGGACCCTCTGCCTCACATTCTCCATAACTGGGGATATTCTGTCTCACATTCTCGATAATTGGGGACTCTCTGTCTCACGTTCTCCCTAACTGGGGACTCTCTGTCTCACAATCTCGATAACTGGGGACTCTCTGTCTCACATTCTCGATAACTGGCGACTCTCTGTCTCACATTCTTCATACCTGGGGACTCTCTGTCTCACATTCTCCATAACTGGGGACGCTCTGTCTCACATTCTCTATAACTGGGGACTCTCTGTCTCACATTCTCCATAACTGGGGTCTCTATGTCTCACATTCTCCATAATTTGGGATTCTCTGTCTCACATTCTCCATAACTGGGGACTCTCTGTCTCACATTCTCGATAACTGTGGATTCTCTGTCTCATATTCTCGATCACTGGGGACTCTCTGTCTCACATTCTCGATAACTGGGGATTCTCTGTCTCACATTCTCCATAACTGGGGATTCTCTGTCTCACATTCTCTATAACTGGGGACTCTCTGTCTCACATTCTCGATAACTGGGTATTCTCTGTCTCACATTCTCGATAACTGAGGCCTCTATGTCTCACATTCTCCGTAACTGGGGACCCACTGCCTCACATTCTCCATAACTGCGGACCCTCTGCCTCATGTTCTCCTGAACTGGGGATTCTCTGTCTCACATTCTCCATAACTGGGGATTCTCTGTCTCACATTCTCGATAATTGGGGACTCTCTGTCTCACGTTCTCCATAACTGGGGACTCTCTGTCTCACATTCTCGATAACTGGGGACTCTCTGTCTCACATTCTCGATAACTGGAGATTCTCTGTCTCACATTCTCCATAACTGGAGTTTCTCCGCCTCACGTTCTACATAAATGGGGATGCACTGCCTCACGTTCTCCATAACTGGCGACTCTCTGTCACACATTCTCCATAACTGGGACTCTCTGTCTCACATTCTCCATAACTGGGCACTCTCTGTCTCACATTCTCGATAACTGGAGATTCACTGTCTCACATTCTCCATAACTGGAGTCTCACCGCCTCACGTTCTCCATAACTGGGGTCTCTCTGCCTCACATTCTCCATAACTGGGGACTCTCTGCCTCACATTCTCCATAGCTGGGGACTCTCTGTCTCACATTCTCCATAACTGGGGACTCTCTGCCTCACATTCTCCATAACTGGGGACTCTCTGCCTCACATTCTCCATAGCTGGGGACTCTCTGTCTCACATTCTCCATAACTGGGGACTCTCTGCCTCACATTCTCCATAATTGGGGACTCTCTGTCTCACGTTCTCCATAACTGGGGACTCTCTGTCTCACATTCTCCATAACTGGGGACTCTCTGCCTCACATTCTCCGTAGCTGGGGACTCTCTGTCTCACATTCTCCATAACTGGTGTCTCTCTGCCTCACATTCTCCATAACTGGGGACTCTCTGCCTCACTTTCTCCATAGCTGGGGACTCTCTGTCTCACGTTCTCCATAACTGGGGACTCTCTGCCTCACATTCTCCATAACTGGGGACCCTCTGCCTCACGTTCTCCAAAACTGGGGACCCTCTGTCTCAAATTCTCCATAACTGGGGACACTCTGTCTCACATTCTCGATAATTGGGGACTCTCTGTCTCACGTTCTCCATAACTGGGGTCTCTCTGGCTCACATTCTCGATAACTGGGGACTCTCTGTCTCACATTCTCGATAACTGGCGACTCTCTGTCTCACATTCTTCATACCTGGGGACTCTCTGTCTCACATTCTCCATAACTGGGGACGCTCTGTCTCACATTCTCCATAACTGGGGACTCTCTGTCTCACATTCTCCATAACTGGGGACTCTCTGTCTCACATTCTCCATAACTGGGGACTCTCTCCCTCACATTCTCCATAACTGGGGACACTCTGCCTCACATTCTCCGTAACTGGGGTCACTCTGTCTCACATTCTCCATAACTGGGGACTCTCTGTCTCACATTCTCCATAACTGGGGACTCTCTCCCTCACATTCTCCATAACTGGGGACACTCTGCCTCACATTCTCCGTAACTGGGGTCACTCTGTCTCACATTCTCCATAACTGGGGACTCTCTGTCTCACATTCTCGATAACTGGAGATTCTCTGTCTCACATTCTCCATAACTGGAGTTTCTCCGCCTCACGTTCTACATAAATGGGGATGCACTGCCTCACGTTCTCCATAACTGGCGACTCTCTGTCACACATTCTCCATAACTGGGACTCTCTGTCTCACATTCTCCATAACTGGGCACTCTCTGTCTCACATTCTCGATAACTGGAGATTCACTGTCTCACATTCTCCATAACTGGAGTCTCACCGCCTCACGTTCTCCATAACTGGGGTCTCTCTGCCTCACATTCTCCATAACTGGGGACTCTCTGCCTCACATTCTCCATAGCTGGGGACTCTCTGTCTCACATTCTCCATAACTGGGGACTCTCTGCCTCACATTCTCCATAATTGGGGACTCTCTGTCTCACGTTCTCCATAACTGGGGACTCTCTGTCTCACATTCTCCATAACTGGGGACTCTCTGCCTCACATTCTCCGTAGCTGGGGACTCTCTGTCTCACATTCTCCATAACTGGTGTCTCTCTGCCTCACATTCTCCATAACTGGGGACTCTCTGCCTCACTTTCTCCATAGCTGGGGACTCTCTGTCTCACGTTCTCCATAACTGGGGACTCTCTGCCTCACATTCTCCATAACTGGGGACCCTCTGCCTCACGTTCTCCAAAACTGGGGACCCTCTGTCTCAAATTCTCCATAACTGGGGACACTCTGTCTCACATTCTCGATAATTGGGGACTCTCTGTCTCACGTTCTCCATAACTGGGGTCTCTCTGGCTCACATTCTCGATAACTGGGGACTCTCTGTCTCACATTCTCGATAACTGGCGACTCTCTGTCTCACATTCTTCATACCTGGGGACTCTCTGTCTCACATTCTCCATAACTGGGGACGCTCTGTCTCACATTCTCCATAACTGGGGACTCTCTGTCTCACATTCTCCATAACTGGGGACTCTCTGTCTCACATTCTCCATAACTGGGGACTCTCTCCCTCACATTCTCCATAACTGGGGACACTCTGCCTCACATTCTCCGTAACTGGGGTCACTCTGTCTCACATTCTCCATAACTGGGGACTCTGCCTCACATTCTCCATAACTGGGGTCTCTATGTCTCACATTCTCCATAATTTGGGATTCTCTGTCTCACATTCTCGATAACTGTGGACTCTCTGTCTCACATTCTCCATAACTGGGGACACTCTGTCACACATTCTCCATAACTGGGGATCTGCTGCTCACGTTCTCCGTGATTGGGGAATCCCCAGCTCACTATGACTATGGAATATTTGGCTCACCTTCTTTGGGAAAACTCAACCACATGGTCTCCGTGACAGGGGACTGTTCTCCTCACGTTCTGTCCACGTCACGTCATCTGTGAATATGGACTCTATTGCTCATGGTCTCTGTCACTAGGGACTCTCCGCCTCACGTTCTCCATAACTGGGGACTCTCTGCCTCACATTTTCCATAACTGGGGACTCTCTGTCTCACATTCTCCTTAGCTGTGGACTCTCTGTCTCAGGTTCTCCATAACTGGGGACCCTCTGTCTCATGTTCTCCATAACTGGGGAATCTCTGTCTCACATTCTCCATAACTGGGGACTCTCAGTCTCACATTTTCCATCACTGAGGAATCTCTGTCTTAAGTTCTCGATAACTGATGACACACTGTCTCACGTTCTCCATAACTGGGGACTCTCTGCCTCACATTCTCCATAATTGGGGACTCTCTGTCTCACGTTCTCCATAACTGGGGACTCTCTGTCTCACATTCTCCATAACTGGGGACTCTCTGCCTCACATTCTCCATAACTGGGGTCTCTATGTCTCACATTCTCCATAATTTGGGATTCTCTGTCTCACATTCTCGATAACTGTGGACTCACTGTCTCACATTCTCCATAACTGGGGACTCTCTGCCTCACATTCTCCATAGCTGGGGACTCTCTGTCTCACAATCTCCATAACTGGGGACTCTCTGCCTCACATTCTCTATAATTGGGGGCTCTCTGTCTCACGTTCTCCATAACTGGGGTCCCTCTGTCTCACATTCTCCATAACTGGGGACTCTCTGCCTCACATTCTCCATAACTGGGGTCTCTATGTCTCACATTCTCCATAATTTGGGATTCTCTGTCTCACATTCTCGATAACTGTGGACTCACTGTCTCACATTCTCCATAACTGGGGACTCTCTGTCTCACATTCTCCATAACTGGGACTCTCTGTCTCACATTCTCCATAACTGGGCACTCTCTGTCTCACATTCTCGATAACTGGAGATTCTCTGTCTCACGTTCTCCATAACTGGGGACCCTCTGCCTCACGTTCTCCATAACTGGGAACTCTCAGCTTCACGTTCTCCATAACTGGGGACTCTCAGTCTCACGTTCTCCATAACTGGGGGCTCTCAGCCTCACATTCTCCATCACTGGGGAATCTCTGTCTCACGTTCTCCATAAATGGGGACACTCTGTCTCACGTTCTCCATAACTGTGGTCTCTCTGCCTCACTTTCTCCATAACTAGAGACTCTCTATCTCACATTCACCTTAACTTGGAACGCTCTGTCTCACATTCTCCATAGCTTGGGACTCTCTGCCTCACGTTCTCCATGACTGGGGACCCTCTGACTCACATTCTCCATAACTGTGGAATCTCTGTCTCACGTTCTCCATAACTGGGGACACTCTGCGTCACATTCTCCATAACTGGGGAATCTCTGTCTCACGTTCTCCATAACTTGGGTCTATCTGTCTCACGTTCTCCATAACTGGGAACTCTCAGCCTCACATTCTCCATAACTGGGGTCTCTCTGGCTCACATTCTCCAGAACTGGGGACTCTCTGCCTCACATTCTCCATAACTGGGGACTCTCTGCGTCACGTTCTCCATAACTGGGGACTCTCTGTCTCACGTTCTCCATAACTGGGGACCCTCAGCCTCACATTCTCCATAACTGGGGACTCTCTCCCTCACATTCTCCATAACTGGGGTCTCTATGTCTCACATTCTCCATAATTTGGGATTCTCTGTCTCACATTCTCCATAACTGGGGACTCTCTGTCTCACATTCTCGAAAACTGCGGACTCTCTGTCTCACAATTCCCATAACTGGGGTCTCTATGTCTCACATTCTCCATAATTTGGGATTCTCTGTCTCACATTCTCGATAACTGTGGACTCACTGTCTCACATTCTCCATAACTGGGGACTCTCTGCCTCACATTCTCCATAGCTGGGGACTCTCTGTCTCACATTCTCCATAACTGGGGACTCTCTGCCTCACATTCTCCATAATTGGGGACTCTCTGTCTCACGTTCTCCATAACTGGGGTCCCTCTGTCTCACATTCTCCATAACTGGGGACTCTCTGCCTCACATTCTCCATAACTGGGACTCTCTGTCTCACATTCTCCATAACTGGGCACTCTCTGTCTCACATTCTCGATAACTGGAGATTCTCTGTCTCACGTTCTCCATAACTGGGGACCCTCTGCCTCACGTTCTCCATAACTGGGAACTCTCAGCTTCACGTTCTCCATAACTGGGGACTCTCAGTCTCACGTTCTCCATAACTGGGGGCTCTCAGCCTCACATTCTCCATCACTGGGGAATCTCTGTCTCACGTTCTCCATAAATGGGGACACTCTGTCTCACGTTCTCCATAACTGTGGTCTCTCTGCCTCACTTTCTCCATAACTAGAGACTCTCTATCTCACATTCACCTTAACTTGGAACGCTCTGTCTCACATTCTCCATAGCTTGGGACTCTCTGCCTCACGTTCTCCATGACTGGGGACCCTCTGACTCACATTCTCCATAACTGTGGAATCTCTGTCTCACGTTCTCCATAACTGGGGACACTCTGCGTCACATTCTCCATAACTGGGGAATCTCTGTCTCACGTTCTCCATAACTTGGGTCTATCTGTCTCACGTTCTCCATAACTGGGAACTCTCAGCCTCACATTCTCCATAACTGGGGTCTCTCTGGCTCACATTCTCCAGAACTGGGGACTCTCTGCCTCACATTCTCCATAACTGGGGACTCTCTGCGTCACGTTCTCCATAACTGGGGACTCTCTGTCTCACGTTCTCCATAACTGGGGACCCTCAGCCTCACATTCTCCATAACTGGGGACTCTCTGTCTCACATTCCCCATAACTGGGGACTCTCTCCCTCACATTCTCCATAACTGGGGTCTCTATGTCTCACATTCTCCATAATTTGGGATTCTCTGTCTCACATTCTCCATAACTGGGGACTCTCTGTCTCACATTCTCGAAAACTGCGGACTCTCTGTCTCACAATTCCCATAACTGGGGACTCTGTGTCTCACATTCTCGTTAACTGGCGACTCTCTGTCTCACATTCTCCTTAGCTGTGGACTCTCTGTCTCAGGTTCTCCATAACTGGGGACCCTCTGTCTCATGTTCTCCATAACTGGGGAATCTCTGTCTCACATTCTCCATAACTGGGGACTCTCAGTCTCACATTTTCCATCACTGAGGAATCTCTGTCTTAAGTTCTCGATAACTGATGACACACTGTCTCACGTTCTCCATAACTGGGGACTCTCTGCCTCACATTCTCCATAATTGGGGACTCTCTGTCTCACGTTCTCCATAACTGGGGACTCTCTGCCTCACATTCTCCGTAGCTGGGGACTCTCTGTCTCACATTCTCCATAACTGGTGACTCTCTGCCTCACATTCTCCATAACTGGGGACTCTGCCTCACATTCTCCATAACTGGGGACTCTCTGCCTCACTTTCTCCATAGCTGGGGACTCTCTGTCTCACGTTCTCCATAACTGGGGACTCTCTGCCTCACATTCTCCATAACTGGGGACCCTCTGCCTCACGTTCTCCAAAACTGGGGACCCTCTGTCTCAAATTCTCCATAACTGGGGACACTCTGTCTCACATTCTCGATAATTGGGGACTCTCTGTCTCACGTTCTCCATAACTGGGGTCTCTCTGGCTCACATTCTCGATAACTGGGGACTCTCTGTCTCACATTCTCGATAACTGGCGACTCTCTGTCTCACATTCTTCATACCTGGGGACTCTCTGTCTCACATTCTCCATAACTGGGGACGCTCTGTCTCACATTCTCCATAACTGGGGACTCTCTGCCTCACATTCTCCATAACTGGGGACTCTCTGTCTCACATTCTCCATAACTGGGGACTCTCTCCCTCACATTCTCCATAACTGCGGACTCTCTGCCTCACATTCTCCATAACTGGGGTCTCTATGTCTCACATTCTCCATAATTTGGGATTCTCTGTCTCACATTCTCGATAACTGTGGACTCACTGTCTCACATTCTCCATAACTGGGGACTCTCTGCCTCACATTCTCCATAGCTGGAGACTCTCTGTCTCACATTCTCCATAACTGGGGACTCTCTGCCTCACATTCTCCATAATTGGGGACTCTCTATCTCACGTTCTCCATAACTGGGGTCCCTCTGTCTCACATTCTCCATAACTGGGGACTCTCTGCCTCACATTCTCCATAACTGGGGTCTCTATGTCTCACATTCTCCATAATTTGGGATTCTCTGTCTCACATTCTCGATAACTGTGGACTCACTGTCTCACATTCTCCATAACTGGGGACTCTCTGTCTCACATTCTCCATAACTGGGACTCTCTGTCTCACATTCTCCATAACTGGGCACTCTCTGTCTCACATTCTCGATAACTGGAGATTCTCTGTCTCACGTTCTCCATAACTGGGGACCCTCTGCCTCACGTTCTCCATAACTGGGAACTCTCAGCTTCACGTTCTCCATAACTGGGGACTCTCAGTCTCACGTTCTCCATAACTGGGGGCTCTCAGCCTCACATTCTCCATCACTGGGGAATCTCTGTCTCACGTTCTCCATAAATGGGGACACTCTGTCTCACGTTCTCCATAACTGTGGTCTCTCTGCCTCACTTTCTCCATAACTAGAGACTCTCTATCTCACATTCACCTTAACTTGGAACGCTCTGTCTCACATTCTCCATAGCTTGGGACTCTCTGCCTCACGTTCTCCATGACTGGGGACCCTCTGACTCACATTCTCCATAACTGTGGAATCTCTGTCTCACGTTCTCCATAACTGGGGACACTCTGCGTCACATTCTCCATAACTGGGGAATCTCTGTCTCACGTTCTCCATAACTTGGGTCTATCTGTCTCACGTTCTCCATAACTGGGAACTCTCAGCCTCACATTCTCCATAACTGGGGTCTCTCTGGCTCACATTCTCCAGAACTGGGGACTCTCTGCCTCACATTCTCCATAACTGGGGACTCTCTGCGTCACGTTCTCCATAACTGGGGACTCTCTGTCTCACGTTCTCCATAACTGGGGACCCTCAGCCTCACATTCTCCATAACTGGGGACTCTCTGTCTCACATTCCCCATAACTGGGGACTCTCTCCCTCACATTCTCCATAACTGGGGTCTCTATGTCTCACACTCTCCATAATTTGGGATTCTCTGTCTCACATTCTCCATAACTGGGGACTCTCTGTCTCACATTCTCGAAAACTGCGGACTCTCTGTCTCACAATTCCCATAACTGGGGACTCTGTGTCTCACATTCTCGTTAACTGGCGACTCTCTGTCTCACATTCTCCTTAGCTGTGGACTCTCTGTCTCAGGTTCTCCATAACTGGGGACCCTCTGTCTCATGTTCTCCATAACTGGGGAATCTCTGTCTCACATTCTCCATAACTGGGGACTCTCAGTCTCACATTTTCCATCACTGAGGAATCTCTGTCTTAAGTTCTCGATAACTGATGACACACTGTCTCACGTTCTCCATAACTGGGGACTCTCTGCCTCACATTCTCCATAATTGGGGACTCTCTGTCTCACGTTCTCCATAACTGGGGACTCTCTGTCTCACATTCTCCATAACTGCGGACTCTCTGCCTCACATTCTCCATAACTGGGGTCTCTATGTCTCACATTCTCCATAATTTGGGATTCTCTGTCTCACATTCTCGATAACTGTGGACTCACTGTCTCACATTCTCCATAACTGGGGACTCTCTGCCTCACATTCTCCATAGCTGGGGACTCTCTGTCTCACATTCTCCATAACTGGGGACTCTCTGCCTCACATTCTCCATAATTGGGGACTCTCTGTCTCACGTTCTCCATAACTGGGGTCCCTCTGTCTCACATTCTCCATAACTGGGGACTCTCTGCCTCACATTCTCCATAACTGGGGTCTCTATGTCTCACATTCTCCATAATTTGGGATTCTCTGTCTCACATTCTCGATAACTGTGGACTCACTGTCTCACATTCTCCATAACTGGGGACTCTCTGTCTCACATTCTCCATAACTGGGACTCTCTGTCTCACATTCTCCATAACTGGGCACTCTCTGTCTCACATTCTCGATAACTGGAGATTCTCTGTCTCACGTTCTCCATAACTGGGGACCCTCTGCCTCACGTTCTCCATAACTGGGAACTCTCAGCTTCACGTTCTCCATAACTGGGGACTCTCAGTCTCACGTTCTCCATAACTGGGGGCTCTCAGCCTCACATTCTCCATCACTGGGGAATCTCTGTCTCACGTTCTCCATAAATGGGGACACTCTGTCTCACGTTCTCCATAACTGTGGTCTCTCTGCCTCACTTTCTCCATAACTAGAGACTCTCTATCTCACATTCACCTTAACTTGGAACGCTCTGTCTCACATTCTCCATAGCTTGGGACTCTCTGCCTCACGTTCTCCATGACTGGGGACCCTCTGACTCACATTCTCCATAACTGTGGAATCTCTGTCTCACGTTCTCCATAACTTGGGTCTATCTGTCTCACGTTCTCCATAACTGGGAACTCTCAGCCTCACATTCTCCATAACTGGGGTCTCTCTGGCTCACATTCTCCAGAACTGGGGACTCTCAGTCTCACATTTTCCATCACTGAGGAATCTCTGTCTTAAGTTCTCGATAACTGATGACACACTGTCTCACGTTCTCCATAACTGGGGACTCTCTGCCTCACATTCTCCATAATTGGGGACTCTCTGTCTCACGTTCTCCATAACTGGGGACTCTCTGTCTCACATTCTCCATAACTGCGGACTCTCTGCCTCACATTCTCCATAACTGGGGTCTCTATGTCTCACATTCTCCATAATTTGGGATTCTCTGTCTCACATTCTCGATAACTGTGGACTCACTGTCTCACATTCTCCATAACTGGGGACTCTCTGCCTCACATTCTCCATAGCTTGGGACTCTCTGCCTCACGTTCTCCATGACTGGGGACACTCTGACTCACATTCTCCATAACTGTGGAATCTCTGTCTCACGTTCTCCATAACTGGGGACACTCTGCGTCACATTCTCCATAACTGGGGAATCTCTGTCTCACGTTCTCCATAACTTGGGTCTATCTGTCTCATGTTCTCCATAACTGGGAACTCTCAGCCTCACATTCTCCATAACTGGGGTCTCTCTGGCTCACATTCTCCAGAACTGGGGACTCTCTGTCTCACATTCTCCATAACTGGGGTCTCTATGTCTCACATTCTCCATAATTTGGGATTCTCTGTCTCACATTCTCCATAACTGGGGACTCTCTGTCTCACATTCTCGAAAACTGCGGACTCTCTGTCTCACAATTCCCATAACTGGGGACTCTGTGTCTCACATTCTCGTTAACTGGCGACTCTCTGTCTCACATTCTCCTTAGCTGTGGACTCTCTGTCTCAGGTTCTCCATAACTGGGGACCCTCTGTCTCATGTTCTCCATAACTGGGGAATCTCTGTCTCACATTCTCCATAACTGGGGACTCTCAGTCTCACATTTTCCATCACTGAGGAATCTCTGTCTTAAGTTCTCGATAACTGATGACACACTGTCTCACGTTCTCCATAACTGGGGACTCTCTGCCTCACATTCTCCATAATTGGGGACTCTCTGTCTCACGTTCTCCATAACTGGGGACTCTCTGCCTCACATTCTCCGTAGCTGGGGACTCTCTGTCTCACATTCTCCATAACTGGTGACTCTCTGCCTCACATTCTCCATAACTGGGGACTCTGCCTCACATTCTCCATAACTGGGGACTCTCTGCCTCACTTTCTCCATAGCTGGGGACTCTCTGTCTCACGTTCTCCATAACTGGGGACTCTCTGCCTCACATTCTCCATAACTGGGGACCCTCTGCCTCACGTTCTCCAAAACTGGGGACCCTCTGTCTCAAATTCTCCATAACTGGGGACACTCTGTCTCACATTCTCGATAATTGGGGACTCTCTGTCTCACGTTCTCCATAACTGGGGTCTCTCTGGCTCACATTCTCGATAACTGGGGACTCTCTGTCTCACATTCTCGATAACTGGCGACTCTCTGTCTCACATTCTTCATACCTGGGGACTCTCTGTCTCACATTCTCCATAACTGGGGACGCTCTGTCTCACATTCTCCATAACTGGGGACTCTCTGCCTCACATTCTCCATAACTGGGGACTCTCTGTCTCACATTCTCCATAACTGGGGACTCTCTCCCTCACATTCTCCATAACTGCGGACTCTCTGCCTCACATTCTCCATAACTGGGGTCTCTATGTCTCACATTCTCCATAATTTGGGATTCTCTGTCTCACATTCTCGATAACTGTGGACTCACTGTCTCACATTCTCCATAACTGGGGACTCTCTGCCTCACATTCTCCATAGCTGGAGACTCTCTGTCTCACATTCTCCATAACTGGGGACTCTCTGCCTCACATTCTCCATAATTGGGGACTCTCTATCTCACGTTCTCCATAACTGGGGTCCCTCTGTCTCACATTCTCCATAACTGGGGACTCTCTGCCTCACATTCTCCATAACTGGGGTCTCTATGTCTCACATTCTCCATAATTTGGGATTCTCTGTCTCACATTCTCGATAACTGTGGACTCACTGTCTCACATTCTCCATAACTGGGGACTCTCTGTCTCACATTCTCCATAACTGGGACTCTCTGTCTCACATTCTCCATAACTGGGCACTCTCTGTCTCACATTCTCGATAACTGGAGATTCTCTGTCTCACGTTCTCCATAACTGGGGACCCTCTGCCTCACGTTCTCCATAACTGGGAACTCTCAGCTTCACGTTCTCCATAACTGGGGACTCTCAGTCTCACGTTCTCCATAACTGGGGGCTCTCAGCCTCACATTCTCCATCACTGGGGAATCTCTGTCTCACGTTCTCCATAAATGGGGACACTCTGTCTCACGTTCTCCATAACTGTGGTCTCTCTGCCTCACTTTCTCCATAACTAGAGACTCTCTATCTCACATTCACCTTAACTTGGAACGCTCTGTCTCACATTCTCCATAGCTTGGGACTCTCTGCCTCACGTTCTCCATGACTGGGGACCCTCTGACTCACATTCTCCATAACTGTGGAATCTCTGTCTCACGTTCTCCATAACTGGGGACACTCTGCGTCACATTCTCCATAACTGGGGAATCTCTGTCTCACGTTCTCCATAACTTGGGTCTATCTGTCTCACGTTCTCCATAACTGGGAACTCTCAGCCTCACATTCTCCATAACTGGGGTCTCTCTGGCTCACATTCTCCAGAACTGGGGACTCTCTGCCTCACATTCTCCATAACTGGGGACTCTCTGCGTCACGTTCTCCATAACTGGGGACTCTCTGTCTCACGTTCTCCATAACTGGGGACCCTCAGCCTCACATTCTCCATAACTGGGGACTCTCTGTCTCACATTCCCCATAACTGGGGACTCTCTCCCTCACATTCTCCATAACTGGGGTCTCTATGTCTCACACTCTCCATAATTTGGGATTCTCTGTCTCACATTCTCCATAACTGGGGACTCTCTGTCTCACATTCTCGAAAACTGCGGACTCTCTGTCTCACAATTCCCATAACTGGGGACTCTGTGTCTCACATTCTCGTTAACTGGCGACTCTCTGTCTCACATTCTCCTTAGCTGTGGACTCTCTGTCTCAGGTTCTCCATAACTGGGGACCCTCTGTCTCATGTTCTCCATAACTGGGGAATCTCTGTCTCACATTCTCCATAACTGGGGACTCTCAGTCTCACATTTTCCATCACTGAGGAATCTCTGTCTTAAGTTCTCGATAACTGATGACACACTGTCTCACGTTCTCCATAACTGGGGACTCTCTGCCTCACATTCTCCATAATTGGGGACTCTCTGTCTCACGTTCTCCATAACTGGGGACTCTCTGTCTCACATTCTCCATAACTGCGGACTCTCTGCCTCACATTCTCCATAACTGGGGTCTCTATGTCTCACATTCTCCATAATTTGGGATTCTCTGTCTCACATTCTCGATAACTGTGGACTCACTGTCTCACATTCTCCATAACTGGGGACTCTCTGCCTCACATTCTCCATAGCTGGGGACTCTCTGTCTCACATTCTCCATAACTGGGGACTCTCTGCCTCACATTCTCCATAATTGGGGACTCTCTGTCTCACGTTCTCCATAACTGGGGTCCCTCTGTCTCACATTCTCCATAACTGGGGACTCTCTGCCTCACATTCTCCATAACTGGGGTCTCTATGTCTCACATTCTCCATAATTTGGGATTCTCTGTCTCACATTCTCGATAACTGTGGACTCACTGTCTCACATTCTCCATAACTGGGGACTCTCTGTCTCACATTCTCCATAACTGGGACTCTCTGTCTCACATTCTCCATAACTGGGCACTCTCTGTCTCACATTCTCGATAACTGGAGATTCTCTGTCTCACGTTCTCCATAACTGGGGACCCTCTGCCTCACGTTCTCCATAACTGGGAACTCTCAGCTTCACGTTCTCCATAACTGGGGACTCTCAGTCTCACGTTCTCCATAACTGGGGGCTCTCAGCCTCACATTCTCCATCACTGGGGAATCTCTGTCTCACGTTCTCCATAAATGGGGACACTCTGTCTCACGTTCTCCATAACTGTGGTCTCTCTGCCTCACTTTCTCCATAACTAGAGACTCTCTATCTCACATTCACCTTAACTTGGAACGCTCTGTCTCACATTCTCCATAGCTTGGGACTCTCTGCCTCACGTTCTCCATGACTGGGGACCCTCTGACTCACATTCTCCATAACTGTGGAATCTCTGTCTCACGTTCTCCATAACTTGGGTCTATCTGTCTCACGTTCTCCATAACTGGGAACTCTCAGCCTCACATTCTCCATAACTGGGGTCTCTCTGGCTCACATTCTCCAGAACTGGGGACTCTCAGTCTCACATTTTCCATCACTGAGGAATCTCTGTCTTAAGTTCTCGATAACTGATGACACACTGTCTCACGTTCTCCATAACTGGGGACTCTCTGCCTCACATTCTCCATAATTGGGGACTCTCTGTCTCACGTTCTCCATAACTGGGGACTCTCTGTCTCACATTCTCCATAACTGCGGACTCTCTGCCTCACATTCTCCATAACTGGGGTCTCTATGTCTCACATTCTCCATAATTTGGGATTCTCTGTCTCACATTCTCGATAACTGTGGACTCACTGTCTCACATTCTCCATAACTGGGGACTCTCTGCCTCACATTCTCCATAGCTTGGGACTCTCTGCCTCACGTTCTCCATGACTGGGGACACTCTGACTCACATTCTCCATAACTGTGGAATCTCTGTCTCACGTTCTCCATAACTGGGGACACTCTGCGTCACATTCTCCATAACTGGGGAATCTCTGTCTCACGTTCTCCATAACTTGGGTCTATCTGTCTCATGTTCTCCATAACTGGGAACTCTCAGCCTCACATTCTCCATAACTGGGGTCTCTCTGGCTCACATTCTCCAGAACTGGGGACTCTCTGCCTCACATTCTCCATAACTGGGGACTCTCTGCGTCACGTTCTCCATAACTGGGGACTCTCTGTCTCACGTTCTCCATAACTGGGGACCCTCAGCCTCACATTCTCCATAACTGGGGACTCTCTGTCTCACATTCCCCATAACTGGGGACACTCTCCCTCACATTCTCCATAACTGGGGTCTCTATGTCTCACATTCTCCATAATTTGGTATTCTCTGTCTCACATTCTCCATAACTGGGGACTCTCTGTCTCACATTCTCGATAACTGTGGACTCACTGTCTCACATTCTCCATAACTGGGGACTCTCTGCCTCACATTCTCCATAGCTGGGGACTCTCTGTCTCACATTCTCCATAACTGGGGACTCTCTGCCTCACATTCTCCATAATTGGGGACTCTCTGTCTCACGTTCTCCATAACTGGGGTCCCTCTGTCTCACATTCTCCATAACTGGGGACTCTCTGCCTCACATTCTCCATAACTGGGGTCTCTATGTCTCACATTCTCCATAATTTGGGATTCTCTGTCTCACATTCTCGATAACTGTGGACTCACTGTCTCACATTCTCCATAACTGGGGACTCTCTGTCTCACATTCTCCATAACTGGGACTCTCTGTCTCACATTCTCCATAACTGGGCACTCTCTGTCTCACATTCTCGATAACTGGAGATTCTCTGTCTCACGTTCTCCATAACTGGGGACCCTCTGCCTCACGTTCTCTATAACTGGGAACTCTCAGCTTCACGTTCTCCATAACTGGGGACTCTCAGTCTCACGTTCTCCATAACTGGGGGCTCTCAGCCTCACATTCTCCATCACTGGGGAATCTCTGTCTCACGTTCTCCATAAATGGGGACACTCTGTCTCACGTTCTCCATAACTGTGGTCTCTCTGCCTCACTTTCTCCATGACTAGAGACTCTCTATCTCACATTCACCTTAACTTGGAACGCTCTGATTCACATTCTCCATAGCTTGGGACTCTCTGCCTCACGTTCTCCATGACTGGGGACCCTCTGACTCACATTCTCCATAACTGTGGAATCTCTGTCTCACGTTCTCCATAACTGGGGACACTCTGCGTCACATTCTCCATAACTGGGGAATCTCTGTCTCACGTTCTCCATAACTTGGGTCTATCTGTCTCACGTTCTCCATAACTGGGAACTCTCAGCCTCACATTCTCCATAACTGGGGTCTCTCTGGCTCACATTCTCCAGAACTGGGGACTCTCTGCCTCACATTCTCCATAACTGGGGACTCTCTGCGTCACGTTCTCCATAACTGGGGACTCTCTGTCTCACGTTCTCCATAACTGGGGACCCTCAGCCTCACATTCTCCATAACTGGGGACTCTCTCCCTCACATTCTCCATAACTGGGGTCTCTATGTCTCACATTCTCCATAATTTGGGATTCTCTGTCTCACATTCTCCATAACTGGGGACTCTCTGTCTCACATTCTCGAAAACTGCGGACTCTCTGTCTCACAATTCCCATAACTGGGGTCTCTATGTCTCACATTCTCCATAATTTGGGATTCTCTGTCTCACATTCTCGATAACTGTGGACTCACTGTCTCACATTCTCCATAACTGGGGACTCTCTGCCTCACATTCTCCATAGCTGGGGACTCTCTGTCTCACATTCTCCATAACTGGGGACTCTCTGCCTCACATTCTCCATAATTGGGGACTCTCTGTCTCACGTTCTCCATAACTGGGGTCCCTCTGTCTCACATTCTCCATAACTGGGGACTCTCTGCCTCCCATTCTCCATAACTGGGGTCTCTATGTCTCACATTCTCCATAATTTGGGATTCTCTGTCTCACATTCTCGATAACTGTGGACTCACTGTCTCACATTCTCCATAACTGGGGACTCTCTGTCTCACATTCTCCATAACTGGGACTCTCTGTCTCACATTCTCCATAACTGGGCACTCTCTGTCTCACATTCTCGATAACTGGAGATTCTCTGTCTCACGTTCTCCATAACTGGGGACCCTCTGCCTCACGTTCTCCATAACTGGGAACTCTCAGCTTCACGTTCTCCATAACTGGGGACTCTCAGTCTCACGTTCTCCATAACTGGGGGCTCTCAGCCTCACATTCTCCATCACTGGGGAATCTCTGTCTCACGTACTCCATAAATGGGGACACTCTGTCTCACGTTCTCCATAACTGTGGTCTCTCTGCCTCACTTTCTCCATAACTAGAGACTCTCTATCTCACATTCACCTTAACTTGGAACGCTCTGTCTCACATTCTCCATAGCTTGGGACTCTCTGCCTCACGTTCTCCATGACTGGGGACCCTCTGACTCACATTCTCCATAACTGTGGAATCTCTGTCTCACGTTCTCCATAACTGGGGACACTCTGCGTCACATTCTCCATAACTGGGGAATCTCTGTCTCACGTTCTCCATAACTTGGGTCTATCTGTCTCACGTTCTCCATAACTGGGAACTCTCAGCCTCACATTCTCCATAACTGGGGTCTCTCTGGCTCACATTCTCCAGAACTGGGGACACTCTGCCTCACATTCTCCATAACTGGGGACTCTCTGCGTCACGTTCTCCATAACTGGGGACTCTCTGTCTCACGTTCTCCATAACTGGGGACCCTCAGCCTCACATTCTCCATAACTGGGGACTCTCTGTCTCACATTCCCCATAACTGGGGACTCTCTCCCTCACATTCTCCATAACTGGGGTCTCTATGTCTCACATTCTCCATAATTTAGGATTCTCTGTCTCACATTCTCCATAACTGGGGACTCTCTGTCTCACATTCTCGATAACTGTGGACTCACTGTCTCACATTCTCCATAACTGGGGACTCTCTGCCTCACATTCTCCATAGCTGGGGACTCTCTGTCTCACATTCTCCATAACTGGGGACTCTCTGCCTCACATTCTCCATAATTGGGGACTCTCTGTCTCACGTTCTCCATAACTGGGGTCCCTCTGTCTCACATTCTCCATAACTGGGGACTCTCTGCCTCACATTCTCCATAACTGGGGTCTCTATGTCTCACATTCTCCATAATTTGGGATTCTCTGTCTCACATTCTCGATAACTGTGGACTCACTGTCTCACATTCTCCATAACTGGGGACTCTCTGTCTCACATTCTCCATAACTGGGACTCTCTGTCTCACATTCTCCATAACTGGGCACTCTCTGTCTCACATTCTCGATAACTGGAGATTCTCTGTCTCACGTTCTCCATAACTGGGGACCCTCTGCCTCACGTTCTCCATAACTGGGAACTCTCAGCTTCACGTTCTCCATAACTGGGGACTCTCAGTCTCACGTTCTCCATAACTGGGGGCTCTCAGCCTCACATTCTCCATCACTGGGGAATCTCTGTCTCACGTTCTCCATAAATGGGGACACTCTGTCTCACGTTCTCCATAACTGTGGTCTCTCTGCCTCACTTTCTCCATAACTAGAGACTCTCTATCTCACATTCACCTTAACTTGGAACGCTCTGTCTCACATTCTCCATAGCTTGGGACTCTCTGCCTCACGTTCTCCATGACTGGGGACCCTCTGACTCACATTCTCCATAACTGTGGAATCTCTGTCTCACGTTCTCCATAACTGGGGACACTCTGCGTCACATTCTCCATAACTGGGGAATCTCTGTCTCACGTTCTCCATAACTTGGGTCTATCTGTCTCACGTTCTCCATAACTGGGAACTCTCAGCCTCACATTCTCCATAACTGGGGTCTCTCTGGCTCACATTCTCCAGAACTGGGGACTCTCTGCCTCACATTCTCCATAACTGGGGACTCTCTGCGTCACGTTCTCCATAACTGGGGACTCTCTGTCTCACGTTCTCCATAACTGGGGACCCTCAGCCTCACATTCTCCATAACTGGGGACTCTCTCCCTCACATTCTCCATAACTGGGGTCTCTATGTCTCACATTCTCCATAATTTGGGATTCTCTGTCTCACATTCTCCATAACTGGGGACCCTCAGCCTCACATTCTCCATAACTGGGGACTCTCTCCCTCACATTCTCCATAACTGGGGTCTCTATGTCTCACATTCTCCATAATTTGGGATTCTCTGTCTCACATTCTCCATAACTGGGGACTCTCTGTCTCACATTCTCGAAAACTGCGGACTCTCTGTCTCACAATTCCCATAACTGGGGTCTCTATGTCTCACATTCTCCATAATTTGGGATTCTCTGTCTCACATTCTCGATAACTGTGGACTCACTGTCTCACATTCTCCATAACTGGGGACTCTCTGCCTCACATTCTCCATAGCTGGGGACTCTCTGTCTCACATTCTCCATAACTGGGGACTCTCTGCCTCACATTCTCCATAATTGGGGACTCTCTGTCTCACGTTCTCCATAACTGGGGTCCCTCTGTCTCACATTCTCCATAATTTGGGATTCTCTGTCTCACATTCTCGATAACTGTGGACTCACTGTCTCACATTCTCCATAACTGGGGACTCTCTGTCTCACATTCTCCATAACTGGGACTCTCTGTCTCACATTCTCCATAACTGGGCACTCTCTGTCTCACATTCTCGATAACTGGAGATTCTCTGTCTCACGTTCTCCATAACTGGGGACCCTCTGCCTCACGTTCTCCATAACTGGGAACTCTCAGCTTCACGTTCTCCATAACTGGGGACTCTCTGTCTCACGTTCTCCATAACTGGGGACCCTCAGCCTCACATTCTCCATAACTGGGGACTCTCTGTCTCACATTCCCCATAACTGGGGACTCTCTCCCTCACATTCTCCATAACTGGGGTCTCTATGTCTCACACTCTCCATAATTTGGGATTCTCTGTCTCACATTCTCCATAACTGGGGACTCTCTGTCTCACATTCTCGAAAACTGCGGACTCTCTGTCTCACAATTCCCATAACTGGGGACTCTGTGTCTCACATTCTCGTTAACTGGCGACTCTCTGTCTCACATTCTCCTTAGCTGTGGACTCTCTGTCTCAGGTTCTCCATAACTGGGGACCCTCTGTCTCATGTTCTCCATAACTGGGGAATCTCTGTCTCACATTCTCCATAACTGGGGACTCTCAGTCTCACATTTTCCATCACTGAGGAATCTCTGTCTTAAGTTCTCGATAACTGATGACACACTGTCTCACGTTCTCCATAACTGGGGACTCTCTGCCTCACATTCTCCATAATTGGGGACTCTCTGTCTCACGTTCTCCATAACTGGGGACTCTCTGTCTCACATTCTCCATAACTGCGGACTCTCTGCCTCACATTCTCCATAACTGGGGTCTCTATGTCTCACATTCTCCATAATTTGGGATTCTCTGTCTCACATTCTCGATAACTGTGGACTCACTGTCTCACATTCTCCATAACTGGGGACTCTCTGCCTCACATTCTCCATAGCTGGGGACTCTCTGTCTCACATTCTCCATAACTGGGGACTCTCTGCCTCACATTCTCCATAATTGGGGACTCTCTGTCTCACGTTCTCCATAACTGGGGTCCCTCTGTCTCACATTCTCCATAACTGGGGACTCTCTGCCTCACATTCTCCATAACTGGGGTCTCTATGTCTCACATTCTCCATAATTTGGGATTCTCTGTCTCACATTCTCGATAACTGTGGACTCACTGTCTCACATTCTCCATAACTGGGGACTCTCTGTCTCACATTCTCCATAACTGGGACTCTCTGTCTCACATTCTCCATAACTGGGCACTCTCTGTCTCACATTCTCGATAACTGGAGATTCTCTGTCTCACGTTCTCCATAACTGGGGACCCTCTGCCTCACGTTCTCCATAACTGGGAACTCTCAGCTTCACGTTCTCCATAACTGGGGACTCTCAGTCTCACGTTCTCCATAACTGGGGGCTCTCAGCCTCACATTCTCCATCACTGGGGAATCTCTGTCTCACGTTCTCCATAAATGGGGACACTCTGTCTCACGTTCTCCATAACTGTGGTCTCTCTGCCTCACTTTCTCCATAACTAGAGACTCTCTATCTCACATTCACCTTAACTTGGAACGCTCTGTCTCACATTCTCCATAGCTTGGGACTCTCTGCCTCACGTTCTCCATGACTGGGGACCCTCTGACTCACATTCTCCATAACTGTGGAATCTCTGTCTCACGTTCTCCATAACTTGGGTCTATCTGTCTCACGTTCTCCATAACTGGGAACTCTCAGCCTCACATTCTCCATAACTGGGGTCTCTCTGGCTCACATTCTCCAGAACTGGGGACTCTCAGTCTCACATTTTCCATCACTGAGGAATCTCTGTCTTAAGTTCTCGATAACTGATGACACACTGTCTCACGTTCTCCATAACTGGGGACTCTCTGCCTCACATTCTCCATAATTGGGGACTCTCTGTCTCACGTTCTCCATAACTGGGGACTCTCTGTCTCACATTCTCCATAACTGCGGACTCTCTGCCTCACATTCTCCATAACTGGGGTCTCTATGTCTCACATTCTCCATAATTTGGGATTCTCTGTCTCACATTCTCGATAACTGTGGACTCACTGTCTCACATTCTCCATAACTGGGGACTCTCTGCCTCACATTCTCCATAGCTTGGGACTCTCTGCCTCACGTTCTCCATGACTGGGGACACTCTGACTCACATTCTCCATAACTGTGGAATCTCTGTCTCACGTTCTCCATAACTGGGGACACTCTGCGTCACATTCTCCATAACTGGGGAATCTCTGTCTCACGTTCTCCATAACTTGGGTCTATCTGTCTCATGTTCTCCATAACTGGGAACTCTCAGCCTCACATTCTCCATAACTGGGGTCTCTCTGGCTCACATTCTCCAGAACTGGGGACTCTCTGCCTCACATTCTCCATAACTGGGGACTCTCTGCGTCACGTTCTCCATAACTGGGGACTCTCTGTCTCACGTTCTCCATAACTGGGGACCCTCAGCCTCACATTCTCCATAACTGGGGACTCTCTGTCTCACATTCCCCATAACTGGGGACACTCTCCCTCACATTCTCCATAACTGGGGTCTCTATGTCTCACATTCTCCATAATTTGGTATTCTCTGTCTCACATTCTCCATAACTGGGGACTCTCTGTCTCACATTCTCGATAACTGTGGACTCACTGTCTCACATTCTCCATAACTGGGGACTCTCTGCCTCACATTCTCCATAGCTGGGGACTCTCTGTCTCACATTCTCCATAACTGGGGACTCTCTGCCTCACATTCTCCATAATTGGGGACTCTCTGTCTCACGTTCTCCATAACTGGGGTCCCTCTGTCTCACATTCTCCATAACTGGGGACTCTCTGCCTCACATTCTCCATAACTGGGGTCTCTATGTCTCACATTCTCCATAATTTGGGATTCTCTGTCTCACATTCTCGATAACTGTGGACTCACTGTCTCACATTCTCCATAACTGGGGACTCTCTGTCTCACATTCTCCATAACTGGGACTCTCTGTCTCACATTCTCCATAACTGGGCACTCTCTGTCTCACATTCTCGATAACTGGAGATTCTCTGTCTCACGTTCTCCATAACTGGGGACCCTCTGCCTCACGTTCTCTATAACTGGGAACTCTCAGCTTCACGTTCTCCATAACTGGGGACTCTCAGTCTCACGTTCTCCATAACTGGGGGCTCTCAGCCTCACATTCTCCATCACTGGGGAATCTCTGTCTCACGTTCTCCATAAATGGGGACACTCTGTCTCACGTTCTCCATAACTGTGGTCTCTCTGCCTCACTTTCTCCATGACTAGAGACTCTCTATCTCACATTCACCTTAACTTGGAACGCTCTGATTCACATTCTCCATAGCTTGGGACTCTCTGCCTCACGTTCTCCATGACTGGGGACCCTCTGACTCACATTCTCCATAACTGTGGAATCTCTGTCTCACGTTCTCCATAACTGGGGACACTCTGCGTCACATTCTCCATAACTGGGGAATCTCTGTCTCACGTTCTCCATAACTTGGGTCTATCTGTCTCACGTTCTCCATAACTGGGAACTCTCAGCCTCACATTCTCCATAACTGGGGTCTCTCTGGCTCACATTCTCCAGAACTGGGGACTCTCTGCCTCACATTCTCCATAACTGGGGACTCTCTGCGTCACGTTCTCCATAACTGGGGACTCTCTGTCTCACGTTCTCCATAACTGGGGACCCTCAGCCTCACATTCTCCATAACTGGGGACTCTCTCCCTCACATTCTCCATAACTGGGGTCTCTATGTCTCACATTCTCCATAATTTGGGATTCTCTGTCTCACATTCTCCATAACTGGGGACTCTCTGTCTCACATTCTCGAAAACTGCGGACTCTCTGTCTCACAATTCCCATAACTGGGGTCTCTATGTCTCACATTCTCCATAATTTGGGATTCTCTGTCTCACATTCTCGATAACTGTGGACTCACTGTCTCACATTCTCCATAACTGGGGACTCTCTGCCTCACATTCTCCATAGCTGGGGACTCTCTGTCTCACATTCTCCATAACTGGGGACTCTCTGCCTCACATTCTCCATAATTGGGGACTCTCTGTCTCACGTTCTCCATAACTGGGGTCCCTCTGTCTCACATTCTCCATAACTGGGGACTCTCTGCCTCCCATTCTCCATAACTGGGGTCTCTATGTCTCACATTCTCCATAATTTGGGATTCTCTGTCTCACATTCTCGATAACTGTGGACTCACTGTCTCACATTCTCCATAACTGGGGACTCTCTGTCTCACATTCTCCATAACTGGGACTCTCTGTCTCACATTCTCCATAACTGGGCACTCTCTGTCTCACATTCTCGATAACTGGAGATTCTCTGTCTCACGTTCTCCATAACTGGGGACCCTCTGCCTCACGTTCTCCATAACTGGGAACTCTCAGCTTCACGTTCTCCATAACTGGGGACTCTCAGTCTCACGTTCTCCATAACTGGGGGCTCTCAGCCTCACATTCTCCATCACTGGGGAATCTCTGTCTCACGTACTCCATAAATGGGGACACTCTGTCTCACGTTCTCCATAACTGTGGTCTCTCTGCCTCACTTTCTCCATAACTAGAGACTCTCTATCTCACATTCACCTTAACTTGGAACGCTCTGTCTCACATTCTCCATAGCTTGGGACTCTCTGCCTCACGTTCTCCATGACTGGGGACCCTCTGACTCACATTCTCCATAACTGTGGAATCTCTGTCTCACGTTCTCCATAACTGGGGACACTCTGCGTCACATTCTCCATAACTGGGGAATCTCTGTCTCACGTTCTCCATAACTTGGGTCTATCTGTCTCACGTTCTCCATAACTGGGAACTCTCAGCCTCACATTCTCCATAACTGGGGTCTCTCTGGCTCACATTCTCCAGAACTGGGGACACTCTGCCTCACATTCTCCATAACTGGGGACTCTCTGCGTCACGTTCTCCATAACTGGGGACTCTCTGTCTCACGTTCTCCATAACTGGGGACCCTCAGCCTCACATTCTCCATAACTGGGGACTCTCTGTCTCACATTCCCCATAACTGGGGACTCTCTCCCTCACATTCTCCATAACTGGGGTCTCTATGTCTCACATTCTCCATAATTTAGGATTCTCTGTCTCACATTCTCCATAACTGGGGACTCTCTGTCTCACATTCTCGATAACTGTGGACTCACTGTCTCACATTCTCCATAACTGGGGACTCTCTGCCTCACATTCTCCATAGCTGGGGACTCTCTGTCTCACATTCTCCATAACTGGGGACTCTCTGCCTCACATTCTCCATAATTGGGGACTCTCTGTCTCACGTTCTCCATAACTGGGGTCCCTCTGTCTCACATTCTCCATAACTGGGGACTCTCTGCCTCACATTCTCCATAACTGGGGTCTCTATGTCTCACATTCTCCATAATTTGGGATTCTCTGTCTCACATTCTCGATAACTGTGGACTCACTGTCTCACATTCTCCATAACTGGGGACTCTCTGTCTCACATTCTCCATAACTGGGACTCTCTGTCTCACATTCTCCATAACTGGGCACTCTCTGTCTCACATTCTCGATAACTGGAGATTCTCTGTCTCACGTTCTCCATAACTGGGGACCCTCTGCCTCACGTTCTCCATAACTGGGAACTCTCAGCTTCACGTTCTCCATAACTGGGGACTCTCAGTCTCACGTTCTCCATAACTGGGGGCTCTCAGCCTCACATTCTCCATCACTGGGGAATCTCTGTCTCACGTTCTCCATAAATGGGGACACTCTGTCTCACGTTCTCCATAACTGTGGTCTCTCTGCCTCACTTTCTCCATAACTAGAGACTCTCTATCTCACATTCACCTTAACTTGGAACGCTCTGTCTCACATTCTCCATAGCTTGGGACTCTCTGCCTCACGTTCTCCATGACTGGGGACCCTCTGACTCACATTCTCCATAACTGTGGAATCTCTGTCTCACGTTCTCCATAACTGGGGACACTCTGCGTCACATTCTCCATAACTGGGGAATCTCTGTCTCACGTTCTCCATAACTTGGGTCTATCTGTCTCACGTTCTCCATAACTGGGAACTCTCAGCCTCACATTCTCCATAACTGGGGTCTCTCTGGCTCACATTCTCCAGAACTGGGGACTCTCTGCCTCACATTCTCCATAACTGGGGACTCTCTGCGTCACGTTCTCCATAACTGGGGACTCTCTGTCTCACGTTCTCCATAACTGGGGACCCTCAGCCTCACATTCTCCATAACTGGGGACTCTCTCCCTCACATTCTCCATAACTGGGGTCTCTATGTCTCACATTCTCCATAATTTGGGATTCTCTGTCTCACATTCTCCATAACTGGGGACCCTCAGCCTCACATTCTCCATAACTGGGGACTCTCTCCCTCACATTCTCCATAACTGGGGTCTCTATGTCTCACATTCTCCATAATTTGGGATTCTCTGTCTCACATTCTCCATAACTGGGGACTCTCTGTCTCACATTCTCGAAAACTGCGGACTCTCTGTCTCACAATTCCCATAACTGGGGTCTCTATGTCTCACATTCTCCATAATTTGGGATTCTCTGTCTCACATTCTCGATAACTGTGGACTCACTGTCTCACATTCTCCATAACTGGGGACTCTCTGCCTCACATTCTCCATAGCTGGGGACTCTCTGTCTCACATTCTCCATAACTGGGGACTCTCTGCCTCACATTCTCCATAATTGGGGACTCTCTGTCTCACGTTCTCCATAACTGGGGTCCCTCTGTCTCACATTCTCCATAATTTGGGATTCTCTGTCTCACATTCTCGATAACTGTGGACTCACTGTCTCACATTCTCCATAACTGGGGACTCTCTGTCTCACATTCTCCATAACTGGGACTCTCTGTCTCACATTCTCCATAACTGGGCACTCTCTGTCTCACATTCTCGATAACTGGAGATTCTCTGTCTCACGTTCTCCATAACTGGGGACCCTCTGCCTCACGTTCTCCATAACTGGGAACTCTCAGCTTCACGTTCTCCATAACTGGGGACTCTCAGTCTCACGTTCTCCATAACTGGGGGCTCTCAGCCTCACATTCTCCATCACTGGGGAATCTCTGTCTCACGTTCTCCATAAATGGGGACACTCTGTCTCACGTTCTCCATAACTGTGGTCTCTCTGCCTCACTTTCTCCATAACTAGAGACTCTCTATCTCACATTCACCTTAACTTGGAACGCTCTGTCTCACATTCTCCATAGCTTGGGACTCTCTGCCTCACGTTCTCCATGACTGGGGACCCTCTGACTCACATTCTCCATAACTGTGGAATCTCTGTCTCACGTTCTCCATAACTGGGGACACTCTGCGTCACATTCTCCATAACTGGGGAATCTCTGTCTCACGTTCTCCATAACTTGGGTCTATCTGTCTCACGTTCTCCATAACTGGGAACTCTCAGCCTCACATTCTCCATAACTGGGGTCTCTCTGGCTCACATTCTCCAGAACTGGGGACACTCTGCCTCACATTCTCCATAACTGGGGACTCTCTGCGTCACGTTCTCCATAACTGGGGACTCTCTGTCTCACGTTCTCCATAACTGGGGACCCTCAGCCTCACATTCTCCATAACTGGGGACTCTCTGTCTCACATTCCCCATAACTGGGGACTCTCTCCCTCACATTCTCCATAACTGGGGTCTCTATGTCTCACATTCTCCATAATTTGGGATTCTCTGTCTCACATTCTCCATAACTGGGGACTCTCTGTCTCACATTCTCGAAAACTGCGGACTCTCTGTCTCACAATTCCCATAACTGGGGTCTCTATGTCTCACATTCTCCATAATTTGGGATTCTCTGTCTCACATTCTCGATAACTGTGGACTCACTGTCTCACATTCTCCATAACTGGGGACTCTCTGCCTCACATTCTCCATAGCTGGGGACTCTCTGTCTCACATTCTCCATAACTGGGGACTCTCTGCCTCACATTCTCCATAATTGGGGACTCTCTGTCTCACGTTCTCCATAACTGGGGGCCCTCTGTCTCACATTCTCCATAACTGGGGACTCTCTGCCTCACATTCTCCATAACTGGGGTCTCTATGTCTCACATTCTCCATAATTTGGGATTCTCTGTCTCACATTCTCGATAACTGTGGACTCACTGTCTCACATTCTCCATAACTGGGGACTCTCTGTCTCACATTCTCCATAACTGGGACTCTCTGTCTCACATTCTCCATAACTGGGCACTCTCTGTCTCACATTCTCGATAACTGGAGATTCTCTGTCTCACGTTCTCCATAACTGGGGACCCTCTGCCTCACGTTCTCCATAACTGGGAACTCTCAGCTTCACGTTCTCCATAACTGGGGACTCTCAGTCTCACGTTCTCCATAACTGGGGGCTCTCAGCCTCACATTCTCCATCACTGGGGAATCTCTGTCTCACGTTCACCATAAATGGGGACACTCTGTCTCACGTTCTCCATAACTGTGGTCTCTCTGCCTCACTTTCTCCATAACTAGAGACTCTCTATCTCACATTCACCTTAACTTGGAACGCTCTGTCTCACATTCTCCATAGCTTGGGACTCTCTGCCTCACGTTCTCCATGACTGGGGACCCTCTGACTCACATTCTCCATAACTGTGGAATCTCTGTCTCACGTTCTCCATAACTGGGGACCCTCTGCCTCACGTTCTCCATAACTGGGAACTCTCAGCTTCACGTTCTCCATAACTGGGGACTCTCAGTCTCACGTTCTCCATAACTGGGGGCTCTCAGCCTCACATTCTCCATCACTGGGGAATCTCTGTCTCACGTTCTCCATAAATGGGGACACTCTGTCTCACGTTCTCCATAACTGTGGTCTCTCTGCCTCACTTTCTCCATAACTAGAGACTCTCTATCTCACATTCACCTTAACTTGGAACGCTCTGTCTCACATTCTCCATAGCTTGGGACTCTCTGCCTCACGTTCTCCATGACTGGGGACCCTCTGACTCACATTCTCCATAACTGTGGAATCTCTGTCTCACGTTCTCCATAACTGGGGACACTCTGCGTCACATTCTCCATAACTGGGGAATCTCTGTCTCACGTTCTCCATAACTTGGGTCTATCTGTCTCACGTTCTCCATAACTGGGAACTCTCAGCCTCACATTCTCCATAACTGGGGTCTCTCTGGCTCACATTCTCCAGAACTGGGGACTCTCTGCCTCACATTCTCCATAACTGGGGACTCTCTGCGTCACGTTCTCCATAACTGGGGACTCTCTGTCTCACGTTCTCCATAACTGGGGACCCTCAGCCTCACATTCTCCATAACTGGGGACTCTCTGTCTCACATTCCCCATAACTGGGGACACTCTCCCTCACATTCTCCATAACTGGGGTCTCTATGTCTCACATTCTCCATAATTTGGGATTCTCTGTCTCACATTCTCCATAACTGGGGACTCTCTGTCTCACATTCTCGAAAACTGCGGACTCTCTGTCTCACAATTCCCATAACTGGGGACTCTGTGTCTCACATTCTCGTTAACTGGCGACTCTCTGTCTCACATTCTCCTTAGCTGTGGACTCTCTGTCTCAGGTTCTCCATAACTGGGGACCCTCTGTCTCATGTTCTCCATAACTGGGGAATCTCTGTCTCACATTCTCCATAACTGGGGACTCTCAGTCTCACATTTTCCATCACTGAGGAATCTCTGTCTTAAGTTCTCGATAATTGATGACACACTGTCTCACGTTCTCCATAACTGGGGACTCTCTGCCTCACATTCTCCATAATTGGGGACTCTCTGTCTCACGTTCTCCATAACTGGGGACTCTCTGTCTCACGTTCTCCATAACTGCGGACTCTCTGCCTCACATTCTCCATAACTGGGGTCTCTATGTCTCACATTCTCCATAATTTGGGATTCTCTGTCTCACATTCTCGATAACTGTGGACTCACTGTCTCACATTCTCCATAACTGGGGACTCTCTGCCTCACATTCTCCATAGCTGGGGACTCTCTGTCTCACATTCTCCATAACTGGGGACTCTCTGCCTCACATTCTCCATAATTGGGGACTCTCTGTCTCACGTTCTCCATAACTGGGGTCCCTCTGTCTCACATTCTCCATAACTGGGGACTCTCTGCCTCACATTCTCCATAACTGGGGTCTCTATGTCTCACATTCTCCATAATTTGGGATTCTCTGTCTCACATTCTCGATAACTGTGGACTCACTGTCTCACATTCTCCATAACTGGGGACTCTCTGTCTCACATTCTCCATAACTGGGACTCTCTGTCTCACATTCTCCATAACTGGGCACTCTCTGTCTCACATTCTCGATAACTGGAGATTCTCTGTCTCACGTTCTCCATAACTGGGGACCCTCTGCCTCACGTTCTCCATAACTGGGAACTCTCAGCTTCACGTTCTCCATAACTGGGGACTCTCAGTCTCACGTTCTCCATAACTGGGGGCTCTCAGCCTCACATTCTCCATCACTGGGGAATCTCTGTCTCACGTTCTCCATAAATGGGGACACTCTGTCTCACGTTCTCCATAACTGTGGTCTCTCTGCCTCACTTTCTCCATAACTAGAGACTCTCTATCTCACATTCACCTTAACTTGGAACGCTCTGTCTCACATTCTCCATAGCTTGGGACTCTCTGCCTCACGTTCTCCATGACTGGGGACCCTCTGACTCACATTCTCCATAACTGTGGAATCTCTGTCTCACGTTCTCCATAACTGGGGACACTCTGCGTCACATTCTCCATAACTGGGGAATCTCTGTCTCACGTTCTCCATAACTTGGGTCTATCTGTCTCACGTTCTCCATAACTGGGAACTCTCAGCCTCACATTCTCCATAACTGGGGTCTCTCTGGCTCACATTCTCCAGAACTGGGGACTCTCTGCCTCACATTCTCCATAACTGGGGACTCTCTGCGTCACGTTCTCCATAACTGGGGACTCTCTGTCTCACGTTCTCCATAACTGGGGACCCTCAGCCTCACATTCTCCATAACTGGGGACTCTCTGTCTCACATTACCCATAACTGGGGACTCTCTCCCTCACATTCTCCATAACTGGGGTCACTATGTCTCACATTCTCCATAATTTGGGATTCTCTGTCTCACATTCTCCATAACTGGGGACTCTCTGTCTCACATTCTCGAAAACTGCGGACTCTCTGTCTCACAATTCCCATAACTGGGGTCCCTATGTCTCACATTCTCCATAATTTGGGATTCTCTGTCTCACATTCTCGATAACTGTGGACTCACTGTCTCACATTCTCCATAACTGGGGACTCTCTGCCTCACATTCTCCATAGCTGGGGACTCTCTGTCTCACATTCTCCATAACTGGGGACTCTCTGCCTCACATTCTCCATAATTGGGGACTCTCTGTCTCACGTTCTCCATAACTGGGGTCCCTCTGTCTCACATTCTCCATAACTGGGGACTCTCTGCCTCACATTCTCCATAACTGGGGTCTCTATGTCTCACATTCTCCATAATTTGGGATTCTCTGTCTCACATTCTCGATAACTGTGGACTCACTGTCTCACATTCTCCATAACTGGGGACTCTCTGTCTCACATTCTCCATAACTGGGACTCTCTGTCTCACATTCTCCATAACTGGGCACTCTCTGTCTCACATTCTCGATAACTGGAGATTCTCTGTCTCACGTTCTCCATAACTGGGGACCCTCTGCCTCACGTTCTCCATAACTGGGAACTCTCAGCTTCACGTTCTCCATAACTGGGGACTCTCAGTCTCACGTTCTCCATAACTGGGGGCTCTCAGCCTCACATTCTCCATCACTGGGGAATCTCTGTCTCACGTTCACCATAAATGGGGACACTCTGTCTCACGTTCTCCATAACTGTGGTCTCTCTGCCTCACTTTCTCCATAACTAGAGACTCTCTATCTCACATTCACCTTAACTTGGAACGCTCTGTCTCACATTCTCCATAGCTTGGGACTCTCTGCCTCACGTTCTCCATGACTGGGGACCCTCTGACTCACATTCTCCATAACTGTGGAATCTCTGTCTCACGTTCTCCATAACTGGGGACACTCTGCGTCACATTCTCCATAACTGGGGTATCTCTGTCTCACGTTCTCCATAACTTGGGTCTATCTGTCTCACGTTCTCCATAACTGGGAACTCTCAGCCTCACATTCTCCATAACTGGGGTCTCTCTGGCTCACATTCTCCAGAACTGGGGACTCTCTGCCTCACATTCTCCATAACTGGGGACTCTCTGCGTCACGTTCTCCATAACTGGGGACTCTCTGTCTCACGTTCTCCATAACTGGGGACCCTCAGCCTCACATTCTCCATAACTGGGGACTCTCTGTCTCACATTCTCGAAAACTGCGGACTCTCTGTCTCACAATTCCCATAACTGGGGACTCTGTGTCTCACATTCTCGTTAACTGGCGACTCTCTGTCTCACATTCTCCATAATTGGGACTCTCTGTCTCACATTCTCCATAACTGGGCAGTCTCTGTCTCACATTCTCGATAACTGGAGATTCTCTGTCTCACATTCTCCATAACTGGAGTCTCTCCGCCTCACATTCTCGATAACTGCGGACTCTCTGTCTCATGTTCTCGATAACTGGGGACTCTCTGTCTCACATTCTCCATAACTGGGGACCCTCTGCCTCACGTTCTCCATAACTGGGGACCCTCTGTCTCACATTCTCCATAACTGGGGACACTCTGTCTCACATTCTCGATAATTGGGGACTCTCTGTCTCACGTTCTCCATAACTGTGGACTCTCTGCCTCACATTCTCCATAACTGGGGACCCTCTGCCTCACGTTCTCCATAACTGGGGACCCTCTGTCTCACATTCTCCATAACTGGGGACATTCTGTCTCACATTCTCGATAATTGGGGACTCTCTGTCTCACGTTCTCCATAACTGGGGACTCTCTGTCTCACATTCTCGATAACTGGGGACTCTCTGTCTCACATTCTCGATAACTGGCGACTCTCTGTCTCACATTCTTCATACCTGGGGACTCTCTGTCTCACATTCTCCATAACTGGGGACGCTCTGTCTCACATTCTCCATAACTGGGGACTCTCTGTCTCACATTCTCCATAACTGGGGACTCTCTGTCTCACATTCTCCATAACTGGGGACTCTCTCCCTCACATTCTCCATAACTGTGGACTCTCTGCCTCACATTCTCCATAACTGGGGACCCTCTGCCTCACGTTCTCCATAACTGGGGACCCTCTGTCTCACATTCTCCATAACTGGGGACTCTCTGCCTCACATTCTCCATAACTGGGGACTCTCTGTCTCACATTCTCCATAACTGGGGACTCTCTGTATCACATTCTCCACAACTGGGGTCTCTATGTCTCACATTCTCCATAATTTGGGATTCTCTGTCTCACATTCTCCATAACTGGGGACTCTCTGTCTCACATTCTCGATAACTGTGGATTCTCTGTCTCATATTCTCGATCACTGGGGACTCTCTGTCTCACATTCTCGATAACTGGGGATTCTCTGTCTCACATTCTCCATAACTGGGGATTCTCTGTCTCCCATTCTCTATAACTGGGGACTCTCTGTCTCACATTCTCGATAACTGGGTATTCTCTGTCTCAGATTCTCGATAACTGAGGCCTCTCTGTCTCACATTCTCCGTAACTGGGGACCCACTGCCTCACATTCTCCATAACTGCGGACCCTCTGCCTCATGTTCTCCTGAACTGGGGATTCTCTGTCTCACATTCTCCATAACTGGGGACTCTCTGTCTCTCATTCTCCATAACTGGGGACCCTCTGCCTCACGTTCTCCATAACTTAGGACTCTCTATCTCACATTCTCCTTAACTTGGGAACGCTCTGTCTCACATTCTCCATAGCTTGGGACTCTCTGCCTCACATTCTCCATAACTGGAGACACTCTGCCTCACCTTCTCCATAACAGGGGACCCTCTGCCTCACGTTCTCCATAACTGGGGACACTCTGCAAACATTCTCCATATCTGGGGACCCTCTGCCTCACGTTCTCAATAACTGGGGACTCTCTGTCTCACATTCTCCATAACTGGGGACTCTCTGTCTCACATTCTCCATAACTGGGGACTCTCTGTCTCACGTTTTCCGTAACTGGGGACTCTCTGCCTCACGTTCTCCATAACTGGGGACCCTCTGCCTCACGTTTTCCGTAACTGGGGACCCTCTGCCTCAAGTTTTCCAGAACTGGGGACTCTCTGTCTCACATTCTCCATAATTGGGGACTCTCTGCCTCAGGTTTTCCATAACTGGGAATTCTCTGTCTCACATTCTCTATAACTGGGGACCCTCTGCCTCACATTCCCCATAACTGGGGACTCTCTACCTCACATTCTCCATAACTGTGGACCCTCTGTCTCACATTCTCCATAACTGGGGACTCTCCGCCTCACATTCTCGAAAACTGCGGACTCTCTGTCTCACAATCTCCATAACTGGGGACTCTGTGTCTCACATTCTCGTTAACTGGCGACTCTCTGTCTCACATTCTCCATAACTGGGACTCTCTGTCTCACATTCTCCATAACTGGGCACTCTCTGTCTCACATTCTCGATAACTGGAGATTCTCTGTCTCACATTCTCCATAACTGGAGTCTCTCCGCCTCACGTTCTCCATAAATGGGGATGCACTGCCTCACGTTCTCCATAACTGGCGACTCTCTGTCTCACATTCTCCATAACTGGGACTCTCTGTCTCACATTCTCCATAGCTGTGGACCCTCTGTCTCACATTCTCCATAACTGGGGACTCTCCGCCTCACATTCTCGAAAACTGCGGACTCTCTGTCTCACAATCTCCATAACTGGGGACTCTGTGTCTCACATTCTCGTTAACTGGCGACTCTCTGTCTCACATTCTCCATAACTGGGACTCTCTGTCTCACATTCTCCATAACTGGGCACTCTCTGTCTCACATTCTCGATAACTGGAGATTCTCTGTCTCACATTCTCCATAACTGGAGTCTCACCGCCTCACGTTCTCCATAACTGGAGTCTCTCCGCCTCACGTTCTCCATAAATGGGGATGCACTGCCTCACGTTCTCCATAACTGGCGACTCTCTGTCTCACATTCTCCATAACTGGGACTCTCTGTCTCACATTCTCCATAACTGGGCACTCTCTGTCTCACATTCTCGATAACTGGAGATTCTCTGTCTCACATTCTCCATAACTGGAGTCTCACCGCCTCACGTTCTCCATAACTGGGGTCTCTCTGCCTCACATTCTCCATAACTGGGGACTCTCTGCCTCACATTCTCCATAGCTGGGGACTCTCTGTCTCACATTCTCCATAACTGGGGACTCTCTGCCTCACATTCTCCATAATTGGGGACTCTCTGTCTCACGTTCTCCATAACTGGGGACTCTCTGTCTCACATTCTCCATAACTGGGGACTCTCTGCCTCACATTCTCCGTAGCTGGGGACTCTCTGTCTCACATTCTCCATAACTGGTGACTCTCTGCCTCACATTCTCCATAACTGGGGACTCTCTGCCTCACATTCTCCATACCTGGGGACTCTCTGTCTCACATTCTCCATAGCTGGGGACTCTCTGTCTCACATTCTCGATAACTGCGGACTCTCTATCTCATGTTCTCGATAACTGGGGATTCTCTGTCTCACATTCTCCATAAATGGGGACCCTCTGCCTCACGTTCTCCATAACTGGGGACCCTCTGTCTCACATTCTCCATAACTGGGGACACTCTGTCTCACATTCTCCATAACTGGGGACTCTCTGCCTCACATTCTCCATAGCTGGGGACTCTCTGTCTCACGTTCTCCATAACTGGGGACTCTCTGCCTCACATTCTCCATATCTGGGGACCCTCTGCCTCACGTTCTCAATAACTGGGGACCCTCTGTCTCACATTCTCCATAACTGGGGACACTCTGTCTCACATTCTCGATAATTGGGGACTCTCTGTCTCACGTTCTCCATAACTGGGGACTCTCTGTCTCACATTCTCGATAACTGGGGACTCTCTGTCTCACATTCTCCATAACTGGGGACGCTCTGTCTCACATTCTCCATAACTGGGGACTCTCTGTCTCACATTCTCCATAACTGGGGACTCTCTGTCTCACATTCTCCATAACTGGGGTCTCTATGTCTCACATTCTCCATAATTTGGGATTCTCTGTCTCACATTCTCCATAACTGGGGACTCTCTGTCTCACATTCTCGAAAACTGCGGACTCTCTGTCTCACAATCTCCATAACTGGGGACTCTGTGTCTCACATTCTCGTTAACTGGCGACTCTCTGTCTCACATTCTCCATAACTGGGACTCTCTGTCTCACATTCTCCATAACTGGGCACTCTCTGTCTCACATTCTCGATAACTGGAGATTCTCTGTCTCACATTCTCCATAACTGGAGTCTCTCCGCCTCACGTTCTCCATAACTGGGGATGCACTGCCTCACGTTCTCCATAACTGGCGACTCTCTGTCTCACATTCTCCATAACTGGGACTCTCTGTCTCACATTCTCCATAACTGGGCACTCTCTGTCTCACATTCTCGATAACTGGAGATTCTCTGTCTCACATTCTCCATAACTGTAGTCTCTCCGCCTCACGTTCTCCATAACTGGGGTCTCTCTGCCTCACATTCTCCATAGCTGGGGACTCTCTGTCTCACATTCTCCATAACTGGGGACTCTCTGCCTCACATTCTCCATAATTGGGGACTCTCTGTCTCACGTTCTCCATAACTGGGGACTCTCTGTCTCACATTCTCCATAACTGGGGACTCTCTGCCTCACATTCTCCATAGCTGGGGACTCTCTGTCTCACATTCTCCATAACTGGTGACTCTCCGCCTCACATTCTCCATAACTGGGGACTCTCTGCCTCACATTCTCCATAACTGGGGACTCTCTGTCTCACATTCTCCATAGCTGGGGACTCTCTGTCTCACATTCTCGATAACTGCGGACTCTCTGTCTCATGTTCTCGATAACTGGGGACTCTCTGTCTCACATTCTCCATAATTGGGACTCTCTGCCTCACATTCTCCATAACTGGGGACTCTCTGTCTCACATTCTCCATAACTGGGGACTCTCTGTATCACATTCTCCACAACTGGGGTCTCTATGTCTCACATTCTCCATAATTTGGGATTCTCTGTCTCACATTCTCCATAACTGGGGACTCTCTGTCTCACATTCTCGATAACTGTGGATTCTCTGTCTCATATTCTCGATCACTGGGGACTCTCTGTCTCACATTCTCGATAACTGGGGATTCTCTGTCTCACATTCTCGATAACTGGGTATTCTCTGTCTCAGATTCTCGATAACTGAGGCCTCTCTGTCTCACATTCTCCGTAACTGGGGACCCACTGCCTCACATTCTCCATAACTGCGGACCCTCTGCCTCATGTTCTCCTGAACTGGGGATTCTCTGTCTCACATTCTCCATAACTGGGGACTCTCTGTCTCTCATTCTCCATAACTGGGGACCCTCTGCCTCACGTTCTCCATAACTTAGGACTCTCTATCTCACATTCTCCTTAACTTGGGAACGCTCTGTCTCACATTCTCCATAGCTTGGGACTCTCTGCCTCACATTCTCCATAACTGGAGACACTCTGCCTCACCTTCTCCATAACAGGGGACCCTCTGCCTCACGTTCTCCATAACTGGGGACACTCTGCAAACATTCTCCATAACTGGGGACCCTCTGCCAAACGTTTTCCATAACTGGGGATTCTCTGTCTCACATTCTCCATAACTGGGGACTCTCTGTCTCACATTCTCCATAACTGGGGACTCTCTGTCTCACGTTTTCCGTAACTGGGGACTCTCTGCCTCACGTTCTCCATAACTGGGGACCCTCTGCCTCACGTTTTCCGTAACTGGGGACCCTCTGCCTCAAGTTTTCCAGAACTGGGGACTCTCTGTCTCACATTCTCCATAATTGGGGACTCTCTGCCTCAGGTTTTCCATAACTGGGAATTCTCTGTCTCACATTCTCTATAACTGGGGACCCTCTGCCTCACATTCCCCATAACTGGGGACTCTCTACCTCACATTCTCCATAACTGTGGACCCTCTGTCTCACATTCTCCATAACTGGGGACTCTCCGCCTCACATTCTCGAAAACTGCGGACTCTCTGTCTCACAATCTCCATAACTGGGGACTCTGTGTCTCACATTCTCGTTAACTGGCGACTCTCTGTCTCACATTCTCCATAACTGGGACTCTCTGTCTCACATTCTCCATAACTGGGCACTCTCTGTCTCACATTCTCGATAACTGGAGATTCTCTGTCTCACATTCTCCATAACTGGAGTCTCTCCGCCTCACGTTCTCCATAAATGGGGATGCACTGCCTCACGTTCTCCATAACTGGCGACTCTCTGTCTCACATTCTCCATAACTGGGACTCTCTGTCTCACATTCTCCATAACTGGGCACTCTCTGTCTCACATTCTCGATAACTGGAGATTCTCTGTCTCACATTCTCCATAACTGGAGTCTCACCGCCTCACGTTCTCCATAACTGGGGTCTCTCTGCCTCACATTCTCCATAACTGGGGACTCTCTGCCTCACATTCTCCATAGCTGGGGACTCTCTGTCTCACATTCTCCATAACTGGGGACTCTCTGCCTCACATTCTCCATAATTGGGGACTCTCTGTCTCACGTTCTCCATAACTGGGGACTCTCTGTCTCACATTCTCCATAACTGGGGACTCTCTGCCTCACATTCTCCGTAGCTGGGGACTCTCTGTCTCACATTCTCCATAACTGGTGACTCTCTGCCTCACATTCTCCATAACTGGGGACTCTCTGCCTCACATTCTCCATACCTGGGGACTCTCTGTCTCACATTCTCCATAGCTGGGGACTCTCTGTCTCACATTCTCGATAACTGCGGACTCTCTATCTCATGTTCTCGATAACTGGGGATTCTCTGTCTCACATTCTCCATAAATGGGGACCCTCTGCCTCACGTTCTCCATAACTGGGGACCCTCTGTCTCACATTCTCCATAACTGGGGACACTCTGTCTCACATTCTCCATAACTGGGGACTCTCTGCCTCACATTCTCCATAGCTGGGGACTCTCTGTCTCACGTTCTCCATAACTGGGGACTCTCTGCCTCACATTCTCCATATCTGGGGACCCTCTGCCTCACCTTCTCAATAACTGGGGACCCTCTGTCTCACATTCTCCATAACTGGGGACACTCTGTCTCACATTCTCGATAATTGGGGACTCTCTGTCTCACGTTCTCCATAACTGGGGACTCTCTGTCTCACATTCTCGATAACTGGGGACTCTCTGTCTCACATTCTCGATAACTGGCGACTCTCTGTCTCACATTCTTCATACCTGGGGACTCTCTGTCTCACATTCTCCATAACTGGGGACGCTCTGTCTCACATTCTCCATAACTGGGGACTCTCTGTCTCACATTCTCCATAACTGGGGACTCTCTGTCTCACATTCTCCATAACTGGGGTCTCTATGTCTCACATTCTCCATAATTTGGGATTCTCTGTCTCACATTCTCCATAACTGGGGACTCTCTGTCTCACATTCTCGAAAACTGCGGACTCTCTGTCTCACAATCTCCATAACTGGGGACTCTGTGTCTCACATTTTCGTTAACTGGCGACTCTCTGTCTCACATTCTCCATAACTGGGACTCTCTGTCTCACATTCTCCATAACTGGGCACTCTCTGTCTCACATTCTCCATAACTGGGGACTCTCTGTCTCACGTTTTCCGTAACTGGGGACTCTCTACCTCACATTCTCCATAACTGGGGACCCTCTGCCTCACATTCCCCATAACTGGGGACTCTCTACCTCACATTCTCCATAACTGTGGACCCTCTGTCTCACATTCTCCATAACTGGGGACTCTCTGCCTCACATTCTCCATAATTGGGGACTCTCTGTCTCACGTTCTCCATAACTGGGGACTCTCTGTCTCACATTCTCGATAACTGGGGATTCTCTGTCTCACATTCTCCATAACTGGGGATTCTCTGTCTCCCATTCTCTATAACTGGGGACTCTCTGTCTCACATTCTCGATAACTGGGTATTCTCTGTCTCAGATTCTCGATAACTGAGGCCTCTCTGTCTCACATTCTCCGTAACTGGGGACCCACTGCCTCACATTCTCCATAACTGCGGACCCTCTGCCTCATGTTCTCCTGAACTGGGGATTCTCTGTCTCACATTCTCCATAACTGGGGACTCTCTGTCTCTCATTCTCCATAACTGGGGACCCTCTGCCTCACGTTCTCCATAACTTAGGACTCTCTATCTCACATTCTCCTTAACTTGGGAACGCTCTGTCTCACATTCTCCATAGCTTGGGACTCTCTGCCTCACATTCTCCATAACTGGAGACACTCTGCCTCACCTTCTCCATAACAGGGGACCCTCTGCCTCACGTTCTCCATAACTGGGGACACTCTGCAAACATTCTCCATAACTGGGGACCCTCTGCCAAACGTTTTCCATAACTGGGGACTCTCTGTCTCACATTCTCCATAACTGGGGACTCTCTGTCTCACATTCTCCCTAACTGGGGACTCTCTGTCTCACGTTTTCCGTAACTGGGGACTCTCTGCCTCACGTTCTCCATAACTGGGGACCCTCTGCCTCACGTTTTCCGTAACTGGGGACCCTCTGCCTCAAGTTTTCCAGAACTGGGGACTCTCTGTCTCACATTCTCCATAATTGGGGACTCTCTGCCTCAGGTTTTCCATAACTGGGAATTCTCTGTCTCACATTCTCTATAACTGGGGACCCTCTGCCTCACATTCCCCATAACTGGGGACTCTCTACCTCACATTCTCCATAACTGTGGACCCTCTGTCTCACATTCTCCATAACTGGGGACTCTCCGCCTCACATTCTCGAAAACTGCGGACTCTCTGTCTCACAATCTCCATAACTGGGGACTCTGTGTCTCACATTCTCGTTAACTGGCGACTCTCTGTCTCACATTCTCCATAACTGGGACTCTCTGTCTCACATTCTCCATAACTGGGCACTCTCTGTCTCACATTCTCGATAACTGGAGATTCTCTGTCTCACATTCTCCATAACTGGAGTCTCTCCGCCTCACGTTCTCCATAAATGGGGATGCACTGCCTCACGTTCTCCATAACTGGCGACTCTCTGTCTCACATTCTCCATAACTGGGACTCTCTGTCTCACATTCTCCATAACTGGGCACTCTCTGTCTCACATTCTCGATAACTGGAGATTCTCTGTCTCACATTCTCCATAACTGGAGTCTCACCGCCTCACGTTCTCCATAACTGGGGTCTCTCTGCCTCACATTCTCCATAACTGGGGACTCTCTGCCTCACATTCTCCATAGCTGGGGACTCTCTGTCTCACATTCTCCATAACTGGGGACTCTCTGCCTCACATTCTCCATAATTGGGGACTCTCTGTCTCACGTTCTCCATAACTGGGGACTCTCTGTCTCACATTCTCCATAACTGGGGACTCTCTGCCTCACATTCTCCGTAGCTGGGGACTCTCTGTCTCACATTCTCCATAACTGGTGACTCTCTGCCTCACATTCTCCATAACTGGGGACTCTCTGCCTCACATTCTCCATACCTGGGGACTCTCTGTCTCACATTCTCCATAGCTGGGGACTCTCTGTCTCACATTCTCGATAACTGCGGACTCTCTATCTCATGTTCTCGATAACTGGGGATTCTCTGTCTCACATTCTCCATAAATGGGGACCCTCTGCCTCACGTTCTCCATAACTGGGGACCCTCTGTCTCACATTCTCCATAACTGGGGACACTCTGTCTCACATTCTCCATAACTGGGGACTCTCTGCCTCACATTCTCCATAGCTGGGGACTCTCTGTCTCACGTTCTCCATAACTGGGGACTCTCTGCCTCACATTCTCCATATCTGGGGACCCTCTGCCTCACGTTCTCAATAACTGGGGACCCTCTGTCTCACATTCTCCATAACTGGGGACACTCTGTCTCACATTCTCGATAATTGGGGACTCTCTGTCTCACGTTCTCCATAACTGGGGACTCTCTGTCTCACATTCTCGATAACTGGGGACTCTCTGTCTCACATTCTCGATAACTGGCGACTCTCTGTCTCACATTCTTCATACCTGGGGACTCTCTGTCTCACATTCTCCATAACTGGGGACGCTCTGTCTCACATTCTCCATAACTGGGGACTCTCTGTCTCACATTCTCCATAATTGGGGACTCTCTGCCTCAGGTTTTCCATAACTGGGAATTCTCTGTCTCACATTCTCTATAACTGGGGACCCTCTGCCTCACATTCCCCATAACTGGGGACTCTCTACCTCACATTCTCCATAACTGTGGACCCTCTGTCTCACATTCTCCATAACTGGGGACTCTCCGCCTCACATTCTCGAAAACTGCGGACTCTCTGTCTCACAATCTCCATAACTGGGGACTCTGTGTCTCACATTCTCGTTAACTGGCGACTCTCTGTCTCACATTCTCCATAACTGGGACTCTCTGTCTCACATTCTCCATAACTGGGCACTCTCTGTCTCACATTCTCGATAACTGGAGATTCTCTGTCTCACATTCTCCATAACTGGAGTCTCTCCGCCTCACGTTCTCCATAAATGGGGATGCACTGCCTCACGTTCTCCATAACTGGCGACTCTCTGTCTCACATTCTCCATAACTGGGACTCTCTGTCTCACATTCTCCATAACTGGGCACTCTCTGTCTCACATTCTCGATAACTGGAGATTCTCTGTCTCACATTCTCCATAACTGGAGTCTCACCGCCTCACGTTCTCCATAACTGGGGTCTCTCTGCCTCACATTCTCCATAACTGGGGACTCTCTGCCTCACATTCTCCATAGCTGGGGACTCTCTGTCTCACATTCTCCATAACTGGGGACTCTCTGCCTCACATTCTCCATAATTGGGGACTCTCTGTCTCACGTTCTCCATAACTGGGGACTCTCTGTCTCACATTCTCCATAACTGGGGACTCTCTGCCTCACATTCTCCGTAGCTGGGGACTCTCTGTCTCACATTCTCCATAACTGGTGACTCTCTGCCTCACATTCTCCATAACTGGGGACTCTCTGCCTCACATTCTCCATACCTGGGGACTCTCTGTCTCACATTCTCCATAGCTGGGGACTCTCTGTCTCACATTCTCGATAACTGCGGACTCTCTATCTCATGTTCTCGATAACTGGGGATTCTCTGTCTCACATTCTCCATAAATGGGGACCCTCTGCCTCACGTTCTCCATAACTGGGGACCCTCTGTCTCACATTCTCCATAACTGGGGACACTCTGTCTCACATTCTCCATAACTGGGGACTCTCTGCCTCACATTCTCCATAGCTGGGGACTCTCTGTCTCACGTTCTCCATAACTGGGGACTCTCTGCCTCACATTCTCCATATCTGGGGACCCTCTGCCTCACGTTCTCAATAACTGGGGACCCTCTGTCTCACATTCTCCATAACTGGGGACACTCTGTCTCACATTCTCGATAATTGGGGACTCTCTGTCTCACGTTCTCCATAACTGGGGACTCTCTGTCTCACATTCTCGATAACTGGGGACTCTCTGTCTCACATTCTCGATAACTGGCGACTCTCTGTCTCACATTCTTCATACCTGGGGACTCTCTGTCTCACATTCTCCATAACTGGGGACGCTCTGTCTCACATTCTCCATAACTGGGGACTCTCTGTCTCACATTCTCCATAACTGGGGACTCTCTGTCTCACATTCTCCATAACTGGGGTCTCTATGTCTCACATTCTCCATAATTTGGGATTCTCTGTCTCACATTCTCCATAACTGGGGACTCTCTGTCTCACATTCTCGAAAACTGCGGACTCTCTGTCTCACAATCTCCATAACTGGGGACATCTGTGTCTCACATTCTCGTTAACTGGCGACTCTCTGTCTCACATTCTCCATAACTGGGACTCTCTGTCTCACATTCTCCATAACTGGGCACTCTCTGTCTCACATTCTCGATAACTGGAGATTCTCTGTCTCACATTCTCCATAACTGGAGTCTCTCCGCCTCACGTTCTCCATAACTGGGGATGCACTGCCTCACGTTCTCCATAACTGGCGACTCTCTGTCTCACATTCTCCATAACTGGGACTCTCTGTCTCACATTCTCCATAACTGGGCACTCTCTGTCTCACATTCTCGATAACTGGAGATTCTCTGTCTCACATTCTCCATAACTGTAGTCTCTCCGCCTCACGTTCTCCATAACTGGGGTCTCTCTGCCTCACATTCTCCATAGCTGGGGACTCTCTGTCTCACATTCTCCATAACTGGGGACTCTCTGCCTCACATTCTCCATAATTGGGGACTCTCTGTCTCACGTTCTCCATAACTGGGGACTCTCTGTCTCACATTCTCCATAACTGGGGACTCTCTGCCTCACATTCTCCATAGCTGGGGACTCTCTGTCTCACATTCTCCATAACTGGTGACTCTCCGCCTCACATTCTCCATAACTGGGGACTCTCTGTCTCACATTCTCGATAACTGGGGATTCTCTGTCTCACATTCTCCATAACTGGGGATTCTCTGTCTCCCATTCTCTATAACTGGGGACTCTCTGTCTCACATTCTCGATAACTGGGTATTCTCTGTCTCAGATTCTCGATAACTGAGGCCTCTCTGTCTCACATTCTCCGTAACTGGGGACCCACTGCCTCACATTCTCCATAACTGCGGACCCTCTGCCTCATGTTCTCCTGAACTGGGGATTCTCTGTCTCACATTCTCCATAACTGGGGACTCTCTGTCTCTCATTCTCCATAACTGGGGACCCTCTGCCTCACGTTCTCCATAACTTAGGACTCTCTATCTCACATTCTCCTTAACTTGGGAACGCTCTGTCTCACATTCTCCATAGCTTGGGACTCTCTGCCTCACATTCTCCATAACTGGAGACACTCTGCCTCACCTTCTCCATAACAGGGGACCCTCTGCCTCACGTTCTCCATAACTGGGGACACTCTGCAAACATTCTCCATAACTGGGGACCCTCTGCCAAACGTTTTCCATAACTGGGGACTCTCTGTCTCACATTCTCCATAACTGGGGACTCTCTGTCTCACATTCTCCATAACTGGGGACTCTCTGTCTCACGTTTTCCGTAACTGGGGACTCTCTGCCTCACGTTCTCCATAACTGGGGACCCTCTGCCTCACGTTTTCCGTAACTGGGGACCCTCTGCCTCAAGTTCTCCATAACTGGGGTCTCTCTGCCTCACATTCTCCATAACTGGGGACTCTCTGCCTCACATTCTCCATAGCTGGGGACTCTCTGTCTCACATTCTCCATAACTGGGGACTCTCTGCCTCACATTCTCCATAATTGGGGACTCTCTGTCTCACGTTCTCCATAACTGGGGACTCTCTGTCTCACATTCTCCATAACTGGGGACTCTCTGCCTCACATTCTCCGTAGCTGGGGACTCTCTGTCTCACATTCTCCATAACTGGTGACTCTCTGCCTCACATTCTCCATAACTGGGGACTCTCTGCCTCACATTCTCCATACCTGGGGACTCTCTGTCTCACATTCTCCATAGCTGGGGACTCTCTGTCTCACATTCTCGATAACTGCGGACTCTCTATCTCATGTTCTCGATAACTGGGGATTCTCTGTCTCACATTCTCCATAAATGGGGACCCTCTGCCTCACGTTCTCCATAACTGGGGACCCTCTGTCTCACATTCTCCATAACTGGGGACACTCTGTCTCACATTCTCCATAACTGGGGACTCTCTGCCTCACATTCTCCATAGCTGGGGACTCTCTGTCTCACGTTCTCCATAACTGGGGACTCTCTGCCTCACATTCTCCATATCTGGGGACCCTCTGCCTCACGTTCTCAATAACTGGGGACCCTCTGTCTCACATTCTCCATAACTGGGGACACTCTGTCTCACATTCTCGATAATTGGGGACTCTCTGTCTCACGTTCTCCATAACTGGGGACTCTCTGTCTCACATTCTCGATAACTGGGGACTCTCTGTCTCACATTCTCGATAACTGGCGACTCTCTGTCTCACATTCTTCATACCTGGGGACTCTCTGTCTCACATTCTCCATAACTGGGGACGCTCTGTCTCACATTCTCCATAACTGGGGACTCTCTGTCTCACATTCTCCATAACTGGGGACTCTCTGTCTCACATTCTCCATAACTGGGGTCTCTATGTCTCACATTCTCCATAATTTGGGATTCTCTGTCTCACATTCTCCATAACTGGGGACTCTCTGTCTCACATTCTCGAAAACTGCGGACTCTCTGTCTCACAATCTCCATAACTGGGGACATCTGTGTCTCACATTCTCGTTAACTGGCGACTCTCTGTCTCACATTCTCCATAACTGGGACTCTCTGTCTCACATTCTCCATAACTGGGCACTCTCTGTCTCACATTCTCGATAACTGGAGATTCTCTGTCTCACATTCTCCATAACTGGAGTCTCTCCGCCTCACGTTCTCCATAACTGGGGATGCACTGCCTCACGTTCTCCATAACTGGCGACTCTCTGTCTCACATTCTCCATAACTGGGACTCTCTGTCTCACATTCTCCATAACTGGGCACTCTCTGTCTCACATTCTCGATAACTGGAGATTCTCTGTCTCACATTCTCCATAACTGTAGTCTCTCCGCCTCACGTTCTCCATAACTGGGGTCTCTCTGCCTCACATTCTCCATAGCTGGGGACTCTCTGTCTCACATTCTCCATAACTGGGGACTCTCTGCCTCACATTCTCCATAATTGGGGACTCTCTGTCTCACGTTCTCCATAACTGGGGACTCTCTGTCTCACATTCTCCATAACTGGGGACTCTCTGCCTCACATTCTCCATAGCTGGGGACTCTCTGTCTCACATTCTCCATAACTGGTGACTCTCCGCCTCACATTCTCCATAACTGGGGACTCTCTGTCTCACATTCTCGATAACTGGGGATTCTCTGTCTCACATTCTCCATAACTGGGGATTCTCTGTCTCCCATTCTCTATAACTGGGGACTCTCTGTCTCACATTCTCGATAACTGGGTATTCTCTGTCTCAGATTCTCGATAACTGAGGCCTCTCTGTCTCACATTCTCCGTAACTGGGGACCCACTGCCTCACATTCTCCATAACTGCGGACCCTCTGCCTCATGTTCTCCTGAACTGGGGATTCTCTGTCTCACATTCTCCATAACTGGGGACTCTCTGTCTCTCATTCTCCATAACTGGGGACCCTCTGCCTCACGTTCTCCATAACTTAGGACTCTCTATCTCACATTCTCCTTAACTTGGGAACGCTCTGTCTCACATTCTCCATAGCTTGGGACTCTCTGCCTCACATTCTCCATAACTGGAGACACTCTGCCTCACCTTCTCCATAACAGGGGACCCTCTGCCTCACGTTCTCCATAACTGGGGACACTCTGCAAACATTCTCCATAACTGGGGACCCTCTGCCAAACGTTTTCCATAACTGGGGACTCTCTGTCTCACATTCTCCATAACTGGGGACTCTCTGTCTCACATTCTCCATAACTGGGGACTCTCTGTCTCACGTTTTCCGTAACTGGGGACTCTCTGCCTCACGTTCTCCATAACTGGGGACCCTCTGCCTCACGTTTTCCGTAACTGGGGACCCTCTGCCTCAAGTTTTCCAGAACTGGGGACTCTCTGTCTCACATTCTCCATAATTGGGGACTCTCTGCCTCAGGTTTTCCATAACTGGGAATTCTCTGTCTCACATTCTCTATAACTGGGGACCCTCTGCCTCACATTCCCCATAACTGGGGACTCTCTACCTCACATTCTCCATAACTGTGGACCCTCTGTCTCACATTCTCCATAACTGGGGACTCTCCGCCTCACATTCTCGAAAACTGCGGACTCTCTGTCTCACAATCTCCATAACTGGGGACTCTGTGTCTCACATTCTCGTTAACTGGCGACTCTCTGTCTCACATTCTCCATAACTGGGACTCTCTGTCTCACATTCTCCATAACTGGGCACTCTCTGTCTCACATTCTCGATAACTGGAGATTCTCTGTCTCACATTCTCCATAACTGGAGTCTCTCCGCCTCACGTTCTCCATAAATGGGGATGCACTGCCTCACGTTCTCCATAACTGGCGACTCTCTGTCTCACATTCTCCATAACTGGGACTCTCTGTCTCACATTCTCCATAACTGGGCACTCTCTGTCTCACATTCTCGATAACTGGAGATTCTCTGTCTCACATTCTCCATAACTGGAGTCTCACCGCCTCACGTTCTCCATAACTGGGGTCTCTCTGCCTCACATTCTCCATAACTGGGGACTCTCTGCCTCACATTCTCCATAGCTGGGGACTCTCTGTCTCACATTCTCCATAACTGGGGACTCTCTGCCTCACATTCTCCATAATTGGGGACTCTCTGTCTCACGTTCTCCATAACTGGGGACTCTCTGTCTCACATTCTCCATAACTGGGGACTCTCTGCCTCACATTCTCCGTAGCTGGGGACTCTCTGTCTCACATTCTCCATAACTGGTGACTCTCTGCCTCACATTCTCCATAACTGGGGACTCTCTGCCTCACATTCTCCATACCTGGGGACTCTCTGTCTCACATTCTCCATAGCTGGGGACTCTCTGTCTCACATTCTCGATAACTGCGGACTCTCTATCTCATGTTCTCGATAACTGGGGATTCTCTGTCTCACATTCTCCATAAATGGGGACCCTCTGCCTCACGTTCTCCATAACTGGGGACCCTCTGTCTCACATTCTCCATAACTGGGGACACTCTGTCTCACATTCTCCATAACTGGGGACTCTCTGCCTCACATTCTCCATAGCTGGGGACTCTCTGTCTCACGTTCTCCATAACTGGGGACTCTCTGCCTCACATTCTCCATATCTGGGGACCCTCTGCCTCACGTTCTCAATAACTGGGGACCCTCTGTCTCACATTCTCCATAACTGGGGACACTCTGTCTCACATTCTCGATAATTGGGGACTCTCTGTCTCACGTTCTCCATAACTGGGGACTCTCTGTCTCACATTCTCGATAACTGGGGACTCTCTGTCTCACATTCTCGATAACTGGCGACTCTCTGTCTCACATTCTTCATACCTGGGGACTCTCTGTCTCACATTCTCCATAACTGGGGACGCTCTGTCTCACATTCTCCATAACTGGGGACTCTCTGTCTCACATTCTCCATAACTGGGGACTCTCTGTCTCACATTCTCCATAACTGGGGTCTCTATGTCTCACATTCTCCATAATTTGGGATTCTCTGTCTCACATTCTCCATAACTGGGGACTCTCTGTCTCACATTCTCGAAAACTGCGGACTCTCTGTCTCACAATCTCCATAACTGGGGACATCTGTGTCTCACATTCTCGTTAACTGGCGACTCTCTGTCTCACATTCTCCATAACTGGGACTCTCTGTCTCACATTCTCCATAACTGGGCACTCTCTGTCTCACATTCTCGATAACTGGAGATTCTCTGTCTCACATTCTCCATAACTGGAGTCTCTCCGCCTCACGTTCTCCATAACTGGGGATGCACTGCCTCACGTTCTCCATAACTGGCGACTCTCTGTCTCACATTCTCCATAACTGGGACTCTCTGTCTCACATTCTCCATAACTGGGCACTCTCTGTCTCACATTCTCGATAACTGGAGATTCTCTGTCTCACATTCTCCATAACTGTAGTCTCTCCGCCTCACGTTCTCCATAACTGGGGTCTCTCTGCCTCACATTCTCCATAGCTGGGGACTCTCTGTCTCACATTCTCCATAACTGGGGACTCTCTGCCTCACATTCTCCATAATTGGGGACTCTCTGTCTCACGTTCTCCATAACTGGGGACTCTCTGTCTCACATTCTCCATAACTGGGGACTCTCTGCCTCACATTCTCCATAGCTGGGGACTCTCTGTCTCACATTCTCCATAACTGGTGACTCTCCGCCTCACATTCTCCATAACTGGGGACTCTCTGCCTCACATTCTCCATAACTGGGGACTCTCTGTCTCACATTCTCCATAGCTGGGTACTCTCTGTCTCACATTCTCGATAACTGCGGACTCTCTGTCTCATTTTCTCGATAACTGGGGACTCTCTGTCTCACATTCTCCATAATTGGGACTCTCTGTCTCACATTCTCCATAACTGGGCAGTCTCTGTCTCACATTCTCGATAACTGGAGATTCTCTGTCTCACATTCTCCATAACTGGAGTCTCTCCGCCTCACATTCTCGATAACTGCGGACTCTCTGTCTCATGTTCTCGATAACTGGGGACTCTCTGTCTCACATTCTCCATAACTGGGGACCCTCTGCCTCACGTTCTCCATAACTGGGGACCCTCTGTCTCACATTCTCCATAACTGGGGACACTCTGTCTCACATTCTCGATAATTGGGGACTCTCTGTCTCACGTTCTCCATAACTGTGGACTCTCTGCCTCACATTCTCCATAACTGGGGACCCTCTGCCTCACGTTCTCCATAACTGGGGACCCTCTGTCTCACATTCTCCATAACTGGGGACATTCTGTCTCACATTCTCGATAATTGGGGACTCTCTGTCTCACGTTCTCCATAACTGGGGACTCTCTGTCTCACATTCTCGATAACTGGGGACTCTCTGTCTCACATTCTCGATAACTGGCGACTCTCTGTCTCACATTCTTCATACCTGGGGACTCTCTGTCTCACATTCTCCATAACTGGGGACGCTCTGTCTCACATTCTCCATAACTGGGGACTCTCTGTCTCACATTCTCCATAACTGGGGACTCTCTGTCTCACATTCTCCATAACTGGGGACTCTCTCCCTCACATTCTCCATAACTGTGGACTCTCTGCCTCACATTCTCCATAACTGGGGACCCTCTGCCTCACGTTCTCCATAACTGGGGACCCTCTGTCTCACATTCTCCATAACTGGGGACTCTCTGCCTCACATTCTCCATAACTGGGGACTCTCTGTCTCACATTCTCCATAACTGGGGTCTCTCTGTATCACATTCTCCACAACTGGGGTCTCTATGTCTCACATTCTCCATAATTTGGGATTCTCTGTCTCACATTCTCCATAACTGGGGACTCTCTGTCTCACATTCTCGATAACTGTGGATTCTCTGTCTCATATTCTCGATCACTGGGGACTCTCTGTCTCACATTCTCGATAACTGGGGATTCTCTGTCTCACATTCTCCATAACTGGGGATTCTCTGTCTCCCATTCTCTATAACTGGGGACTCTCTGTCTCACATTCTCGATAACTGGGTATTCTCTGTCTCAGATTCTCGATAACTGAGGCCTCTCTGTCTCACATTCTCCGTAACTGGGGACCCACTGCCTCACATTCTCCATAACTGCGGACCCTCTGCCTCATGTTCTCCTGAACTGGGGATTCTCTGTCTCACATTCTCCATAACTGGGGACTCTCTGTCTCTCATTCTCCATAACTGGGGACCCTCTGCCTCACGTTCTCCATAACTTAGGACTCTCTATCTCACATTCTCCTTAACTTGGGAACGCTCTGTCTCACATTCTCCATAGCTTGGGACTCTCTGCCTCACATTCTCCATAACTGGAGACCCTCTGCCTCACCTTCTCCATAACAGGGGACCCTCTGCCTCACGTTCTCCATAACTGGGGACACTCTGCAAACATTCTCCATAACTGGGGACCCTCTGCCAAACGTTTTCCATAACTGGGGACTCTCTGTCTCACATTCTCCATAACTGGGGACTCTCTGTCTCACATTCTCCATAACTGGGGACTCTCTGTCTCACGTTTTCCGTAACTGGGGACTCTCTGCCTCACGTTCTCCATAACTGGGGACCCTCTGCCTCACGTTTTCCGTAACTGGGGACCCTCTGCCTCAAGTTTTCCAGAACTGGGGACTCTCTGTCTCACATTCTCCATAATTGGGGACTCTCTGCCTCAGGTTTTCCATAACTGGGAATTCTCTGTCTCACATTCTCTATAACTGGGGACCCTCTGCCTCACATTCCCCATAACTGGGGACTCTCTACCTCACATTCTCCATAACTGTGGACCCTCTGTCTCACATTCTCCATAACTGGGGACTCTCCGCCTCACATTCTCGAAAACTGCGGACTCTCTGTCTCACAATCTCCATAACTGGGGACTCTGTGTCTCACATTCTCGTTAACTGGCGACTCTCTGTCTCACATTCTCCATAACTGGGACTCTCTGTCTCACATTCTCCATAACTGGGCACTCTCTGTCTCACATTCTCGATAACTGGAGATTCTCTGTCTCACATTCTCCATAACTGGAGTCTCTCCGCCTCACGTTCTCCATAAATGGGGATGCACTGCCTCACGTTCTCCATAACTGGCGACTCTCTGTCTCACATTCTCCATAACTGGGACTCTCTGTCTCACATTCTCCATAACTGGGCACTCTCTGTCTCACATTCTCGATAACTGGAGATTCTCTGTCTCACATTCTCCATAACTGGAGTCTCACCGCCTCACGTTCTCCATAACTGGGGTCTCTCTGCCTCACATTCTCCATAACTGGGGACTCTCTGCCTCACATTCTCCATAGCTGGGGACTCTCTGTCTCACATTCTCCATAACTGGGGACTCTCTGCCTCACATTCTCCATAATTGGGGACTCTCTGTCTCACGTTCTCCATAACTGGGGACTCTCTGTCTCACATTCTCCATAACTGGGGACTCTCTGCCTCACATTCTCCGTAGCTGGGGACTCTCTGTCTCACATTCTCCATAACTGGTGACTCTCTGCCTCACATTCTCCATAACTGGGGACTCTCTGCCTCACATTCTCCATACCTGGGGACTCTCTGTCTCACATTCTCCATAGCTGGGGACTCTCTGTCTCACATTCTCGATAACTGCGGACTCTCTATTTCATGTTCTCGATAACTGGGGATTCTCTGTCTCACATTCTCCATAAATGGGGACCCTCTGCCTCACGTTCTCCATAACTGGGGACTCTCTGTCTCACATTCTCCATAACTGGGGACTCTCTGTCTCACGTTTTCCGTAACTGGGGACTCTCTGCCTCACGTTCTCCATAACTGGGGACCCTCTGCCTCACGTTTTCCGTAACTGGGGACCCTCTGCCTCAAGTTTTCCAGAACTGGGGACTCTCTGTCTCACATTCTCCATAATTGGGGACTCTCTGCCTCAGGTTTTCCATAACTGGGAATTCTCTGTCTCACATTCTCTATAACTGGGGACCCTCTGCCTCACATTCCCCATAACTGGGGACTCTCTACCTCACATTCTCCATAACTGTGGACCCTCTGTCTCACATTCTCCATAACTGGGGACTCTCCGCCTCAGATTCTCGAAAACTGCGGACTCTCTGTCTCACAATCTCCATAACTGGGGACTCTGTGTCTCACATTCTCGTTAACTGGCGACTCTCTGTCTCACATTCTCCATAACTGGGACTCTCTGTCTCACATTCTCCATAACTGGGCACTCTCTGTCTCACATTCTCGATAACTGGAGATTCTCTGTCTCACATTCTCCATAACTGGAGTCTCTCCGCCTCACGTTCTCCATAAATGGGGATGCACTGCCTCACGTTCTCCATAACTGGCGACTCTCTGTCTCACATTCTCCATAACTGGGACTCTCTGTCTCACATTCTCCATAACTGGGCACTCTCTGTCTCACATTCTCGATAACTGGAGATTCTCTGTCTCACATTCTCCATAACTGGAGTCTCACCGCCTCACGTTCTCCATAACTGGGGTCTCTCTGCCTCACATTCTCCATAACTGGGGACTCTCTGCCTCACATTCTCCATAGCTGGGGACTCTCTGTCTCACATTCTCCATAACTGGGGACTCTCTGCCTCACATTCTCCATAATTGGGGACTCTCTGTCTCACGTTCTCCATAACTGGGGACTCTCTGTCTCACATTCTCCATAACTGGGGACTCTCTGCCTCACATTCTCCGTAGCTGGGGACTCTCTGTCTCACATTCTCCATAACTGGTGACTCTCTGCCTCACATTCTCCATAACTGGGGACTCTCTGCCTCACATTCTCCATACCTGGGGACTCTCTGTCTCACATTCTCCATAGCTGGGGACTCTCTGTCTCACATTCTCGATAACTGCGGACTCTCTATCTCATGTTCTCGATAACTGGGGATTCTCTGTCTCACATTCTCCATAAATGGGGACCCTCTGCCTCACGTTCTCCATAACTGGGGACCCTCTGTCTCACATTCTCCATAACTGGGGACACTCTGTCTCACATTCTCCATAACTGGGGACTCTCTGCCTCACATTCTCCATAGCTGGGGACTCTCTGTCTCACGTTCTCCATAACTGGGGACTCTCTGCCTCACATTCTCCATATCTGGGGACCCTCTGCCTCACGTTCTCAATAACTGGGGACCCTCTGTCTCACATTCTCCATAACTGGGGACACTCTGTCTCACATTCTCGATAATTGGGGACTCTCTGTCTCACGTTCTCCATAACTGGGGACTCTCTGTCTCACATTCTCGATAACTGGGGACTCTCTGTCTCACATTCTCGATAACTGGCGACTCTCTGTCTCACATTCTTCATACCTGGGGACTCTCTGTCTCACATTCTCCATAACTGGGGACGCTCTGTCTCACATTCTCCATAACTGGGGACTCTCTGTCTCACATTCTCCATAACTGGGGACTCTCTGTCTCACATTCTCCATAACTGGGGTCTCTATGTCTCACATTCTCCATAATTTGGGATTCTCTGTCTCACATTCTCCATAACTGGGGACTCTCTGTCTCACATTCTCGAAAACTGCGGACTCTCTGTCTCACAATCTCCATAACTGGGGACTCTGTGTCTCACATTCTCGTTAACTGGCGACTCTCTGTCTCACATTCTCCATAACTGGGACTCTCTGTCTCACATTCTCCATAACTGGGCACTCTCTGTCTCACATTCTCGATAACTGGAGATTCTCTGTCTCACATTCTCCATAACTGGAGTCTCTCCGCCTCACGTTCTCCATAACTGGGGATGCACTGCCTCACGTTCTCCATAACTGGCGACTCTCTGTCTCACATTCTCCATAACTGGGACTCTCTGTCTCACATTCTCCATAACTGGGCACTCTCTGTCTCACATTCTCGATAACTGGAGATTCTCTGTCTCACATTCTCCATAACTGTAGTCTCTCCGCCTCACGTTCTCCATAACTGGGGTCTCTCTGCCTCACATTCTCCATAGCTGGGGACTCTCTGTCTCACATTCTCCATAACTGGGGACTCTCTGCCTCACATTCTCCATAATTGGGGACTCTCTGTCTCACGTTCTCCATAACTGGGGACTCTCTGTCTCACATTCTCCATAACTGGGGACTCTCTGCCTCACATTCTCCATAGCTGGGGACTCTCTGTCTCACATTCTCCATAACTGGTGACTGTCCGCCTCACATTCTCCATAACTGGGGACTCTCTGCCTCACATTCTCCATAACTGGGGACTCTCTGTCTCACATTCTCCATAGCTGGGTACTCTCTGTCTCACATTCTCGATAACTGCGGACTCTCTGTCTCATTTTCTCGATAACTGGGGACTCTCTGTCTCACATTCTCCATAATTGGGACTCTCTGTCTCACATTCTCCATAACTGGGCAGTCTCTGTCTCACATTCTCGATAACTGGAGATTCTCTGTCTCACATTCTCCATAACTGGAGTCTCTCCGCCTCACATTCTCGATAACTGCGGACTCTCTGTCTCATGTTCTCGATAACTGGGGACTCTCTGTCTCACATTCTCCATAACTGGGGACCCTCTGCCTCACGTTCTCCATAACTGGGGACCCTCTGTCTCACATTCTCCATAACTGGGGACACTCTGTCTCACATTCTCGATAATTGGGGACTCTCTGTCTCACGTTCTCCATAACTGTGGACTCTCTGCCTCACATTCTCCATAACTGGGGACCCTCTGCCTCACATTCTTCATACCTGGGGACTCTCTGTCTCACATTCTCCATAACTGGGGACCCTCTGTCTCACATTCTCCATAACTGGTGACTCTCTGTCTCACAATCTCCATAACTGGGGACATCTGTGTCTCACATTCTCGTTAACTGGCGACTCTCTGTCTCACATTCTCCATAACTGGGACTCTCTGTCTCACATTCTCCATAACTGGGCACTCTCTGTCTCACATTCTCGATAACTGGAGATTCTCTGTCTCACATTCTCCATAACTGGAGTCTCTCCGCCTCACGTTCTCCATAACTGGGGATGCACTGCCTCACGTTCTCCATAACTGGCGACTCTCTGTCTCACATTCTCCATAACTGGGACTCTCTGTCTCACATTCTCCATAACTGGGCACTCTCTGTCTCACATTCTCGATAACTGGAGATTCTCTGTCTCACATTCTCCATAACTGTAGTCTCTCCGCCTCACGTTCTCCATAACTGGGGTCTCTCTGCCTCACATTCTCCATAGCTGGGGACTCTCTGTCTCACATTCTCCATAACTGGGGACTCTCTGCCTCACATTCTCCATAATTGGGGACTCTCTGTCTCACGTTCTCCATAACTGGGGACTCTCTGTCTCACATTCTCCATAACTGGGGACTCTCTGCCTCACATTCTCCATAGCTGGGGACTCTCTGTCTCACATTCTCCATAACTGGTGACTCTCCGCCTCACATTCTCCATAACTGGGGACTCTCTGCCTCACATTCTCCATAACTGGGGACTCTCTGTCTCACATTCTCCATAGCTGGGTACTCTCTGTCTCACATTCTCGATAACTGCGGACTCTCTGTCTCATTTTCTCGATAACTGGGGACTCTCTGTCTCACATTCTCCATAATTGGGACTCTCTGTCTCACATTCTCCATAACTGGGCAGTCTCTGTCTCACATTCTCGATAACTGGAGATTCTCTGTCTCACATTCTCCATAACTGGAGTCTCTCCGCCTCACATTCTCGATAACTGCGGACTCTCTGTCTCATGTTCTCGATAACTGGGGACTCTCTGTCTCACATTCTCCATAACTGGGGACCCTCTGCCTCACGTTCTCCATAACTGGGGACCCTCTGTCTCACATTCTCCATAACTGGGGACACTCTGTCTCACATTCTCGATAATTGGGGACTCTCTGTCTCACGTTCTCCATAACTGTGGACTCTCTGCCTCACATTCTCCATAACTGGGGACCCTCTGCCTCACGTTCTCCATAACTGGGGACCCTCTGTCTCACATTCTCCATAACTGGGGACATTCTGTCTCACATTCTCGATAATTGGGGACTCTCTGTCTCACGTTCTCCATAACTGGGGACTCTCTGTCTCACATTCTCGATAACTGGGGACTCTCTGTCTCACATTCTCGATAACTGGCGACTCTCTGTCTCACATTCTTCATACCTGGGGACTCTCTGTCTCACATTCTCCATAACTGGGGACGCTCTGTCTCACATTCTCCATAACTGGGGACTCTCTGTCTCACATTCTCCATAACTGGGGACTCTCTGTCTCACATTCTCCATAACTGGGGACTCTCTCCCTCACATTCTCCATAACTGTGGACTCTCTGCCTCACATTCTCCATAACTGGGGACCCTCTGCCTCACGTTCTCCATAACTGGGGACCCTCTGTCTCACATTCTCCATAACTGGGGACTCTCTGCCTCACATTCTCCATAACTGGGGACTCTCTGTCTCACATTCTCCATAACTGGGGTCTCTCTGTATCACATTCTCCACAACTGGGGTCTCTATGTCTCACATTCTCCATAATTTGGGATTCTCTGTCTCACATTCTCCATAACTGGGGACTCTCTGTCTCACATTCTCGATAACTGTGGATTCTCTGTCTCATATTCTCGATCACTGGGGACTCTCTGTCTCACATTCTCGATAACTGGGGATTCTCTGTCTCACATTCTCCATAACTGGGGATTCTCTGTCTCCCATTCTCTATAACTGGGGACTCTCTGTCTCACATTCTCGATAACTGGGTATTCTCTGTCTCAGATTCTCGATAACTGAGGCCTCTCTGTCTCACATTCTCCGTAACTGGGGACCCACTGCCTCACATTCTCCATAACTGCGGACCCTCTGCCTCATGTTCTCCTGAACTGGGGATTCTCTGTCTCACATTCTCCATAACTGGGGACTCTCTGTCTCTCATTCTCCATAACTGGGGACCCTCTGCCTCACGTTCTCCATAACTTAGGACTCTCTATCTCACATTCTCCTTAACTTGGGAACGCTCTGTCTCACATTCTCCATAGCTTGGGACTCTCTGCCTCACATTCTCCATAACTGGAGACCCTCTGCCTCACCTTCTCCATAACAGGGGACCCTCTGCCTCACGTTCTCCATAACTGGGGACACTCTGCAAACATTCTCCATAACTGGGGACCCTCTGCCAAACGTTTTCCATAACTGGGGACTCTCTGTCTCACATTCTCCATAACTGGGGACTCTCTGTCTCACATTCTCCATAACTGGGGACTCTCTGTCTCACGTTTTCCGTAACTGGGGACTCTCTGCCTCACGTTCTCCATAACTGGGGACCCTCTGCCTCACGTTTTCCGTAACTGGGGACCCTCTGCCTCAAGTTTTCCAGAACTGGGGACTCTCTGTCTCACATTCTCCATAATTGGGGACTCTCTGCCTCAGGTTTTCCATAACTGGGAATTCTCTGTCTCACATTCTCTATAACTGGGGACCCTCTGCCTCACATTCCCCATAACTGGGGACTCTCTACCTCACATTCTCCATAACTGTGGACCCTCTGTCTCACATTCTCCATAACTGGGGACTCTCCGCCTCACATTCTCGAAAACTGCGGACTCTCTGTCTCACAATCTCCATAACTGGGGACTCTGTGTCTCACATTCTCGTTAACTGGCGACTCTCTGTCTCACATTCTCCATAACTGGGACTCTCTGTCTCACATTCTCCATAACTGGGCACTCTCTGTCTCACATTCTCGATAACTGGAGATTCTCTGTCTCACATTCTCCATAACTGGAGTCTCTCCGCCTCACGTTCTCCATAAATGGGGATGCACTGCCTCACGTTCTCCATAACTGGCGACTCTCTGTCTCACATTCTCCATAACTGGGACTCTCTGTCTCACATTCTCCATAACTGGGCACTCTCTGTCTCACATTCTCGATAACTGGAGATTCTCTGTCTCACATTCTCCATAACTGGAGTCTCACCGCCTCACGTTCTCCATAACTGGGGTCTCTCTGCCTCACATTCTCCATAACTGGGGACTCTCTGCCTCACATTCTCCATAGCTGGG